>NC_054382.1:16953068-17576818 GCF_017654675.1 Xenopus laevis
CTCCTCCGACTGAATATGAAGCATAACGAGCCATGATTAGAATGTACCACTCCCATCTCTTAAACGGAGCAACTCACATTTATTTACATCACAATATGTGACTGCCAAGTGCCTCTCCGAAAGCTGAAGCTGCTCCTAACTCTGGACAGACCTCTGCTCAGTGTGACTTACAGCTCCGCACCTGCTGCCAAATGACTCATATTCCCAAGGGACCCAGAACCGTTACAAATCTTTCCTTCTCTTGTATAATTAAGCAAAAGAGGACTGTTATTGCAATTAGAATCTGTGGGTGGGGAAACTTAACGTATAAAGGAGCAGTCACTCTGAAAAAAGGAAGAGTTTTGTGTTTTGAGTTACATCGAAAAATAAAAGCATTTTAAAGTAATAAAAATATAATGCAGCGTTGCCCTGCACTAGTAAAACTGCTGTGTTTGCTTCAGAAACACTACTATAGTTTATATCAACAAGCTGCTGTGTAGCCATGGGGCAGCCATTCAAGCACAGGATATACAGTAGATAACAGATAAGTACTACTATAGTTTATATCAACAAGCTGCTGAGTAGCCATGGGGGTAGCCATTCAAGCACAGGATACACAGTAGATAACAGATAAGTACTACTATAGTTTATATCAACAAGCTGCTGAGTAGCCATGAGGGCAGCCATTCAAGCACAGGATACACAGTAGATAACAGATAAGTACTACTATAGTTTATATAAGCAAGCTGCTGTGTAGCCATGGGGGCAGCCATTCAAGCACAGGATACACAGTAGATAACAGATAAGTACTACTATAGTTTATATAAACAAGCTGCTGTGTAGCCATGGGGGCAGCCATTCAAGCACAGGATACACAGTAGATAACAGATAAGTACTACTATAGTTTATATAAAAAAGCTGCTGTGTAGCCATGGGGGCAGCCATACAAGCACAGGATACACAGTAGATAACAGATAAGTACTACTATAGTTTATATAAACAAGCTGCTGTGTAGCCATGGCGGCAGCCATTCAAAGGAGAAAAGGCTCAGGTTACAGGGCAGATAAGCTCTGTAGAACATAATGGTGTTATCTGTTATCCAACCTTTTTTGGCCCGGGACCAAAGAAGATGTTTTTTGCAAGGACTGGCGGCGGGGGGGGTCGAGGAGGGGAGTATGTTATAGAATAGCTAAAATCTATGCAATGTTTCAATTGACCCTTGTTTTTTATATTTAATAGTTCTTGAATTATTTGCCTTCTTCTTCTGACTTTTTTCAGCTTTTTAATCGTGACTTTCTGTCGGCAAGAATGGTTGTCCTTATAAGACTAGCCTGGTTATGAACCAGAAAACCAAATATCCCCAACTATGCCTGGTATTAAATATTTTTAACTAGTGTGTTGAGAAGGTCTATAATGTATTTGTCCAATGAGAATGGAGACACCATGTAAATGTCTGCCAAAAGGGTTTGTGATGGCAGGGATGGATGCCAGTTAGGACTGTCCCTAACTGCTGAGCAGGGAAACAATCATACTTATGAACAGCAGGGGGAGCCCCCGCCTTACTTCCCAGCCATGCAGAACTCAAGCAGCTTTGTTTATGACGACCCCTAAGCAGCCCAGACCACACTGAGCATGTGCACAGTCTTAGTCTTGCAAAGATGTTTAACAAAGTTACAAGATGGTGACCCCTTGTAGCCAACTTTGAAAGCATAAATCATTTGTTTGATTAGACTTGTGGTGCAGTGAGTTCATGTTTATATTTAGTATACAAAATACAGCATTTCTTATTCTAGTTTAGACTTTACATGCCATTTAAAGGGGTGAGGTGGGAACCCTAGTGCCAGGCTGCTGCTATTGTTACATTCAGAATTGGACTCGGGACAGACCTGCCATTTTCAAACCACAAAGTAATGTGGACAAAGTTTATTCCATCCTCAGGATCATTTAGAGGCTTGATAAAAATGATTATAGCTTTATGGATATGCCATTTTCAGAGACAGAGATCAGAAACTATGTGGTATGTTGTTCTGCTCAGAACTGACTTGTGAAACACCTGATGATCCTTCACCGCTCACCAACAGCAACATCACAAGACATCCGTTGTCTCAGGAAATTAATTTTGAATCGACTGGAGCCAATCAAAATGACTGGGGTGCTGTTTTTTGTTTGTTTGTTTTTTTTTTTTTTTATTTTAAGAAATCTGGGAAAAAAGTAAATTTGCAAAAGTGCTCAGAGGAGGATGCTGAGCAATGGTACATTCATTTGCTTTGAGGGTTGCATTTCCATTAAGGATGGGGTGGAACAATAATCTACAGTAGGTATTTCCACAGTGTGTTTATTTTTATTTTCATGGGCAGTAGTTTGGACGGGATGCTGATGCTAGCAAAAGCAGAATGCATGAAATTGACATACGTGTATGTATGTATGTATATATATATATATATATATATATATATATATATATATATATATATATATATATATATATATATATATATTCCAAAGGATGCCAGCACTCACGAAAAAATAAATAAATATGCCTGGGTGCGCGATCAATACATAAGTTATACAAAACAAAAAGAGAGATCAGTACTCGCAGGTCTTAGAAAAATAAAAAATGATTTATTGAAGAGCTATGGACTGACGTTTCGGCTCCACCAGAGCCTTTCTCAAAAGTGAGAAAGGCTCTGGTGGAGCCGAATGTGACAGCATACGTGGAAACCTAGCATACGTGAAAAAATACGTAAAAAACGTATTATTATATAATATATAATAATATAATATTTTTTTTTTTTTTCACTGATTTTTTCACATATGCTGTTACACTCACGTCACTTCCTCTGCTTTCGGTTTTTTGGTTCCCGCCACACTGGGTATTTATTCCGTTTGTTTGATTTGTTTTTCACTTTGAGAAAGGCTGTTGTATCAGCCGAAACGTCAGCGATTGTCAACAAATAAAAATCGATGAATTCCTCCTAAGACCTGCGAGTGTGATCTCTATCATCTCCATATATATATATATATATATATTTATTTTTTTCCATATGTATTTTGTGGTCACAGCCTCATTACACCCCGCCTAATTATTTTAAAAATGAGTGGTGAACACAACTTTCCCTTGTTTGTTATAGTTTATACAGGAGCAGTGACCAGCTCCATGTTACATAGTTACATAGTTAAATTGGGTTGAAAAAAGACAAAGTCCATCAAGTTCAACCCCTCCAAATGAAAACCCAGCATCCATACATACACCCATCCCTACTTTTAATTAAATTCTATATACCCATACCTATACTAACTATAGAGTTTAGTATCACAATAGCCTTTAATATTATGTCTGTCCAAAAAATCATCCAAGTCATTCATATAGTCATTAACTGAATCAGCCATCACAACATCACCCGGCAGTGCATTCCACAACCTCACTGTCCTGACTGTGAAGAACCCCCTACGTTGCTTCAAATGAAAGTTCTTTTCTTCTAGTCTGAAGGGGAGGCCTCTGGTACGGTGATCCACTTTATGGGTAAAAAGGTCCCCTGCTATTTGTCTATAATGTCCTCTAATGTACTTGTAAAGTGTAATCATGTCCCCTCGCAAGCGCCTTTTTTCCAGAGAAAACAACCCCAACCTTGACAGTCTCCCCTCATAATTTAAGTCTTCCGTCCCTCTAACCAATTTAGTTGCACTTAGTCTCTGCACTCTCTGCAGCTCATTTATATCCCTCTTAAGGACTGGATTCCAAAACTGAACTGCATACTCCAGATGAGGCCTCACCAGGGACCTATAAAGAGGCAGAATTATGTTTTCATCCCTTGAGTTAATTCCCTTTTTTATACAAGACAGAACTTTATTTGCTTTAGTAGTCACAGAATGACACTGCCCAGAATTAGACAACGTGTTATCTACAAAG
The DNA here is from genome assembly GCF_017654675.1 of Xenopus laevis. Lineage (NCBI taxonomy): Eukaryota > Metazoa > Chordata > Amphibia > Anura > Pipidae > Xenopus > Xenopus laevis. The sequence goes on from NC_054382.1 coordinate 16,956,958, forward strand.
ACCCCTAGATCCTTCTCATTTAAGGAAACTCCCAACACACTGCCATTTAGTGTATAACTTGCATTTATATTATTTTTGCCAAAGTGCATAACCTGCATTTATCAACATTGAACCTCATTTTCCAGTTTGCTGCCCAGTTTTCCAGTTTAGACAAATCACTCTGCAAAGTGGCAGCATCCTGCATGGAACCTATAGTTCTGCACAATTTAGTATCATCTGCAAAAATAGAAACAGTACTTTCAATGGCCACCTCCAGGTCATTAATAAACAAGTTGAAAAGCAAGGGACCTAGTACAGAGCCCTGCGGTACTCCACTAACAACACTGGTCCAATTAGAAAATGTTCCATTTACCACCACTCTTTGTAGTCTATCTTTTAGCCAGTTCTCTATCCAGGTACAAATACTATGTTCCAGGCTCCCACCCTTCCCAGCTATAGTCAGGTGATCCCACTGGTGTCTAATAAAAGGGCAGCCATGTTTGGGAGTTTTACTTTGAAAGCAGCAAGTAAGTTGCAGGTAAAACTTAGTCCCTTTGTAAAATGTATAATGAAGCAATAGAATTCTTAATGAATCAGATAAAATTAAGCATAGGACTGGCCAGATATGGGATGACATTGACGTAGTTGGCCAGCTTAAATATATTGCAATATATGGACAAACAATCCCTGTTTTGTTTAAAGGGTAAGGCATTTTTTAGTAGCAGTATGCACAAAATGTCGCTGTCTTAAATATATTGATAATGGGTTGAGTGCAGAGGACTCTTGTATTTGTCTATATGTATTTTGTGGTCACACCCTCATTGCACCCCCGCCTAATGGTTTTAAAAAATAGTGGTGAGCACAACTTTCCCTTGTTATATATATATATATATATATATATATTTATATATATATATATATATATATATATATATATTTATATATATATATATATATATATATATATATATATATATATATATATATATAGTCAAATACAAGAGTCCTCTGCACTCAACCCATTATCAATATATTTAAGACAGAGACATTTTGTGCATACTGCTACTGAAAAATGCCTTACCCTTTAAACAAAACAGGGATTGTTAGTCCATATATTGCAATATATTTAAGCTGGCCAACTACGTCAATGTCATCCCATATCTGGCCAGTCCTATGCTTAATTTTATCTGATTCATTAAGAATTCTATTGCTTCATTATATATTTTACAAAGGGACTAGGTTTTACCTGCAACTTAACTTGCTGCTTTCAAAGTAAACCTCCATACTTGGCTGCCCTTTTATATATATATATATATATATATATAGTTATGTGTGTTTAATAAAGTGTTTAATAAAGTGTTTAATAAAGAAACACTTTTTTCATCGCAAAATGGAGTGTGCTGATCCTTCCAACCTCTATATATATATATATATATATATATATATATATATATATATATATATATATATATATATATATATATATATATATATATATATATGAGTATACTGTAAATATACCTGCAAGTAAGAGGCATAATATAATTGCTGAATTTAAGGGGAATGAAAAGGCATCCTATTAAATTTAGGGATTATTTTAGAATCCCACAAAATAACCCATTTTTCAATATATTTTTTTTTAAACCCATGAAGAGATATATCCTCCTGTGCCCCTACCCCCCCCCCACTCCAATGCTGCGGAAGTGAAAGTGGGGAGCGGCCATTCAGTCTGAGCTTTGCTGTGGGAGCCAATCAGATAAACGTGTATCTGTGCAGATGCGTTTGATTGGCTCTCGCTGCATAGAGAATATAGGGTAGCCAACTGACAAGTTTGATTTTGGTACAACTTGGGTGGCCAGGGGCAACTATGCTCATTTCTTTCACGTATTTAAAATAGAATTGTTACAATTTCACATAAACATTAAGAAGCAAGATGGAACTTGTAACAAAGTGGGTGCAACAGGTAAATGACACAAATGAGTACAGATATTCACAATTCTACACTTATGTTTGTGCCTAGATGTGTTGCAGGAGCCTTTATGCAGTTTTCCTCTTTCTATTTTATTTTTATTTTATATAAGAATTTATAGAATACTATACAGGTCCCACCCTGCAATATTGGATAAAGGCAACGGAAGTTACGGGCGATATGACATTGAAGAAAGTGGCGCAGCGAGGAGGATCCAAGGAAAACAAGAGCAGAATGACTATAATGGACGCCGCCAGAGAGTGACTGTGGGATTTAATAGAGATGACTTTCATTTCAATCTGCGGGAAACAGGGATAAAAGATCTAAAATTGTATCTTTCTCTGAAGCCCATGGCTTAATTATAGTTATTATGAGATAACAAAAAGACTAGCGCTGATACTATATACTTCTACTAGCACTTCTCACTTTCATAAAGAATGTATCTCCTGTTAAAGGTAATAGTGATATATTGGCTGGTTACCCTACTAGATACCCACCTCCTACAGTGCTTGGCATCCAGCTGACAGCAGCAGAAGGCGAGATAACTATGGTGATATTAAAGGGATACTGTCATGGGAAAAATTGTTATTTTCAAAGCACATCAGTTAGTAGTGCTGCTCCAGCAGAATTCTGCACTGAATCCATTTCTCAAAACAGCAAACAGATTTTTTATATTTAATTTTGAAATCTGACATGGGGCTAGACATATTGTCAGTTTCCCAGCTGCTCCTAGTCATGGGACTTGTGCTCTGATAAACTCCAGTCACTCTTGGAGTGATATCACCCCCTCCCTTTCTCCCCCAGCAGCCTAACAACAGAACAATGGGAAGGTAACCAGATAGCAGCTCCCTAACACAAGATAACAGCTCCCTGGTAGATCTAATAACAGTACTCAATAGTAAAATCCAGGTCCCACTGAGACACCTTCAGTTACATTGAGTAGGAGAAACAACAGCCCACCAGTAAACAGTTCCATCCTAAAGTGCTGGCTCTTTCTGAAAGCACATGACCAGGCAAAATGACCTGAGATGCACCTACACACCAATATTACAACTAATAAATACATTACATTTGCTGGTTCAGGAATGAAATTTTATACTATAGAGTGAATTATTTGCAGTGTAAACAGTGTAATTTAGAAATAAAAACTACATCATAACATTCATGACAGAATCCCTTTAAGCATACTAGGACCATTAATGAAAGCCAGTGTGCCAGTGGAATGGGTTTCAGCACTTACTCCTCTGTGTTTGTACCCCCCGCTTAGACACAAAGGAGTAAGTGCTGAAACCCATTCCAACCTTTACACACTGGCTTTCATTAATCTTACCTACATTGGAATTGCTAATTGCTGATTGGCTGATATAGGTTACTGTACTGGTTCTCTCTCAAGCCTTAACTTAATTAAGAAGATGAATGTAAGGGCACACCTGGAGATTCGGGGAGAGACTAATCGCCTCTTTTTTGAGGCAACTAATTTCTCCGAACTGCTTCTCCGTGACTTCCGCCTGCCTAAATGAAAAAAACGCCTGCACCAATGCACTTCGATTGACGATTCGATTTCCGAAGTTTACTCGTGAAGGAAAATTCGGGCAACTTTGGAAATCGAAGCACCGCAAGTGCATTGGCACAGTCATTTTATCATTGAAGCAGGTGGAAGCCACAGGGAAGCAGTTCGGGGAGATTAGTCACCCCAAAGAAGAGGCGATTAGTCGCCAGGCGACTAAATCTCCCCGAATCTTCAGGTGTGCCCTTACCCTAAGCAGGGAGGAGGATTATGGACTACTGTGGTTATCACTGACCCCAACTCACTTCACACTGTTATGAATGGCCACCTGTCCCCAACATTCTGAAACAACAGAGGTCTTTATCCTGTCTGGAAGATCGGACCTGGGGTTGGTCCTGTGAGTCATAAAGTCATAAAGTAGTGGCCCAACAATCAGTCCACAATTAGCCAAGGGGACTTGACCATTTAGAAGAATATCTAAATATGAGGAACCATTTATTTACACGTGTGTTCCTGCTCCCAGGTCTTTTTGGGAGTGGGAGTTGGTGGAATTGTGAGTAGGACTACATGTCGAGCTTCATGTCTTCTGATAATCCCTCAGAACATAATCCCTCATCTTGCATTTCAGTTAGGGTGGGATTTGGGTAGAATACCTATTTGCTCTTCTAAATATTAATAGAATTCCAGCTTGGAGACCAGTTAGAGTGAGATTTGACTTATTTTGTGTCTCATTCACTGATACACCTCACTATCTGTAGCCTTGTTATGAGCTAAAAAGGTTGGGGGGGGGGCATGAGCAAAGGTTGGACCTCCAATAAGGGCTTGAATTGAAAAAGTCTGACACACACAGCTCTACTGTACAAAATTCTGGTTTAAAAACATCTGAATCCCAGTTCTTGCATAACTTTGTATATGTCTATTATTTAATTGCCCTGAAATTCCTGCATTCCCTATTGACATGTATTTCTAATGTACACCAGCTCCACCAGCTCAAAGCTCCCTACATCAAGAGCTGCTTTTTACAAAGTCAGAACACACCCAGCAGAGGAAAACATCCCCTCATCAGTTCTTTGGAAATCTAAACGTCTGCTTGCAGTTATATATGGGGAGGTAGATTGATGGGGACATACTAAGGAAAGAACAAGAGTAGAGACAATAGGGGAAATGTATATAAGGCAGGAATTGGTCCCCATCGATCCGGAGGGAGCAGAGAAAATTATGTAAACCGGGAGCTGTTTCACTACAATGTCAGATGGTGTGCAGGTATGGGATCCATTATATGGAAACCCGTTATCCAGAAAGCTCCAAATTACGGAAAGGCTGTCTCCCATAGATTTCATTTTATCCAAATAATCCAAATTTTAAAAAATGATTTCGTTTTTCTCTGCAATAATAAAACAGTACATAGTACTTAGTAAAGATATAAATGCTGTATTTTGTATACTAAACATATACATGAACTTACTGCACCACAAGCCTAATCAAACAAATAATTTATGTTTCAAAGTTGGCCACAGGGGGCTGTCATCTTGTAACTATGTTAAACATCTTTGCAAGACTAAGACTGTGCACATGCTCAGTGTGGTCTGGGCTGCTTAGGGATCATCATAAACAAAGCTGTTTGAATTCGCATGGCTGGACGTAAGGAGGGGGCTCCCCCTGCTGTTCATAAGTATGATTGTTTCCCTGTTAGGGACCGTCTGACAATTCCTATCCACATCAGTAAATGAAAGGAGAATTTCACTGCATACAGTCAGGTTTCTTATAAAAACGGTACACATTTTTTAATTATAGTATATTGGAGATAGGTTTCTTTTTCATTAAAGAAAGTAAAAATGGGATTGTATTTTTTTTGCCTTTCCTTGTCCTTTAATATTCAGGCTCAGTGGAAACTGGATTTCCACTATGTCTTCATATCCAGCCAAACCAGCGTAGCAATGTCAGCTCTTACCTAGGGGGGTCGCCTGGACCTTTTATTCCCTATACATTTGTGATTTTTCTGTTCCTTTTATTCTGACTTATATATAATGCACCATTAAACTTTTACCATCCTCTCAGAATATAATTATTGATGGCAAGAGAGAATTAACACAAAAAAAAAAAAGGTAACGCGACCTGTTAAGAAGCAGCCGGAATATAGATGGATTTAACGTTCTTATTGGAAATCTCATAGAAGCGCCTTGGGTTATAATGAAATGCAGATTTCGCTATTGTGTGCAGAAAATTGGCTCAGCAAGAAACCGCTCATTTTGTGCGGATCATTTTTTCCGGAGAGAGCGCTCCTGCCGAAGAAAACGGCAAACTCTTTCCAGTTCATGTTCCAGGTAGAATCGCTTCGGGGGTTTTGTGTGTGTGTCTGAGAAAGTGTTTTAAAGGGCAAAACTTCACAAGCAGACGTCAGGAATTATTCCATGGGCTGCAGGTGTCGGGGTTGGAATTCTCACCATCTCTAATGGCCATTGGCTGCACTCAAATGGATCTCACCAATGTTTATAGACGGAGGGGGATTGTTGTGTTTAGGGAGGCAAATTAAAGACATTTTATACACAGATTCCTTTACAGTATCCCAGGGCCGGCTCCATGTATAATTCCCTAGAACACATGGCAGGGTAAATGCAGCGTCGCATTCATGTAAAATCCTTCAAGAACACCTTGCATGATCAACGTAGTCAGCTATGGGACCTGTTATCCAGAATGCTTGGGACATGAGGTTTCCCAGATAATGGATCTTTCCGTAATTTGGACCTTCATACCTTAAAGAGATACTGACACCAGCAATTAAACCCTTTTTACATCTATCGTAGTGTTAGCTTTGTTTGCTACTTATCATTTTGCCATAAAGTATTTGTTCAAAGCTTTTACATAACCCGTCTGACTCCCTGTGTTTGTCTATGAGGGGGCTGCCATATTTGTGCAGCAGGAGTCCGTTAGCATTAGAAACTGACAGGCTGAGATGGTGACTGACAGTCAGGTTGGCAAAACAGTCAGGTTTAGTAACATCAACTAATAATTACTTACAAAAACACACCTCTCTGCAAAAAAACAATCAACTCGACCTATAGGTAACTTTTAATGTAAATTCATATTTTAAAAAGTCGTTTTTTATCATCACTGTCACTTTAAGTGACAATCTTTTCAGCATTAACTAAACCCAATAGGCTGGTTTTGCTTCCAATAAGGATTAATTATATCTTAGTTGGGATCAAGTACAAGCTACTGCCATCCCGCCGGGGAGATTAGTCGCCCTGAAAAAGAGGAGATTTGTCGCTGGGCAACTAATATCCCCGAATCGGAGCATATGTCTCTGCCCTTAAAGGAGAAATCAACCTGTGGGGGAAAAAAACCCCCACCCCAGATAGACCTCCCCCCCCGGGGAGATGCCCCATACTCTATACTTACCCCTCGGAGTAGATTATTCCAGCGAAATTCCATGCGTCCATCTTCTGCGTCTTCGGTAAGCTGACTGAGAGATCGCCAATTTCCATGTAATTCTGAACATGCGCAGTTGTCGCAAACCGGCAAACTGCTCCAACTGCGCATGTGCAGAAATACGATCTCTCAGTCAGCTTACAGAGGAGCCGGAAGATGGACGCGTGGAACTCCGCTGGAAGAATCTGCGTCGAGGGGTAAGTATGGAGTATAGGGCATCTCCCCGGGGGTTAGTTAGACTTGGGTTTACCTGGGGTGGGTGGTAGGGTTTTTTCCCCCACAGGTTGATTTCTCCTTTAAGATAAGCGGGTCTCTTGGGGAAACTGTGCCTTGCAGCTTAAGGGTAAGGTCACACTTGACGATTTGGGGAGATTTAGTTGCCTGGCGACTAATCGCCTCTTCTTTACGGAGACCAATCTCCCCAAATGCCTCACCTCTGTCTTGCGCCGGCTAAAATGAAAAATCGTCTGCGGCATGGCTCACACATCGCTTTGTATTCCGAAGTTTCCTTGCGAGGCGACTTCGGAATACGAAGCGTAGCGCGTGCCATGCCGCAGGCGATTTTTTCATTTTAGCCGGCGCAAGACAGAGGTGAGGCATTTGGGGAGATTGGTCTCCGTAAAGAAGAGGCGATTCGTTGCCAGGCGACTAAATCTCCCCAAATCGCCCAGTGTGACTTTACCCTAAAGGGCACTTAGCAAATCTGTAATACCACATAAAAACCACAGAAATGTGTTAAAAATTTCATAACCTGCTAAATGTTGTAAAATGAACATGGTATTTAGAGGGTGTGGCCACAAAATGGGCGTGGTAAAAAAAAAATCTTTTTGTCCATTCTTCTATTTCTAAAATGTTGGGGGGTAACATATATCGTATTTCTGCTGGCACCCACTCTTACCCTACACCACCTTTTACATCCATTCTTCTTACTATAGAAAACCACATTAGAAAGTAGGAGGAACTAGACATGCAGGAATCCTCTTACCTCCGTGCTGTTTAGTACTAAAGCAAATACATCAAACAAAATATTTCATTATTACAGGTCACCGGATTTTAGCCCTATTATTCCCCATGTACCTGTCTTTTTGTGCGATATGGCAAACTGGCACAGTCTGGTAATGGGCTGGTGATGGTGACTGGAGGCAGTGTGTTTGGGTGATAGAGAACATTGTGATCAAAATACCTTATGGTGGGATATATGGTCAGGGTTGCCTTTCAGTTTCCAACTATGTGCTCTGCCCCTGGCCCCGTATTGTTTTATCTGGTGGAGCTGGTGATGCTGAAAGTGAATTCTCAATGAGCAACAAGAGGCAAGTTTGTGCACCCCAAATTACTCTTGCACTTGCATCTGGGAGTCAGAGTAAGAACCTCCATATTTTTAACTCTAAAAACTATTAAAACATTAAACCTCCAGACATAATTAATGGTCATCGGAGGCAAAACAATTCTATTCTATCCAAATTATGAAAAAATCCTTTATCTGGAAAACCCCAGTTCATGAGCATTCTGGATAACAGGTCCCATACCTGTACCTTTAAAATATGAGAAAGATATAGGAATCCTGCCCCTGCCGGCCATTCGGGATGCCTAAAATCCAATAGTAAATTGAAAGTAAATGTAACAAACATGGCGTTTTATTAATGCCGACAGAGGGCCGCCTTGTATTTAACTTTGTCAACTGGAAGATGTGGAACAAATGTTCAGCCTTCTGAATGAAGAGCAGCCCTGCTAATCCTCATTTCGGCAGTGCTAAATACACTCATGTGCTTGGACACTAAGGAAATGTGGGCACCACTTGCCATTTGAGAAGAAACAAGAAGAGAAACAGATTTCCCTCTTTATTGTCGGTGGAATGTTGCTTCTTCCACAAGAATCGCTGCTCCCTGAAATACCTGCAATTATCAGCTCTGTTTTCCCATCAATTATTGGTTGGGAGGTTGGATTCTTTAGTGAAAGGACAATGAAAGGACAAATGTATAGAGTTTTGTACAGGAATCCAGGCGATTTATTGCACCTCTGAACAAGAACAGAAATGCTGCCAGTACAATAACTACAGGCCATTATTTTAAGATGGAAAAAATGTGAAAGTCCAGCCAAGCTGAAGCATTTGAGTTCCCCTGGACTCATAGAAAAAATAATTCCATGCTGTAAAGTCACCGGTGAAATGAAAAGATTTGGGTAAAGCTGGGAGGAAATGTAGATATAAGGTCCCTGGTGTATAGAAAGTAAGTGGGTGGAATGCGCAGGAATCGTAGTGGGAGTTGGAAGCAAAGGAAGGAGAGTGAAAGGGGAATGTATTCCTCCCAAATGTCCTGTTTTATAACCTGCAGTCCCGCATTGTTACTGAATAGTCCTGATGGGCGAAATTGTCCCGCTTTGCAGAAAAATTAGCGAAACGGGAAAAAATTAGCGAAACGCATATTTTCACACCTGCGTCAATTCGCGTCAATTTTGACGCCCACAGTAAAGTCAATGGATGTCCGAATAATGTTGACGCGCCACAGTTTTAACATGAACGACTATTTCGATGCGAGTTCACATTTATTTTGACACTGGCGAAATTTCACTGCAGTTTCGTGAATGTATTCGCCAGGGGCAAAATGTGGAAATATACCGCGAATTCGCGCCTACCAAATTTATTCGTCAATCGCTAGTCCTGACTTTCTCTTTGATCAGCCAGAAAAAGATACAAAAGGTATATTTATCAAAGAGTGAAGTTAGAGATCACTACAGTCCACTAGAGTGAAATTCCGCCACTCTCCATTCATTTCTATGGGATTTTTGAAGACATATTCATCAAAGGATGAACTTTCACTTTCACTTTCACCCATTGATAAATACTCTTTTAAAAAATCCCATAGAAATGAATGGAGAGTGGTGGAATTTGACTCTAGTGGACTGTGGCAATCTCTAACTTCACTCTTTGATAAATATACCCCATAGTTTCTCAAACGTAATTGGCTTTTGGCAAATTTTCGCGACCGTTCCACGAATTTATTTGCCGGCGGCGAATCGTGCAAATTGGCGCCTGGCGAATAAATTCGCCCATCACTACCCGAGAATCAGAAAAAATTGTCGGACATTTATCAGTCTCGTGAGTCACTGCTCACTACATGTGTATAGAGTAAATCTGATCCTACGCAGTGATGGGAGGCAGCGAGACTGGCAATGGAGAATTAGTAAATACTGTCCAGAATGTCAAATATTCATTGTTTTTTAATTGTGATGTTGATTTCATTTTTTTTTTGTCATTTTTAAAAAAGTGATGCCGTATTAAGTGATGCCGTAACTAAACTTTGTTTAGTTTTTCTTTAAAAATGCATCCATAATGGGCAAAAGGGACACGTTTAGGCACAATTCAAGGGCGACCATCTGGAATGGACGTTTTATAGACCAAGGTGTGGGATCTGTTATTCGGAAATCTGTTATCCAGAAAGCTCTAAATTACGGAAAGGCCATCTCCCATAGACTCCCTTTTATCAAAAAAACAACAAAAAACCCAAAATTTTGAAAAAAGAAATGACATCACTAAAACCCTGATTAACCCCGATGACATCACTAAGCACCGATTATACCCGTATTACCCGATGTTATAATTTACAGGTTATTCATGGTTCTTATGTGTTTCATAGGAAATAATGAACCCTGTATTGTGTAATATATAGTGAATAAAGTACCCCCTCTTGTAAAATATAAGGATATTATAAGTTACCGAGGAGTTTCATGACCATATAAAAACACGAGGCTGAAGGCCGAGTGCTTTTATACAGGTCATGGAACTCCGAGGTAACTTCTAATATCCTCATATTTTGCAACTGGGGGTACTTTATTTATTATAATACACAAGTTTCAATGAGTCATGTGACAGAAATGACATCAGAACTCACCGTTTATAACTGATGACATCAGAACTCACCGTTTATAAGGATATAATTTACAGGATATTCATGGCGTTTGTGTATTATAAGGATATTAGAAGTTATCAAGCATTTCATGACCATATAAAGGCACGTGGGCATTATTTGTTATAGTGCAGATGTTAATTGAGTCACAAGACGCAAATGATGTCACTAAGCTCTATTTATAAGGGACATAATATGGTAGAAAAACAGAAGGCTGAAGACCTTATATTTTTGTATAACACATAAGTATCAGTAAGTCACATGGCAAAAATGACATCACGAACCACCAATCATAACTCATCACCAAGCCCTATATAGTGTATAATGTATTTCAGCCTTGTGTTTTTATACAGGTCATGGAACTCTGCGGTGACCTCTAATATCCTCATATTCTACAAAAGGGGGTACATTATTTAATCTGTTACACAAGTTTCAGTGAGTCATGTGATTGAAATGACATCACTAAGCACCAATTATATCTGATGACATCACTAAGCACTGTTGAAAAGGATGTTATTTGCAGGATATTCATGGCTTTTGTGTTTTATAAGATTATATTTTATAGGGTATTCCTGGTTTTTTATTATTTATTTATTTTTTTACAATATCCCATTTTTTATTAACTGATTGCAAATGAACATATTTGATCTTAGTACAGGTATGGGATCCTTTATCCGGAAACCCATTCTCCAGAAAGATCCAAATTATGGAAAGTTTGTCTCCCATTTTATAATAATTAAAATTTTAAAAATGATTTCCTTTTTCTCTGTAATAATAAAACAGGAGCTTGTACTTGATCCCAACTAAGATATAATTAACCCTTATTGGAAGCAAAACCAGCCTATTGGGTTTATTTAATAATTTCATGATTTTCTAGTAGACTTAAGGTGTGAAAGTCCAAATTATGGAAAGATCTTTAATCCAGAAGGCCCCAAGCATTCTGGATAACAGGTCCCATACCTGTATTATAAACGATTTGATGAAATCAAGTTAATTAAGCTTAATCATTTTATAACCCGCCTGTTGGTACTACAGGCAGAAGCACTTGTCTGGAGGACCTGCATATGCAAATTAGAATTCGGTTCGGCAGGCCAGAAGGATTCGGCCGAATCTGAATCCTGCTGAAAAAGGCCGAATCCTGGCCAAATCACAAAACGAATCCTGGATTCGGTGCATCCCTAGTCTGATTATGGGGCCCCCAATGTATTTGAAAAGGTGATGATCGGTTTTACATAATTCGGTATCTGGTTCCAGACCAGGTCTCCCATACTACAGGTCCTCCAGGCAACCTCGCCCTGTGGCCATTACATCCCTGTCCCTACACCTAATCACCAAAGTCAGGTAAAACCAAGAACCTCATCAAGAGCATGAATTGTGGTCACTTGCCCTCAACTGAGATGCAGCCAACAAGTATCATGATCATGCGCAGCTTCTCTAGGTTCCCCAGGAGACCAGGAATATTCAGTTCCTTCTTCTGTAGTATGAACTGTTCTGGCAATGTCAGGAATGAGAGGTGTGACTCTTTCCTTAACCTTGATGGGTCCCAAAAACTGCCTACCATGAAACATTCCAGATTGGCTGAGAAAGGGGTGATTGCTGGGAGATACACCGATTCACTAGTAAGGAAATGTTTTGCAAGGAACCCTGGGATGTTGGCATGGAAGCCTGAGGGAAAGGAATGACCAGGATGAGGCCAATGTGGACTCAAGTTATTGGTCCTCAAGCTGGATGTGAACTGGTTCTACTTTCAGAGCAGCTGTCAATCAATTAAACTCAAATCAATAAGGTGAGTGAGCAGGTCAGGTGAGACCTTATACATCTTGGGTTGCATTATATTACACCTTAAAGGGGATGTTCACCTTCAACCCATTTTCCAGTTCAGTTGGTTTCAGATTGTTCACCAGAAATAAAGACCTTTTCCAATTACTTTCTATTTGTAACTTTTCTTCTAATATTGAAGTGTAAAGTTTCATTTTTCAGCAGCTCTGGGAGGGGGGGTCGCCGACTCTTTCAATGTTCTAAATTGATACATTTAGTTGATACATTTGTTATCTTTGTCCCTGCTGAGCAGAATCCCAGAGTTTCATTACAGGCAGCTGTTAGAATTGATACAATAGTTGCTGCAGTTGCTGCTGAGAAATGGATCAACTGATGGAGCAAATTGTAACACTGAGCTGCCAGACAAACTCCAGAGACTCAAACATTCAACTTTTAACTTCAATTTTGGGAAAACGGTAAAAAAAATAAAAGATGAAAAGCAATTTAAAAAGTCTTTGTTTATGGTGAACAATCTGAAAACAACTGAACTGAAAAGGTGGAAAACCCCTTGAAAGGGGTGGTTCCCCTTTAAGGAAACTTTTATTATGTTATAGAACGGCCAACTCTAAGCAACTTTTCAATTGGTCTTCCTTATTTATTTTTTATAGTTTTATAGTTATTTGCCTTTTTCTTCTGACTCTTTGCTGCTTTCAAATGGGCGTCGCTGACCCCTTCGAAAAAACAAATGCTCTGTAAGGATAAAAAAATGTATTGTTTTGTTACTTTTTATTACTGATCCTTCTATTCAGACCCTCTCCTATTCATATTCCCGTCTCTTATTCAAATCAATGCATGGTTGCTAGGGGAATTTGGACCTTAGCAACCAGATGGCTGCAATTGCAATCTGGAGAGCTGCTGAATAAAAAGCTTAACTCAAAAACCACAAATAATAAAAAATGAAAACCAATTGCAAATTGTCTCAGAATATCCCTCTCTACATCATACTAAAAGTTAACTCAAAGGTGAACAACCCCTTTAAGGGCTGCCCTGCAATGCCTCCTATTTCAACTCTACAGCTCGGGGCCCTCTGGAATCTCAGGGCAACTGCCTAAAACAAACTGTTACCGAGACAGTTACTGGTGTTAGTAAAGACGTAGGGGCAGATTTATCAAGGCTCGAATTTCGAAGTAGAAAAAGCTTCGAAATTCAACCGTCGAATTGGAATACTTCGATGATCGAAGTCGAAGTTTTTTTACATCGAAAATCGTTCGATCGAACAATGAAATCCTTCAAATCGAACGATTCGAAAAATTTCATCCATCGGTCGAACGATTTTTCTTCGACTCCGAAAAACTTAGAAAAATGCTCTAGAAGGTCCCCATAGGCTTACATAGCACTTCGGCAGGTTTAATTTGGCAAAGTATTGAAATCAAAGTTTTTTTTAAAGAGACAGTACTTCGATTATCGAATATTCAAACTATTTTACTTCGAATCCAATTCGAAGTCGTAGTATCCTATTCAATGGTCGAAGTATCCAAAATATTCCCTCGAATTTCGAATTTTTTTACTTCCCTCGATATCACTTCGACCCTTGATAAATCTGCCCCTTAGTGTACATATAATTATCATATCACAATTTTCTTTCATTCTTCTTGACTTTCAGTGTCAACAGCATGGAAACAATTGTGTGAATGAGAAGAACCTTTACACGGGCCAGAGCCTCCATCTACTGGTATGAAGTGAGTATGACTGTGAGTGGGGAGAGTAACACTGGCAGCCAGTCCTGTTTGGCTTTAGACTGGACCCCATGTCTGTCTCTGAGTCACAGCAATGTCTGGGCAGCACCAATACAAATTGCATTTTCAATTAATTTTTTTTCAACTGAAATAATTTTTTTTCAACTGAAATAATTTTTTTTCAACTGAAATAATTTTTTTTCAACTGAAATAATTTTTTTTCAACTGAAATAATTTTTTTTCAACTGAAATAATTTTTTTTCAACTGAAATAATTTTTTTTCAACTGAAATAATTTTTTTTCAACTGAAATAATTTTTTTCAACTGAAATAATTTTTTTTCAACTGAAATAATTTTTTTTCAACTGAAATAATTTTTTTTCAACTGAAATAATTTTTTTTCAACTGAAATAATTTTTTTTCAACTGAAAATTTTTTTTCAACTGAAATAATTTTTTTTCAACTGAAATAATTTTTTTTCAACTGAAGTAATTTTTTTTCAACTGAAGTAATTTTTTTTCAACTGAAGTAATTTTTTTTCAACTGAAGTAATTTTTTTTCAACTGAAGTAATTTTTTTTCAACTGAAGTAATTTTTTTCAACTGAAATAATTTTTTTTTCAACTGAAATAATTTTTTTTCAACTGAAATAATTTTTTTTCAACTGAAATAATTTTTTTTCAACTGAAATAATTTTTTTTCTAATTTCCATAAAGTGGAAAAAAGGCCAGTTCTTTCAAATATTTTTTTTTACCACCAAATCTGTATTTCACCAATTTTATTATAATGAGTACAGGTATGAAAACTGTTATCCGGAAACCCCTTATCTATAAAGTTCCGAATTACGGAATGGCTGTCTCCCATAGACTCCATTTTATACAAAGAATCCAAATGTTTAAAAATGATTTTTTTTTCTCTGTAATAATAAAACAGTAGCTTGTACTTGATCCCAACTAAGATATAATTAATCCTTATTGAAAGGAGAACCAGCCTATTGGGTTTATTTAATGTTTACATGATTTTCTAGTAGACTTAAGGCATGAAGAGCCAAATTATGGAAATATCCGTTAACCAGAATACACTTTCCAGCTTTCAAATGGGGGTCACTGACCCCACCTAAGAAAACAAATGCTCTGTATTAGAAAACCTTAGACCACAGGCCCACTTTCCAAATTATTATTCCTCCTCTCCTCACTCAACCTCTTTATTCTCCTAGCGTTCTATCTCTACTTACGCTATTATTCCATCATTAAGCATTTTTCCCCATAAGGAAATAGGGAATGGCAATGAAATAGGCCAAATGGTTAGAAGCAAAAGGCCCACTGACACCTGGGCCCACCAGGTGGCCCACTGGTATCCAGATTTTTTTATATTTAATTTTGAAATCTGACATATTGTCAGTTTCCCAGCTGCCCCAAGTCATGTGACTTGTGCTCTGATAAACTTCAGTCACTCTTTACTGCTGTACTGCAAGTTGGAGTGATATCACCCCCCTCCCTTTTCCCCCCCAGCAGCCAAACAAAAGAACAATGGGAAGGTAACCAGATAACAGCTCCCTAACACAAGATAACAGCTGCCTGGTAGATCTAAGAACAACACTCAATAGTAAAAACCCATGTCCCACTGAGACACATTCAGTTACATTGAGAAGGAAAAACAGCAGCCTGCCAGAAAGCATTTCTCTCCTAAAGTGCAGGCACAAGTCACATGACCAGGGGCAGCTGGGAAATTGACAATATGTCTAGCCCCATGTCAGATTTCAAAATTGAATATAAAAAAATCTGTTTGCTCTTTTGAGAAATGGATTTCAGTGCAGAATTCGGCTGGAGCAGCACTATTAACTGATGTGTTTTGAAAAAAACATGTTTTCCGATGACAGGATCCCTTTAATTAAAACCACACTATTCCCGGTGGTATATTATACTCACAAGACATGAGTTAATGCAGGCGTTGGATATATTAGATGATTTGCTCCGCTCCTGATCTTCTTTGTTCCTTGCTTGGGCAAGGTTGCCTGTGCGGAGGAGGCGGGGAAGAAGGCAGTCGGCGAAACGCGTTAGCGAGGACTACCAATTTTGGGAGCTGCAGAAGCGTCTCACAAACATGCGCAGTGGACCGTAAAAGACGCTGAGAGACCGGAGCAGCAAATGCGGATTTTCTATGCTGTTTAACCAATTTACATATTTATTAAAGTTGTAAACGCGCTTCTGCACATGTCACTTTTTTTATGCCCAAGCAAGGAAGAAAGAAGATCAGGAGCGGAGCAAATCATCTAATATATCCAACGCCTGCATTAACTCATGTCTTGTGAGTAGAATATCCCACCGGGAACTGTGCGGTTTTAAGTTCAGGTTTTCATTAAATTACAATACAAGCCTTCGGCAACACTGTGAAGTGTGGATCCTATTTTGTCACTTTTTTAAATATTTTTTTCCATTTTTCTGCAATTTTTTTATTCACTTACAAAAATCACCATATGATACTATTTTTTTCACTTATGGAGGATATTTTTTTAGCTGGCTAAGCACAAATTAAATATATAAGAAGCACCAAGGGTGTCACAAAATGGTTTTTTTTTTTTATAAAATACTACATTATATTATTTGTATTTTCTATTTTCTTTTCCCCCCTCAATAATCTGTGGTTTTTGAGGTATACAGCGATCCAATCTTGGATATTGTCTGTTTGGACATGTGCCTGCCAATCAGAAAGCAGAGATGGTTCACATCGGATAAAGCTTTGGGCTGGGACACATAATGGGGATCTATTCAGTGTTGCCAGGACATAGGGTAATGAGATATCTGGAATAAGAGCACATATATGTAAGAGCACTCAGGATGGATTTCCATGATTAACAGCTTCTCTCCTTTGGGACATGAGTTGTTTGACCTGTAATCTAGTAGCCCTTTTAAGTTGCCATTAATCTTTTGACCTTATCCATCTTATTTCTTTCCATAGAACTGTTCCAGTGTTTGGCTGCGGTTAAGGTGCATTAGGGCACATTCCTTTTTAGGGTAAGGAAGACACGGTCAGATTCGGGGAGATTAGTCACCCAGCGACAAATCTCCTCTTCTTTGGGGCGACTAATCTCCCCGAATTGCCTCCCGCTTGCTAGAATGAAAATCGCCGGTGGGGTGGCACTCGGAGCGCTTTGTTTTCCGAAGTCGCCCAAAGTTGTCTCACAAGGAAACTTCGGGCGAATTTGGAAAACAAAGCGCTCTGCGGGCGATTTTCATTCTAGCAAGCGGGAGGCAGTTCGGGGAGGTCACCCGGAAGAAGAGGAGATTTGTCGCCGGGCGACTAATCTCCCCGAATCTGACAAATACAAGAAAAGGAATTCCAAAAAAAATAAAAAGGGTAATTTTGAAGCATTTTAATTCAGGTTCTGATATCACAAAATACATGTTTTAAAGTTTACATCAGGGTATTAGAAACTGAGATGTATATTATTATTATTATAAAGTACAAATATTAGAGGCTTCCTTAAACTGCCTTCCAAATGCAGGCTAAATTACCTGTGTATAAACTGTACACAAAAACAAGGCACTATACACTTATTATATGAACCCTTCAGGTTGGATATTTATGCACAAAGTGGGGCCAAATCACACGCTGGAAAATATTGTAAAAAAAAAAAAAAAAAAAAAAAAAAAAGAAGAGGCATGAAGTAAACGAAAATGTTGTTTATATCCTCTCTGACCACTAGAGAGCGCCCTGGTGCATAAGGGACGACTGATTTGTTCATCCGCGACATTAAACTTGTAACATGCAAGTTGGGATTTCACAAATGAACATGGAGTTTACTACGGGGTGGAAACGCAGCTCAGAGTAGCAAAGGGGGAGTAGCTAGGTTTGTGTAATAACACACAAATCTTACACAGTGAGTATATTGCATAGTTATTAAACACAGTGTTTATATAAATAAAATTCTAAATGATCGAGCCAACAAATACGAGACATTTACAACGAGAGAAGCGGCTTGTTTGCGGCAACGGAAAAAACGGGTGAGTTTATGTTAAGTGCACGGCAGAGAATTGATATTTCCTGAACGTCCTCTGAGAAACGAAGGCTTCTGATTGGTTCTCATGTACAGAAGGAAAAGGACACAATTCAATAGGCAGCACTGAACGGAGATGTTGCATCGGGGGACACTAGTGGGCAAGTAAAGGTTACCCGGCCTCCAGCCCTACGCAGTGATACAAACTGATACAAACCAGTACAGAACGTGATTCCATGGCCGATCAAGTGCAAATCTGACACAGTGTTTCTTTGCGGTGAGACTGGGGTGGAAATCGGGTGAAATACAGTCGCTGAAGGGGAGTCTTTTCAAAAAAGTCCTTTGGCTTTCTTAGTATTAACCTGTTTCCAGGGCGGCAGTGCATTGTATTCTTCTCTTGTCATTTCTAATGCAACCTGAGCAGAGACAATAAGGGACAGGCACAATCAGGCTGTATTTATATATAATACACAAAAGCCATGAATGTCTTGTAAATTATATCCTTATAAACGGTGAGTAGTGATGTCATCAGTTCTAAACGGTGAGTTCTGATGTCATTTCTGTCACATGACTCACTGAAATTTGTGTATTATAATAAATAAAGTACCCCCAGTTGCAAAATATGAGGATATTAGAAGTTACCTCGGAGTTCCATGACCTGTATAAAAGCACTCAGCCTTCGGCCTCGTACTTTTATATGGTCATGAAACTCCTTTGTCACTTATAATATCCTTATATTTTACAAGAGGGGGTACTTTATTCACTATATATTTAGCTGTATAATAGCACGGTCCATACACAACACACAGAGGCATCACAATATTAGCATGAGAAGAGGAGTCTTCTATGAGACCAAGGAGACATTTTGGGGACCTTAAAAGATTTTCTTGGGGTCCTATGATTCTACTTTCCCTACTGCATGTGCGGATGGTTGTCCAGAAAAGGTCAAACCACCTGACCAGGTAGTACTATGGCCTCCTTTAAAGGAGAACTAAACCCCCAAACTAATGAAAACCCCTACCCTCCATAGTTCCCCCCGCACAGGTGATAATACCTGTAAATGCCCCTAAGTCTTTAAATACCCCTCAATGCAGAGTCAGCAAAGCGGAGCTCACAGGGGCCATCTTCATTGTTTTGGGAGACTTCCGTAAGAAAGCGGCGTATCGGCGAATGCGCAGTTGTATCGATTTTCCGGTCCTGAACAACTGCCGACAGCCACGGAAATTGCAGAAGGGACCCGAAGATTAACGAAGTGCTGGAAGATGGCACCCGTGAGCTCTGCTGACTCTGCATGGAGGGGTAATTAAAGACTTTGGGACATTTACAGGTATTACCTGTGCGGGGGGGAACTATGGAGGGTAGGGGGTTTCATTAGTTTGGGGGTTTAGTTCTCCTTTAAGAGACCCAGTATTTGCAGGCTCTATCTAAGCATTAGCTTCTACTTTCCCATATAGTAGGCTAGTTATACAAAGTAGCACATGATATTTGTGGGTCAGGTTGGCGTAAAACATTAAAGCGCCCAATGGTGCGAAACGCATCAGGAGGGTGTGGTTTACATGAGGTATGGAGACATGGGCAAGACACAGCCACGTGGTCTGTAATGAATCTTTTTATAATAATTTTGTAATGAAATTGCTTTGGTGAATTTGCACAAATAAATTTTTGAAGTGCATTTGCTGTTCAGGATTAATTGCTTAGTGCTTATGGAGCTAAGCGTGGCGCTCGCTTATAGATAACATATAACCTAATCACATGGGATGGGCGAATTTTTTCGCCTTGTTTCGCCGACAAAATGAAGCCCATAGACTTATATGGCGCCCTGCGTCAAAAAAAAAAAAAAAAAAAAAGACGCGCGTCTAAAAAATTTCGGCATGCAACAATTTTTTTTTGACGCCCATAGACTTTAATGGGCATCTGTGTTATTTCGCCATCTGCGTCATTTCGCCGGTGGCGAATTTTAGGCAAAACGACACGGGTCTAATTCGCCCATCCCTACTTATCACTATATTGTACAGATAAGTTCAAAGAAGCCGTGGGTAGATCAGGGGCCACGCAAACACCATTACAAACAGTGACCATAAAGAAACAGACAATGGAGGAAACGTTATTATTGGTACCTCAAAGTCTTTATCTGACAGGTAGAGCTCAAGCTTGAGAGGATCGACTCCTTCGGGCAGTGGGCGGGCAAGGAGATCTGCCAAGGGGTAGATTCTTTTACAAAGTTTGGCGAGTACATCTTCTACAAGGATTATCTGGTTAGACACATCTGCATCCTAAACATGGAAAAAAGGAAAGACATGTTTCTTACTAGTATTGGCTTTTTTTTTAATTTTTATATCTAATTTTGAAATCGGACATGGGGCTAGACATATTGTCAGTTTCCCAGGAGCCCCTAGACTAGTGCTCTGATAAACTTCAGTCACTTTTTACTGCTGCACTGCAAGTTGGAGTGATTTCACCCCCCTCCTTTCTGCCCCCTCTTCAGCCCATCAGAAGAACAATGGGAAGGTAACCAGGTAGCAGCTCCCTAACACAAGATAACAGCTGCCTGGTAGATCTAAAGGCTGCCAATAGACAGGGAGATCCGCTCGTTTGGCGTCGTCCCCGATTTGCCCACATTGAGGTGGGTGATATCGGGCTGATCCAGTCGTGGGCCCTAGAGCCAAACGATGGGATCATAATGCAGGCAATCAGATCGCTGGACCACATCAACTAATAGATTTTTAACCCTGACTTTCAGCCAGATAATGATCGGGGAAGCAAGTCGGAGGGCCCCACATGGGCCAATAAGCTGCGGACTGGGTCTGTCGGCAGCTTTTATCGGCCCGGGTATGGGACTCTTTGCAACTAAGCACTTTTACAACTTTATTATTTTTTTTTAGGTTTTCTAGGTTTTAAAACATCAGCCCCACATATTCTGGTATGCCCTGGGCTAAGGGGTGAGCTGGGCACTCCACAAGAGCTGCATCTTTCATATTCCTGAGCATATTTACCTTTTCTGTGATTTGGGCAATGTCTTCTCTATGATCCCAGCTTGGAAACATGTTTGTGAAGGTCAGGGGCTCCAGCCCAGCATGGATTAAGTACGATTTGGGAGGTTTCTTGATATTCTTACCTAAAATAAAAGAATTGAATTTAGTATTATAATTATAACCATTTATTCATATGAACTACAACATAGGTTTCCTGGAATGTGAAGTGGGAGAGATGCAAGGTGGAGACTCCTAATAGATTTGGGCTAGAAAAGGATCCTGGGAGTTGTAGTTAAAGGGATTCTGTAGTTAAAGGGAAAACAATTTTTTTCAAACCACATAAATTAAAAGTGCTGCTGAAGTTCTGTGGCATGAACAACTGGACCCACCAAGTGTTGCGGTTGGTCTATTTAAGTCTATCCAAGGGACTTGGTTCCTCTTTGCTCAAGTCTTCACATACACCAAATGTGATCCCTTCTTCAGGTCTGGTGTCAAACGACTGCACCAGCATCATTTCACAACTCCGCAAACAAACTTTTGTTTTTTTGTTATTGTTTATACAGCTCCATGGCCAGCGACATGTTGTAGCTCCCACCCTTTCCAGCTATAGTCAGGTGTAAGTTGCAAGTAAAACTTAGTCCCTGTGTAAAATGTATAATGAAGCAATAGAATTCTTAATGAATCAGATTAAAATTGAGTGGAGGACTGGCCAGATATGGGATGACTTTGACGTAGTTGTTCAGCTTAAATATATTGCAATATATGGACAAACAATCCCTGTTTTGTTTAAAGGGTAAGGCATTTTTCAGTAGCAGTATGCACAAAATGTCTCTGTCTTAAATATATTGATAATGGGTTGAGTGCAGAGGACTCTTGTATTTGTCTGCTTGAATTTTGTGGTCACAGCCTCATTGCACCCCCGCTTAATGGTTATAATAATTAGTGGCGAGCTCAACTTTCCCTTGTTTGTTATAAACAAACAGATCTTCATACCGTATATCCATCACCCTCCCATTCACCCCCATCGATTGCTGCGCCTCAAAGTTGTCACCACCCCAAAATCTAACAACCAACAACGTTGCTCACGCAGAAAACTCCCCAAAATGTTTATAAATGTCTAATCTCATATTATTGCTTTTTTTCAGGGGATCCAAATCTCTAATACCCAATCTTTGCATGCCTTAGAGGCTTACAGTTATTCTAGGTTGACCTGAAGGCGTAGCACAGATTAATACACCAGTATATAACCATATAGGATGAGAGTTGTGCCAAAAGAAGGGTCTCAGGGGGATCCAAACTTGCCATATCTAATTGCACTAAATCCAGAAAATAATAATTGATTTGCGTTAATGACAGCATCAACCCACCCTCCCTTCCCTCACAAGGCCATTACCTTTGCAATAGCGGAGCACGGTCTCCATTGCGCTTTTTCTGTCTGAATCCCACCGAATACGAGCAGAACCAGTAATTATATTCTCAGACGGCCACCAACCTTGCCAGAGGTACACCTCGTGATGGTTGTCAACGAGGAATAAAGCTGCCGGTCAAACACAATTTATTAAAATAATGTACCCAATTATATATAAACGCAACGCTTGTGCGCTTGTGCATTAGTTTTATGGAGAATGTAGAAATTAAATTATGTTAATGCTCTTTATAACTTGCCCAGCAACCTTGAGCTTGGGGAAACATTATTTACTAAATACACAGGGCTGTAGGTTGCTCCCCTAATAATAAGGAAGGGACGGGTACCTGGTTGGGAGGCTGCATAAAGGTCTTCTTGTAAAAATGGCATGGAGTTAACCACATTCGGATGCCTTGAAGGATATAAAATTTCTGATGCTGTAAACTCTCCTGATGAACTGCTGAGGCTGAACAGTCGTGGTGTGAAGTTAAATTTCCCAGGATCTGCCACAATAACAAATCAGCTTGTGTTTTACATGGTTTATATTAAAACAAAGAACTCTACAGTATATACACACTCCATACCACACATGACTAACACTGCCAGCCGCTTTCCACACTTACTGAACAGACTCCTACAGGTATGTACTAAGAATGTGAAGGATTAATGGTAAATAGTCGCCTGAGGCATGGCACACGCAGCGCTTCGTTTTCCAAAGTCACCTCACATGGAGCGACTTCGGAATATGAAGTGCCACATGTGCCATGCCGCAGGCGACTTTTCATTATAGCCGGCACATGACAGGGTGAAGCCGTTCGGGGAGATTAGTCGCCCCAAAGAAGAGGCGATTAGTCGCCAGGCGAATAAATCTCCCCGAATCGCCAGGTGTGCCCTTACCCTTAAAAGTAACTAACACACTAATGTCACCAGCTTACCTTGCAACATGCAGTCGTATGCTTTACGGTCTCGCCTTCCCAGGGCATCCCAGAATGCCGGGGGTTCTGAGCCCTCATCACATTCATATATGGTCACCTTACTGCTGCTGTGCAGACCAGCTTCCAGCGGGCATCTGCAGAGTTAAAAGGCAGGTTAACCCTTACCAACACATAGCTGGGCTCAGAACACACACAGTATAATACAAAACTAGGGCCCTTTTCATGCCAAGCAATGGCAGGTTAAGGGCAACTGAAAATCTCCTAGGACCTAAGCCTGAAAGGGCGCCATATCCTTGCTTAAAAATATATCAAATATTAAATGAAGCACAACTTACCCCTCTTTTATTTTATTGGCTGCAGTCCTTCCCACTTCCCTGGTATGCATTTGGGCTTTACAGCCGTGCCAAAGGTAGATGAGTGCTTTATTTATACTGAGGAGTATCATAGAAGTCCTAGAGCGCAGACTAATGCAGTGACAGGCGGCTTCCATCAGGTTCCCTTCCACAGGTACCTCCCCACGGACACAGTACAACCTCCAGTCACCTGGGAGCAAAATAAGATCAATACAAATCTACCATTTACATATTCACTCGTACAGATAATAAACATTTGCTCAAGATAATAAGCATGTGTTGTAAGGGAAAATTAATCTTTTCCCAAATCTGGATCGCAATTAGACTGTTTTAGATAACACAATCCTAAGTCTGGAAGTCTATAAATGGTAAAAAGCCCAAAGCAGCCTTTTAAGGGTTTTTCTACAAAATAGTAATTAAAGCCGCGGGTATAGTAGAGAGAGACGGTGTCTATAGTAACAGTGGGATAATAGTCTCTGGGAAGGGAGTGTGACTGTGGGATAGCAGGTATAGTAGGGAGAGATGGTGCCTATAGTAACAGTGGGATAATAGTCTCTGGGAAGGGAGTGTGACTGTGGGATAGCAGGTATAGTAGGGAGAGATGGTGCCTATAGTAACAGTGGATAATAGTCGCTGGGAAGGGAGTGTGACTGTGGGATAGCAGGTATAGTAGGGAGAGATGGTGCCTATAGTAACAGTGGATAATAGTCTCTGGGAAGGGAGTGTGACTGTGGGATAGCAGGTATAGTAGGGAGAGATGGTGCCTATAGTAACAGTGGATAATAGTCTCTGGGAAGGGAGTGTGACTGTGGGATAGCAGGTATAGTAGGGAGAGATGGTGTCTATAGTAACAGTGGGATAATAGTCTCTGGGAAGGAGTGTGGCTGTGGGATAGCAGGTATAGTAGGGAGAGATGGTGCCTATAGTAACAGTGGGATAATAGTCTCTGGGAAGGGAGTGTGGCTGTGGGATAGCAGGTATAGTAGGGAGAGATGGTGCCTATAGTAACAGTGGGATAATAGTCTCTGGGAAGGGAGTGTGGCTGTGGGATAGCAGGTATAGTAGGGAGAGATGGTGTCTATAGTAACAGTGGGATAATAGTCTCTGGGAAGGGAGTGTAACTGTGGGATAGCAGGTATAGTAGGGGGAGATGGTGCCTATAGTAACAGTGGGATAATAGTCTCTGGGAAGGGAGTGTAACTGTGGGATAGCAGGTATAGTAGGGAGAGATGGTGCCTATAGTAACAGTGGGATAATAGTCTCTGGGAAGGGAGTGTAACTGTGGGATAGCAGGTATAGTAGGGAGAGATGGTGCCTATAGTAACAGTGGGATAATAGTCTCTGGGAAGGGAGTGTAACTGTGGGATAGCAGGTATAGTAGGGAGAGATGGTGTCTATAGTAACAGTGGATAATAGTCTCTGGGAAGGGAGTGTGACTGTGGGATAGCAGGTATAGTAGGGAGAGATGGTGCCTATAGTAACAGTGGGATAATAGTCTCTGGGAAGGGAGTGTGACTGTGGGATAGCAGGTATAGTAGGGAGAGATGGTGCCTATAGTAACAGTGGGATAATAGTCTCTGGGAAGGGAATATAGCAGACATTTCAAAGCACGTCACATGTCACATATGTTATTGTATAGTATCAATTCATACTTTGCGTGTTTTCTTCCTCTTCTTCCCTTCTTCCAGCGTGTACAATCATTCCTCCCTGGAAACACTGTAAGAAACAGGGGGGCTCTTTTCCCTGAAGCACCTGGACCTATTGGAGACATCGGTGGTCACTGTTAATTCATAGAGTACATGTTTATGTGTATTCCATAACAACCCAAACTATATCATACCTAAGGACAACCAAGAATATATTATACCTGTATCGTAACCCAAAAAGTAACCTGTATAATACAGGCATGACTAATATAAAATAAATATGACACATTAAGCATTCTGTGTCCTGTATAACAGCAGGTAAGTTAAAAGCTGAGGAACCTGACTGTAAAGCTAAGTCACACCAAACATTTGCACTGGAGATTGTACCTATATTTGGCAACATTTACAGCTTCTGAATTGGTGTGAAAATAGATATTAAAGGAGAAGGCAAGCTACCAAAGCAGTTTATCCCAATAGATAAGCCACAATAGTACAAGCTATAAGACTATATTTATTCTGCAGAATGCTTTACCATATCTGAGTAACAGCTCTAGAAACTGTTTGTTTAGAATAGCAGCTGCCATATTAGCTTGGTGTTACATCACTTCCTGCCCGAGGGGGGAAAAGGGGGAGGTGAGCAAACTGAGCATGCTCAAGCCCAAGCCCTTGAGGTTTAAGCTAAAAACAGGAAGTCTGATACAGAAGCCCATGAGTACACAATAAAAGGAAAGAAATGCTGTTTCTTTTGACAGAAGACACAGAGCAGCATTACTTTGAGGGTTTACTGGTGTATTTATTAGGGATGCACTGAATCCACTATTTTGGATTCAGCCGAACCCCGAATCCTTCGTGAAAGATTCGGCCGAATACCGATCCTGAATCCTAATTTGCATATGCAAACTAGGGGTGGATGGGGAAAACATTTTTAGTGCCTGTTTTTTTAAAAAAAAAAAGTCACAGAATTTCCCTTTCTGACCCTAATTTGCATATGCAAATTAGGATTCGGTTCGGCCTAATCCAAATCCTTCTGAAAAAGGCAGATTCCTGGCCAAATCCCGAACCAAATCCTGGATTTGGTGCATCCCTAGTATTTATATAGACCTTTCTGATAAAGCTTACTTAGTTTTAGCCTTTTATTCTCCTTTTAAACGAATTGCAGACGGTAATTATTTTAACTCAAAGCAAAAATGTCCAAATGCACATCATACAAGGCCCAAGCCTACACATAAATTGTAAAATCTTTAGGAAAATAAGTTGAGGCCTACATGAAGTTCAAGAGAAGGTTCAAGAGTGAAAGGAGAGTTGGGGGGGGACTTACCTGGGCTCCTCGCTCTTCATCAAGCTCCACAGTCATCAGCGCTGAGGTTCCCTTTTCACTTACGGTGGAGTGCCTGCCCTGCCAGAAGAAGTAGGAACACTTTTCTTTCCCCGCTATCCGGACGTGCTCCGTTTTCTGGCGCTGTCCAACTGCACATAGGGAAGAACATCAGGTCGCGTATCAGAAGACGCATTTAATTGCTTTGTTTGAGCTTTATTTGATTAAAGCTTGACATTGCCTTTCCCTTACTGCCCCGTAGATTCGATTCCTCAGCTGTATTGATCTTATAGTGCTTTATTTTAGACTTTTATGGGGGGGGGAACATTTTTCCAGGTCTAGTAGCCCATAATAACCAATTAGGTGCTTGTTTTCAAACGTCAGGCTTATATAGTCTACCTGCTGCTGATGGTTGCTATGGGTTACTAGACCTTTAGCAAACGTGGCAGCTTGTGTTGCACTAGACCACTAATTTGAACAATGACTGCACTGACTTGTCCAGTTCAAGCATAACCAGTAGAGTGGAGTAATGCAGTGTATTCAGCCATATTATCTTACACACACTCATAGGCCGGCCCCTCAGGTGACCGATCTGAGCATCTTTCCTACGGATGATTCCCATTGGTCAGTGTGAAAATTCATCCTCTAAGTAGATGGGGCTGCCCACCCTATATTATTTCTTGTCATCTGAGTGCTGAATGATTTGAAAGTTTGTCCATACAAGTTATTCAACTGCTAGAATAATAAACCACCCGCAGTTCAGTCTGTCCAACTAGCTACAGCCGGCTGAAAATTACGTTTGTGAGAATAGAAATGTTTTGTGATGATGCTCTGCTTTCCTAGTTCATTTCCTAACACGTTGTCACTAGCACAGTTACATACAGCAGCATTTGCTTGTTTGTCTCACTACTCCAGCTCAAAATAATTCCTGGTGAGCGTTGCGATGGGCAATGGTAGATATTCCCATCGATGGTAGGAAATAAGCCTGGGGTGTGTTTTGCTTTCTTTAATAAACAAACATGAAATAAGATGAGGAAATATCAAGTAGCAGAGCACATCTGCAGAGCGCACCATTAATCTCTACAATAAAAGGTGAAGAGCAGGGGGTTCGTTCGGACCACCCTTGAACATCTGTCAAACAGAGAAAGGCACGGCACCGAAAGAGCAGAGACAATTAATCCACTGGAATTGATGTCGAGGTGAAATGAATCTGTAATAATGAGAGGCCAACAGCAATTATATCTTGGACATCAGAGCAGATTTATGGCATATGGAAAGGTTAAACTAGATTGGAGAACGCTGGAAGGATATCATTAAGACAATTTAGCCATAAAAAAAGTCAGCAGAGCCAATTAGACAATGGGAAGAGCAACGACCCATTTTCCGTTCAATACATGTAATACTGCTGGGTCTGTCAATTATGTGAAATGAACGGCTGAAGCTCAAACACAGCACAGAGTAGGAGCAGTGACACAGCAGTGTGTGCCTGGGAATAACATGTCCCGGTTGGTATAACCCATATCAAGCTCTGAGCTACTAAATCTCTGAATTCCTTCATTTAATGTCTAGACCAGGGATCTGAACCCATGAGCAACATTCAGAAATAAAAGGGGTTGGGGAGCAACAAAAGCATGAAAAATGTTCTTGGGGTGCCATATAAGTGCTGTGAATGGCCATTTAGTAGCCCCTATGTGGATTTTCAACCTACATTGAGGCTCTGTTTGGCAGTGCACCTGGTTTTTATACAACCAAAATTTTAAGCCTGTAATTCAAAAAGAAGCACCTGCTTTGAGGCCACTGAGAGCAACATCCAAGGGGTTGGAGAGCAACATGTTACACAAGCTACTGGTTGGGGATCAGTGGTCTAGACTAACATGTTCTCCTGCCAATGCCCCAGTTCTCTTGCAAATCAGTTCTCACCTGTTGTGCTCACAAAGTACTTCCATTTGACCACATAGGCATCTCCCTCGTGGAACTGGCCAATGCTCAGCTTCGGCAGCCTGCTATAGTCAAATTCTAGGATATGCCATACATCGACGGAGACGGTGGAGATCTCATACTGGCGGCAGTCATCTCCTTCAATAAGTCCATAGCCGCGGCCTATGTTTAATCCGTCAAGAACTGTACCCACAGATTTCTGAGGAACTGGGACCATCAGCATGACGTCATAAGGCTTCACATCAGTTTCTGGTTCTTCCTATCGTGGGAAAGAGCTGTATTTATTATAAAGGCAGGACATTTAGCGATTCTACTATGGCTTATCTGGTTTAATTACTGGCACAGAGTTTATTTGCTTACTTCAAGCATTTAATTACAACAGCCTTACTATACAGGACTGGGAACATGTCCCTGCTCTGCAAAATAAAGACCACAAAAAGCTAGAGATTTCCAAAAGCAAAGAGCCTTCTCTTAAGAGAGACACCCCTACATCTAAATGTGATACGTAGGTCTTCTTTTAAAACAGAATCGTCTCATATTACTAACACAATACCAAAACATTGGATCAAGCTATTGAATTAATATGTAATTGCCTTTGGTTGGGCCTCACACAGAATCTTCTCATTGGGTTTCTTCATTTCTGTCCAATCCAGGAACTTTTCCTTGAACAGTATGGTTTCATTATGCTCCGTCAGCCGCCCGAATATTGCCCAGTCAGGACGCCCGTGCCCTTTTCTGGATGACACAGATTATTATGAGAACACCAACGAGACTAAAGGATAACACGTTACATGAACAGGTTCTTTTAAAGGAAGTCCATTGTATATAATATTTAAGCATTAGTGCCAGTATTAATACTCCATTGTCATGCATCTTGATTATTAAATTCTGATGCAAGCTGGACTGGTTTCTGAGCTGCCATGTAATGTAAATCTGAATTAATTAATAAACGGCCTTTTATTGAGATTTATATTTTGTATTTCAGGGATCCCCAACCATTTTTTTTTTTAACCAATGAGCCCCAAAAGTTAAAGAGCAACACACGCATACAATAAGTTCCTTGGGGGGTGCCAATTATGAACTGTGATTGACTATTGGTAGCCCATATGTGGACTAGCAGCCTACAGGAGGCCCTGTTTGGTAGTACATCTGGCTTCATGCAATAAAAATGTGCCCCATGTCATAAATTAAAACATAAGCTGCTTTAAGGCCTCTGGGAGCAACATCCGAGCAACATCCAAGGGATTGGTGACAACATGTTGCTCACAAAGCACTGGTTGTCGACCGCTGCTATATATATTGTGAGTGGGTCCGTAAGCTCAGTAAGTGACAGTAGCACAGAGCATGTGCAGTGAATCAGCAGAAAAGAAGATGGGGAGCTACTGGGGCATCTTTGGAGACACAGATCTGCACTGTGAAAGGGTTGTGGTTGCCTTGGGCTGGTACAGAATCTTAACACAAACTATTTTTTTTTGTTAAGTTTTCATTCTCCTTTAATAGGCATTTGCTAACCATGGTGGAACTTGTTGGCCCAGTTATGGGGACACAATGACTAATGGTTTGGTGCTTAACCAGACATGGTCTGCATTGTAGATTTGATCCTCTTTATAAACAGGTCTACACAGGCACAAAATGTGATAGAATTGTTGGCAAAATGACTGGATCGGCTCAATCAGGCCCAGCACCAGAGTGACAAATATCTGCCAAAGATTTTTTTTCAACATCACCAGACAAATATGTGAGTGTTTAGCCAGTTTACGGTAAACCAAAACCTCTCTTCAATTGCGTGCTTCAGGATACAGGGATGCAGCATCTCAAACAAAACCCCGATATGTGAACACACATTTATATTGCAGTTTTTCAGAACATACTGTACCTTGGAATGAGAGAATTGCATTCCCCAGGGTCCAAAGGATTGATATCACAATTTTCATAGTCAAAAGGTCCATTCCACAGATGTTTAGCTAACTGGAACGCCACCTTTCTCTGTGCCAACGTCACCTCCTTCCCATGCCATACATACACTTCACTTCCAAAATCAAACACAAGCACCTACAGGTAACAAAACAAGAAGAAAAAAGCAATAAGCA
This sequence comes from Xenopus laevis, assembly GCF_017654675.1. Taxonomy (NCBI): domain Eukaryota; kingdom Metazoa; phylum Chordata; class Amphibia; order Anura; family Pipidae; genus Xenopus; species Xenopus laevis. The sequence goes on from NC_054382.1 coordinate 16,987,887, forward strand.
AAACAATGAGCCATTCATCTTTCACCCCAATGGGAACAGCAGGGACAGTATTTCACCAGCATCAACTCTTTGTCACAAGAATCCCTTGAAGGGGGCAACAAATTATCTTCTCACTCACTTATCTTGAGAATTTCAGTGAGTGACTCTACTTTAAATACCTTTATTATTTTAAGGTTCCCTTAGTAATTGTCTGATAGACACATTCAATAAATGAACGAATATACAACTAATTTATTTTTTCTTTAGAAAGACTATGAGAGGTGTAAGGTCTGATATTGGGTGTCCAGCCTATAAATAACAGGGGCAGCTCCCTACATTACCCCATAGAATATTATAGCAGCATAGCTATTCACTAGGGCTTTACACAAGTCTGCAGGAATGTCTGAGACCATAAAACTGCACAAGAGTAAGAATAAATTAGACTTTTAGGCATACCATATGGCCTGTGTTTATATATATATATATATATATATATATATATATATATATATATATATATAGATAGATAGATAGATAGATAGATAGATAGATAGATAGATAGATAGATAGATATCGGAGAAAAAAGATGCACACCAGGATTTGTGTACAAAAAGTTAAAATTCCATATTTATTGGTTTACATTAAAAAAATCGGCCAAAGTTTCGGTCTGCTCCTAAGACCTTTATCAAGGCCATCATGGTCTTGATAAAGGTCTTAGGAGCAGAATCTTTTAGCAAGTTTGCTTGGGTGTTCAAGTCACTCTATTGCCTTTAAGGTAGCTTTTAGTATGTTATAGAAAGGCCAATTCTTAGCAACCTTTAAATTGGTTTTGATTATTTTTTATAGTCATTTGCTTTTTTCTTCTGACTCTTTGCAGCTTTCAAATGGGCGTCGCTGACCCCTTCTAAAAAGCAAATGCTACACATTTATTGTAATTGCTCCTTTTTATTACTTATCTTTCTATTCAGGCCTCTCCTATTCATATTCCAGTCTCTTATTCAAATCAATGCATGGTTGCTATGGGAATTTGCACCCTAGCACAAGGATTGTGGAAATTGCAAACTGGAGAGGTGCTGAATAAAAAGCTAAATAACTCAAAAACCACAAATAATAAAAAATGAAAACCAATTGCAAATTGTCTTAGAATATCACTCTCTACATTATACTAAAAGTTATATCAAAAGTTAACAACCCCTTTTAAGTGTTACACAGTGGAATTAAGACTCATGAGTGATCACTGATTAGATTTGTGCTTTTGGACACGGGGTGTACCCAGTTAGGGACAGTGCTAGTTAGCCCAGAACCCCAATATTATATACAGAGATAAGTACAACAGTACAGCTTTATTACGGACAACTTACCTCTTTAGACTCTAAAAGTGAACATTTAGGTACTTTGCCCCAAAATTCATCAACGGGGACCAGTTTATCTTCTAACAATCTATAAATACAGTTTGTTTCTATGACGGCATTCTCATATTTCTCGTCTTCCTCTGGGGTCCCAGCAGCTGGGGTGAAAAACAAAAAGGGAAAAACTTTTTTAGAGCACTATTCTTTGCAATAGATTTTATGAAACAGTGCAAAGAAGCGGAAGCCTATTTATGAGCTGTCATTTTCATGGTTTTAGAGGTTTTTTTGAAGCCACGACAACACTCAGTTCCTCTAAAGCCACATTTGTCATACTATTTATTTTTGAAAATCTGAACAGAAAAAGTACGAACGGGAAAAGTTGCAGAAAAGTCACGAAAACTGCAACTTTTTCGTATTGCTGCACAAAAATCAGCGACAAAAACCACAAATCAAAGAAAGAACTACCCCGCTGTAAAAGGGACATCTGCCATCGACTTCTACATGATTTCAAAAGGTTTTAGCTGGAGTATTTTTGGATTCGGAATTGTCATTTTTTTTTGCATAATAAATCCAGAAAAAAATCAAGCTTCTTATTCTGAGACTTTTTCCGATTTTGTTGCCGTAAAAGTTGCTGCTTAATAAATCAGCCCCATAGTGATGCCGTTATTACCTTGAGATTCAGTCTGACCATTCAAAAGCTTCCAGAAATCCTTGGAACCATGCGTGTGGGTATTTATTCCTTCCTCGATAGTCTGGACATACGATGCCCTGCATCCAAGTTCCCTCTTGGTCTGAATTATAGATGCCAGCTCAGAAGCCTAAACAAGGTACACATATAAGCTCTTTGGTCAAGGTGAACACCTCAGATGGGTTTACTACAGATAGTAGAACCTCCTCAAGTCAGTAACTGGGTTAGTTCTAAGGAATGGGTGATACAGACCAAACTGGGGTCCTCCTATGGTTTATGTAGAAGATTCTTAGTTATGCTAAAGAACTATTGCCAGAGAAACCAACATTTATTTAATGTTAAGATCTTTCCCTAACGGGGAAAACCGACGCTCAACTAATGGACCAAAGGAAATGTTGATTTTATTCTTAATGATGAATTCTGGAATAACTTGGTGAATGGGATTCATGATGCTTGTCAGTCATGCTATTGTTTTTATGTGCCCTGTGAGTAACAATATATAATATATGGTGAATAAAGTACCCCCTGTTGTAAAATATAAGGATATTATAAGTCACCGAGGAGTTCCATGTCCATATAAAAGCACAAGGCTGAGTACTTTTACTGAGGTTACTTCTAATATCTTTATATTTTCCAACAAGGGCTACTTTATTTATTTATTATAATACACAAGTTTTGAGTCGTGTAACAAAAATGACATCAATACTCACCATTTATAAGGATATCATTTACAAGGTATTCATGGCTTTTGTGTATTATAATAATATAATAATAATACTATAATCCCAGGGAGTGGGAGTGATTCCCGACTGGGGCATCTAAATAAAAAGAGCCTAGACAGCAGAGCAGGCACCTGGAGAAGAAGGTACAGCAGACACTTCAAGCCTCGTTCCACTGTGTATATGGATCCAAACCACTGACTTATACATATATATATATATATATATATAAAAAAAAAAAAAACTTTTTTCTACAAGGTGGTAAGTTTGACACAACATTTCATGCAAAATAGCTCTTCCCAACTGTTCTTCACACAACTGCCCCTCCTCCACATACATCATAAAAAACTATGTACAGGTATGGGACCTGTTATGCAGAATGCTCGGGATTCTGCTGTATTCCATATAAGGGATCTTTCCATAATTTACTAGAAAATCATGTAAACGTTAAATAAACACAATTAACTGGTTTTGCTTCCAATAAGGATTAATTATATCTTAAGTTTGGATCAAGTACAAAGTACTGTTTTATTTTTAACAGAGAAAAAGGAAATACATTTTAAAAATATGGATTATTTGATAATAATGGAGCCCATGGGGCAAAATCACCTAACGCTAGCATAAATTCGCAACCTTACGCCTGGCGAATTTGCGCAACGGACGTAACTACACAAATTCACTAACGTGCGCATTGTTCTGAACGCTACCTTTTATGCCAGACTTCCTTCGCCACCGCAGACCAGGAGAAGCGCAATAGAGTAAATAGGGATTGCTTCAAAAAAAGTGAACATTTTTTGTAAGTCCCAAAAAACGCTGGCGTTTTTTCTTTATTATAGGCGATAGGCTGAAAAAGATCGAAAAATTTTATGGGGCTCCCCTCCTTCCCCCCTACATTTCCTAACTCATGGCACATTAACTATACAGTGGGCACAAGTGTAGAGCAAAATAAAATTTTTATTTGCTGTTTTGAAGGTTTCCCAGGCTTGTGCTACATATACCTCCATTGTAACTTCAATTTGGTGCCGTATGCAAATTAACCATCGCTAGCGTAACTTCGATTTGCTTGGCGAATTAACGCTAGCGCAACTTCGCAACCTTACGCTACCCCTGAGCGCAAATTTGGATTTTTAGTGAATTTGCGGAGCGCTGGCGAAAATACGCCTGGCGAAGTGCGCCGAAGCGCAACTACGAATCTTAGTGAATGTCCCACCATGGGAGATGGCCTTTATGTAAGTCGGATCTTTCTGGGTAATAGGTTTCCGGATCCCTTACCTGTATTATAAAGAGATACTGAGCACCCTGCATCAATACCCCAGGATATCAGAAATGATCTTAACTATACATCTCAGTCCTTGTGCCTTTATATGGTCACTCAGCTCCTTTGTAACGTCTGCATTCCACATATCCTGTATACACGTGTACATATGAGGAATCATTCCAGCTCACAGCCGCAGATGGAGGAGCCTTTTATCCATGTGTGTGTATACACTTATTATATATACACATACATCAAAAAATGCTGATTCCAGCAAACCTGCCAACATTTCCTATACACTTAATGAGGAAGCCATCCCATCCCTGAGGACAGAGGGGAACAGGTCACTGGATAATGTAACACAGATCTCCTTCGCTCTGTGAAGTATGGAACAGCTGCCTCTCCCAGAGCCGGCCAATGGACTGGAATTCAGTTGCACTGACAAACCGATGTTGTCTAAAACTAAGCTGCAATAACCCTGAATTAACCCCAAGTCCGTGAATATATTTTGTGGAAACTAAACAATTCTCCAAACTGCAATACAGTCACAAAGTATATGTCCTTCCCTGCGGATTTCCTGGCTCAGTAACAGACCAGCTTCAAAGTGTTAACATGCCGAGCGGCCGCTGAATGACGGGGGGAATAAATCGACCACATCCTGGTCTTTGATAGCAAGAAAGCTGATACAGCTAGTTCAGAAGAACCCCATTTAAAACACAGGTTTCCTGATAATTGGTCTCTATATTTTGATCAAGTGGACCCTAGGCACAAATCTAAAATTTTAGCACTGTTACAGCTTTGACTATTTTACTTTTTGGGCAGCTTTAGTGGCTCTGTGTCTTTACAAAGCTTTTGATTACTTAATTCCACCATGAGAGGTTTAGTTTTATGTTGGATTGATTTATTTCTTAGTACTTTATTTGTTAATTTGATTATCACCCTTGTACAATGCAGTTATTGTGCTTATACATTTATAAGTGGTATACTCCTTTGCTACATGTTATAGACTTGCATGATATTTCATCGTGGTTAACATGATCTGTTGGATTGAAAATCTTTTGTGCTTTGCAAAACCTACCGTATATACTCGAGTATAAGCCGAGTTCTTTAGCCCCCAAAATATGCTGAAAAACTCTACCTCGGCTTATACTCGGGTCAAGCACAAAAACGGTCGCCGGCGCCTAAGAATAGTCGCCGGCGTCCAAGAATAGTCTCCAAGAATATTCGCCGGCGTCCAAGAGTGGTCGTCGCATCCAAAAACGAGACGCCGGCACCTCCAATGGGAGCAGAAACCCTAAATTTTTTGATTGAAACTTACCAGAAGCTGCTGCATTTCTCACCCTCGGCTTATACTTGAGTCAATAAGCTTTCCCAGTTTTTGCAGGTAAAATTAGGTACCTCGGCTTATACTCGGGACGGCTTATACTCGAGTATATACGGTAATAAAAATGTTGAATTAAAAATCATTTAAACATGATGCAGCACCTTATGATATTCCTTTAACAAGCACAACATGTCCGTCATTTAAAACACAGAGGCCACAAAAGTGTCATCCTTTCGGGATACAAACCTTGGCTTTTTCAATGACGTTTGCAAACTCTCCGGCCCACAGGAAGCAGTAGTGCGGAGTGACCAGCAGGAAACAGTCTCCGCTATTCAAAGAGGAAGCCCGTGGTTCCACCAGCCTTGACTGAACGTGTCTGCGTCCTAAACAAAACAATGTCCTGGAATTCATTTTTGCTTTTAGCAAAGCATTTTAGGAAAGGAAGATGAGATGACAAACATTTCCTGACAATACAGACAAAGCTTTCAATTCATTTTAAAATGGCCACCCAGAAAGGTAAAAATATAAAAACCATAGTACCCAATCTACACTTCACTAATGTAAATGCACTAGCGCAATGGTTATTGAAGGGTCAAGGATTACTGGACTGATGAATATTGCTTACTGAGGGGTAGGTAAAGGGGTTATGGAACTACTGCATATTTGCTCCTCTTTTACTTTTAAATATACCCAAGGAAGTTCTCATAATAAGTCAAGCTCTAACTAGTTATAGAAGGGATAAGATGGAAGCTCAACACTAGTTAACATTAATTTTGCCTTTAACAGACTTATTTTCATGTCAGAATTCTAGTATGATTGGATTTGCTTCACATCTCCAAACTGTGAGATTAAATGTTGGAATGTTTCTCCCAAGTGATTGGTGAAGGAGTTAGAGAACATTCTGAACCGCGGCACAAAACAGCTCAAGAAACAAAGTGTCCTTCCTTCGAGAATAAGATTGGCGCCATGACTTACACAGTACCAAGTAATTACAATGTTTTTCTCTACTAGGATCTTATTTTAGGTATTTTCTTTGTTGCTGGAACATCTCAGGATTTATATGGGTACATACCTTTAATCTGAATGAGCATGAGTTTCTTGTATGGCACGGCGCTGTTGTTGGAGTGCTGCTCTGTCATGTTGACACTGCGCAGACTTACACTGCTGAAGTTCTCTTTGCTTGCCAGGCCAGCAAGCGCCACTTCCGAGAAATTTGAGTTCTTGGACACTTTAGGGGATAGGAAGAAAAGAATATTGGAAAAAAATAAACCATTATGATTTTAAATATAGATCCCAAACAACTTACAATCGGAACGTCTGTCTCCCTGTCACATAGTTTAGCCACACCATGTTAAATATCCCAAGTCTAGGGCATTAATTGGCTGCAAAAGCTGGTATACCTGCCACAATAGTTATATTGTGGCAGGTATACATATATATATATATATACTTTGTAATATAACAACTGTGACAGTGCCTCTAATACTGTTATATAAATAGTTTTCTGTAAAGGTTGCCATATAAGCACAGATATTTAGTCCGATATTCACTGCGTGTACGGCAGGAGATGAAGCGATGAATATCGGAAAAGACTTGGATATCGTTGTCTCGTCTTCTGGTCAAGATGGAAAGTTTTGATCTTGTGACTTTGAAGGCTGTGGTTTACTGCTAAATCATCAGACAGAGGTAGAATTTAGTTGTTTTTACCTGTATATATCCGACGATTTAACTCTCAACGTTTATAATGAAAATGAACAATCTTTCCTGAAGCAATGGTCGCAGGAAAGATCGTAAATGTTATGTGTATGGCCGCCTGAACTGCCAAGGCTTTTAATGATTGATCATATTAAAAGTCACCAGTAGGGGGAGCAACTTCCCCTCTACTATTGGGTCCATCACCCACTTGCCCAGTCTCCATCCAAATTATAGTGACAGTACCTTTGCATAATCACAGCTATCCAATCCCACAGAGGATACGATCATAAAAATGAGTAGATAATTAATGTTGTGTTTTATGTAGTTAAAATCTCAGTGAACTCAATAAAAAGCAACGTCAATGAGTTTTGGCTAGCACGGAATAAATATTTATGTGACCCAGTGTTCTCTGAAACAGGAGTATTACAAACACACAGGCAGCTGAGTCTGAAGAGGAGTGATCACTGGGGTATTGGGTAACCAGATGTCCGATGATACAAGGATGTGCACAAAAACTGCAGTCTGGGCAGAAACTCAATGGTTGTCAATATATAATGGCATTTAACAAATCTGAAAATGAATGGAACACCCCGTCCAGATTTGGGCCAGCAACCAAATGAGAAGATCAATGCTTAATGGCAACAAAGCTGTTTGGATAAAAAACAAGCATCACTGCCAATCAGCTGGACAGCACAGATGATGGCCTATGTATAGAGGTAAGTGGACAACACAGGGTTGGCTTAGACAAGAGTAGCCCCACGGTAAATGAAGGTGCAGCCCCTGCTAATGTGTGAAATGGAAATTTCCTTGGAGCATTTGAGGAACTTTCAGTAAACCAAATGCTTTACAACCACAGAGTTGACTCTTCTTCCCCACAGAGCTTACTTACTTTTTTCTACTTTCATTCTTTTGGATTCCATGAACGCCACATTAAGCCGCGTCTCTGTGTACTCCTGTAGGATGTCGTCTCTGGCCGCGAGCATCTTCAGTGGGTTTCCTGAGGCTTGCACCCTACGAGATGGTCTCACGGCACGCTTGTGCTCTGCTACCGCCGATGTTAGCCTAGGTTCAAGCACATGGAAAGGATGGATCAGGAGCTTAAAAATGTATGGCTGATGGTTTGGAGCTGACAGATGTTTTTATTTTTTGTAAGCTGTAATGGCTATCTGATAGTTAGGTGAGGTACAGTAGCCAATGTTCTGCACAAACAATGGTTTGCTTGGCCAAGGGAAAATCTGTCTTTGATACGTCTTAAGACAACCATCCATGCTGTGATTCAGTATTCAGGATAGGAGAACTGCTCTTAAATGGATTCGGTCATGATTTTTATGATATATTTTTAATTTCTAAATTACACTGCAAATAATTCACTCTACAATATAAAATGTTATTCCTGAACCAACAAGTGTGTTTTTTTAGTTGTAATATTGGTGTGTAGGTGCATCTCAGGTCACCGTCATTTTGCCTGGTCATGCGCTTTCAGAAAGAGCCAGCACTTTAGGATGGAACTGCTTTCTGGCAGGCTGTTTCTCCTATTTAATGTAACTGAATGTGTGGCAGCAGGACATGGATTTTACTATTGAGTGCTGTTCTTCTACCAGGGAGCTGCTATCTTGTGTTAGGGAGCTGTTATCTGGTTACCTTCCCATTCTTCTTCTGTTAGGCTGCTGGGGGGAAAGGGAGGGGGGTGATTTCACTCAAACTTGCAGTACAGCAGTAAAGAGTGACTGAAGTACAAGTCACATGACTGGGGGCAGCTGGGAAACTGAATATGTTTACCCACATGTCAGATTTCAAAATTGAATATAAAAACATCTGTTTGCTTTTTGAGAAACTGATTTCAGTGCAGAATTCTGCAGGATGAGCACCATTAACTGATTCATTTTGAAAAAAATGGTTTTTCCCATGACAATATCCCTTTAATGTGTATGTTTACAATTAACGACAAATAGAAGATTATATGAGTTGGGAGTACAAAAATATAGAAATATAGCAGAGTATTCCATCTTCCTGCCAAACTCAGCACACCTAAACATAATGAAACCCTGCAACTGCTATAATCCACCAGATAAATGCTGAATATGCGGTGCTTTAACTATGAAGCATTTGGAATGTCAAAAAAAAGCAATAGGCTTCATGGGATACGTCTGCACGTCTCTCTTCTCATCCCCCTGTTCTAAGCCACAGGGGTTGGAGAATGAAAAGCTGCTACATATATGGAACCCCATAGTGACACCAAGGGGGGGAGGTGCTGTGGTACATACGCTGCATGTCAGAAGCCTGGGAAAAGTCAAGAGAGGAGTTGGGAAAATTCAGTGGCTCATACAGGGATCTCACCCATGGAAAGAAGATGCCTTAGTTCAGGAGTGCCCATACTTTACTAATGCAAGGTCTACTTTTAGTGATGTCCCATTATGATCTACATCCATAATATCATGGTTAGTATTCTGTTCCATGGAAAATATTACTTAAATATTACATTGATTTATAAGAGCATTTTAATGACTATATTTAAAAAAACAACAACTGTTATGTAACCTTAACAGAATACCTAAATGAATAAAAAGAGTAAAACAGGAGGGTGATTTAGACAAGCTGTTTGTTGACAGTGTCTTGAGATCTTCTGATCACCAGCTAAAGGTCTACTGGTATCCCCATCTACCTTTTGGCCACCCCTGCCTTAGTTCAACAATCTATATTCTACAGCAGCTGAACATGCTGGAATACGACTAATTAACTCCATAATGACATTTATATATCAATTTTTATTACATTTTATTTTATCCCCTTCAAGACTAACCTAGAAAGAGCATTAACAAGTCTTGTAACAAGTTTAATGTTTACCCAGTTCTAGGCAGAGGCTGTTCTCCTTCAAGCATAGTCTAGCGCTCATCTGGAGGGGGGCATCCCTCTAACAGTACTCACAAAGCATAAAACTGGCACAACAGGGTAATTAAAAGCTGGAAGCTTCCCCTGAATATATTGTGATAGGATACATCATTATGGGGACAGATCCCTTCTTCAGACTCATACCTTTCTCTATCACTTATCTCTCATAGCCACCACCATCTCCCACTTCTGCAGTGAAACCTCTACATGCTAAAATAAAAAGGTTTGATGCAGAAGGACGTTTACTCACTTTGGCAGTTCCGAACTAAAGAGAAGATCAAAATCGTCTTCAAAATCAAACGGCACATGGGCAGTGGAGAATTCAAAAGGACGGTAGAACCTTCCAAACATTTCGTCATCGTCCACCTTCATCACTTCCTTCACAGTTTTGCCCGTGACTGACAACGTGGTCTCCTGTAGGCCCCCAACTGTGGATTAAAAAGGTCCAGTCATAACAGATCCAAGAATAGATTTAAAGACACACTTACCAGCTCAAATTTTCAACTGCACATATAAGCACTGTCTTGAGAGTTTATATTTGTGGTTTGAATATAATACACCTATCCACATGGACTCTTCTTCAATAATTAGTGAACCCATTGAATTGCTATCTGGATTACCTTGTTGGATTACTCTAATGGGATATTTTTAATTAAGATATAATGCACAAAATCCATGAATATCCTGTAAATTATATTCTTATAAAGGGCTCTAAGCAATGTCATCAGTTATAAACGGAGCTTAGTGATCATCTTGTTGACTCATTAAAACTTGTGTTTTATAATAAATAAAGTAACCCTTTTTGGAAAATATGAGGATATTAGAAGTAACCTTGGAGTTCTGTGACCTGTACGACAGCGTAATATAATAATAGCCTTATATTTTACAATAGGGGGTACTTTATTCACTATATATGTAAAAAACTAGAATGACCATGTATTTAAAATTTCTCTTTCACAATATTGATACAACCAGACCAAAACCAAAACACACGAGAATTGTGAATAATGGGATGCTAATAGCACCTTTATATCTTGGGTCCGATGGCTTTATGGCAACAAAACTAAAGTCACAACAAAAGTAAAGATAAACAAGTTAGAGAAACTTACCCCTGTTGTGCAGTTTTCCCAAAAATGATTCGAGTTTATCTAACTTTCTGTCGGATTCCAAATTCATGTCAGGTCTGGCTTCAATTTCTGGAAAAATTATGAAGGTTAATACAATAAAATGCAAAAACCTAATTACTAGACCTAGAAAAGGCAGGGGAGGGGATCTCTGGAATGTTGATCATGGACCATGAGGGAGTCACGGATCCACCGTGTGGTCCCAGAGTCTGCTCTCTGCTATTTAAGACGACTAGTTATGGTGAGATTTAGGTAGAATATCTGTTTGTTCACCCTAATACCACTGAACCCCAACTTGAAAGTCAGTAAGGGTGACAATTGTAAAGAATGACCATTTGCTCTCCATAAATACTTCTGAAAACCCATCTTGATGGTCAGTTAGGGTGAGAATTGGGGAGAATTATTGTTTGCTCCACCTAAATACTCCTGGAAGACCAACGTGAAGGTCAAAAAGAGTTAAAATTGGGGAAAATTACTATTTGTTCCCTACCGAAAGATCAAGTTGAAGATCAGTTGTGGTAAGATTTGGGAAGAACAACTATTTGCTCCCCCTCAATACTCCTGGAAGCTCATCTTGAAGGTCAGTTAGGGTACATTTTCTGGAACTACAGCCGAATGAACAATTACATGTTTTAATTAATAATAAAAACAATATTGTTTTTATAATGAATAATAAATTACTATTTTCTGTTTTCCTTTGTGGGAAGAGACATTTATAATGAAATGGCTGGAGCCTATTTGACTGCTGTGGCTTCAGGGCCTTATTAGAGCTAAATGTTATCCAAGTAACTGCAAGGAGCATCCAGATGTTATTAAAAGCTTTAATACACAAATGATATGAACGCTTTAGTTGCGCAGCTAACTTAAATGAACATTGCTAGAAAATTGCTTCCAGGCTTACCTTCCAGAGGCTTGGAGATTGGAGTTGTCTTAAATTTGAGAGACATTGGTGATGCGACAGGGGTAATGGCTGTAGGCGAGGCCAGACCTAGAGAAGACAAACCAAAATTGATGCTTTATAGAAACAGACTTCTTGGTTCTTCCACCCTTCTCCAAGGTAATACATATAAATATCATAAACATCACAACACATGGAGAGCAATGTGGGTTTCCATGGGCTACATTGTTGTAATGGTACACAGAAACCACGTGCACACTCAGGCCCTTCATAAGTTAACTCTGGTGCCCAAGACCTAAGGGAGACGGCACTCCCAATGGACCAATGTAAGGAAAAAAAGCCTGGCACAAGGAGCAATTTAAACCACCTGACGAAGGGGGAAAGCCCTCCGAAACATTGTTTGACGCAATAAACATACCAGGGGTAGGACCCCGGTTTAAATTGCTCCGTGTGCCAGGCCTTTTTTCTTTACATTGCTACATTGTTGTAATTACAGACATTAAGGATGACATGAGGACTGCTTTGTAAGGGAAAGGAAGAACACAGATTATTCCCCCCCCCCCCAAACATCTAACCAAACACTGCAGGAAGCAATTCAGGAAATGTTGTATCTTGATGTACAGGGCCAGCCTATGGCCAGCTCTGCGTTATATATATGATTCACTTGAGTGTGTTTGATTACGCCATAATATTAATGACATCATAGGTGCCACCTTCCTTGGCAGCCCCCAACTATTAGAGCTCAATGCTGATGCCTACATTAGGTGGGACCAGGGTGGTTTTCCTTTGGCTGCTGAGTAATAGTTCAAAACATGATTTGAGCAAAGGCAAGGATTAACTAACAAATTGTAGTAGAGTCTGCAAAAGTCATAGACAATGGGATAAATCTTTAATATCATTAACAACTGGAGCAAATGGTATTACTCAAAGGAAATAAATCAATTCTTATATCATCATCATCATTTCATCATCATTTATTTATATAGCGCTAATATATGAAATCTACATCAGTTAAAATACCATCCACAAGTCTCTGTTTACTCTACTACTCTACTAGATACATCAATGGAAGTGTTACAAAAAATTTTTGTAGGTAAATACATAATAAACTAGCTCTAATAACACATAGCAACCAACCAGCTATACATATCTACTGGGACGAGGAGTTGATATTGGCAACTACACCTGGAACAAACTCATGACTCCATCCCTACCACACACATTCTCTCTCGTTTTCATCGGTAGAGTTAAAAAAAAATATTTATATACATATACAAACCTTTCTTAACCATGCGTCCGGCCACTGAGAACTGTGTGGAATCATTTGCTGCCCCTATGCCTTTGGTTTTCCAAGCCTCCTCCCTAACTGTGATCTGCTGCTTCCTTTCTTCAATAGACATCTGAACCCCACCGCCATCAGTCACTCTTTGCTGCAAAGGCAAAAAGAAAATAAATCAATCTAGTGACCCCCCAAAAAAAGTATATGGATATTCAAAAATGTTCTAATGTTTCCAACGTAATCACAGTGTTAAAAATATAGTGCACATGAGCATTCTTTCCCTCACAAGTCTCTATGTTATCAGTGATTCAGTCTTTGTACTTTTTCGCATACCTTTTGAGAATGAAAAAAGGAGCAATTGGCTTTATTAAAGCAACTAATCTGTACTGATGAGGAGATGAAGACGAATAAGCATTTAAAATGTCCCTGTGCGGTAAGGGTTAGTTCACACGAGGAGATTCGGGGAGATTTTGTCGCCTGGCGACTAATCGCCTCTTCTTCTGGGCAACAATCTCCCCGAACTGCCTCCGCGTGTCTTACCATCTGCTATAATGAAAAGTAGCCTGCGCTAAAGCACATGCTGCTCTTCGTTTTCCGAAGTCACTCGAAGATGCCTCATGAAGCAACTTCGGAAAACGAAGGCGACAAAATCTCCCTGATTCTCCTTGTGTGAACCAACCCTAAAATAGTAATTTATGGACAGTCAACCCACATTCTGGGAGGGACTATTGGAAGGGGTACCCCAATAGTGTCATGTCATGGCACAGATCCACCTCACGAGGCAACTTCGGAAAACGAAGCGCCGCGTGTGGTTTAGCGCAGGCGACTTTTCATTATCATAATAGCGATGGGAAGACAAGCGGAGGCAGTTTGGGGAGATTGTCACCCAGAAGAAGAGCCGATTAGTCACCAGCCGTCAAAATCTCCCCGAATCTCCTCATGTGAACCAACCCAAAGATATTAATTTATGGACAGTCAACGCACATTCTGGGAGGGACACGTAGCTGGAACATCTGCCCAATGTACACACACGACCAGGCAAACAAATGAATAAAGGCTGCATGGAGGGACACCTTATACATCAGGCTCATATAGGAGATAAGGGGTACCCCAATAGTCACGCCATTGTCATGGCACAGATCAACCTCTATATATGTATGTGTTTTTTTAATCACAATTGGCCTTCTATCCATTGTAATGAAAAATAAAAAAAAGCAAAACTAAAAAAAGTATCTAGGAAGTTTATCCTGCAATATACAGGATAATTTCTAGGCCAGATGGCGGACTGGCAGTTATAAGGCTGTCTAGACGCTTGTTTTTTGACCTTTATCCACTACATGATATAAGATTCCTCAAAAAACACGAACACTGATCTGTGCTGAAACGATCTTTGCCAAGCCGACAGCCTATGCCAAGCACAGACACTGACCCGTGCCCTGGAGACCATTCAATGGATTAGTGACATCTCTTTTCTACCAGATCAGAATGTCTTCGTGCACAGGTATGTCTATATATATCTCCATCTATATATATATCTATCTATACATACAGCGGGGAAAATAAGTATTGAACATGTCAACGTTTTTCTCAGCAAATATATTTCTAATGGGGCTATTGATGTGAAATTTACATTTAAGTCCAAAAATTAAGTAATGTGGAATGACTCAGGGAATAAGAATAGAACACATGAAGAAAAGAAGGCACAGAAAGTCAAGAAACCTGCTGCAATCTGCCTAAAAACAATGCTGTGCAAATTAATATCACCTGGTTTAGTCCTAATTGATGGTCTATAAAGAGGTTTCTCATTACCAAGGTATCACACAAGGAGCATTTCATGATGGGTAAAAGCAAAGAGCTCTCTCAAGATCTTCGCAATCCTATTGTTGCAGAAATATATTTACTGAGAAATGTACTGTGTATTGCATGATGAAAAGTAGGAAGAACAAGAGTTAATTGGTTTCATTAGTTCAGAAGAAGAAAAAGGTGAATGGAAGAACAGGTGAAGAGGGAGTGAAATTAGAAATGATGAAATAGGGCCTAGGTAAAGTTATGGGCCTAGGAAAGTTGGACTGAAGTAATGATGTAGCTCCCAGATGGGGAGGTGACGGTAGGGTTGCCACCTGGTCGGAATTTTACCGGCCTGGCCGGTAAAAATGATGGTTGATCCAATGTTATTAATAGGTAAAAAAAGATAAATATATAGAAAGGCCGGAAAAGGTGGCAACCCTAGGTGGAGGGAGAGCCATGCCTCATGTCCCACTGCTTAGTATTCTAATTTAATTTGGGAGCACCCTCTCTAAGGTTTTACTAGTAACAGATACCTCCATTCAATGTTTCTGGAATTAAGCAGCCACTTTGCAATTTAGGGCAAATACCATATGGTATCAGTTAACAGAATACACCGATATCCCACATCTATGTCAAGCCTAAAAAAACAACAATTATGGGTTGATGTGATGGCTTCCAACTATTTTTTAACATTTTTGATAGGTGACTTGATCCATGATGGGAACCCCCATGTTTTGAGAACAAACATCCCAACAAGTTATATCTAAGGCACTTAGGAACCAGCAAAACCCTTAGGGGCGGATAAATGCCTAGGCTAAACTAAGCTATAGCCTAGCAGCAAACAGTCCTGAGGGGCCCATGAGGCTTTTCAATTTGTTTATATCTAGCCTAAAAATTTTCGCGAGCAGGCTTCAGGGAATTGACAAGTGCCAGTGACATCACCGCAGAGGCAGACCCAGCATGACACTCATCTTGCCTAATCTTCTCCCAGCAATCCAGAAAGCAGGCACTGGAAGTGGTGGTGGTGGTGGGGGGGACAGAGGACAATACTGCTACTTACGCACAGGGGGATCCAAACAGCCAACATAATCATCTGCCCACCTAAATCATAAGCCTAAACTTTTTACAGACATTAAAAAATGCACAGTAAAAAATCAGGCAATCAGCAATCCTAGCACAAGCAATTCTCTGCCCTGTACCAAATGTCTGTAAAATGTTGCATTCAATTTGTGTATTTCTAAACAAAGGCTGATCCATGGAAATATATGTTCAAGGGCTGGATAATGATGTATAAAAAAACCTATAGAGCATTTAGGTAGTTGGGGAAAATACCTTGGAAGGTAAGGACCTCCAGTCAGACAGCCCTGTAGCTAATCCATACAGCTCTATGGGCGAGTATGTCTCTTGGTACAGGTATAGGACCTGTTATCCAGAATGCTCGGGTTCTGAGGTTTTCTGGATAACTGATCTAGCTGGAATTCGGATCTTCATACCCTAAGTCTATTAGAAAATCATTTAAACAATAAATAAACCCAAAAGGTTGGTTTTGCCTTCAATATATTTAAGTTTGGATCAAGTACAAGTTACTGTTTTATTAGTACAGAGAAAAAGAAAATAGTTTTTTAAAATTGGATTATTTAATAATAATGCAGTCTATGGGAGCCTGCCTTTCCGTAATTTGGAGCTTTCTGGATAACAGGTTTTCGGATAACAGATCCCATACCTGTATATGTTAAAAAGGCAGCTTGCTATGCCTGTATGCTGGACAGTACTGAGAAATATGTTGGTGAATAATCAATAAAAAAAAGGATAATCTACATGATTTTCGCCTATTAAGAGACTTGGCTTTATAACTCTTTACAGAGAAATGGGAAGTACATACAGGCAATTTAAGAAAGGGTAAGGGCAGTATGATATCAACAAGACTGGATAAAACATCCATTTAAGACTAAATTGATGTCAATTCACCTTCCATCTCCAGGGGTGACGATCATCGAACATTACAGGGCTGGACTGCCCGGAGGTAGCAGTAGCATTACAGACCTTAAAGGCAATGGAAAAGAGAAAGACAGAGATAAGAAAGGACAGGAGACAGAAAAGGCTGAAAAGTAAAAGGAGCAGTACATTGATCCCCTATAGCTATTTACTGCAGCTCCCAGCAGCCCTAGTTGCTCAAACACAGAGAAAAGTTTGCTGCTATTTGCATTTCCCAGTGCAAATACCCAGAGTATGGCCAAACCCATGTTAGTAAAACAAGTATGACCTCTACAGTAACTACTGTATATCTAAAGTGAGCACAATAAGCGCTGCCCTCATAGTTTACTTAAAGGATCTGCCATACTGACTGCCGCACAGGGCCATTTTGTGTGTAAAAGAGGATTTCCATATAATTACAACTTCTAGAAGGGCTGTTTTAGCTATGGCTTTGCTGAAGAATGGAACATGGCACCCTGCGCTATAATGTATAAACACAGATGTGCATGGAAAGAATGTTCTGAGAGCCGAGGAAGCAAACATGCAGAGGAAGGAGAGCTCCGAGCACACACCAATCCATACTCAAACACACTACAATCGGTTTAAGGGAACATTGTCCATGAACAAATACTATTTGTACATTGTGAATCATTTCCCTTAATTAAAAAAATTAATTTGCTAAAACAGTGTCCTCCTCCAGGAATAATTCCATCTGTACAACCACCTCTTTCTTACCAATTATCCAAGCAGTACATGCAGCAAAAGGGAAGGGGCAAGTGTAGTATCACAATACTATTGTGCCACAACCCAGTAACCAGTCAGCAATGATCTTTTACTGCTTTTATGCAGAATGATAAAGGTGATGAACGCTTTGTTTTCCGAAGTTGCAGAGGAAACGAAGGGCAACTTCGGAAAGCCAAAGCGATCCGAGTGCCATCCCGCCGGCAATTTACATGCAGTTTGGGGAGATTAGTCGCCCGAAGAAGAAACGATTTGTCGCGGGGCGACTAATTTCCCTAAATAGCAGCGTGTATCTCTGCCCTAAAGGAGCATAAATGTTAAGGCATAACTGGCTTTGATAAAGGAAAGTATGCAACAACATGCCCAAACACACATGAAACAGAGCCCAAATCTGTCCACAGATAGATTAACAGGCAATTTTCCTCAGTTAAAAAAATGTTCCCATTCCTCTGATGCTACCCCCCTCCCAATTTCTGCAAACCCTGTCAAATGTGCGAAGGTTGCAATACTCTTCCCAGTCAATAGTAAAGGTACAACTAAAGCACTGGTGCCCATGCCGCTCAGTCTTGGCAAACCTAAAAATAATAAAAAGTAGGGAATGAAGCCTTGGTTGCAGATGACTTGTTTTCATGGCAAAGTAATTGCTGTGGTTTTAATTTGCATGGGGATTATGGCCAGATTTAAGACAAGCAGCAACCTGTTCCAATGTAGAAAAGCAGGGGCTATATCTTAGGGCGGAGAGACGGATGTCAAACCTGCAACGCTGCTGCTGTTGTTGGTGGCATTCTGACAATATAAAGAGCAACAAAAGCTGCAGGCTGGACCTCCCTAATATACAGTTTAGGCTGAAAATAACTACCAAGTAGTTAAGGTGCAAAGTGTGCTCCAAGTTGAGAAACTCCTCCCCATGGCTACCTGTTGGTTGCTACGAGTTACTAGACCTGGAGCAAACATGGCACATTTCATCAAATTAAATCCAATGGTTTATTTTCTGTACATTCCACTCCCTCCCAACAGGTGCAAAGCAAGCTCCAGATTAAAAAACTGATATCCGCAGCTGTTGGTTGTTATGCGTTACTAGACCTGGAGCAAACATGATAAATGTCATCAATACAAAATTTAATGGTTTATGTTTACTTTTCAGTACATTCGACTCCCTTCCAAGGGGGGGGCATCATATAGTAAGAGCCCAGGTGCAACAGCTTCTCTGTTTGGGATTGATACCAGCATATGGCACAGAATGTTTGTTACTCACCACTAGGGTTGCCAATTGCCGGTATTTTACTAGTATGGCCGGTAAAAATGATGGCTGATCCCAATGTTATTAATAGGAAAAAAAGGTAGATAAATAGGAAGGCCGGTATTTTTTTCCAGAATAGGTGGCAACCCTACTCACCACTAAAGGACAAGCTGCAGTTAAAGGGCATGTTAAGTCTAAAATAGAATAAGGCTAGAAATGCTGTATTTTGTATACTAAACATAAACTTACTGCACCACAAGCCTAATCAAACAAATGATTTATGCTTTCAAAGTTGGCTACAGGGGGTCACCATCTTGTAACTTTGTTAAACATTTTTGCAAGACTAAGACTGTGCACATGCTCAGTGTGGTCTGGGCTGCTTAGGGATCGTCATAAACAAAGCTGCTTGAGTTCTGCATGGCTGGGAAGTAAGGCGGGGGCTCCCCCTGCTGTTCATAAGTATGATTGTTTCCCTGCTCAGCAGTTAGGGACCGTCTGACAATTCCTATCAACAGCAGTAAATGAAGGGAGAATTTCACTGCATACAGTAAGGTTTCTTATAAAAATGGTACACATTTTGTAATTAAAGTATATTGGAGATAGGTTTCTTTTTCATTAAAGTACAAATTGTATTTTATTTTTTTGCCTTTACATGCCCTTTAATGAAGCAGAAACACTAAATTACAGTTAGTGCAATAAACTAGCTTTGTTAGGATGTGAGTGCATGCATCTTGGCATGTTACTGTGTGAGTGTAAATACACACGCCTGTGTTTGCTCACGTGACAAAATGCAAGTATTGCAGAGCTGCACCTAAACTAGGCGCTTTCCTCACCTGATGTATAGGAACAAAATACTGGCATTTATGGGCAGCAGGTAGAGCAGGAGAGTAAACAGAAGCATAGACAGGTTCCTAGGGATAGGGACAGAAGCAAAGCAAGAATATTAGGAGATGGATAAAGAGAATGAACAGAAACAAAATAACTCCATGCCATCAGGAAGATAATGGTCCATTCGGGGAATTTGGAAAAGCTTACACATTGACACTATTTGGGGTAAAGTGAAACATGGGCTTATAAATGCCAGGACTGGATGATTAACTCCCTAATGAAAAAGTTAAAACAGCATCACAGTCCCACAAAGACAAAAGCTGGGATCACATCCGCTATATATAATAGAATCAGACTACATAATCAGGAGATATAGAAAGGCGTTCACATATCAAGCTCATGCAATACAATGGAATAACAAGCTCCATCCTCAAACTGTTCCTGCTGTTGGTAATCGGAGATTGTTAGCAGGTGCGGGTGGAAGTGCATATTTATTATAAACAGGGCTCCCAGAAGGGTAAAATGATCCAATTCAAGGAAAAGCATATTTCAATGAGATAATGCATGCTTTGGGAAGCATGTCATTGGAGATCTGAAAAAGCTGCACCAAGCATTCGAGAACACAGAAGTCAATATTAGGCAAAAGCCTGCATGACACAGTCCGGCTTACCCACAGCCGATTAGATTGGGCATAACCGTCTTTAATAGCTCCTTCTTCCTACAGGTTAAAACAAACAAGGTTATGTTGCAGATGGATTGAAGCCGGCACACTTGCACGTGAGAGAGACAGGGCTTAGGAACATATTAGTTCTACAATAGACAGGCACCAGCTAAAGGTTATATCTGACTCTCGGAGAAGAGGAGATAAGCCGTATTAAAGGTCCCACACAAAGGTCCTTATTCAGGGAGTTACATCTGGTCCCTAGATGCTGAGCAACGCTCATTCGCATGCAATGTGATGTGTCACGGCTCAGACGGCTGCATTCAAGAAATAAAAACATTTATCTCTCGGCATCACTCGATTAAAAGAGCAAAACTCTGTGTTTGGACTCATAACGGGTGACGTGGTCTAGGGAAACAATGGCCTAATCTGATGGTGATGAAAGGTTTTCCCAAACCCCGTTAACGGTCTCGTAAAGGCATTAAAATGTGTGCAAAGTCAGGCAAACAGGAAAGTGAAATGAGAGTCAGGGGGCTAAGGGAGAGTAAGAGAATTTGGGAGAGAGAAGGAACACTGTTAGGATTTGTGTTTGTTGATGGGGTTTAATAAACGTTAATCTGCAGTCTGGCAATGACTAATAATGCAGTTTGCAGGTATAACAGCATAGACCTCTGAACAAAGCACTTTACTTGAAAAGCTCATTTAAATATACACACGTACATATATGGTCAAGCAGGGATATGGGCATGGGGTGGGAAAAAAAGAAAAGCCTCTCAGGTGCATTATCACCTTTCAACATTCCCCTTAACGGAGAAAGATTGTGAAAATTAAAACTTAATACAAGCTTCATCATGCTGATTTAAGACATTTTTAATTAAATGTTCTGTACTGTTTTATGAAATAGCCAAGTTACTCTTCAATATCCCTCTGTTGAGAATCTCAGTTGGAATCAGATTTTAAATGACAGGCAATATCCTTTGCCGAATGATGTATTAGAGCTCGCTCTTTCATAAGAAACCAGCTCGGACAGAAATACGGTCTCTCTACATGCAGGATGTGTGTCGGAGTCCGCTCTAGTACATCTGCTAGGAAAGGGAGCCGCCCTTTGATAAATGTATAAGTTAAACTTGTCAATCAAAATCTAACCCTGATTTCTGCATAAAGGGTGAAAGAAGAGAC
The DNA here is from genome assembly GCF_017654675.1 of Xenopus laevis. Taxonomy (NCBI): domain Eukaryota; kingdom Metazoa; phylum Chordata; class Amphibia; order Anura; family Pipidae; genus Xenopus; species Xenopus laevis. The sequence continues at coordinate 17,009,497 of NC_054382.1, forward strand.
AGAATACAGAGAGGGGAGTAGTGACCAGTCGCAGTTGAACATATTTAACTGATTATATTATTATTTTCATGAGATCAGGCTTATATAAAATTTTAATTTGTTATAGTTTGATTTTAAAGCTACAGAATGTGTCTAGATGGCAACACTACTGGGGTCTTCAGTATGATGCCCACCTGGTACTATCATCATTACATTTGCACGTTCTACCTGCCTTCAGGGTTTCCTTCAATTCCTGCACCCCCCCCACAGTCAAAAACGCAATGTTAGTTCAATGGACCTTGGATAAAACGGACCCAAATATGTGGCATAAGATAGTAAAGTTATATTAGTATATTAGTAGAGGCTAATGTTGGATCACAAAGTGATTTGTGATGAGCTTTAAAGCAGTTGTAACATAAGGAATGGCATTCAATCACTTATAGAGCTTAAGAGGTTTCTTGATGCTTTGCAGTAGTAGGAAACCATCAAGGCCCCAGATATTCCTAGGAATTGGTCTTGGATCATCCTTTGTAAACGAAGCCAGCCAGTTACGGTTTTGTCCCTACTAGGGAAACAACAGGTTATACTCTCTGGCAGTTTGAATCCCTTTGCTTTATAGCTACTCCTATGATATACAATGGCCATTTACAGCCGCACATTCATCTAACCGTGTGCTCATAGTCAAGCGCAAATTAAATGTAACACTTCGGCATGTTTTCCAAACGTGCAGCATCTGGAAAGAGGTGATCCCCACCCCCCTCCTCTTCTTTGTATAAGGCTCATAAGTAGAGAATGCCAAAAAACATCTTGTAGCAGTTAATGAAAACACAAACAATGAATACTTTTAATATCATGCTCCTTCCTACAAAATTTATACATATGTGGCCCGGAGGATAACACTATAAAAAAAAACGTTTATGCCAGCATTTTATAGGTAACTCAGTCTTGAGAAACGCCTGCCCATGAAGACACTCTCTACTGCAAGAATAATGAGTTGCATCTGACTCTCCTTAAAAAAAGAAAGTATACCCAAAAATAAACAAGTAATGCAAGATAATAAGAAGACGGCTGTTCTCTGTATTGCTATTTTTGTGGTTTATTGGGGTTGCAGCATTGTGCGTCTTTAGTGGAAAATAAAATGATGGAGACGTCTTGGCTTGTAGAGCACATAAAGGAATCAGTGGAAAGAGTGTTTAATAACACCTTTATTAAATGGAAATAAAGTTGACATTTAGGGGCAGATTTATCAAAGGTCGAAGTGAATTTTCAATTTAAAAACGTTGAATTTCGAAATCATTTTTGGGTACTTCGATCAGCGAATAGGCCAAATTCGACTGATTCGAATTGAAAATATTTCAGATTAAATGACAGGTCCAATAGATCCTTCAGGGGGCAATCCCTTTGCCGAAGGATGTATTAGAGCTCAATCTTTCATAATAACCAGCTCTGACAGAAATCCAGTCTCTCTACATGCAGGATGTGTGTCGGAATCCGCTCTAGTACATCTGCTAGGAAAGGGAGCCGCCCATTAATAAATGTATAAATTGAACATGTCAATCAAACTCTAACCATGACTTCTGCATGAAGGGTGAAAGAAGAGACAGATTACAGAGAGGGGAGTAGTGACCAGTAGCAGTAGAACATATTTAACTGATTATATTATTATTTTCATGAGATCAGGCTTATATAAAATTTTCATTTGTTATAGTTTGCCTTTAAAGCTACAGAATGTGTCTAGATGGCAACACTACTGGGGTCTTCAGTATGATTCCTACCTGGTACTATCAGCATTACATTTGCATGTTCTACCTGCCTTTGAGGTGGATTCGACCATTCAAAAATCTAAGTACTGTCTCTTTAAAAAACTTCGATACTTCGCCACCTTAAACCTGCTATTGCTATGTTAGCCTATGGGGACCTCCTAGAACCTATAGCCAGAAGTCGAAGGATTTTCGACTTCGAATGTCGGACTACCCTATTTGATGGTCGAATTTCGATGTTTTTTTCACTTCGAAATTCGACTTTTGTTAAATTTGCCCCTTAGTGTGACCTTATCCTCCGTAGCGTCAGGGTGGAGATCATGTATTTCATTTATGAATGGCCCATGGAGAGCTTCATCTTTATACTGTCTTTAATCCTCTTTTTTTCTAGCTTGTTAAAGGTAGTATGGTAATGCCAACAAGAGCTTTTTGGAGGAGACTTTTTGGATTTCCATAGTAACTTCAATATCCTTATGTGTTTGTGGTGGGATTGCCATGCATTATAACAAAACCATGACTTTCTCAAATACATATCAGGTCTGCAGAAGACTATGGGGGTAGGGGCAGAGTTAAGCGCTAGTTTTGAAGAGTTTCCTTTCTTTACGGAGTCAATAAATTTGTTTGCAAAATATGGCATATAAGCATGGCGACTGCGAGCAAGCGTAATTTTGCAGTTTTAATCCCGAGACTGTAATGTATGGAGACATTTGAATGTCGGACATATGATGCCCCCTCGCACACCATCATTTTTTTTTTTTTTAACAGCGCATTGACAGTCTACAAAATGTGTATATTTTCTAAAAAACACACATGGGCAAAGCTAAGATAAAATCAGTTCTCATCCTTTACAGAGACAATATGTAACGCAGGGAAGAACATACAAGTAGGATGCATATTGCACCCTAAACTAAACCGAGGACCCCTCAGCAGCAAGGGAGCAGTTGTAATCACTCAGCAACAATAATTCACCATACAAAAAGAATGCTTGTCGCTAGTATATATATATTTTTTTTTTCATCATACAGGAGGAAACTAACTACCTCTAAGGGCAGAGACAAATGCTCAGATTCAGGGAGATTAGTCGACCCAGTGACAAATCTCTTCTTCGGAGCGACTAATCTCCCCGAACTGCCTGCCGCTGCCGATTTACATCTCTATTGCAATTTCTATCGCAATCGGTGCACTTCGTTTTCCGAGGTTGCCCGAAGTTGCCTCACGAGGAAACTTTGGACGACTTCGGAAAACTAAGTGATCCGAGTGCCATCCCACCGGCGATTTAGATTCTATCCGGCGGGAGGCAGTTTTGAGAGATTAATCTCCCCAATACTGAGAGCGTCTCTGACCCTAAGGGGCCCTTATTCTACTAAGCTCAGCTCATCCTTCCTGAATGGTACTGGGCATTATAAGCATCAGTGGACACGTTTATGTACCGATTGGTGGGTTGTAGCCAGGGCGGCCATTAGAAATCTCAGGGCCCCGTACAACAACATTTTCGGTGACCCCTGGGCCCCGCCCACCCTGGCACCAAGCCCCTCCCCAGACCCCGCCCACTCCACATCACAGTTAAAAGACCACACACCAATGCTAAAAAAAGAAACCCCCCCCCACACAAGTTGTAAAAAAGATATTGACGGTCAGGGCCCCCTTATAAGTTTGAAAAAAACAACACATTGGTGCCAGGGCCCCCCATAAAAGTCCCCCTTACAAGTTAAAAAAAATTGGGGCCACAAAAAATATATATTTTTTTAAAAAAACATTGGTGGCAGGGGCCTATAGAAAAAAACACAAATTAGTGTTCAGTAGAATTGAACTCATGGCTTCAGGACTTCAACTTCGCCTCCTTTTGTGACTTTGGGTCTTTTCGCCGTTTCAGGACTTCAATTTCGTCTGTTTTCGTGACTTTAGGTCTTTTCCCCGTTTCGGCTGTTTTCGTGACTTGGGGTCTTTTCGCTGCTTCGGGACTTCTGCTGTTCGGCACTTCCGCATTTTCGGCATCAAAAATGGCCGCAAATCTTCAGCGCTTGGAAGGGGGGTCCGGCTCTTTCAAAAATGCAGCACTGCCGGGCCCCCCTTCATGCCCGGGACACTTGTCCCCCCCCTGATGGTGGCCCTGGTTGTAGCCATTCCATATTCTAGTTTATAGATTTTACCTTCCTACCTGGGGATTCCAGAAATTACACTCAAAATTGATTTATCTACTAAAAAACACACACACAATATCACATCAGAATTGGGTTAGCTGTGCCCATTAAATATGTAATATAGGAAAGATGCCATCACCTACCTAACCAATATTCTTAGTGAAAGATGCTATAAAAAATAGTTGGGCCCCTTAATCATGAATGTAGCTAGCCGTGACCTAGCGGTGCTACATGTATGAAAGAGCATGACCAATGGGCAGCACATGGCCAAGACGGGTAATGGGCTTTATTTTGCACACAGCCAATTAGTGAGGCAAAAGGGGCACAGAACATTATGTCCCGCAAAATGCATCCTAATATCTTTTCTCCTTGTTAAATGTTATAACCTTGTTTTTCTCACTTGGTGGAGAATACTTTGACAATTATGTAACTTGTTTCTAAACAGCTTATCCCTCACTGGGAAATGATCATTAGGGGGAACTGCAAGGCTTTCCATTGTTTACTTCTAAGTTTTAAAGAAAGTCTTTAGGGAGCTATTTTGCAGAAATGGGGTGATAAGCAAAGCAAACAACACCAAATCATGAAATCATCAAAGCAAACAGCAGCCAAGACTAACTGGCACAGACATCGAAAATAAAAATTATTTTAAGCTGTTTAACATGAGTAACCACTGAGCAGGGCTAAGGTCCTGGCAATGTGACACTAATTGCCTTTCCCTTGACACTGAGAAGTTGGAAAGTCGCTGCGAAATATGTTAGCACTCTATAAATACATGTTAATATTAATAATAATAAATAATAATAATAATAATAAACTTTCACCTGCTGGAAGTTGGCTCCACAATGTTAATACATGTATGGGACCTGTTATTAAGGTTGCCACCTTTTCTAAAAAAAAAAAAAATACAGGCCGTCCTATATTCTTGCCATTTTTTCCTATTAATAACATTGGCATCAAGCATCATTTTCATACCTCTCAACATTTTGGAAGTAAAAAGAGGGACAAAAATTTTTTTCCCGCACGTAGCGCAGCAATTTTTTGACCACATCCCTTTCTGTGGCCACACCCCTAATTACCATGTTTGTTTTACAAAATTTTGGCAGGTTATGAAAGTTTGAAAATATTTCTCCTTATCTAAACTGTGTTTTTGTGTCTCAAAATTGTTACAAAGTATCTTATTTGCACCTGTTAGCTGTTCTGGGCTCTCTGCTAAAAGCCAGTTAGTGAGAAACTTTGTTTCTTTTTCTGGCTGTTCAGTGCAGAGAAAAGAGGGACTTTCCAGTACAAATGAGGGACTGCGGGTTGAGCGGTCAAAAGAGGGACTGTCCCTCCGAAAAAGGAAAAGTTGGGAGGTATGCATTTTTACTGGCCAGGCCGGTAAAATACCGGCCAGGTGGCAACCCTACCTATTCTCCAGAATGTTTAGGACCTGGGACTTTCCAGGTAACTAATCTTTCTGTATTTTAGATCTCCATACCTTAGGTCTAATAGAAAATCTACTGTTTAATTATTAAAGAAAAAAATTGGATTATTTTGATAAAATGGAGTCCATGGGAGACAAACTTTCTATAATTCTGAGTTTATCCAGTTTGCCTACTTTGTATGAAAGTTAAAGCCCCCTCAAAGGATAAACTTTTGACATAAGCCTGTCGAGGACACATGGGGACTTATAGCATACAACTTGGGAGACGGTTACTCCATATGGGCACAGGCACATGGGCAGACCTTGGGATCTCAGGTGCCCATGATTTTTAGTAGCTCAACGGTGGCACCAAATCATGCGATTTTTAGAAATCTTTTTGATAATGGTTAAGTTGTGAAGATGTCTTACAGTTGAATACAATTGGTTTAGTTTAGAATAATCCTATAGTCCTGATTTTCAAACACCAGGTACTCCATCCAAACTAGAGAATTCTGTTGGAACACTGTCTAGTAACCCTCAAACATAGGAGCCTTGGGTAAATATATAGCTATATGTGAGCAGGAACTGAAGATTGTTTACACTTGAATGTGACCCCTCTGAGAATCAGCTGGAGCTGATCCTGCTCCCATAGAGGACTGTGAATTGTGAAATGGCCAACTGCTGTTTGAGTCTTGTCCCTGAATTTCTTTATCTTAAATGAACTCTTGCCACTCAGTTCTGGATATTATCTAAACCAGACAACTTTGCCTTTTTGTCTAGAAACAGATATATTAGTTTGCTAAAGTTTACATGTTCTATGAAGAGCAGACTCTGTAACCAACATAAAAATATCAGTGTTTTGGCTTTTTATTCTTCTTCATCATTGCAAATGAAGTTTAATTCATCTACAGATGGAGGGACACAGGCTGACTGCAAAAAAATCCTGTTCTGGGGAGCATAATATTCACAATGGACAGATGGGAAAAGAGGGAATATGTCCATGTTCTTAGAAATTTAAAGAAGCAGTCTAAAACAACGATGAAGAATAAAAGAAAAGCATTGGGTTCTCCGGATAAGGGATGTTTCTGTAAATTGGTTCTCCGTACCATAAATCCGGTAAAAATCATTAAAACATTAATGAAACCTAATGGGATTAGTTTGGATCAGTTATGTTAGTTTGGATCAAGTACAATGTATTTTTTTTTATTATTACAGAGAAAAAGAGATTCAATTATAAAAATCAGAATTATTTGATTAAAATGGAGGCTATGGGAGATGACATTCCCATCATTTGGAACTTTTGCAATAATGTATCCCAATACCTGTAACATTTACTTACTTGCTCGAAATTGAACTGATATGTGGAAATCTGAACTGTATACAGTAAGGAGTCACACCTTAATTATATTAAACCCTTATTTTTCTAGGCCACGTCACTTTTTTCAAAAGCCAAGGGGGGTTAAGGAAAGTGTCCCGCAAAGAGCAAATAAAATTCAAAAAGCTTTATTTCCAGACTGGTATCATTCATGAAACATACTTCCTAAACTATGATACAGTATGTGCAGTCACCGGACGTGTTTCATGCCTTGTTCTGGCGCTTCATTCGAGGATGCCAGAACGAGGCATGAAATGCGTCAGATGACTGCACGTCATAGTTTAGAAATTACGTTTAATGAATGATACCTGTTCATTGTTTGAAAGACAGCCTGGAAATAAAGCTTTTTGAATTTTACTTGCTGTTTGCGGGACACTTTCCTTAAATTAAGATTGGAGACCAGTTGTGGAGGCGCCTGCCAAAACAAGAGTATGCCTGATTCAGGGGAGAATCTGGGATATGTAAGTTTGGTTTTTTTAATACACCTCACTTTTTCCCCCTCACCATAGGCGTTTTGTGCTCCTGCGCATCCCTTTTTCTCCCTGCTTAGTACCTTTGGGTCGCTGTATTGTGTCATTGCCATTCCCTACATCTACAATATCACTGAACATCTATATGTGTTCTGTCTCTTGTACCAAGGTCTTGTCACTGTACCTATATTTCCTGCAAGGAAACCCTATATATATATATATATATATATATATATATATATATATATATATATATATATATATATATATATATATATATATATATATATATATATAGTGTGGTGCAGAGGCATGTGTATTTCATTAGCTTTCATCTTTTGTGATTGTGGATTATGAGGTTGGAAAGCCAGCATGTGGCAGTCAGCTGCAGAGCGGCAAGGTTTCAGAGAACTCAATTCTGCAATGAAGTACAGTCGCTCCTTAGGTATAATCCATCTCCCCTGGTCTGTCTGGGACCCATTACAGAACTCCTGTGGGGCCCTTTGATGTTTGGAGTCCTGCTATCTGCTTCACCATTAAAGATTAGCACAGGCAGTTCATATTCCATACATCCCTTGCAGGGGGACAAACTCTCTCTTTTGGCTAAAAACTAAATTTAAATATCTAGAGGCAATTGTTTCTGTAGAATGTAATCAACGGGACATGACCACCCATCTCAAAAATTTTCATTAAAAAAATAAATTTAACTCAGTATTACCGGGAACTAATCATTGAAGTTTATTTGTGCATTAAGGTGGCCATACACTGAGAGATCCGCTCGTTTGGCGATGTAGCCAAACGAGCGGATCTCACTCCGATATGCCCACCTTGAGGTGGGCAATATCGGGCTGATCCGATTGTGGGCCCTAGGGCCCAACGATCGGATCCTAGTGAACGGGAACGGGCGGACCGCATCAACTAACAGATTTTCCGATTTTCGGCCAGATCTCGATCGGGGAAGCCCGTCGGGGGCCCCCATACACAGGCCAATAAGCTGCCGACTTGGTCTGTCGGCAGCTTTTATCGGCCCGTGTATGGCCACCTTTAGAAGGCTAAATATTTGCTGCAGCAACGCATATACAATATGATATACAGCTCGCCAATTCCCATCATGCTCAGCCCACCGGAACTGAAAAGCAAAAAACAGTTGTGGAATAGACCGGCAGCAGGTTGTATGTAAAGTCTACTAAATGTGTCACCGCTCCATGATCTACTGTATACAGGAGGTAAGATGAATTGAAGCATCCAGCACAGTTACACCACTTATCCTGTTAACATGAGTGCAAGATGCATCAATTAAGGCTACTCCATATCCTACTTCATTTATGGGATCTTCACCGACTGCCAGCTCTTCTTCACAAATCTAAATCAAGGAGCTTCTCATAGACACTTCACAAACAACATGAATTTGGGCAGGCTAATGGGCATCTCTGCAAACGACCTGGAACTGCTGTCATTGCCATTGTAAAGCAGACAAAGAATCTCCTTAGGGCAGATACACATGACAGATTCGGGGAGATTAGTCCGGCGACAAATCTCCTCTTATTCGGGGCGACTAATTGCGTCCCTAACTTCCCGCCGGCTATAATGAAAATCGCCGACAGGATGGCACTCGGATCACTTCGTTTTCCAAAGTCGCCTCACAAGGAAACTTTGGGGCGACTTCGGAAAACAAAGAGCTCCGAGTGCCATCCCGCCAGCGATTTTCATTCTAGCCGGGCGACTAATCTCCCAGAATCTGCCTGTGTGTGTCTGCCCTTACTGTCAAGGTAATTGTTACAAAATCAATTAGGCTACAACCTTTCCTCCACTTCTGTTTCTTTGTGCAATGCAATGGCAGTGAGGGGGCCGGTTTGTTTTCCTTATGCCAGGAATTCAAGCTTGAGATCTCAGGGACAGATAAACAGAATTAAAGGAGAAGGAAAGCTCCAAGACAGTTTATTGCCAACAGATTAGCCACAATAGTGCAAGATAGAACACTATTTTATTCTGTAGAATGCTTTACCATACCTGAGTAAGCATGTTTAGACACTGTCTGTTTGTTTAGGATAGAAGCTGCAATGTAAGCTTGGTGTGACATCACTTCCTGCCTGAGTCTCTCCCTTCTCACAGCTCTGAGCTCAGATTACAGCAGGGATGGGAGGAGGGAGGAGCAAACTGAGCATGCTCAAGCCCTGCCCTGGAGGTTTATGCTGAAAACAGGAAGTCTGATACAGAAGCCCATGTCTACACAATAGAAGGAAAGAAATGCTGTGTTTCTGTTGACAGAGGACTCAGAGCAGCATTACTTTGAGAATTTACTGGTGTATTTATATAGACCTTTCTGATAAAGCTTACTTAATTTTAGCCTTTCCTTCTCCTTTAAAGGGGCAATGCAAAACCAGTTTCAACCAAACTGGGTGGGTATATTCTGTGAGATTAACTGCTAGAAAGTTATCTGGGATGGAAGGCAACCCCTGCAAAGGAATGCTATGGAATAGGGAAAGGGGGCAACTGAACAATAAGGAGAGGGGGGAAAGGGTTCAGGTAGGCCAGGCACATGGTACTTGCCAACAGCATTCAAAGCAAAAAAAAACAAAACACGTTAAACATTCAGCAGCAAAAGAACGCAATTCTGATGGTGACTTTTAATCACTAAGTTTGCCCCATTGACAATCACCCATCCCTTTTCCAGGGCAAGGGTGTAGCTCTGTGCTGCCTGTGCTCTCAGGGATTTTTTAAAAAAAGAACAAAACATCATAAAATGTTTGAATTAAAATAGTGGAAGTACGGGCACCTACAGAATGCAGGTTGAGCTTTAACATAAAAGTAATCTGTGCAACCTCTAGACATTTTGGGGGCCTGAAAAATAATTTAGTAAAATCTAGTTCCACAACTGGTGTAAATTATTTTTAACCTACATGCAAAATATCCCTATTGGTCTAAATGAATGTCTGCTGTGGAAAGGATGTTAGTCCATCTTTCAGCTGAAGATGATGGGAGTAGTAGTTCAGAAAGAGCCATGGGTTTGCTGTCTCTGATCACATGCCAGTCCTATCGTGCAGCAGCGGGGCCAGGGGAGCAGATTCTTTTCCTAACATGGCTACTTTACCTTCTTTGTCAGCGACTGCTCAATCTCATGGAGCTGGGTGAGTGTGCTGCGCTCGATGACAGACACTTTACTGTACTCCTGCTTTTTGTTAATCCTGTTTCTCCAATCATCTTCACCGCTCTTCTTCAGCAACGCCAGCCTAAGAAGGAAGAATATGCCACATTGTTTGGAAGACATTCTTTACGAGTCAAGCTGCACAATAAAGTCCAGAGAAACAGTCCACTCAATTACATGACACAGCGACAACTTAAAAAGATCCTGACGAAGGAGAAATTGCTTGGTTCAACAGTTTAATAGAGTTAATAGCGGACGTTGGCATTTCTGCCATGCAGTCTACAAGTGAAACCATTAACTAGGCCGATAATGCTTGTAGGGTAAATATATTGTATTGATTTACACAAAGGGTGCAAATGAGATACATGGGACATTTTGCCTTGGTTAAGCTTTTGCTGGGCCCCTCACATTAAAGCAGGGATCCTCAACCTTTTGCACCTAAGAGCCATATTCAGATGTAAAAAGAGTTGGGGGAGCAACGCAAGCATTAACAATGTTCCTGGATGGTGCAAAACAAGTGCTGTGATTGGCTATTTGGTAGCATTGACTTGCAGCTACAAGAGGCTCTGTTTGGCAGTACACCAGGTATTTATACAACTAAAATTTGCCTCCAAGCCTGGAATTCAAAAATAAGCACCTGTTTTGAGGTCACTGGGAGCAACATCCAAGGTGTTGACGAGCAACATGTTACTCACAAGCCATTGGTTGGGGATCAATGCATTAAAGAAAGGAGTATATCCCATTTGGAGGTTTTAATCAAAGGAGGGCATGTATGGAGCTGTACTGTATCCGCTATAACAAGGGAAAGTTGCGCTCAGCACTCATTTTTAAAACTATTATCTGCACTCAACCCATTATCAATATATTTAAGACATTGAGACATTTTGTGCATACAGCTAGAGTCCTGCGCGGGTCCATTTTTTTGGAACACGTACCCGACCTGTGCCCGCAACCTGCAATCCGCAACCAGGACCTGCAACTGGAATTCTTACCCACTTGGATCCGCTACCCGACTCGCAAGTACCTTATCTGCAACCCGGACCCGCGACCCGCTGACCATCAAGAATCAGGAAGTGCTGTCATTGTAAACCGGAAGTGACATCATCGGAAGTAGGCGTGCTCAGAAAAAAAGGTGTAAACAGGAAGTGCTGTTGTTGTAAACCGGAAGTTACATCATTGGAAGTAGGCGTGTTTAGTAAAGGAGTAAAAAAATCGCTGTTGAGAAGAGCGGCGGCCTGACCCGCACCCGGAACTTCTACCCGCAAGGTACCACAGGTTTTTGCGGGTAACCTGCGGGTACCAACCCGCTGCAGGACTCTGCATACAGCTGCTAAAAAAATCAAAACAGGGATTTTTTGTCCATATATTGTAATAATGGTTTGATAATGCCTCTTGTATTTGTCTATATGAATTTTGTGGTCACACCCTCATTGCACCCCCGACTAATGGGTTTAAAAATTAGTGGTGAGCACAACTATCCCTTGTTTGTTATAGTTATACAGGAGCAGTGACCAGCTCCATGTTGTAGCTCCCACCCTTCCCAGCTATAGTCAGGTGATCCCACTGGTGTCTAATAAAAGGGCAGCCAAGTTTGGGAGTTTTACTTTGAAAGCAGCAAGTAAGTTGCAGGTAAAACTTAATCCCTTTGTACAATGTATAATGAAGCAATAGAATTCTTAATGAATCAGATGAAAATTAAGCGTAGGACTGGCCAGATATGGGATGACTTTGACGTAGTTGGCCAGCTTTAATATATTGCAATATATGGACAAACAATCCCTGTTTTGTTTAAAGGGTAAGGCATTGTTTTAGTAGCTGTAAGCACACAATGTATCAATGTATTAAATATATTTAATATATTTGGGATAATGGGTTGAGTGCAGAGGACTCTTGTATTTGTCTAGCTGTAATGTATTGGACCATAAGGCCCAGGGACTGAATGGAAAAGTGGGCATACATGTAACTGTTGTTCCTGCTATATAATACATCCATTACTGTGCAAAGAAATAAATGCCACTTCCAGACACTTCCTATTTTGTGTCTGCAAACACAAAATAAGACAGTCTAATGATGATGAGTAAACCTGCCTGTTTAAAGGTGGCCATACACCAGCAATATTGATGGGCGAATTTGGGCGCCCATCAAAAGTCCATTTTTTTTGGACGCCAGCGTCCGTTTTTTGTAATTTTCGCTACGGTTTCGCAAATTTAATCGCCAGCAGCGAATAGCGGGAATTCGCAGCAAATTCAAGTCTGGCAAAGAAATTCGTCCCTCGCTAACCAGCAAATTAAAACTGCCGATATTGATCATTTAGACTGATTCGGCAGTTTATCTAGGGAGTCCAATGGGTCTCTCCGTTCAATGTCTGGCCAAAAATCAGGCTGATAAAGATAGGGCAGGTTAGATTTTTTTCCTTCATATAATCTGATCATTTGGCCCCAGGGTGGAACGTTTGGATTAACCCGATATCACCATATTGGGAAAAGATCCGCTAGATTGCCGACCTCTTCAAACAAGCGAATCGTATCGTGTATGGACACCTTTAGATTTAGGTTTCTTGTTACCCAGGACTACTGAAAGACTGAGCTGGACCTGTTTAAGTATTGCCCAGCTGGGCACGTCATATAAACCCCATTCATGGTTGTCTAGGTGGCAACACTTCGGCCAAGAACGAATGAAAAAGGCTCGACTGAACTCATCAAACATCACGGAATGCCGAGTTACAATGAAACATAGAACGGAAATGTTGCACTATGGTGGGTGACATATTTATATACAATGCACAGGTTACTTACATATTCTATAGCTCTCTGCACATTCAATGCTAAAAGAGACAAAAAGTTGCTGTATGTTCTCAGATTTGAACTCAATAATAAAAAACAATAAATTCAGAGGCTGTAGGATTTTTTTTTTTTACAAATATCGGGATCTTTTTGTCGAGTAACACATCCGGGGTTAGACGCTAGCATGTGTGGGCAGCCAGTAACGTCAGGTTTTTGTTCAGCAATCATCCGCTTTCGGGATTCCAGGCAAGTTTTTTAATGAAAGGATCTACTGTTTGGTTTAGTACTTAGTTGGGGGGAAAAAAATGTAAGGGAAGAAAAATGTGGACAAAATATTCTGATCGGGAGGTGAATTATCTGTGAGCTACAAAATACCTATAGACATCCAAGAGTTTCAGGGTAATACAGTAAATAACAGGAAAATACAGACTGCATGGAAAAACTATAAAAATAGCATTCCCAGCAGCTGCTATACGTCCCAAAGAACAGAGAGCCAGGGAGATCTTGACTGCTGCAATATTTCAATATACAGTATGTGTACAATACAGATCCTCTACAACCTAAGCATTTACTGGTATGGGGACCCTAAAACATTATTATTTTAATTCTTAATACCTGTATTAACACCAGCAAAGGATGAAATGATATTAAAGGGGGGTGCACTTTTAAGTTAACTTTTTAGTATGTTATAGAATGGCAAATTCTAAGCAACTTTTCAATTGGTCTTCATTATTTATTTTTTTATAGTTTCTAAATATTTGCCTTCTACTGCAAACTTTTTTCAGCTTTCATCTAAAAAAAACAAATGCTCTGTAACGCCAATTATTATTGCTACTTTTTATTACTCATCTTCAGGCCCTCTGGTATTCATAATGCAGTCTCTTACTTAAATAAGTGCATGGTTGCTAGGGTAATTTGGACCCTAGCAACCAAACTGCAAACTGGAGAGCTGCTGATTAAAAAGGTCAATAACTCAAACACCACAAGTAATAGAAAATGAAAACCAATTGCAAATTGTCTTAAAATGTCACTCTCTGCATCATACTAAAAGTTAATAAAATAAAACCTAATAAAATAAAACCAGTTACCAGAGTTAAATTTCCCAGTTCAATCAATATTATACACTGGAATTTTCTTTTGTAACCATGACCTCTGGATTGTAATGATGAATTTTTATCTGGCCACTGGTTTCTTTTTAGCCCTTAATTACAATAAATATACTTCTGGATATATTATATATAGGCAGTCTCCGTGTTACGTATGAGATGGGGTATGTAGGTCTGTTCTTAAGTTGAATTTATATGTAAGTTGAAATATATACATTTACTTATTAAATGCAGTTTAGACAGATGTTTGTCTTAACATAGTATTGATTTTTACCTTTCTGTGCTCTGCAGTAGACAACACATACCAGAGAGGATGGGGGCAGGGGCTTTATTAATGCTAATAAAGGCCAAGCAAACCATGATATGTTACTGTAATAGCCTCTGTTTATAAGTATGAATTGTATGTTAGTCGGACGTTTGTAACTCATATATATGGGATGCAACGAATCCACTACTTTGGATTCGGCCGAAACCCACGAAGGATTCGGCCAAATACCGAATCGAATCCTAATTGGCATATGCAAATTAGGGGTGGGAAGGAAAAACATTTTTTAAAACTTCCTTGTTTTGTGACAAAAAGTCACGCGATTTCCCTCTCCACCCCTAATTTGCATATGTAAATTAGGATTCGGTTCGGGCAAATCCTGCTAAAAAAGCCCGAATCGAATCCCTGGATTCAGTGCATCCCTAATATACATACATATATACATATATATATACATATATATATATATATATATATACATATATATATATATATATATATATATCTATATCTATATATCTATCTCATAAAGGCTGAGACACTTTTTGATTTTTGTCGTAAGACCTGCGAGTGTGCTCCTTTTATGGACTGTATTGCGACTTAACACGTAAGGATTGCACCCAGGCAGTTGTTTATGCATCTTTTTCGTGAGTGCCGGTAGTCTCCATATTGATAGATATATATATCCCAAGGCTACTGCACACACTTGTAGTTCAGCCACATACCCTGGTGTTCCCAGCAGTTCCACAATATATATATGTAAATGCTGGTGCACACAGGGATTTTTTCTTCAGAGTCTGTTTTTATTTAATCAATGTTTTGTTTTAGGTAAATAAAAACAGACTCTGAAGAAAAATTCAGTGTGCACCAGCATTTACATATATATATGTTTTACATTCACATATATATATGTTTTACATATATTTATATGTTTATAATGTATGATTTCCCCTCTGCAGATTACCATATACCTTGGATTAAGGAAGCCCAACAGTTTGCAAGAAGTGGCTGAGGACTACAATTCCCAGCTCTCCCTTCCTTGCAAGGTTCAACTGCAGGATGGCAGTATTTAGTAGGAGAGAAAGATACCTCTGCAGAAATATAAGCATCCCTGCACTGGTGCCAGCAATAAAGAAAGGAATAAATGCACGGTGCCTTACCTGTCTTTGATGGACATGTTTTTGGCGGACGTATCAAGATCCTCGTTGGAGCCGGTGCTGATGGTGGAGGAGATCTCAGCTATTTCCTCCAAGTGCTTTTCCTCGCTGAGCTCTGACGCCTCCGATGCCTGAGGTCTGCAGGAGAGTGCAGTGTAGGAGAGTGCAGCAGGAGCAGCAGCTGGAGTGTGAGAAACTGTCTTTGCAGTGCTGGTGCCAAGGAGTTCGGAGGCCGGCTCAACAATCTCTGGTTATTGTGAAAAGAAGCTGGGAGTTACAGCAAGCAAGTCACATGGCAGCCATTGCCTGCAGGCTTTACTATTAACCCTTGTGAAGCAGCTCAACTGCCGCTCCCTGGGAGCTCAACATCCCTTTCCTGACACTTTCTCACTCAACTGCCTGTCCCAATGTGCAAACTGATCAACACAAGCGATTGTGGAACTGTCCCTTGCACCAGGCTCAGCCCCCACCGCTCGCACACAAGGTTTCAATGAAAGGACCTTAGTAATGTTTATATACAGAACTTATAGACCTGAAAAAAAATTAGTTTTTAGCAAACACTTTTCTTATCGATTACGTTTTTAAAAACCCTGTTAATGGTTTTGTTTTATGGCCTTTGCCACGGATATCCGCTAGTGATGAGCATAATTTTTGGTCAGGTTTTCGCCATGAACAAGCGCCCAGATTTCAAAGTATTGTTAAAAAAAAAAAAAAAAAAAAAAAGAAGGTGAGCGACTTGGGAAAAGTAGCTGCTAAAAACGCCCATTGACGTCAGTAAGTTTAACAAATTTTTCGGTGCAGTGAAATGCGACAGATTCACCCATCACTAGTCTCTGAGAAGTATAGAAACATTTATTGCACGTCAAGCTGGGCATCTTGAAAGGCAAGTCGGCATTCTCAGCTAATTTGGCCAAGAGGCCTTCAGGCTGCCCCGTTTGGTATTCAATGGGTTAATAGTGGCTAGCTGGGCTTAAACTAATCTTATCTACCCTATCAATCTATTTATGTTACAGAGAACCTTTTGAAGTATTTAATCTCTGGTCTATAGTGTATGGGCCTATAGATAAGACGCGTGAGACTCTTTCCTGTGAACCTGGAGAAGTGGCCTGGCCATTGTACAGGTATAGGATCCGTTATCCAGAAAGTTCCGAATTACGGACTCCATTTTTTCCAAAATATTCCAAATTTTAAAACATTCCAAATTTTAAAACATTTCCTTTTTCTCTGTATTAATAAAACTGTACCTTGTACTTGACCCCAACTAAGATATAATTATTAGAAGCAGAACCAGGTTATTGGGTTTATTTCATGTTTACATGATTTTCTAGTAGAAAGGGTGTAAAAATCCAAACTAAGGAAAGATAAGTTATCTGGAAAAACCTAGGTCCCAAGCATTCTGGATAACAGGTCCCATATCTGTACTGATGGGAACCTTTAGAGGCATTTTGGACTGGCAGACAATATCCCAAATTTTCGTATGATATTCGGCGCGTGTATGGTGGGAGACAAGCTGACCGATATTGGTTGGCTCATCGATCGGGCTGGCCGGGAAAATTTTGATTGGGAGCCTTTGAAGGCACCAGAACATTGGCCATTGTTAGTGCTGAATCGTCAGATATACAGCTAGAATTCTATTGTTTCTATATGTATATCTGAAGATCTTTTCCAGGAAAGATCATAATTGTAACGTCTATGGCCACCTTTAGCAGCAATCGGATTGGTTGGGATAATTTCAGGTGATTCCATGGCTAACTTTCCCCTGCAGTCTCTGATCTGTATTGACCCTGCAACACCAGATACAGTTCTAGATGCAGAGGAAGATCCTGGGGGAGTCCAAAATAAACAAGGGGGAATGGAGTGTATATCTGCTTCAAATGAATAAAAATACAAAAGTCCAAAAAATAACATTGTGAGGACTCGCTACATAAACCACAATGCAAGGGTTACCAAAAATCGAAAAATAAGTGAAGTAAGGAGGCCAGCAAACAATAATGCAGTTTCAAAAGTAGTTACAAGGTTTAAAAATTGTTTATTAGCCTAACACGTTTCATGCTAACTGGGCGCTTAAGGTGGCCATAGACGTAGAGATCAACTCGTTTGGCGATGTCACCAAACGAGCGGATCTCTCCCCGATATGCCCACATTGAAGTAGTCGATATCGGGCTGATCCGATAATGGTCTCTAGGGCCCAACGATCATAATGGATCCAATACTGGCGGTCGGATCGTGGGACCGCATAGACGCACAGATGCGGCCGCGATCGCACAGGATTTTTTAACCTGCCCGATTGAGATCTGCCCGACTTTCGGATGGCCCCACACACGGGCCAATAAGCTGCAGACTCGGTCTGTCTGCAGCGTTTATCGGCACGTGTATGGGGGGCCTTTACTCATGAGTAGGTGTCCAGTTGGCACGAAACGCGTTAAGTTACACATGTCCTAATGAAAAAGTTTCCAACTTTGTAACTACTTTTGCTACTGCATTATTGTTTGGAGTCCTTCTAAAAACTAATTTGCTGGAAGGCCTGTATCCAAATCAAGAGCTTTCTGTTAAAAGGCCAGATTCTTTGAAAAAAGTACAGGTGACTTAAAATGAGTGATAACTGACACTCTTATGACCCTGCAGACTCACTCGTGGAGATCACAGGCCACCATCTGGGATCTTCTAAGGTGCAAAGGTCAGCACCAGGGTGTGTTATCTCTCTAGGGGACATTTGGCTGAACTTTGCAGGAACATTAGCATATGTATATGAAGTTAACAAACTTAGCCGGATCAACAAGAAACTACTGCTGAGAACAATAACAATACGAGGGCAATCAAGAACATTAGAAATTATTACTTTACTGTTCCTGAGTGAAGAATCATCAACCAAAAAAGAACTGGGAAAAAAGCTTATGGGTTTTTATCAGCAATGAAATCACTATAAAGGCACATTCTTAGGACCTTATGTGTCTAAACTGGTGGGTAATTAGGAGTTTTTATTTGCATTTAGTATCCTTTAAGCTGTCCATAGATGCAAAGATCCGATCATTTGAATCCTGAAAGTTTGGACTTCCCCATCCCCTGACCTGCCACTAACCATTCAGATCAAATAAAGTAGTAAAAGAACAGATCAGCCCCTGACAGCAATCGTACGAAAGTTTGTCAGACAAAGCTAGTGACAGTCTCCCACTGAAAACGGTACGATCGGCAATACAGGCAGAGAAATTATCGGCAGCCGACAGAAATCTTTTAACCTGTCCGATCGATCAAACAACCGATCTCCACCGGACGAATAATTATCCGGACTCTCCACACACGGTCCGAAAATCGTACGAATACTCGATTCGTACGGTGGGATCTTTGCTTCTATGGCCAGCTTTAGGGTAGAGGCACACAATGCTATTTGAAGGAGATTAGTTGTCCATCGAAAATTGCCTCTTCTTCGGGTGACTAATCTCCCTGCAATGTCTTCCAAATCGCCGGCGGGATGGCACTCGGAGCGATTAGTTTTCCAAACTCGTCTGAAATTTCCTCGTGAGGCAACTTCGGTCGACTTCGGAAAACATAGCACTCCGAGTGTCATCCCACCGGCGATTTAGATTCTAGCTGGCAGGAAGGTATTGGGGGAGATTAGTCACCCGAAGAAGAGGCAATTTGTCGATGTACAACTAATCTCCCTCAAATAGCACTGTGTGCCTCTACCCTTAGGGCAGAGACACACGCTCAGATTCGGGGAGATTATTCGTCCATCGACAAATCTCCTCTTCTTCGTCCGACTAATCTCCCCAAATCTGAGCATGTCTCTGCCCTTAGGCAAAAATCTACCCTGGGGGTGGGCATCAGGGACAAGGGACCCAGATACTGTTTTTAAATAAAAAAAATACAAATGGCTATAAGTGCACTTATCACACAGGTTGTTCTATAACCCGGCATCATATATTCATCCTTTATTATCTTCAATGGGGGTTAATGCAATAAATATTGCAAAGTGGTCTTTGGGTCTAGTAACCCATAACCTTGAATTACACTTTGGCTCTAAGCAGCAGTTCCATAGACGATGATAGATCTCTAATAAAACAAACAGTACACTGTATATGGGCAGGTTATCATACGATAGGTTAAAATATGAGAACATTTATTCTTCTGGCTTCTCGCGCATTTACAGTAGCATAACTAGAGTGCGCCGGGCCCCCCTGCAAAATAATCTTCAGAGGGGGTTGGCACACGTCGATCACCACCATCCGCCCACTTCCCATCTCCGTCCGCCCACTTCCCGCCCACTCTTGCCAGATGATTCCCCCTTCCTCACCGCAGGTAAGAGTGGCTTGGGAGGAAAGTTTTTTTTTATATTCACGTAATTATAGAGCAGGGGTGGCCAAACTTTTTACAACGAGGGCCAGATTTGGTGAGGTGAAAATGTGTGGGGGCCGACCATTCAGCCTGACATTCTTTGAACCATTAACATTATTTAACTCATTTAAACAAGGAATCAGGTAGTCATAGCAGTAATATTTGGGCACAGTGAAATGATCTGCCACTTGGTCTGTACTGCTGCCTGTGTGCTGATGGTGTTAGTTATAGACACGTACTGGCACATAGTGATGCACTGCTGTCGCATACGTCTTTAGTTTACTGTATTGGCACGTCAGTACGTCTATTGACACCTTCAGCCCGAAAGAAGTATGTGAAGCGGCGCGTCTCTAAGTGCCAGTACATGTCTATTACTAACACCTTCAGCACACAGGCAGCAGTATAGACCAAGTGGCAGATCATTTCACTAATGTGCCTAAATATTACTGCTACGGCTAGGCGATTCCTGATTGCACTCTGCTGGCGGGCCGCATTATTATTATTAATTTCATGATGGAGGCCAAGGGCCGGTGTAAATTTGAAAACAGGCCACATTTGGCCCCCGGGCCTGACTTTGGACATGCCTGCTATAGAGGAAGATGACCCCACTGTCCAGGCCCCGTTCCCCCCGGAAGCCACAAAAACAGCCGAACTCCCGAGGCGGTGAAAAAACCCAAAGTCACGAAAATAGCCAAAGCCGAACTCCCAAAGCGGCGAAAATACCCAAAGTCACGAAAACAGACGAAATTGAAGTCCTGAAGCTGCGAAAAGACCCAAAGTCACGAAAGGACGCGAACTTGAAGTCCTGAAGCCACGAGTTCAATTCTACTGAACACCAATGTGGGTTTTTTTTTAATCCCCTGGCCAACAATGTATTATTTTAATATTTTATAAGCCCCTGCCACCCAATTTTGTTTAACTTGTAAGGTGGGCCTTGGCGCCAATGTGTGTGGGGGGGTTAGTTTTTTAGTGTTGATGTCTGTGTGGTCTTTGGGCGGGATGGAGTGGGGCTTGGGTGGAGTGGGCGGGATCTGGGGTGGGGTTTGTGCGCTAGTGTGGGCGGGGCCCAGGGGGCCCCGAAAATGTTGTTGTACAGGGGCCCGTGATTTCTAATGGCGGCCCTGTTTGTTTAGGATTTAAAGCAGAGTTGTCAAGACCCAGCCCTATTAGGGATATTCTAATAAAATGCAGGTCTATATGTACCTCCTACTGATATAATCTGCACAGGGAATTTGCTAAAAGCACAATGATAAGATATTTAAAATATAAATAAAATATTTAGTTGGACAATGGCGAGCACCTCCTAAGCCCACCGTACCCACAAGACCCTTAAGGGCCAGGGCACATGCTCAGATTCGGGGAGATTAGTCGCTCGGCCACAAATCTCCTCTTCTTCTGGGCAACTAATCTCCCTGAACTGCCTCCCGCCGGCTAGAATGTAAATCACCGGCGCGATGGCACTTGGAGCAATTCGTTTTCCGAAGTTTTCTTATGAGGCAACTTTGGGCGACTTCGGATCCGTTATCAGGAAACCCGTTATCCAGAAAACTGAGGACGACGGAAAGGCTGTCTCCCATAGACTCCATTTTATCCAAATAAACCAAATTCTTAAAAATGACTTCTCTGTAATAATAAAACAGTAGCTTGTACTTGATCCCAACTAAGATATAATTAATCCTTATTGGAAGCAGAACCAGCCTATTGGGGTTTATTTAATGTTTAATGATTTTTTAGTAGATGTTGGGTATGAAGTTCCAAATTACAGAAAGATCTGTTATCCGGAAAACCCTAGGTCCCGAGCATTCTTGATAACAGGTCTAATACCTGTATTTAACTGTGAAGACACACGGAGATGGCAGATGAAAAATCGCCTGCGATAATGCAATTGCGGCGCTTCGATTACCGAAGTCACCTGAAGTTGCCTCACGAGGAAAAGTTGGGCGACTTCGGGGTTAAAGGGGTTGTTCACCTTTACATAGTATGATTTAGAGAGTGATATATCGAGACAATTTGCAATTAAGCTTTCATATTATTATTTGTGGTTTTTGAGTTATTTAGCTTTTTTTATTCAGTAGCTTGCTAGTTTGATATTTCAGTAATATGGTTTCCAGGGTCCAAATTACTGATTTGAACTTGAGACTGGAATATGAATACGAGAGGCCTGAATTGAAAGATTAGTAATAAAAAGTAGCAATAACATTTACAGAGCATTTGCTTTTTAGATGGGTTCAGTGACCCCCATTTTAAAGCTGGAAGTCAGAAGAAGGCAAATAATTAAAAAACTATAGAAAATAAATAATGAAGACCAATTGAAAAGTTCCTTTGAATAGGCCATTCTATAACATACTAAAAGTTAACTTAAGGGCAGAGACACACCCATCATTATATCATTAAAGGGGCAGTTCACTTTTAGGGCAGAGACACACGCTCAGATTTGGGGAGATTGGCGAGAAGGCAGATTGGGGGAGACTAGTCGACCATGAAGAAGAGGAGACTTGTCGCCGGGTGACTAATCTTCCAAAATCTGACCGTGTGTCTCTGCCCTAAAAGTGAACTGCCCCTTTAATGAGATAATGATGGGTGAGTCTGCCAGGCTATTATCAGAGAAAACATCTTATTTATATAGAAGGCTAGAAGTTTTCTGAATACACAGGAAATGTATGAATGTCCAAAGTAAACACTTCCAGTAGTTGTTGTTGTTGAACTACAGCCTTCAGCCTCAGCCAATTCGGCGGGTACCGAGTAGTTGCTGTTGAACTGCAGGAATGTTCTGTTTGCCTTTATATTTTACTGGCTATAAAAGCAAAACACATGGAGGATACAGATTGCTACAAAAGGACATGTAAAGCCCGGATCAAAAATACAGCCATAGCTTTAACATAAAGTGCTATGGAGATTAGAATCTATAGTGCCGGCTCTATTAGGACTATACCATGCCAGTGTCGTACATTCTATATTTAGAGTCCGTTCTGAGCTGTCATCACGCTAAGGATTTAAAAAAAAAAAAAAAAAACTCATCATGAGATGAGCTTTATTTGGGTATTTAAAAACAACAAACAAGCATCCATTTACAGATGTACTTCTTCCCTATGGCATGTTTATAGGGTAGGAGTACATCTGTAAATGGATGCATGTTTGTTGTTTTTAAATACCCAAATAAAGTTGGATTCTTGATTTATTCTACACGTGTGGAATGGTTTTCTCAACCACTAAACCCCTAATACATGATGTTTACTGGAATGGAGACCAACAAGAGGAAATCCCCACGCAGCGTAGAATGGGCACAATGGAGGAGTGACCTTCTGGACGGGGACATGTCAGTCTTTTCCTTTATCTAAATGCTGTACTTGTGGCCCATTCATTTGTCCAGGCATTTATTTATTTTTATTCCCAATGGTCTGTTCTTCCCCTCGAATCCTGTTCAATCTTAAAGCAAATGTTATGCTATTTATTTTTGGTTGCTGAGCAAGGGAGCACCCAAGGCTGCATTATACCTTCCCTTGCTTTAAACAGAAGTGGAGGAGAATTCTCTGCAGCATGGGGGGGGGAGCAGAATAGAAACTCCTTGCATCCTGATTAACAGACAGCAATTCAACATATGGGAAAGAACAGAAGGAAGCGATAAGAAAAAAAGGAAGTGACTTGGGAAAAAATAAAAAGCTTCCAGCGAGCCACTAAAAAACAGCATCTGTATAATAACATGCGCACTTATAAATCTTACCCATTCCGTGTATATGAAGCTTTTGCATATGGTATATAAAGAGGCTTCTGAGAGCTGACATAAAGGCAACTTATTTTTAGACATACTAACCCTAAAAGGGCAGATAATACAACTGTCAAATCCTAATTAATCATATATCATGGGGCTCTCTCTCTCTCTCATCTGGCACGGCAGCACCCACTCGTATCTAGAACTACAAACACAGAGAAGAAATGTTCCAGGGGTGTAAATATAGAGGAAGCAGACCCTGCGGCTGTAGGGGGTCCAGGAGGTATAGGGGCCCCATGAGGCCCTAATTCATACACAGTTTCAATAGGTAAAACAATTCAACCACTAAACATTTTGGGGGCCTGAAAAATAATTTGCTGCGGGGCCCGGTAATATCTAGTTAAGCCACTGAAATGTTCTGTACACAAAATAAGCTATAGTAGCTATAATCTTATACTGTATGCACAAACACTAAAGCAGTTTTCACCCCTATGTATACAGAGATGCAATGTTTTGTGCTCACTATATTGTCCCCCTACTAAGCAACCAATATAGCCTCTCTCTCTCTCTCTCTCTCTCTCTCTATATATATATATCCAAATCCAAAGGGTGCACTCCGTAGACAAGGGTAGTACCTGGGTGCTCGTCTAAGTGAAGTAATCATAGAAGCAAAGAATAGCGACACTCACAGGTTTTTCTTCATGGTGCAAAAGTAGAAAGATTTATTGTACTCGACGTTTCGATCCCCCACAGGGATCTTTGTCAAGAGATTTCCAGTAAACAAACCTGGAAATCTCTTGACAAAGATCCCTGTGGGGGATCGAAACGTCGAGTACAATAAATCTTTCTACTTTTGCACCATGAAGAAAAACCTGTGAGTGTCGCTATTCTTTGCATATATATATATATATATATATATATATATATATATATATATATATATATATATATATATATATATATATATATATATATATATATATATATATATATATATATATATATATATATATATGCCATGAATATGTGCTTTACTCAATACACGTTTTTTGTCTTATTAATACCCTGTGTACATTAATACTTAACCGTGCAACTTGGAAGAGGTGTGCCATCCAAAATAAATATATATATATATATACATAATATATATATATATATATATATATATATATATACATATACACACATACATACACACACACACACACACACATATATATATATATAAATACACACACAGATGAACTGATCTGCTAACATGCTAATCTGTACCCTCATATTGTACTGTATATCCGAAAGGAAAATAAACAAAATGTAAACAATAAACATAAAATGCAATTTGTACGTATAACCACAGATACTGCAGCTGCTTCACATTTCTATTAACATGAAAAAAAATGTATATTACAGACACGCTCACAATCTATAAAATATAAAGTTTTTTTTTTTATTTTATTTTTTTTTTAATTAAAAACCCATGGACACAGGAGACCAAAACATCTCGTAGCCCTTGTGTTTCTCTACAAGACCCTCGCTGATTTTAGTCTGCAGTTACAGTGGGTATTGATGCCTCTCTGCATATCTTTTTTTTGTATAAATATTGGGCACCACTATTTACTAAGGATATTTGTGAAAAGAATGTGTTCTTACCGTGGAGATCTTTCCTTCTCCTCATGCTAGTGTCAGTGTGCAGGCTCTCCTTCTCTTCAGCGTCTACCTGCAGGGCACTTTCAGGTGCTTGGGATTCTGTAGCTTCAGCAGGCTGGGACAGCTTCTGGGGGCTGAGTAACTCCACTGTGCTTCTACTTGAGGCAACATGCCCAGGCATTTTCGGCTCCTCAACATGTTCTTCCTCCTTTGCCACATCAAGAGCGGGGTGGGTTGTTTCCTTATGGAGCTCACTGCATTTTCTGAAGCTGCTATCTTCTGCTGCAGAGACTCTTGTCTCTTCCAACATTGGTTTCCTCGGTTCCTTTTCATAGACTTTATCTTTAACACTTGGGGGACTGCAGGGTTCGGAGAGCAGCAAGCTCCTTTCTGAAGTGCTTCCTGTCTCCACTGAAGTGTGCAGCAGGGTTGAAGTGCTGGAGACATTTGATATTCTTTCCTCATAACTGAAGGACTTTGCCGCATGCATATCCCCAGGGCTGACAGGAGACGGCCGAGAGGTTAGGGTGGCCACGGAAGTTACAACACTGTGAGATAAGGGGCCGATCTTTTCGCCTCCATTCTTATACTGCGTGAAGTTTAAAACAAAGCAAAACCAGATGTTAGTAAGCTGAAACTTCACCTAATAATTCTGTAAATAATTCATTTGCTGGAGAGTATGAAGTATGCAAGTAGCTCTGGATGCAAGGCTAAGCCCTGTTTTACATCTGAATTATGAGGCTTTATCCAAGAAGAATAATGGGAATTTACCCTTTACATTAACACACATTTCTTCACCTGCAATTTATGACAACATTTTACACCCTTCCTAATTGCCAGTTTCCTCCTTATTTACAAAGGGTTTGCTAGTCATGGTTAGAGGATGAGGTGGATTATAAAGATCCTAATCCATGTAAATTCTGTGCACAGTTGAAGGATCTAACAAGGAAAGTCTCTGCTTTGATTGGCTGCTCCAAAAAGACACAACCAATTAGTGTTGAAGAGGTGCAGTTATAGGATCATTGCCAATTGTTGCACACAAGCTCATAGCAAGTTTAAGGGAGGCAAATTTTAGACTTTGCCCCTCTCCCCAGGTAAGGGATTCTACTCAGTTCATTGACACACCCAAGGGTTAACAGTGGAGTCGTGGACCATGATACACCCCACTGGACTAATTTTAGCACACAGGGTCCTACAGAACACAAGCCACCATTCCACTGCCTGCCTACAACACTGGGCTTGCAGACATACCCTTGATTAAACCACCCTCTTGATGGACCAGATTAAAATATGGTGCTCAGTTGGGTGCTAAAGCACCTTAGTCTATGACAGGCACTAGATTAGTGGACATCATAAACCTCACACAGTCACAGGCTGGACTATGGATGGTGGCTACAATCCACCAACATATAAAGCTTCTGAGAAGCACATAAGTGCATCATATGGATGTCAGTTGGTTACCTGCTGCAGAATTATCTATCTGGTTGGGTACTAGGGCACTTCAATCAATCTATGACGGGCATTAGATTAGTGGACACTGCAAACCTAAATCACTGGCTGGACAGTGGATGGTGGATCTATTCTGAAAACAATCCGCCAACATACAAGGCTTCTGAGAAGTCTGTAAGTGTATCATATGGATGTCAGTTGATGACCGCTTCAGGATTATCTGGAGAGAAACTGTATCCTTACACGTCACCGGCAAATAGTAGAGTGACAGATATTTATGTAATAATGTACTACTTGATGTAAAATATAAATATATTAAAAGCCACTAAGTTCAATTACCTAATAATGAGGCCACAGGTTGAGTGCTATGAAACTCTGAGAGGTGGCTTAATATCCCCTTTTTTTAGTCACATGACACAATTAACTCCACTAAGCACTGAATATAATGAGAAGCATCAGTAAACATCACGCATATTTTACAGGATATCGTTGGCTCCTGTGTAACATAGGGGTCATGTTTTTAAACCAACCTGTTCAACCTCCACAAGGGTGACGGGCTGAGTCTGGTAACGTGCATTCATTCGCCTTAGTCGTATATCCATCCTGTTTCTTGTAGACACCTCTTTTGTTATTGGCTGGGAAAGCTTATTAAACAACGCCATTTTTTCAGATAAAGAAAGAGAGGAAGTATCAGGCTCTTCGGGGATGCTCTGGTCATCGAGAAGTTCCTTCTGCACAATCTCCTCTTGCTTTGATATTGCATTTTTATGGGATGATGCCT
Organism: Xenopus laevis; assembly: GCF_017654675.1. NCBI lineage: Eukaryota > Metazoa > Chordata > Amphibia > Anura > Pipidae > Xenopus > Xenopus laevis. Next base: position 17,036,998 of record NC_054382.1, read on the forward strand.
GCAAACTGAGAGAGCAAGAGGTGCAAACAATAAGATGGGTGAAGTCATGGACATTGTGTCACCCAAGAGGAAAGCTAAACAGCAAGGCAAAGGAGACAACTCTCAAGGCTAATTTTTATTGTAGAAACAATATGCAGCAATGCTTTGTTGTACATATACATGCATTAATGAAAGGACAAAGGCCAACAAGCTCTATTAATTTGCTTTAATAATTTAGGTCGCATGGATTTCACTCCTAGAGAATTAACTGTAGTCATTAGGACACTGGGAACCCTGGAATCTTGCCTCAACTCCTCTTTTATTCTCCCATGCTCTCTTGAGCAGAAAGCATGACTCAGAGATGCATTCCTAAATGTATGCAACCTGTCCATTTTAGCACAGTTTGCACATGAAAGATATTTCTTCACACCAGAGAAACAAGCATACTTGTCTGCAGCTAACCATAAGTACTATGATCTGCTTTGAAGCACTTACAATCTTTCAGAAAACTGGAAACCCTAAGGCAAAAAGATTCCAGTTCTAGCACCCCAGGAAAAATGATACTGTATAAGTGCTCATAGAACTTATTGCATAGCACTATGCGAGAAGTTTTCAGAGTAATAGCTTTCTGCATGCAGACATGCTGGGGCCATTATAAAATACTGGGGCTACTGTCATGAGTCAATGCAAATTGATGCACTTATTAAACTTGTATTTAAAGTTACCTGCACACACTCAGGCTGTCGTTTTGCTGCCCCTTGCAACTGGCAGCTTGCTGAAGCCTGAGGCAAGGCTCTCAGAGAAATGGCACAACATTTTGTGGACTGATGAAAGCAAGATTGTTCTTTTTGGGTCTAGGGGCTGCAGACAGTTTATCAGAAGACCGCCAAACACGGAATTCAAACCACAGTACAGATTGAAGTCAGTGAAACATGGTGATACAAGCATCATGATATGGGGAATATTTCTCATACTATGGTGTTGGGCCTATTTATCGCTTACCAGGAATCATGGATCAGTTCAGTCAATATATGAGTAAACATTAGGTTCTGGGGGTTGGCCTTGGGAGAGGAAGACCAGTAGATACAGATATGAATAATCTTTTTCTACATATTCACTACAACTGGGTGCATTTGGAATTCACATATACCACAAGGAAAAAAACAGCTACTAAAGAAGGGCTACCAATTTCCCAATTGGTTCACACATTAGCCATTAGTATCACAATGAGGTACCTGATCATGTTACTGATCAATACATAGTGTCACCCTTGTTCTTCTACACATTTGGGAGAAGGGGTCCATAAGAGCCGTTATGGTGCAATTATCTAAACAGCAGCCTTACACTTAAGGCTGCCGACATCTGTCCTTTATACTGATTCTGCAGCTTATCTGCCAGTGTATGGGGGGTTCCAACGGGTGTCCCCGATCGATATCTGGCCAAGATTTCCATCGGGGAGGTTTGATTTTTCTGGTGATCAAGGACCGCGTCGGCTAGTTGATGCGGTCCTCGTCCCATCGTCCATTCTCTCCGTTGTAATCCGATCATTCCCTAGGGCCAAACGCTTGGATTAACCCGATATCACCCTGCTGTTGGTGGGCAGGCCTCATGAATCAGACAGCTTTTATATCTCTGCCTCTAATTTCAGAAAGTTTTTTTAGGAACAAGAAGCATAAAAGGAACATGTGCATGGAATTTACTTAAAGAGGGATAAGCAACATACATAAAGGATGATGCAGAACTACTATTTGAAATATTCCTCCTGATAGCGGAGCTGCCGGGGAGGGTGGTGAAGTTCTGCATCAGCCAGAACCTTATAGGTTGCCTATCCCTGACCTAAAACATGGAAGAAATGCATGCTATTACTCCAAGGAGAACATGCACCTGAGCTTACATACAAAGCACATTCTGCACACATATCTGAAGCCCGTGGGTACAGGAAGAGCATTAAAACTTGGCGACCATTTTCAGGGCCGGATTTACATAACAGGAGTGCCTAGGCCCGCTGCCGCTTATCACCCCTCTCCCCCTCCCCTTTATTCGTGCATATGCACAAATTTTCACAAGCAAGTCAGAGAATTGACTCACGGGAAATTTATAAAACTACTGTGTCTCATGAGCAGTACCAGAGCTTCCAGACCAATAAACATGAGGCTCTAGGCTCGGGTCTTGGTGGCCTGACCATTTTATATCACCTCATGGCTGTAGCAGTAGGAGATGACCATGGGCAAAAAACCTGGCGGTCTCCTCTGGAGGCACATGAGTGAAACCAAATCCAGGCAGGTCCCACAGTCTCTCACAACAGCAGGTAGCCATGGCAATGCCTTTCCTGTAATTTCAGAGCTTTTAACTGAAAAGAGCTGCACCTCAAGGGAGACATTTCTCTTTTCCAGGGGATGTCCACACCCTTAACACAGAAAACTATTCTTTCCACTGTGCTCAGGGTTTTTCTAACTAGGAACAAAGCCAAAATGGGAAATGATATGGGATGCAGCCAAAACAGACATCAAAAATAAACGACTTATAGCTGACTGGTGATATTCCTGTTAAAACAACACTGAAGGCACTTGCGGCTTTCAGATAAAAGATTTGTGTGGAGGTTTGTGGCAGCCTAAAATAGCTTTTCTTGTTTCCTATGGGACAAGACACACACGTACAAATCAAATGCCTGTTTGTAGCCATGTGATGGCAGTCTAAGACTAGCTTGTGTAAAGGGATTTCGTGAGTTAAGAGAAAAATTGGAAAAAACTTATTTTAATCTAACCTGAAATGTTAGATCTACTATCTGCTTGTACATTTCTTTGAACTAAGGCCATCAATGGCTCCTTGTAAGCTCTACCAGCTCCAAGAGAGTGGCACCCTCTTGAAGCAGTACATGTTTGTAAAAAAATAGAAAACTTGAAGAAAATATACATTTCTAATTAAACAATTAGAAAGAATTAAGTTACAATAAAGCAGTCCATACTTTGCAATAGAAAACAAAAATAAAAATAAAGAGAATAGATATTAAAGTAGGAAGAATATAGTAATATATATTAATTTTGTTTATGCTTATGATAAACATATTTGGCTAAGATCAATATAACATTTCTCCACCAGCGTATATCAGCCAGCTGGGAAAAGCCCCACCACCACCCTGTGCTTCATGCCATTGACATGAATGGAAACCACAGGCCAAGGTCTCCGAGGTGTTTTGAATGGGTTGATTGGGAATAGTCAACATTTATCCTGTTAAATTTATGTATGACCTGCTACAGGCACCTTCCTTCTGTCCTACATGGATGGCATCCTATATGGCTGCCAATAATGCTTCTTCTAATGGCTAAGTCTCATGAGTCTATAAGCCAGAGAAAATGTTATGAAACAACAAATAATGGGTAAATGAATAAGAGGATATTTTTTGTGTGTGCTTTTAAATTTGCTACAGGTACCACCACAAATTATATTAACTTTCTATTAGCCTCTTCTTTTAGTTGCCAATTTTTTTTCTGTTTGTAGGCGACATCTTCTGGCTGGTAATGCCCTTGTCTATATGGCAAGTATCCTGAACCAAAGATCCCCCTGCTTTGCAAAGGTATGGGTTTTGTAAGCTATACGTCATCACTAATGCCCACCCTTCCATGTTGGGATGACAAGTAAAGGCCACATGCATTGCTCATACCTTAGTAGGTTAATTTATTTATAAAGTAACTCATTGAGCATGCAGTCTGAAAAGGAAAATGGTTATATTGTAATGCACTGAAGCAGTGGTTAGTCATAAGGTTATTAGACCATTTAATATTTTAAGAGGCATCTGCCAGGCTGGACTCTTGCTGGTCTCCATGCAAACACACCCGCTGGTACCTGATATGGTGTACAGAGCTCTTAGTTACAGTGGGGCTAGGTATTCGAGGGAGAACCGTGTGTGTGGTCACAGTGTGCGAAGCAGCACTAGGCTCACTAGTACATTGCAAAATGGAAAAAAATACAGCACAGGGGGGAAAAGAATGGAATGAATTAAACACAATTAGAGAGTGAATTAAATAACATTAATAGCATGTTAACATCAGACAGTTAGCCAAATTCATATTAATTGTGGTAACTTGGCAAAGTCTGTTATAGAAAATAAACAAATGTGATATAAGGAGAGACAAGCAACTTTCTATCTTCCGGCAGTTGCACACCTAAAATTCCCAGGATCCCCACACTAGATGGAGGCGCTATTGGCAGTTTTGCAGCTGCTGGAGTGCAAAAGGTTGTCTCTCTCTCTCATTTAAATGGTTAATTGATCCAGTAACCCTCTTTGCAGATCTTGGAGCAACAAAGTGTAATCAACAGACTCGTTATACAATAGGAGTCCTAAAGTTAATAAAACCATATTGGAACAATTCCAATAATTCATAATGGCCATAGGATATCAAGGTCTCAAAGACTTAAAGTTCACAAGTATATACAAGTTGTCTGAATGGCTAAAGGCATATGTGCCAATGCTTAGCATAAATCTTGGGGTCACCCCAGTTAAGCAGCTTAGAAAAAAAAATGCCTCCCCCTGCAGATTTAGTTTCTGGGAAAAACAAGAGAAGATGATGTCCGTGACAAATTTTATGAAGAATATGGAACATGGAACTATGGTTTTCTCTGAGCCCTTGACCACTTATGTCAGTCCTAGGTGCCAGAGAGAGTTAAAACACATTTTGGTTTCAAAGTCAAACTTAAATGATAAAATTGAATTGAAAAAAGTTGCAGGTATATGGGCCCTAGAATTCGAAAAAAGTTGGGAATTTTTAATTGTTTGTCAATAATATTCTGAAAATATCAGTGATTTTGATTGAATCTGAAAATATCAGTGATTTTGATTGAAGCAGCTAATGCCATGATAAAACAGGTTGCATGGATACCTTCCATTTGGCCACTATAAAGCTAAACCCATGTTTTAGAAGGAAAGCCATTGCTCTGAGCCATTCAGTTTGGAAACATCTATATAAAGCTACAACATACGGAATCCAGGTCTTGCATGGCGAAATTGATTAAAATGCATTTCAATTAGTTGACCGATTATTGAAGACAATTTTAATTTCAGTTTTTAATTTTACATTTTTATCACCAGCAACAACCTGTAGCATGATCATGTACTAAAAACACTCACTGCCCCAAAAATAGACTTGGATAAGGGTCCATAGATTACTGAAACTAAATAACCCATCTCATCCTTCAGCATTTTCTCTGTTCTGCTGCCCAAGAAAAGTACAGTCAAATATGTCACACTGCCCTGCACAACATTCTTTCAACAAGAAAAAAAACAAGCGTAAACAATTCCCAAAAGCAAGCCTAGTTAAGTCTTCACACTCCAGAGTCAGATTTGATTCTTTGTGATGTGAAGCATGAACTTACATGATTAAATAAAAATATCCCTGGGAAGGATAACTAGGGTATGTTCAACCATAATCTCTTGTTTTTGGGGACTTTTGAGTTACTGAAGGATTCCCCCTACTGGAAGGTCGGACCACACCGTAAGAGGTAAGGTAGGTAACCTCAGGTGTATATAAGTCCTTTAATAACTCCAGTTTATAGAAACAAAGTGTGTGAACAAAGTTTATTAACGAATCTTAGCAATTGTTTTTTTTTTCATGAAAAAGCAGAACATGTTTTGCAGACTCATGAATGCTAATTACTGTTTTAGGCAGCAGAAAGTATGAGGGATTAGGGTAAAAATTTTGCTGGGCAACAGTGTAGATCTTCAGCAGGCTAGAGAGAACATCCCATGCACCACTTTTATATTGCATGAAAATATGTGAACAAGCGAAAGTACATTTACCTTTATAAGCAATGAGTGTTCCTTTAATAAATCTCCTGTCAACGTATAAAAAGTGTTAAAGATGAGCTGTGACTGTAGTCTTGATCTCATCCAACTATTGTGTGTCAGCTGGGGGCTAAAGATGCTGGGAAGTTGTATTTCACAACTCTATAAAAGTTCTTACATAAAGGTTCACATCCATCACATACACTATAAAATGTGCAAAGGGATAAATGTTTCCTGCCACAAAACAAACACCTGGACTGGACTGCACAATCCCAAAAACTCTTGTGCCCCATAACTGTATAATGAGTGAGAGGAGAAGGCCAGTGTAGAGGTTACAAAGCCTCGGTGATTACTGTAGAGCCACGTGATCATAAGAGACTACTACAGTTGGCTAATGACAACCCCATCATAGGAAATGGCTCCTGTTGCCTTGCATATGCGGTGCATTCTATTATACCTAACATATCAATTGCCTGCACCATACAGTCCCACCAGCCGTGAGCTTACAAGAGCCTGGTTCCCATAGCTAATTCAAATTACCTGTCTACTGAACAATGAACAGAGGAGGCACTTACGTAGCGGCAATGACCACCTCTTCGCTGGTAACTGGCTGTGTGCGAGACCGGTCCAGTGCTCGGCGAAGCCTTCTCTCCACTGCTGCGTTCTTGGGACGTGGCTTGGCTGGTTTTGCCTCCAGGGATTTTTCCATTTCCTGCAAAAGTTTGTATTAGACTGTGAAAAGGTCTTGCAAGACGTTGGACAAAAAACTTACTAGTGATATCGTTATATGATTACTGGGTCAATTTTCCCACATAGTTTGAGTACACTAACTTTTACTATGGTTTAGACACTAGGGGGCAGATTTATTAAAGGTCGAATAGTAAATTAGAATTTTCCAGTTTCAAAATTCTCTCATTCGAATTTTAATCCCTCTATTTGAATGTAAATTAAAATGTGAGATTTATCAACTCAACCATGGAAACAGTCCTAATTCGAATATTCACCACCTAAAACCTGCCGAGTTCATGTAGAAGTCAATAACAGAGCCATTTGGAGATGTTTATAGCCTTCCTAAAACTCAAGGTTTTTTTCAGGAAAAAATTAGATTAGTACGAATCAAACACGAATCAAATAAGACTTGAATTTTCAGGACGGAACAAATCGATCAAATTTTAGTCATTCGAATTTTTTCTTAAAAAACCTCCCAGTCGAACGGATTAAATTCGAATTGAAAAAATTCACTTGAATTTGAAATTCGACCTTTGATAAATGGGCCTCTAGAAGTGTAACACTGCCTACTTTCAATTTCCTTGGTCTCTGAATTGCTTAGCCACCTTGGATGTTTGCTGGTTGTTAGGGTCATTGACAGGCTAGAAGATGAATGGGAGAAGGCCTATATAGAAAGATAAATACAACTAATAAGACATTTCAGTGACCACTATCCACAAACCAGTTGACCCTTGAAATTGTAGTCACTGGAGAGATCCTGGATGGACCTCCTGTTATTTAATCACTACTCATGGGATATGCCTTACAGCTAGAGACATTACAGCATCGTATGAAAAACCAGACTCTAGCTCAGGTTGAGAGTGACGCTGATCAATTATAATACAAATATTCCCGTAGCCATATCCCAAATCCCAGGAAATACATTTGGTCCTAGCCATGAAATGGAGCAGCACTAGACAAAGAATCAGCATTATATTCTATCATAAGCATAACACTGAGTTACAACTACACAGATACACAAATGGAAGAAGCAGAGAGGGTAATGGTGTGTTTTAGCTCAGAACTGGTTTCCAGCTGTCCCTTTCTCTCCACAGTGGTTTTACTACTGTAGTCCACATGGGCTTTGAAAGCCTGAGACATTCACTGTTTACAGGGATAACAGCAAATTTCCATTAGAGAAGACTAGATACATTTCTGGGGTTTACTAATACCCTGGAACAGATGCTATGTGATCTAAACAGCTCTTTCACCTTAACAAGTAGGAATATCATCCAGCAAATACATATTATATTACCCGAGGGTGTCAGATATACAGATATTAATAGGCTTTAATGCCTACACGTGCAATACATCATTCACGCTAACCTAAGGAAAGTCTGCTTTTGTGGGCTGGAATATACAATTACAGAACTGACTGTAGCCGTCATAACTTTCTCACCATGCCTGAAATGTAGCATAAAGGCATTGTTTGGAGAAGTGATGTAAGCTGAAATATAAGACAGTACAGTATATGACTAACTGTAACATTGCTACCCCACACGGAAAGAGGTACTACTAGTAGTAGTAGAGAGATCTGTAGAGACAGATCTGAAAAGCACTGGATCTGCCATCAGCCTAAAAAAAGAAGGTGGCACCTACTAGTTTACAGACAATAATTATAAGAACAATAGCTATTCTCTAGGCATGTAGCCTCTCTATATATAATTCAATAAGAAAAACATCTCATGTAGGGAAACTTGGAATTGAATTGACCCATTATCAGTTACATTAAAAAATTGAGCATTAACTGGGTACAAATGCTAAACAAACAAAAAAATTTTTATTAATGAATAAATGTAAAGAGCCAACATAATTCCCAGCATGATAAAAAACTCATTAAAAGGAAGCTGGTAGCAGTGGCAAACAGAGAGGTTATCCTAAACATGTTTCCAAATGCTGCTGCTTTTGTATATAGACAGCACCATCCAAAGTAATTTTTCTTAAAAAGCCTTTATTTGAAGGGCTTCATCTCAGACAAGAATACAGTTCAGCAACGTTTCAGGCTTACACCAGCCAAAGCCTGAAACGTTGCTGAACTGTATTCTTGTCTGAGATGAAGCCCTTCAAATAAAGGCTTTTTAAGAAAAATTACTTTGGATGGTGCTGTCTATATACAAAAGTGGCAAAATTTCGGCTGGAAGTGGCTGCCTGACACATGCACCTGATTGACACACTAATTCGTTGGTGAGTGCTGACTTTTTATCTACTCCAAATGCTGCTGAGCACAGTGACATGAAGGCGACAGTTTGGATTTGGTTTGTCTGACTCTTTGGGACTTTTGCAAATCTATCTCCTATTTAACATTATTTACTCTCTCCCACAGCATGAAAACATGTATAGGATAACATGTAAGTAACTAGAGCAGTTACATTTATAAATAGATGAGACAGAGAAGTCACATGTCGATGATAAAGTTCATGTAGCGCTAGTGGCACACTCAGCAGTGACAAAGACTTATTTCCCAATAAACAGTTCAGTTACCCTGAATAGAAGCCTCTTGGCAGCCACACTAAGCTTGGCTCGTTCATCCACTTTTGTTTCTTCTGCAAATAGAAAAAAGAATAGTCGAATATGTACATGCATCTTGGGTATTCAGTTCTAAAAAAAATTTCTTGGTCTCAAACTCTATATCAGTGATCCCCAACCAGTAGCTTATGAGCAACATGTTGCTCTCCAATGCCTTGGATGTTGCTCCCAGTGACCACAAAGCAGGGGCTTATTTTTGAATTCCAGTCTTGGAGCCAAGTTTTGGTTGTATAAAACCAAGTGTACTGCGAAACAGAGCCTTAATGTAGGTTGACAATCCACATAGGGCCTACCAAATGGCCAATCACAGCACTTATTTGGCACCCCAAGAACTTTTTTCATGCTAGTGTTGCACCCCAAACCCTTTTACTTCTGAATGTTGCTCATGGGTTCAAAAGGTTGGGGATCACTGCTCTATATAGTTAGGCTGCCAGCCCTCTAAATGATTGCAATTTGATGCAGTTGAACAATGTATAAAAGAAAGTATCAAAGAAATGTCAGTGACCCATGTCTATAAATACCCACCATTTGTCCTGGAGACAGTTTAGGTCAAGGCACCCAAAGTGGGTTATGAGAACAATATAATGTCGACTGTATAACTGAAGTGTTCAGTACATAAGTGCCGGAAACGGTTGTTTCTCAGGATACTTAAAAAACACTTCTAGTTATGAATGGATTGTAACACAGCTGCTTGGCTACATTTTGGTTTCATGGCTTCATAATAGGAGGCTGGAGTACTTGCGGTCATTAGGGATAAGTTGGGGAAGTTGCTGATCGGAGATATTATTAAAAATAAAAGGTTTAAATTTTTTAAAAAAGCAACTTAACTCAGTTTGCACTATTGTTTTGCCCTTGATCTATTACAGAATAACAGATAAACAAAAAGAATAACCAACTGGGACTATGAAATGGCGCAGCGGCTTGCTTAATGTATGATACATTTTTTCCATCATTTGGCTTGGTTTGTGTTTATTTGTTTGACCGATGTGATTGGCTACAGCCCTCAAAACTTTCTAATAATCAAACTGGGAAAAAGTAGGTGCAACAACTGGTTTCAGGTTTTGCATGCTCTCCTCGTGCTTACATGGGTTTGTCCCACATGCCAATAATTAATTGGTTCCTGATGAAATTGACCCTCCTATGTGTGAATGCGATAGTCCCTTAGATTGTAAACTCCCCTAGAACTAATGGGATTGCTGAATAATATATATAAACCACATCACATACATATATAAAGGTGGTTATGTAGTAACACAGCAAAAGGATTTACCTGTCTAGATTAGTTAGACCTATGTGACCATGAGCAGTTGCAATGGGGTTTATATAAAAGAGAAGGTTTGTTTTCTACACCCTAATTAAATTAGAATTCACTTTCTAGAAAGAGAGAGGTATAATTACCTGGTTATACACTTGCTAAAATTAAAAGAGAGTAAAACCCCTCTCCATCTAATCACCCACCAATTATAAATACCACATTAATTAAAGATATCTGTATTATTCAGCTGTTCAGTTTCAAATGATTGTGAATAATTTCAATAAATATTTTAAAGAAAATATATTGTGATTCGTTATTACGTGATGGTGTTCAACACCAAAAGGTGAATACCCTGTTAGGTACTTTGTGCCTTTAAGTAATGATTATAAATTACTTACAAAATACTAAATTAAGTGATTAATTAATTAAAGTGCTAGTATCAATTTTATTCTGAATTCATGATTAGAATAACCAAAATAAAATGAAATAAAAAGTGCCTGCACAGATAAGGGTAATAAATTAGGTAGAAACAGAATTACCACAATTTAATTAAGAAAAGGTGACTAAATTCATTACAAACCAATTGCTGAACGTGAATAAATATCGATATAAAAGGGGGAAACCCCCACTAAAAATGGTAAATTGTAATTGGTCTACACACCTCAGCCGAGGCTGATGGGTGTTTGAAAGTGAAAAAATTAAATTAAAATTTTTAATATCAATTTGTCCAAATCGAGACCAGCATTGAAGAAAAAGAATGAAAATGAAAGAAGTGGAAAAGTCCCAAGATCTAACTGCCTATACATTTCTAAATTCTTGCAATGGGGTAAGAGGCAGTTGCAAAATGTGTAATTGTTAAGGTAGAACCCTTTCTTAGTACTTCATATATACACATTAGCCATTCCCACCACTAGCAGCCCAACAGAAGCTCACTACTGTGCTCCAATACTTGCCTTCTGCAATCTGCTCTGGGGACTGGAAGCTGGATCTGCATGAGATGAGAAAAAAAAAACACAGATGACCAAAGCTTTCATTTTGGGCACGTGTATACTATAAAGCAAAAACAGTGTTTGGTTGTGCCTTTAAGATCTGAAAAATGCATGCAAACAAACACAAGCAAAAATAAATGAAACTTCTTTAGATGCAAGAGCCACACTTAAGGACTGAGTTTTTAATATGAATAGCCTATACTTATAATTGTTTCGGCTGGGAGCATCCTACTTGCAAAACAATTAAATACATTTCATTTAAAAAAAATCACAAATTAGTTAGAACAAAAAATCTATTTATATATACACAATTATGTAAATTAAGCAAAAATCTATGTAAAGCAATATTAAAGGCTGCGAATGCCAAGCACAAAAAGCTTTATTCAATAGCCGTGCCAGTTTGCAACGAAAACAAAGCTTGAAGTGTCCACTTGAATCTGTCCTTATAGTTGGATGTTCAGGTGCCTACCTATCCATTTGCTTTCGCTCAGCTGATGTTACAGGCTGGGTTCTAAATCTTTCAGAGGTCTTTCTACTTTCACCAGGAGAGAAATAAAGTCTCGGCCTTCGAGGGCCTCTTTCCCGCTCAGTAGTAGTAGATAAAGCACCTGACGCAGGCATTTCAGCCTTAGGCTCACTTTGTAACCAGGAAATAGGTTATCGAGACAGAAAAAGACAAAGAAATATTGAAAATGGAGAGAGAAAGAGATCAAGAGTGAAAAAAAAAAAGAGAGAGAGAGAAAAGAAATCAGGAAAAGCACACTCAATACCACAGTCCTACTATCACACGGCATGCAAAAACAAAACAAAAAAGTGTAGGAACAACATGCCTGGTCAAATAGTTAGGTGCCATTTTTAGGAAATCGTGAAATCACCTACTACTTCAACCAAAATTCACTTGACAGTTTTGTGTTTGGTCAAGACGTGCAGGTGTCACAAACAGTACTATAAATTAAATTTTTTAAATAAATGTACAAAAGGGGACAAAAAGGAAAATTGAGAAATATCACCCACAGCTCAGAATTTTGTACGTGGCTGGCCGTCTCCAAGTATGCACTCCTAAGCTGGGCAACTGACACTTTGGTATTAACCAGCATGGCTTCTCCATTTGGAATTGCAACATGGTCTTCAGAAGGTAAAAACACCATCTCTTTCTGGACTTCAGAGTAGTCCTTTATCTTAAAGGCTTCCAGCTTTTGGGGGTTGGTGGTGTCAGACATTGAACGGGTTAGCATTTTATGCTTCATTGTAGAAACTTCCTTGGCATGTTCTTGGGGTCTGCCTGGATGTGATGTGCCACTGTGAAGGAACAAGACCTTTTCGCTTTTCCCAATATTTCCAGAGGTTTGAGTCCGAAGTGGGAAACTGTTTGACAAATGCAGGGCTTGATCCTTATACCCTGGCAAGGTCTCGCTTCTTTGCTTATTATATGTTGGCTTTTCTTCATACATACTGTGTGATTTGCCATTGCTGATCATCTGCTTGCGTGACTCAGTGATAATGTCCTGACCTTGAAATGCTTGGTGGGATTTTTCAATATAAATATCACTGGAAGCTCTGGGATTTTTTAAGGAGGTAGTGAAAGCCGACACCATGACACTATTTTCAGGTGCATGCGGTGCCACAATTTTTGGTGTATGAGCAACACTAGTAGGCTGGATGTTGCCATGAATGGGCTGGTGAACTACCGCTGGCTGTCTATAAACCCTATGAAAAGCAGAGGTTTCCGACTGGAAAGGAACATGATGGGCAGGCCCAGGAAGAAGTTTCCTTTGCGTTGAGCTCTCTGTGTCAGTGTTGGGAAATCCATGAATATGTTCTCTCCCCAGCCTCTCTCTAACTTTAACTCTTTAAAAAAGAAAATTAATTAGAATTCCAGGAGGATATAATTTTTGATGCTACACAAAATCATAATTAGTTTCCAAAAAAGGTAGCAAAACACTTCTTGTAAAGAAGCAGAGGGGGAGAATCATATTAGAAGCCTGGCAGATAAAGGTGTGCAGGTACTAAATTCCAAGTTACAAACCAATAAAACAGTTAAACAGTCCTCTTTATATGTCTGCCTTCCAAACAGACTTCGGGCCTTACATTTTGCGTTTCTATGCAAGTAGAAACAATGACACTATATTTTAATTTTCCCCATAATGTGAAGCCATACAAGGGCAATGAAAATATTATTTTGCCAACACAGAATAGATCAGCATCAAAGAGTCAAGGTATGGGAAGCAACACATAAGAACATAAGAAAAAACATAAGAAACTGGAGCATTAGGATGATTCTCAATGCGAACGTAAATATTTGAAAAAGGTTATACACATTTTGTATAATAGCATGTTACTAAAGGTTTCCTGAAAGAGAAAATAAGTTCTAGGTTCATTATTAGTATAATGTATGGAATGTAAAAGTCTTTAATGTGGAAAAACAAACCATTTTAAGCAAACAAAGAAGTGCAATGCTGATACAATTCATAGGACATGTGAGCTATTTTTAAATGTTGTTTAATCTCATCAAAACCACAGGATGGATCTTAATTCACAATAAATAAATTCAGCTTCAGACCAGCCAATTAAAATGTTGGTATTAGGGTTATGACACATGTAAAGGGCAGGCATTCGTTTTTGCAATGATAGCATTGAAAATGAACTCATTTGTAAGAACTGCAGAAAATTGCAGAGAAAGACAAGTCAAACCGGAATAATTTTTCCTAGAGAAATAGAATATGATTACTTTTCAAAAGAAAGTCTTTAAATGTGGCCAGGCGAACCTTGATAATGAAAGATAATTCGAAGCCACTTTCCATTATGCATTGAATCCACGTTTACAATGGTTTAAAAGTTATTTGTAAAGGTAACTGCTATTGACAACAGTGTTTATTTATTCCTTCCTCAGGTTTGGAGGTGTTTTAAAAGTCAGAACCAGCAAATGCAAAGAATAGAGGAAAACACAGGGAGATACGGTAATCAGTTGCAGTTACATTCAAAAATAACAATTGAAACCATTGAACATCTACAGTGGTGTGAAAAACTATTTGCCCCCTTCCTGATTTCTTATTCTTTTGCATGATTGTCACACTTAAATGTTTCTGCTCATCAAAAACCGTTAACTATTAGTCAAAGATAACATAATTGAACACAAAATGCAGTTTTTAAATGAAGGTTTACGTTATTAAGGGAGAAAAAAAACTCCAAATCTACATGGGCCTGTGTGAAAAAGTGATTGCCCCCCTTGTTAAAAAATAACTTAACTGTGGTTTATCACACCTGAGTTCAATTTCAAAAGTTATAAAGCCATTTCTAAAGCTTTGGGACTCCAGCGAACCACAGTGAGAGCCATTATCCACAAATGGCAAAAACATGGAACAGTGGTGAACCTTCCCAGGAGTGGCCGGCCGACCAAAATTACCCCAAGAGCGCAGAGACAACTCATCCGAGAGGCCACAAAAGACCCCAGGACAACATCTAAAGAACTGCAGGCCTCACTTGCCTCAATTAAGGTCAGTGTTCACGACTCCACCATAAGAAAGAGACTGGGCAAAAACGGCCTGCATGGCAGATTTCCAAGGCACAAACCACTTTTAAGCAAAAAGAACATTAAGGCTCGTCTCAATTTTGCTAAAAAACATCTCAATGATTGCCAAGACTTTTGGGAAAATACCTTGTGGACCGACGAGACAAAAGTTGAACTTTGCGCGTCCCGTTACATCTGGCGTAAAAGTAACACAGCATTTCAGAAAAAGAACATCATACCAACAGTAAAATATGGTGGTGGTAGTGTGATGGTCTGGGGTTGTTTTGCTGCTTCAGGACCTGGAAGATTTGCTGTGATAGATGGAACCATGAATTCTACTGTCTACCAAAAAATCCTGAAGGAGAATGTCCGGCCATCTGTTCGTCAACTCAAGCTGAAGCGATCTTGGGTGCTGCAGCAGGACAATGACCCAAAACACACCAGCAAATCCACCTCTGAATGGCTGAAGAAAAACAAAATGAAGACTTTGGAGTGGCCTAGTCAAAGTCCTGACCTGAATCCTATTGAGATGTTGTGGCATGACCTTAAAAAGGCGGTTCATGCTAGAAAACCCTCAAATAAAGCTGAATTACAACAATTCTGCAAAGATGAGTGGGCCAAAATTCCTCCAGAGCGCTGTAAAAGACTCGTTGCAAGTTATCGCAAACGCTTGATTGCAGTTATTGCTGCTAAGGGTGGCCCAACCAGTTATTTGGTTCAGGGGGCAATTACTTTTTCACACAGGTTTGGATTTCTTTTCTCCCTAAATAATAAAAACCCTCATTTAAAAACTGCATTTTGTGTTTACTTGTGTTATCTTTGATTAATAGTTAAATGTGTTTGATGATCAGAAACATTTTGTGTGACAAACATGCAAAAGAATAAGAAATCAGGAAGGGGGCAAATAGTTTTTCACACCACTGTATATTAGAATACTGCTTAGAAGGATATATTTTTTCAAGTATGCAAAAAACAAAACTATTTTCTGAGTGGACATCCATTTGAAGGCCAGAAATAAAGGAAATAAATACAAGTTGGACAAAGCAATTTAGAAATGGGGCTCATCCACTATAAATAAAAGTTGTCGCTAGGACCAATGGACGGCATGAAGGCTGCTCAGCTTTAACAAGGAGATAACTTTAGTGAATTAAAAATCATTTGCAATTCATACAAAAGTAAAAGGATTAGGTCACTAGGCATCAAGTGAATTAAAACATCTTCAGTATACAAGCAATAGACGCAATGAAAACTATGCCAATTAACGGCCATCTAATGTGAAGGGATGGTAGGTGGTGTTTCTCAGGCTTTTCTTCCACTCAATTTCCATGTGCTATTTATGAAAATTGCATTAATGTCTTTATTTGTTAGGGCAAAGTGAAATGGAAGCTTTCAAGCCTTGCGCGTTTCGTGTCCATCAGACACCGATAGGCTTATGATTATGCGTCTGATAGACACAAATGCGTAAGGCTTGAGATGATTTGTTTAAATAAAGATTTTTCTACTTTTTAACAAACAACTTTTGGTCTGATCTGCATGTGGTCTCCAGTGTGCCCTAAAACTTCTATTTCTCTTTGTACGGATTGATCGCTCCCCTGAGCCGAGGGCCTGGGGTAGGAGGACCTGGGCCAATGGATGTATTTACGCTTAGATATGTACTTTGGAATTTATTTATTAGGAAACCACTAGGAAAGTTCAGTGGTTCATACAAATAAGCAGTCAGGGTTGTGGAAAACAGGCTCAAACATACTTATAATATAATATATAATAGAATATGAAATAATGCCATTGAGAAGTACAGGCCAGGTAGTGAGCAGAAAATAGAAAACGGACTTCTAAAAAAAAAAAGTATCCAAATATTTTATAACTGGATTTGGTATAGATGTTCTCATGTTATATGAACATTAAGAGACCTTTAATTGAACTCATGGAATAATGGAAGAGGAATTGAGGAGGAATGGTGGACATGCAGGGAGAAAGTGAAGAAGATATGGAGATTGTGGAAGGATCAGGGACTATATGAAGAGGGAATGAAGATGAGTGAAATTTGGTGGAGAGGGGTGGAGTTTGTGGAGAAGGTATATTATGTGAGTTGTGAACCAGACACTACAACAAAGTCAAGTAACAGTAATTTCATTGCCTAGGTCCGTTGCACACTACTAACATTATTTCAGGTGGTGGTTGCTTAAAACAAAAGTGTAATCCTGTAAATATGCTACATTATCTGAGCCTTTCTAGTATAGCAGACAGTCCAATGTATTTACATCCCAACTACCAATGTTTTCCCATATTATACAGATAATATTTATAATCAAACTGGATTGAGAACTATGGTAGAGAAATAAAAAGTCAAGTGATTCCAAGATGAGTTACTCTATCCTGTAGGTACTCAGCTGGATACTGAGCATATTGGAACACGGCAACGTACTCCTGCATAGCAGGGCACCCACTTCAAAATGCTTCATCCTTGAACCATAAACGGGCAGATTTTTTTTATAAACAATAGTAGATGGAAGAGGCAAACATGCCTTTTGAACTTGAGCCTTCCTATAACAACCTGACAACATGGTTGACAAGGGCAAAGACACACGCTCAGATTCAGGGAGATTAATTGGCCAGCGACAAATCTCCTCTTCTTCGGGGCGACTAATCTCCCCGAACTGCCTCCAACCGGTTAGAATGTAAATCACCGGCGGGGTGGCAATCGGTGAGTTCCGTTTTCCGAACTTGCATCAGGAGGAAACTTTGTGTGACTTTGGAAATTGAAGCGCTCCGAGTGCCATCCAGCCGGCGATTTCGATTCTAGCCGGTGGGAGGTAGTTCAGGGAGATTAGTTGCCCCGAAGAAGAGGCGATTTATTGTCGGGCGACAATCTCTTCGAATATGAGCGTCTGTCTTTGCCCTAAGGCAGAACCTGCACTCCCTGGAGTAAGAACCACCTCAGCTGATAGGAAGGCCATGCTAGCTCAGCATTTATTGAGTACATTTAAAGAATGCAAGAACAGTGATTTTGTGGAGGAACAGCTGAATAAAAGGATATTGATTTAGTGTCCAACAGAAATGCCAACTGGACAGTTAGTTGTAAGTCTGTGATGGGGGGGGTGTAGACAAATGCAAATAAGCTGCTTATTCCAGAGGGAAAATCCAGCAAATATACAGACTGATCCTGCAGGATAGATCCCGCAATCCTTTTTCACATCACTAAAATTTCTTGGGTGGAAGTGGCTATGCCTGAAACTTGTGTTTCAAAATTTATGCTGCAAAACAAAAATCTGTGGGGCTCCATTATTTATATAGTAAGTGTCAGTAGGTAGCACTGCTGATTTTCAGTGCTGGGCTTCTAGGTTCAAAATCCTACCAGGGTACGAGTTGCAAGGTGTTCGTACGCTTGCTATCTGGGCTCCCTAAAAAATATACGTGTGAATGTGATAGGGCACAGGGACTAGAACTAATTTAATGTCTCCATAAATGTTACACAAATAAAATATAATATTAACAACTATAAAAACATATTGACCCCAGGCAACAAGGTCCATTTTGCTCTACTGTAACTTATCTCCTTTTTTCTCCTCCTACCCATAACTACTGCTCTATAGGAGCCTTCTATTCCTAGTTCCAGTTCCTAATAAAAGTCTGGAGGTTAGAAAAGGAGACCAGGAAACCAACAATATTTGTTATTGTTACAAGCAGAACTAATGCACAGGAGGAGTCTGTACTTTTGAAAGGAACCCCTTTAAACAGCCATTAATTACGAGTGGTTCAGTCCAGTGCAGTTAAGAGATTAGGGTTAAATTTGGGAACCAGCAACCAAGTGAAAATATGTGCAGTGGGGAAACAACAAGCCACAAGGTCTGTACCTGGACGGCCAGCTGATAAGAGACGCTGTGTCCCCATCTGAATCTTTTTGCAGAGACCACTCTGGTGCCTGTTTTCCTGTTCTGCCACACAAGAGATAGAACCTTAAAATTGGTCTAACGATTCCATCCACTCGCTAGCTAACATCCCAGCCAATATAAAGAACGTAGGCAGGAAACTGAGCATTATACAGCAGGTGTCCTTATCTGGAATATGGTATAGAGAAAAGGATTTGGCAGCTATTTAAAATAAATAACTCCCCTCATTTCCCTTTCTACCCCTAGAGATCTTAGGGGAAGAAAACAAGCTAGTCATTTATCACAAAAAGAGACAAGTGGAAGTAAACTAACAGAAAGAAAAACTGCAGAGAAATGCAGCCATGATGGGAGGTGAAAATTACCAAATGTTTTTATGCAATAACAAATATTACAGCTGTGTTTCTTGGTTATATTTAGCACTATATACAAGTAAGATATACAAATATATGAGTCCTAAGAGGTACACCCATTAGATTTCAAAATAAATTGATATTTATTGTTTCAAAGTTTTGGAAAGGTTTACAGATATGAGATCTATCATCTGGAATTCTAGGGATCTGGGGCTTTCTGTAATAAATAGCACAATACCTCAAGACAAAGCTTTCCAGCTAAAGGCCAGATGTGGTCCTCTAAAGGATTTTATGGAACCCAGTTTGCTCTAGGGCTCCACAGACTTCTAAGTAAGATATTGTAATTTTAACATAATCTTGCAATTAACGACAGGATGTGAGAATTAATTAGATCATTACACATGTAAAAAGCATTATTTCCTAAACCGTGGAGTTGGACCCCCAGGGAAATTGGGGCAGTGGAAGGCAGGGTTTCGCCTGAAGACCGCTAAGGATGGGAATTGAGAAGGATAGCTATTTGCTATCCTAGATAAACCTAAGCGAGAATTAATCGTCCCACTACATGTAATGAGTTGGACAGAACTGCACTAAGGCATTGGTTCTTAAAATGTGGAGCTGGTTAAAGGAGAATTCAACCTTTAATAAAAAAAAAACCCAACCCCCCTCCCTCCTCCCCCCAGCCTACCTGGCCTCGGAGTTCACGGCAGCCATCTTCTTCTTCTCCAGTAATCTTCGTGTCTTGACGGAAGTTTCGGCGCATGCGCAGTTGGGAGTAAATTTCCGGTCCCGAACCACTGTGTATTCGCCGAAAGTCACGTAAATTTCTGAAAACTTTTCGGAAACTTTCGTGACTTTCGGCGAATTAGTTTGGGACCGGAAACGTACTTCAACTGCGCATTTGCTGAAACTTCCGAAAAAGACTGAAGCATGCCGTGAACTCAGAGCCCAGAATCTGCATGGAGGGGTGAGTAAAAAATTAGGGGCATTTGCCCGGGGGGGGGGTCCACCCAGGGTAAGGACGGGGGTTTATTACAGGTTGAATTCTCCTTTAAGGATAGAAGGTTGTTAATTATTATGATTCATATCACATGTCAGGATAGATTCTGCATCAGAATTCATTAATAATCAGCCTTGTAGAATTGGTTATTATTACAGGAATCAGACCATGTGGCTGCAGGGGGGGCCAGGAGGTACAGGGGTCCCATAAATATTGGTACAACAGGTTAATCTCTAGACATTTTGGGGGCCTGAAAAATAATTTGCTGTGGGGCCCAGTAATAACTACTTACGCCACTTGCAGAGCATATTTACCTTATTTCACAAAATTTTAATTCACTCCGATCATGGCAATGGCAGCTCATATTCAGCTAATCAAAGGTTTATAAGATCCAAGGGGATTGATTCCTCATCAGATTAAACAAATACAATTTTGACTATATTTGTTAAATTATAAAAATAGTTACATGTTTATAAATGTTACAACATTGTTTTCTTTCGTGTCAGTCTTTAGCTATAGTTTCCATGCCAGAAAGCCCAATGAAAAGAAGTACAACTGGATGACAACTGTAAGTCACTATTTGAACTGGAGTTAACAACATCAGGGGCTGCCAAGAGCAGCTGCGCATTAGGTAATTGTGCTGTGCTCCCCAGACACTTTAATACTAGACAAACTATAAAATGTAACGTGAGCTGATCTAACACAAAGAAAACTGGGTAAGTTTCCTCACTTGGCTGGGGACAGTGATAGTCTATGGTCTACTTTCACTAAGTTTGAGCATATTTTTTGTATCAAATTTCTGAAAATAATAATACACAGGGGAGTGTCATTCTGCCATAACCCATTGCTCTTGCACGGACTGCAAATATCAGAGAATATCCATGCCCAACTGGAAACCCATGGGTTGGATGTGGCCCTCCAACAGAGAAAGCCTCACAAACAGATCTGTTAAGACATTAAAATAAATGTCAACTGCTACACTAGATTAATCTTCTTAACTTAGAATGAACCTGCTTTCTAGTTGTTGGGAGTCGCTGATCCCAGCAACCATATACAGACAGGTATGAAAGAAAAACAAACCATTTCAAAAGCCACATCTAAAATTCAAAAGAGCATACATGAATTCCACCGTGAACGGCACTGCCATGAACTTTCATTTAATGCCACGGTAAGTCAACATCAACCTGCCAACTATTAAAGGAAACAGGCTACATACAAGATATACACTTGCAGTTCTTTTATGTAATTGGCAAACCAATTGGCTCATTGGTCACCTGGTTACTATGGCCAAAATAGATTGGGACCTATTGGACGCTAGAGATCTATTTTTTTGAACTTCATAACTTTTACAGTGTACAAACTGGGCCTGGGTGGTTGGAGAAAAGGTTGACCTCAAAGAAAGGTGTTAAGAGGTAACATGAAACCCTCAGGGATTTCAAGTAACACAAATACACAGAACAATTACATACCACAATCCATCTTATTCACAGGGAGCTGCGGTGGTGTGAGGGGCCTGGTTTTTATAGAGGAGCGAAGCTTAGCAGGCGGTTATCTCATGTTTATTCCCACTGCTGTCAATGGCAATTAGTGTGACAAAACTATGTTTTCAACTGTACTCCTCCAGTAAAATATAACCCCACATGTGTTCACTCTGCCCTAAATGAGCATATAGTTAACACTATATCTGGCTCATTAGCCACCACTGAACCTTGAAATTGCCAGACCTATTAATCCAGAACTTGGTTAAGCCACTGACGTTCTTTCCAAGTCAGAAGAGCAAGATGAAAACCGAATTAGTAGACATCTAGTTTTCACCGCCTCATATGAGATATTTCCAAAAACAATTCCCCGTCTTTTATGATTTAGGTAACATGGCTTACCACAGTAAGGGCAGAGACACGTGGAGATTAGTTGCCGGCGACAAATCGATTCTTCTTCGGGCCACTAATCTCCCTGAAATGCCTTCCCGTCTGCTAGAATCTAAATAGCCAGCGGGATAGCACTCGGACCGCTTCGTTTTTCCAAAGTCGCCCGAAATTTCCTCGTGAGGCAACTTTGGAAAATGAAGTGCCATCCCGTCGACGATTTAGTTTCTAGCCGGCGGGAGGCATTGTCTGCCTGAATCTTCTCGCCTGTCTCTGCCCTAAAAAAAATATCCAACTCTATCATCCAATAAAGTTACAGCAAAATCTACATTCTCTCATTTCACTTTCTGGCCATGGGTATCTTAGCATAACCAGTTAATCAAATGTTAGGGAGGCAGCACTTAAGCTCAGAATGTCTTAAATTCAAGACAAGGAGCAGTCAAACACCATGTGTTGTTGGAGACACAGTAAGCAACATCATAAAGCGTCACAGAGACACTGAGCAGTGACATATCACTTTTAATGGTTTCACTCAGTTAATCTGGAAACGCAACATGAATTCCTTCCATGCTGACTGCAGAAGAAACTCAATCTCTCCTTTACAAGCCCCTGAGATCTACTCTGCTATCACGATCAGGCCGTCATACAAAGCATTTGAATTGATGGGGGGTTCTAAAGGTGGCCATAGACTTAACAATTACAATCTTTCTTGGAAAAGTTCTTTCCAAGAAAGATTGTTCGCTTCAATACACACAGAGTCCTGCGCGGGACCATTTTTGGAACCCGGACCCGCATTCTTACCCGCTTGGACTCGCTACCTGACCAGACCCGTAAGTAACTGATCCGCAACCTCGGACCTGCTGACCATCAAGAATCAGGAAGTGCTGTCGTTGTAAACTGGACGTGACATCATTGGAAGTAGGCGTGATCAGAAAAAAAGAGTAAAACAGGAAGTGTGGTCATTGTGAAACAGTCAAGTCAAGTGGATTTTATTGTCATTTCAGCCATATACAGTAAATATAGTATATAGTAGAAACAAAATGGCGTTTCTCCAGAACCCCCCGGTGCTATACAACAACTCTAGTACATGGTCATGCTGGGCAAAGTGGACATTTCAGTTCCTTATGAATATATTCAGTTCAGTCCTTGGGAGTTAAGATACCTGATGGCTTGTGGAAATAGACTTTCGCATTCTGGAAGTCAGCGCTCAAATACTGCTGTATCTTTTATAGGATGGCAAGAGGGTAAAGAGATCATGTGCAGGGTGGGTGCTATCCCTGACAATGCTGGTAGCCTTCTGGAGACAGCGGGTGTGGTACATATCCATAATGGCAGGAAGCGAGACCCCAATGATCTTTTCCACTGTCCTTACAACCCGCTGCAGGATCTTGCGATCTGATACAGAGCAGTTTCCATACCAGGTAGTGATGCAGCTGCATAAAATGCTTTCAATAGACCCTCTGTAGAAGATAGTGAGAATGGGTGGTGGAAGGTGGGCTTTTTTCAGCTTTCACAGAAAGTAGAGACGCTGCTGTGCTTTCTTCACTATAGAGCTGGTGTTGAAAGCACAGCAGCATCTCTACTTTCTGCGAAGTGACATCGGAAGTAAGCGTGCTCAGAAAAAGGAAGTAAAACAGGAAGTGCTGTCATTGTAAACCGGAAGTGACCTCATCAGAAGTAGGGGTGATCAGAAAAAAGGAGTAAAAATCGCTACTGAGAAGACCTGCGGCCCGACCCGCAAACCCGAAAAACCACCGGAACGCGTCTATACCCGTACCTCTACCCACAACCCGTAGGGTACCGCAGGTTTTTGCAGGTAACCCGTGGGTTTATTTCATACGATATTAACTGTGCGTCAATGGCCACCTTAAGGAGCATAACCTGTCATTTCTTCTCAAGTTCTCTTGGCAGAACTTGAGAAGAATCCAATTTAGCACATTCACTTGATAACAATTCCATATATGATTACCCCTTTCTAAACAGAGTTGGAGCAGTGGCCCCAGTGTTAATCCGCATTGATTCCGATCCAAGCTGATGGTGCTAAGCCATGTAAATATCTGAATCTCATCAGTAATTGTGTGCTATTATATTCCCATTAATCTGGTCACTGCCAGATGACCAGACATATAAGTCCAAAAACACAGGTTGTTGAAAATTTAGCAAGTGGCCTTTGCGATCAGTTTAATAAAATATTATTGTTTCTTAACATGAACTTTTGAAAGGCTTTCCATGCAGGCGCTCCAATGGAAATTACTAAAATCATTTTCCTGATGTGTGCCCTGTGTTTCTCACAGGCAGAAATGCAGGGAAAGAGGGAAAAAGAGCATCTGTTCTTAATTAAAATACCATATGACATCTACTTGCTAAATAGCAACATATGTTATTACACACTATAAGACAGGCATGCCAGAAAAATGAAGAGGAAAAACAAGATATGCTCCTAGATAATAAAAATGATGGGATATTGTAATAACTTTATTACAACTTCATTAATCAAGTGAGGATTTTATCCCCAGTGATCTTTAGTCTTAGTTTCATGTTAAAGGGGAACTCAGGCTTCCAAACCAAAATTTGATAAAGATGCCCACATAACACAGAAAGCCCTAATATACCCATCACAGTTACCTGTTTCTTCAAAAAGTATGAATAAATGCCATTTTCTAAGCTGCAATCCAGCTGTTCAGCAGTTCTTCTCTTTCTGCATCATTTGAAATCCTGGCAGGGAAGGAGGGACTAAAACACTGATGTTACAAATTGTAACAACTACTCCACAACTTACAGACAGCATGCAGGAACTACATAACCCACAATGCATTGCACTGTGATGTTCTGTTCCTTATAGAAATCACGTGTGCAGGGAATTATGGAGTTTAGAGGATGCAGGCTAAGGACAGATTGCTGTTGATACAAAGTAACAGTAGTCAGCCAGCTCAGCAAAGTAGTCAGACAGATCAGCAGGAGAGCAGGGGGCTAGGCTTAGGGAACTGTCAGAAACCATTAATAATCATGTCTGAATATGTTTTAAATGATGTATATTGCAAAGTTTCTGGAAATTATGTTTAGGTTATGTTTTTGTGGAGATCCCCTTTAAGAAGCTTTTGAACGTCTGCCTACAACTCCTTCAAGTTATTTTTGAGTCAAAATTATTTTTAATATAAGCTAAACATTAATGTTGTTTTTAAACCTGTATTGCAGAACCCAGGCACTATTTTAGGCACATGTACAATGTTCCATAACTTAGGGCATGATGACTGTAGGTTAATCATACCAAAATAGTGTTATAGCACTCACCCCTGATTTAGTATTAGGAGGGCATTAAAATTCAAGACTCCTCCCTCATAAATGGCTTTATACCACCTCCTTGGAGGGGTTGCCCCATGAACTGTAAGGATCTCTGTTGTATGGGGACATTGGCCAACTATATGAAGTATGGCACTGAACCTCTGGAGACATCCAAATAGTAAATATCAACAAAAGACTTGGCAATTGTTCGTCTCTTTGACGGAAAAATTTTGTTTGGGCACCTGTGAAAGCATCTGAACATCGGACAGGGTTTACAGCTGAATCGCCGGATAGCGGTAGATTTCTATTGTGTATAGCTAATAAATGTCCAGCTGAGGCACTTACTCATGTATGCCACTGGAATTGTTTCTCCAGTAACACTAGATTGTTTAGAGGAAAATGGTGGGCTCACAAAAGACATATACCAGTCACAGGGCAGTAGGACTACATGACAGCGTGGCTGAACCCAAGTTTAGTCTATCACACCGAGCTTTCTTGAGGGTTTAGAGAGCAATGGCAGATAGCTTTCCTATTCATAATTAGTAGTCCATTTATTTATGGAAATGAAACACTCTAAAAACTATCCCAAATAAAAAGTTAAATAAAGTACATTATTTTATAAGAAAGAACCTACCCCAGGAGAGGGAGTAAGTACACTTTAAAATCTAGAATACGGATGTAGACTTGGACATCATTTACAACCTTGGAATACACAATTCCCACTTTCAAATGAGTATTGAATAATAATTCTCAAACCCTGAAAGGTTTGGACAATGATTTACCGCTCAAGCAAAACGACTGCAAAGCTGGATGGAGCTAATGTTCTCAAGGATCCAACTTATTTTTAACAAACTGACCCATAATAAAAGAGGTCAACCTTTCCACTAGATAAAAAAGCTGCTACACATACATTTTCAAGAAAGAAAATTAAGCATGTCCTGCAATGAAGAAGTTGTAAACGAGGTAAATGAACATGAGAAACCTTCTAAAAAAAGAAAGATGCTTGTGTTTTCCTCCAAAGCTTTAATGAAAGAGCCTGTGGGAAACCATTGGTTATGTGGGAGCTTAAGATCATAGTGAGCTGCTTACCCTAGTCTGGAGTCCGTAAGCTGTAGTTGTTCAGATGGAGGAGAGGAGGAAAGCTGAAGTGATTTCTCCGACGCACGGCGAGGGAACTTTGGAGACCTGGGTGCTTCCCCAACTGTTATAGCTTGCCCCATGGACGAAAAGGTAGATCCATCCAACTCCGATATTCCTCGATATTGGTTATTATTATTTTCCACATTTTTGAGGGCATCTCTCTCGGACACATTCTCGTTAATGTCACGATGTTTGGATTCATACATTCGGAACCTGCGAGGCTCCTTAATCTCTTGCCGATATAAATAATCCGAGCTATTCTCTTTAACTTCATCTTCCTCTAACACAGATTTCTTTTCAGAGTTCTCGCTGTCTTTTCTTACTCTTGTGTACCTTGACTGGTATTCGGAATCTGCCTCAGAGTCGAAAGGGACACCGTATCTTTCTGCCAACTGGCGCCTTCTCTCCGCCTTGTATCGAGCTATCCTTTCTGCTTTTGATTCTGTTTCATCTAGCTCCATTTGGCCAGACACAGAAGAAGATTCAACCTTTGGCTGAAAGCGGCTTTGCCATTTAGAATGTGTTTCTATTGATGACTCCGAGGCAGTATCTTCATTAGTATGACCTGTTGTAGAAAGGCAATACTTATAACAAGCAGCATTGAGGGCCATCATTACAATTCCTACCTTGGCTTGGAGGGATCACAAAGTGGGGAAAATTTAATGGAAACCTAGGTCTAGTTACAAAGGCCTCCAACATTGTGGATAAATGTAACTGAAAAAGTAAAATACTCAAATACTTTCCATCAATAACTCAAATTGTAAAATTAGAAAGGGGTTGGCTTTTGTAGGACTTCAGCTATTGCAGAACTACAACTTAAGCCCTTTTTCACATTCACTTGATAATTCCATATATGATTTTTATTCAGTCTCATTCAAACTGTGTTTTTTAAACACAGCAATACAACAAATCTATACTTGGATCTACTGCAAAGAGCACCTGTGTTTTATTGTACCTCTGGATGATTCTGTTTTTCGGACGATGATAGAATTTTGAAAAGGATTGGGTATTCCAGAAATTCCCAGATGCCATGCTAAGCACATAAAAAAAACCTGACTCTCAAGATCTTTATCATTTATATGTATTGGACCAGCCAATGTAAACAAATGAAAATGGCGTCTGCAAGATGAGGAAAGTTATCAATGAGCCTGGAGTCATTACACTGGCTTTAAGACTCGGACTGAATACAGTCTACAGTCAGCAGCTTTAACCTCAGTGCAATTCAACCTCAGATGTCAATATACAGTGGTGTGAAAAACTATTTGCCCCCTTCCTGATTTCTTATTCTTTTGCATGTTTGTCACACTTAAATGTTTCTGTTCATCAAAAACCGTTAACTATTAGTCAAAGATAACATAATTGAACACAAAATGCAGTTTTTAAATGAAGGTTTACGTTATTAAGGGAGAAAAAAAACTCCAAATCTACATGGGCCTGTGTGAAAAAGTGATTGCCCCCCTTGTTAAAAAATAACTTAACTGTGGTTTATCACACCTGAGTTCAATTTCAAAGGTTATAAAGCCATTTCTAAAGCTTTGGGACTCCAGCGAACCACAGTGAGAGCCATTATCCACAAATGGCAAAAACATGGAACAGTGGTGAACCTTCCCAGGAGTGGCCGGCCGACCAAAATTACCCCAAGAGCGCAGAGACAACTCATCTGAGAGGCCACAAAAGACCCCAGGACAACATCTAAAGAACTGCAGGCCTCACTTGTCTCAATTAAGGTCAGTGTTCACGACTCCACCATAAGAAAGAGACTGGGCAAAAACGGCCTGCATGGCACATTTCCAAGGCGCAAACCACTTTTAAGCAAAAAGAACATTAAGGCTTGTCTCAATTTTGCTAAAAAAACATCTCAATGATTGCCAAGACTTTTGGGAAAATACCTTGTGGACCGACGAGACAAAAGTTGAACTTTTTGGAAGGTGCGCGTCCCGTTACATCTGGCGTAAAAGTAACACAGCATTTCAGAAAAAGAACATCATACCAACAGTAAAATATGGTGGTGGTAGTGTGATGGTCTGGGGTTGTTTTGCTGCTTCAGGACCTGGAAGACTTGCTGTGATAGATGGAACCATGAATTCTACTGTCTACCAAAAAATCCTGAAGGAGAATGTCCGGCCATCTGTTCGTCAACTCAAGCTGAAGCGATCTTGGGTGCTGCAGCAGGACAATGACCCAAAACACACCAGCAAATCCACCTCTGAATGGCTGAAGAAAAACAAAATGAAGACTTTGGAGTGGCCTAGTCAAAGTCCTGACCTGAATCCTATTGAGATGTTGTGGCATGACCTTAAAAAGGCGGTTCATGCTAGAAAACCCTCAAATAAAGCTGAATTACAACAATTCTGCAAAGATGAGTGGGCCAAAATTCCTCCAGAGCGCTGTAAAAGACTCGTTGCAAGTTATCGCAAACGCTTGATTGCAGTTATTGCTGCTAAGGGTGGCCCAACCAGTTATTAGGTTCAGGGGGCTATTACTTTTTCACACAGGTTTGGATTTCTTTTCTCCCTAAATAATAAAAACCCTCATTTAAAAACTGCATTTTGTGTTTACTTGTGTTTACTTTAGTTATCTTTGACTAATTAAGTTAAATGTGTTTGATGATCAGAAACATTTTGTGTGACAAACATGCAAAAGAATAAGAAATCAGGAAGGGGGCAAATAGTTTTTCACACCACTGTATTCAGAAACAAGGTGCCATGAATGTGGTACTAAGGACTATTTAATTGTAAATACCCATGGCGTGAAACAACTCTGAGGGAAACCAGATATTCCCTGTGGTTATGTGCAATGTTTAACCTGATCAATCCAATCCATGGATAAAATAAAAGTGTACACTGAAACACCTTACCTATATGTGGATTATATGCATCTGTTGCGCGCATATACCGCGGCGTATCTTCTTCCAATAAACGTGTTTGTAGCATAATCGGCTGCGGGTCATTATCAATTCCTTCCAAGCGTCTAGCTATTCTTTCTTTTCTGCCATTTGCAGGAAACAATAATTATTATTTGGACATCTTAGAAATATTAATGTACATATACATAGCACAGACTTCAGATTGACATAGACACACACTATTATTTGCTTTATGCAATGTTCTAACCTGATACAAAGTATGATGTTTGCAGAAACTTTGATGAAAGTGTATCTATGACATTAGAAAATGATGATATAGCAAGGCAAGCATAGGGTTCTTGTGAGCCCCAAACCAGCAAGTTATAGTTGTATATGGAGTTCAGCAAGCTGCATGCTGGTGGTATATAACCTAACGGCACTACAAGCTGCAGGAACACACACAACCTGCAGGAGAACACCAACCTACCTTTTCATCTCTGAAATAGATCTCCTGCTTGGCTCAAAGAGTTTCCTTAGTTCTGAAACTAGAAAGAATGAGAGGGAAAGGGTGAGTTGAACAGATGGAAGAGAGATAACGGTCGGTGGACTTGTAAAATGCTCAGCTGTCAGCAGACTGTTATTGTATTGCTGATGGAGAGTTTCTATATACATTACATACACGGGTGCAACACGTGTTATTTATACAGCTGCCGGTGGGTGTAAAGCAGGGACAGCCAATGTGAACTGCCATGGAGGCAGCTGGCTAGGCTTCTTTGGGACTGGAGTTCAGGTAACAGCTGAGAGACTTCCCCTTGGGGAGATCATTTATTTTAGTGTATATATACTGGCCACACACTGTGTAACATTCGAGAGCTACAGTACGTACACTAGGCAGTGGAAAAATGCCCTACAGCCTGGTATTTCCTTAGTGTTTTGGAGCCTACACCTTGTGCCCCGTTCCTGTTCCAGAGAAGAATCTGTAGGGTGCTATGGACATTCTGTTCTTTACCCCTGCATAAAACCTCTGTAAGACCCCTCAAAGAATACATGCAACTGCCTGCTAAAGACAACTCTATAGGAAGCCAACTTGTGACATGAAAAATAAAAATATACAGACTTTACCTATTTCTACCCAAGGGCCTTATAAAATGGAATATTATATTATCTTCATCAGCAGAACATATGTCTATATAAAAGCAAATAAAAATATATTGCTAAGAGTCCAATGTTCCCCTCAGATCTGCAATGCTTATCTGGAATAGCAAGTGGCCTACGATGCCAGACAGTTTCCATTGCCCAGAACAAAAACACCGGCATCACCTTCTTTATGCAAGAGCCAGTGTGAGCAAATGATCCGGCCCTGGATGAGATTCATCAGGTTTTCCATGGCTACATTTTTCCATAAATACCATCACCACAGTAACAGCATAGCATGGCTCTAATGAAATGAACTCTCTGAGCTGCCAAGAATACCATACATTGGAACATTGGACTGCAGCCTTTTATTTAAAAACAATAATTTGTTATGATTCAGGGTATAGAAAAGGTTTCTACAACTACAGGTCTTTGGGGGTCTATTCACAGGAAACTGTCCTGGGCCCCTCACAGGTATGGTAGGGAAAGCAGGTGCCTATAGTAACAGTGGGACAATAGTCTCTGGGAAGGGAGTGTGACTGTGGGATAGCAGGTATAGTAGGGAGAGATGGTGCCTATAGTAACAGTGGTATAATAGTCTCTGGGAAGGGAGTGTGACTGTGGGATAGCAGGTATAGTAGGGAGAGATGGTGCCTATAGTAACAGTGGATAATAGTCTCTGGGAAGGGAGTGTGACTGTGGGATAGCAGGTATAGTAGGGAGAGATGGTGTCTATAGTAACAGTGGGATAATAGTCTCTGGGAAGGGAGTGTGACTGTGGGATAGCAGGTATAGTAGGGAGAGATGGTGCCTATAGTAACAGTGGGCATAATAGTCTCTGGGAAGGGAGTGTGACTGTGGGATAGCAGGTATAGTAGGAAGAGATGGTGCCTATAGTAACAGTGGGATAATAGTCTCTGGGAAGGGAGTGTGACCCTGGGATAGCAGGTATAGTAGGGAGAGATTGTGCCTATAGTAACAGTGGGGTAATAGTCTCTGGGAAGGGACTGTGACTGTGGGATAGCAGGTATAGTAGGGAGAGATGGTGTCTATAGTAACAGTGGGATAATAGTCTCTGGGAAGGGACTGTGACTGTGGGATAGCAGGTATAGTAGGGAGAGATGGTGTCTATAGTAACAGTGGATAATAGTCTCTGGGAAGGGAGTGTGACTGTGGGATAGCAGGTATAGTAGGGAGAGATGGTGCCTATAGTAGCAGTGGGGATAATAGTTTCTTGGAAGGAGTTGTGGCTATGGGAAAACAGGTATAGTAGAGAGACACAAAGTCTGTTGTAGTAGTGTGGATAAAATTACATTACACATTTACATTCTGCATTAATATCATTAGATGCAAATATTTGATTTAAATGTCCTACCTTTTGGAAGCACAGCTAACAGATGGGCATCAGTTTCCCTGGAGATGTTTGAATAATCCCCAGTAACTTCAATAACAAAACTCTTCTGAAAACTGTCAGGAAAAAAATTTCTTTTTTTTAAAGGGGTTGTGATGCCAAAAATATTTTCCCCTAACTTACAAAAATATATTACTAAGCAGCTTTCCAATATATCTGAACAACAACATTTCAAGGGTCTTTGGAGATATTTCATGTATTTGAAACGAAAAGCAGTATTTTCCCGTTCCTTTTCTGCACTGCTGGTTCTGCCTCTTGAAAAAACAGACGTAGTCAGTCTACAGCATTCTTCTTCACGGGTCTGGTAATTAGCTGGCTCAGCCACATGGTTATGGTAGTCAAATTACAGGGCATTTAATCCAGGATTCCTGTATTCCCAGGATAACCGCCTACTGCAGGGTCTATTTGTGGGCGAATTAAAGGAAGATAATTCATAACTCCATAATATATATTTCCCTTTAAAAATAAAAGCTATTCCTTATACAGGTATGGGACCTGTTCTCCAGAATGCTTGGGACCTGGGGTTTTCCGGATCTTCATACCTTAAGTCTACTAGAAAATCATGTGAACATTAAATAAACCCAATAGTTCTGCCTCCAATAAGGATTCATTATATCTTAGTTTGGATCAAGTACAAGTTTTGTAATAACAGAGAAAAAGGAAATCATTTTTAAACATTTGAATTATTTATGGGAATAATTCGAAGCTTTCTGTATAATGGGTTTTGGGATCATAGGTTTCTGGTAGGGTTGCACCAAATCCACTATTTTGGATTCGGCCAAACCCCTGAATCCTTTGGGTCGGAAGGGTAAAGTATTTTTTACTTCCTTGTTTTTTGACAAAAAGTCACGAGATTTCCCTCCCCATTAGGATTTGGTTCCGCTGGGCAGAAGGATTCAGCCGAATCCTGCTGAAAAAGGCTGAATGCTAGCCGAATCCCGAGCCGAATCATGGATTCGATGCATCCCTCGTTTCTGGATAACGGAAAAAAAGGCTTGCACCAAAAAAATCTAGAAAAAAAATAAACAGCAGGTAGATACAGATGTTCCTGCATAATCCCATAGGCTGTAACTGCTAGAACAGCGGCCCCCAACCTTTTTTTGGCCTGGGGACCGGTGTACAGTCAAATTTTTTTGCAAGGACCAGGGGGGTTGGGATGGGTTGGCAGGGGCCGGCATCAAATTCGGGGGCGCGTTAATTGGTCTTAATAAAGATTTTGCAATTTTAAAGATTAATTAGTCTTGGTGGGTTTTTTTTCAATGTATACTAGTGAATTTTTAAAAAAATATTTTTGATGTTACTGGTCTTTTAATCCTTATTGGAAGCAAAACCAGTCTATTGGGTTTATTTAATGTTCCATGATATTGTAGTAAACTTATAAAGATCCAAATAACAGCATTACAAATCCATTATCTGGATAGCAGGTCCCGAGCATTCTGGATAGCAGGTTCCGAGCATTCTGGATAGCAGGTCTCATACTTGTATCTGTCTGTCCCCATTCTATTCTCTGCCCTGCATGTTCTGCCTTTGAATCAATGTAGCACATCTGATTAAAGGACAACTATGCCCAAAAATATTGTTATTCCAAAGGGAGATGCTGGCTAACGGAGTAGGAAAAAGGGGTAAAACAATAGTAAAAATATTTCCCATCATGTGCTATGCAATGGTATTTCTCTCCCAGTGTGGGAGACCATTCAGGGGCAAACACACAAAATGAGCAAGTATCCCGGCTCACTCATATGCACACCAGACAATTTCCACATCATACACATGGTTATAGTGAGATGGCCACCTAGACTGGGAGTAGGTTCCGGGTGTGAGAGGCACAGCAAATGGTGGAAGTATTGTCTGAAAAACACTATTGGCTTTGTTAGCCTGCACTTCCATGGGGGAAACATTATTTTGGTGATCGGTACCCTGCAAGTCTGATTTCTTTACATTGTTTCAACAGACAGAATCAGCAGTGCAGAAAGGCACAGACAAACGCTGCTTTCAATTACATTTGCAAATAACTTT
Organism: Xenopus laevis; assembly: GCF_017654675.1. Classification (NCBI taxonomy): domain Eukaryota; kingdom Metazoa; phylum Chordata; class Amphibia; order Anura; family Pipidae; genus Xenopus; species Xenopus laevis. Next base: position 17,070,732 of record NC_054382.1, read on the forward strand.
AAAACCATTGAATATCCTTAATGGAAATATATTGGTAGGTTTCATAGAATTAAATTTTTAAACAAAAGGTTTATAAATGACGGGCAGCGCAACGGTTAATTTAGAAATTTCCCCTTTTTTCTATACATTTTTGACATGGGAGTGGCCAAGAGGCCGGCAATCTTCAGGCTTTCCTCTGTGGCAAAAGGGAAATCTCCCAATGGTTTCTTGGCAGCGAGCGGACAATGAAAGTTGCAGAGATAAGTGATTCTGGGCTGAAGTGGGCTGAAGGAATGCGTGTTGGCGGGAGATGAAACCCAATCAAATACCCCTTTTGCTTCGGAAAGGAAACAGCTTTGGCCAGCGTTCCTGATTCATTCGGGGCTCTCCTGACCACACGCATTCTTAACTGCTTTCAGCAAATCGTTACTTAGTCATCAAAATATAAATCATTCTTACAAATGAAATGTGAGCAAGAATATCACCATAATCAAGTTGCTGGCTTAAAGGAGAAGGAAAGGTGTTTTTGCCAAACTTTTAAGCACCTCCAAGTGATTCTATTTACTTACCTGACAACCAGGGCCGGTGCTCCTACCAGGAGAAATCTGCACCAGCCCAGGGTTCTTCCGGCGAGCACCACACTCTACTTACTCTTCTTTCTTCAAATTTCCCGGGGCAGACACACTCACAGTAGGATGAAATAGCTGTTTTTTTTGTTAAGTTCTCTACTGCACATGTTCAGCCACGAGAAGAAAGAAGAAGCCTGAAGAGAATCAGTCCATGGTGCTCACTGGAACAACCCAGGGCCGTGCAGTTTTTTGCTGATAGGAGCACCTGCCCGGGGTGTCAGGTATGTAAATAGAATCACTTGGAGGTGCCTAAAGTTTTTGCACCCTCAAGTAGAAAGTGCCTTTCCTTCTCTTTAAAGGATAAGGAAAGCTACTGAAGTAGGTTATTGCCAATTGATTAGCCACAATAGTGCAAGCTATAACACTATCTTTATTCTGCAGAATGCTTTACTATACCCGAGTAAACAGCTCTATAATCTCTCTCAGTTTGTTTAGGCTAGCAGCTGCCATATTGGCTTGGTGTGACATCACTTCCTGCCCGAGTCTCTCCCTGCTCACTCATAGCACTGGGCTCAGATTACAGCAGGGAGGGGAGGGGGGGAGCGGAGAAAGGGGAGAGGGAGAGAGGAGCAAACTGAGCATGCTCAAGCCCTAGCCCTGGAGGTTTATGCTGAAAACAAGAAGTCTGATACAGAAGCCCATGTGTACACAATAGAAGTAAAGAAATGTGGTGTTTCTTTTGACAGATGACTCAGAGCAGCATTACTTTGAAAGTTTACTGGTGTATTTATATAGACCTTTCTGATAAAGCCTACTTAATTTTAGCCTTTCCTTCGCCTTTAATGCCTGCCCATCTAGCTACGGAACAGTCTGCAGTCAGAACAAGCACAGCCTACACCTGTACTTCCAGCAAAGGGGGATAGCAGATATATCCCCCGGTAATCGCCAGGTGCTCCCACAAGAGTTAATACACATTGCTACCTGCACTTCTGCTGAAGGATTCAGCAGCACTTTGAGATTTGGAAGGGATCCATTAAAGACGTGCGCATAAAAAACAACCCATACAGCTTATTGGGGCCAAAAAAAATCTAAAACTGTGCCATCTGTATTAGTATTGGCTTTTGCATAGGATGAATAAAAACAGCCCTTCTTTGTAAAAAGGAATTGCAGTCTGAGTCAGCAGTAATTCTTGTATCTCTGGGTGTCTTTTTAAGGGGATTCTGCCATGATTTTAATGGCATAGTTTTTACTTTAAATTACGCTGTTTACACTGCAAAATAATTCATGTAAAATGAAATTCCTAACCCAACATGTGGTGTGAAGGCAGCCATCTCAGGTCATTTTGCCTGGTCCCTGCAGCCCTATGCATGGCTAAAAATCCCCATCCTCCGCTACCTTGTGGTCAGATCTGCCTGCAGATGCAACTAAAGTTCAAAAAACGCAGTTCAACCTGGGCTTTGGTATCAGACTACCTTCTCTCAGCATAAACCTCCAGGGCTAGGGCTTGAGCATGCTCAGTTTGCTCCTCTCCCCTCCCTGCTGTAATCTGATCCCAGAGCTGTGAGTGAGCAGGGAGAGACTCAGACAGGAAGTGATGTTATAGCAAGATAAAATGGCAGCTGCTATCCTAAACAGAGTTTCTAGGGCCGTTTACACGGGTATGGTAAAGCATTCTACAGAATAAATATAGCATTCTAGCTTGCACTATTGCGGTTAATCTATTGGCAATAAACTGCCTTGGTAGCTTCCCTTCTCCTTTAACAAAAACTGACGAAAACAAACTCATTACACTGAAGAAAAATGGAAGGCAAGCAGATTTTACCTTGGCTGCTTTCTCTGGGGAAGACGTGACGTTCGGTGTTGAAATGCACCTTCTCGATCAAATCCTAAAAACAAAATAAATGGCATTTATTTCACAGGCTTTTCACAAATGCATTTTTCCACTTAAAACATACAAAGAATTTCTCACGTTAACTTAATACGTGTGAAGTTAAGTATTGGGGATGCCCAACCAGAGGCATTCCAGATGTTCAAGGACTTGAACTCTGCACCACCACCAGCTGATGGCTGCATGCTCAGAGACAACTGGAGGTCCAAAAGTACAAAGTCACTTGTTTCAGCTAAGGGAAGATTTAAAGTTTGCTATTAACATTTTACTTTACTGTATTATTAGGCTGGTGGGGGACTATTAGCTGATAGAATAATAATTGGAAAAAAAAAATCTAAGTACGTGTCGGAGCTGAACACGGAAACGTGTGCAGGGAGCTATTTAAAGTGGATTAGAGAAACAAGACTAAATGATTATGTCACTGCTCTCAATTAGATGTTGCATAAAGAACACTGAATCCTGGGAGGCCACATGCCAGATACATGAGTACACGGACGTATTGCATTCATTTAGCTAATCTGGTAGGCAATTATCTTCGGTATACAGCAACTGTGCTTATATAAAAAGAAAATCTGGCTGCCGTCTTCAGTTACCTATGTACGGAGCCGACTACCAGGAACATGGCATAGTTTACGGAGGCCCTGAAAACCAATACTTTGTACCTGAACTGGGATCACGTTTGTGTATGCATGTAACATACTCCTATAACATTGATTGTTTCTTGGGTCAACAATTGAGGTCAGATTCACACAGTCACACTTATTTATGGCATATATATGGATTTTTTGGGGACACATCTATTCCCTGCATATGATCATTTAGACAGACGAACAGTTGTCATTTCCAAGATATATGCCATCTTAGATTAAAAAAAACCAAATAAAAAAAAAAAACAGTCACCTAGAGGCAGACGTGATATACCAGCAAAGGTTATGCTGATGCCCAGTAGAAGCCAACAGAGAAATGCCCACATACAGTTCCATAAAATTATTCTTCAAGGTGCTTCATATTAATCAGATTTGTGATTGCTAGATATCTGCTCATCTAGAGAGCGATCAACGAAATCATTCCATGCTAAGCCATATTGGGATATATAAGGTATTCAACCTCCAATGTTTGGATGATGTAGTGGAAAAGCAGTGTAAGTCAACCAGATAGACCAGGGATTCCCAACCTTTTGAACCATGAGCAACATTCAGAAGAAAAGGAGTTGGGGAGCAACACTAGCATAAAAATGTTCTTGGGTGCCAAATAAGTGCTGTGATTGGCCATTTGGTAGCCCCTATGTGGATTGTCAACCTACATTGAGGCTCTGTTAGGCAGTACACAACCAAAACTTGCCTCCAAGCCAGGAAGAAGACCACATGCTGGTGGAATATAAAAAGCCTTTAGTAATTATAAAACATGCCTTTCTTACCATGGATAATCTCCCAGGAGAAAATTAAAGAAGGCAAAAATGCAGTATGAAGCGAGGGAATGATCTCTGCCCGCGACATGATATACCCTTATTAAATGAAAGCAATTGAATATAATGCCAAAGCAGGTTGCGTGCTTCAATGATTCTTCTCTTTGGAATTTTCGTAGGACACAGAATACAGAACTCAATACAAAAAATAAGATCAGGACTTGGTAAATATTTAGAACAAGGCCTGCGACAGAAGCATGTGACTGGGCACAACAAGAACACAAAATGGGTTTGGCCACAAACCACAGCTCTTCCTTTAAATAGCCTGGGATAAAGATACTTGAGATATTTTGGCAACAAGTGCATAGAAGTTACACTTACACAAAATAAAAACACGCCAACCTGCATTTCAAAAACAAACAGCAATCCTTGTCACAGGGAAGGTGAAATTCATGGCCAGGACTAAAGATGCATCATATCCTAATACCCACCAGATCTAGATCAGACCCAGATTAAGATGGGGAATTAGGTTTGTACCCCATAATTGGCTTATATATCTCATATCGTATGTCCTATTGTAGGACCATTCACTATATTAAGGAGGATCATCCTGACCCACTATAAGCAGCATGGGCACATTTACTTGGGTCCCTAACCATAGACGAAAACCTCTTTCTGGTGGCCTTTTAGGATTTATTTTTTTTTGCAAACGACAAATACAAATATAAAGCAAAAATTCCAAAAAATAAATAAATCTTTGGGATCGAATCACCAAAAAAATGTATAAGGAGTCCAGTTGCACAGACCTTAAATCTCCAGTCTAAAAAAAAAAGGTTTTGAAGAATATCAACTTGCTTATACAGGCTGCCACAAACCAGACTAACAGAAGTGGCACAGCCTTACGCGTTTTCTGTTTAATTGTCCCTTTTGGCATGAAAAGCATAAGCTGTTTTTTGTATAATGCTTTTTCTTTAGCACTTTATTAATTGCAACACTACTCTGTTGGTCCAGTTTGTGCCAGCCTGTACAATCAAGATGATAATGATCAAAACCTTCTCCACCTGCACACACGGTAAGTTGTTGGGTTACCTTGGAAGGAGATATGGGGTCTGTGTTCTGCAGAACAGCATTAAGAATCCACATTATTTTCTATGAGATATTTAGAATGTGTGAATGGAACCAAATGCTAGCCCTAATAGGAGAGAAAAGTGCACTTTTGGTCATCAACAGAAGAGGGAGGCAGTCAGTCACTGTGAGACTTGGGTTGCCTCAGAGGGTTTGTAGAGGATCTACAAACTCACTGGTACCTCTATCAGCTAAAGTAATTAAATAAAATTAAGCTTTGCAGCTTACAGTATTTCATTTAGAGGTCGACTTTGGTCCAATTCCAAAGTCCATTTGATAATTAGGAAATCTATTTTATAGCCCAAAGCCATAACTGTTAATTACCTGAGTAAGCACTGATCCTGGGAAAATATACCAGTTATCTGTAGGACAGAAACACTAAGAATGGACAGGCAGGTGAGAAATTACTGTATTACGTGGGAGGGTTATACATTGAATACACTTATACTATTGGACTAACAGCTCTCCCTCAAGTTAGATCAGTATATTATAGGCAATGTACATTTTCCACATAATCAAACACAGGAAGCAATGGAGGTAAATATTCAGGTGTAGTGCATCACCACAGCTCTGGTTCCCATGCCCCATGGCATATGGGTTTCCAAGATAAGAGCCTTCAGAATATAAAGAGGAACCTAGACCTAAAATATATGAAACTTTTTGCAAGGAAAGCAAAGTTGCACCTGTGTTACAGATGTTATTTCAGGTTTCAAGACAGGCTGGACAGCTACACAGAAAAATATTCCCTGTTGTGCAACAACTTTTCCATCCACAAGCTGTATAGGCCTAAAGCACCTGTAGGTCAAATGGAATGAATAGCATAGCAAGTTGTTATATGCACAGTTAGCAGAATCCACTACAACATTGTTCCATTTACATATGTTCTGTTTTATCGCTTGGCACAAGTCCCCTGGGAGATTCTTATAATGTTCATCTCCTTCACTGCAGTTCTATGGTTTGCCAAGAAATTGAGAAAATGGCACCTACAGTGACTCGCCAGATAGAGAAGTTCCCTTAGTCTAATGAAAATTTCACTACACTGGCATAGCGCATTCTTGCCTATGCCAAATGATTATCCAGAGCTGATGGTTTTCTCTTTTACAATTTAGTCTACTCAAATAACTAAACTATAACTTCCGCCCGCTCACCCCACTGATGTAGTCCTGAGAAGTAGTTGCCAAAATCCAAATTTATTCCGGTGGAACTTGAGGAGGGAAGCAAGTTTGAAGGCAAGTGTTGGAGCAATATGGTCACACTGAAAGTCTCCGGTTTCTACTGGACAGCTTGCCCAATTAATAGCTGGACATATTCCAAATGGATGATATCACCCCCTAAATATGACTCAGTGTAGCAAAGCACAACACAAACAAAAGGAGATGGAAGAGCAAACTGGAAGTAGAGAAAGAGGCCAAGAGAAAAACTGAAGATGTAGAAAGTAGGAAGATAAAGAGAGAAAATGATAAGCAAGGTCTGGGACAGGTAAAATAAAGGAACAAGGAGAATGTACAAGTGAGAATAAACTGAGCGGCTGGAAGATACACAGGGTGGAAGGTTCAAAGATAGGGGAGACATAGGCAAAGAAAAAAACAACCCATGCTCTGATGACTAATCCATTTCTAGCTAAATCTGCAGCCTACTCCTCTATGTGTGGGACCACAGCCACAGGGATTTCCAGTCAATAGTTTTAGGATATCAAATAGGCAAGGTATAACTTAAATCTGTGCAGTTATAGGGGATATATAACTAAAATACCCAAAGCAAGAAAGATTCGTTTTTAGCAACTGGTTAACTGGAAAAGCCTCAATTGTCTTAAAGATATTTCTAAAAGCAGTTGCAGTTGAAAAAGCAATTTTTAATGCTGCCTTGGTGTTACCTTTTCTAAATTATGAATCACTGAAGGAATCCCCTCTCAGATGTGGGAATACCCGTACTTTCACTGGGCAAATAGAACTAGGGGTGACCTTTGTCGTGTGCAAAATCAACAACAAGGCAGTAAAATAAAATTATAAAAAGTTCAGAGGCATTTGTCGACTAGAAGTACTATAGCCTATAAATGGAGTGAGGCAGCAAAGTGAGTCAAGTGGCAACAAGTCACTCTGTGTCACTAGTTTGATTATATTATGAGGACTGCATTGGTTCATTGATTTGGTCCTCAATCCTCCTGCATTTCTGGCCTTACTAGGGCCCATGATCGGATCAGTCCACTAAAGGTGGGTTTATCGGTGCAAGATCCACATCCTTGCCAAATAAGCAGATATACCACGTATGGGCCATCTTTAGTTGTCTACTGTGGTTACCAGTGCCCCCAGTATGTTTTTGAACCAATATAGAATAGCCTTGGAAATCTTTATGATTTTACACACTAATATGCAAGGGGAGCAACTGGAGAGTTCAGTAACCAGGAGTCATTTAAATACAGGCACTATCGTGCTATTATTCCCAGCCATGCAACCAGGATTTGGATGAATCTTAAGTTTTTCAGGATTCATATTTGGTTGAATCATATTTGGCCAGATGGAACTCAAATACCTAAAGCAATTTGACGTTTCAGTTCTGGACAACTAAACATAACTTTTTGTTAAACAATTGATGTATTTATTCTTATTTATACCAGATTTGAAGTTTGGGGTTTGGATACAGTTCAGTATTTAGCAGTTTATTTTGCAGAGGATTCAAGTATTCAGCTAAATTTAAAAAATAATGGGTTTGGCGCATCCCTAACTATCCTGCACTATTAGTCCTGCTAATTCTGGTACCTGTACGGTCAAGTGTAAACCTGGCGTATTACGGAGTTTCTCACACTTCATTCCTACAAAAATTTGTTCTGTGGGTTGTTTTCTCCTTTGAGCCCTTCAATCTCAAAAAGTTCCCTTTCAGATAAGAAAATACACACTGTGCAATTAGCACCTAGCAAGGGCCAAGTTCTTAGCATGTACTCAGGGCACACACCAGTTCATGCCAGTTTCCTATCCACTAGACCGACATAGCCAGTAAACAACATTCTGATGGCAATATCATGACCTTTGGATTTACTGTGAAGAAAAGCCAAAGCAAAAATAAACGAAACAAAAACAAGTGAAGATTACCACCAGTCCCAGTATTCTCCAGGCTCAGTTATCTAGAAAGGAGTTAGTAGTGTAAACAGTTCCTTATAATAAGAGAGCCCATAATAAACATTAACATTGTGCTGCTAGCTTGACTGAATGAACAATTTAGCCGCTGAGATGGGTCACTGACACACAAAGCTTACAACCTCATTTCCAAAGTCTGAAAAAGTCTGAGGTAAAGGGCAAGGCAAGTACAATTTTATGGGGAATTGCAACCATCTTCAAGGATTTGTCAGGGATCCCTTGCAAATGTCCAGAACCATTTGCAAACACATCATAGAAATCTGATTATAGTGGGTAAATACAAGGAATCTTTGGAAAATCCATGAAGAGGTTAGAGGGGGACTCAGAGGAAACCTACCCTATGCTGTGTTGGCCAAGCAGGGCCAGAACTAGGGGTAGGCAGAAGAGGTGCTTGCCTAGAGATGGACACGCACCGGTGATATGGTACAAAACAGATTTTTGTAAAATATTGGGTGTGGGAGATGAACTGACCAATATCGGCAGAAGGTTTGGTTATCGGTTGGCTTTTCGATTGACCCAGGCGGAGAAATGTGATTGGGTGCCTTTGCAAGCAAGATCTTTGTAACTGTAACGTCTATGGCCACTGTAAGGAGCGCCGTTCGTACCTTTTGTAACCGTGAGGTGGCCGGCCGGTTTGCCTAGTGCACCCAGGAGAACTAAACCCTAAAAATGCCATATTTTATATACTGAACTTATTGTACGAGGCTACAGGGGGTCACCATCTTGGAATGTGACACTCACATGCTCAGTGGGCTCTGAGCAGCTGTTGAGAAGCTAAGCTTAGGGCTCGTCACTAATTATCCAGCAGAAAATGAGGTTGGTCTGTAATATAAGCTGATGCTACAGGGCTGATTATTAAATTCTGATGCTAATTGCACTGGTTTCTGTGCTGCCATGCAGTAATTATCTGTATTAATTACTAACCAACCTTATATTGTGACATTTCTATTCTATGTGAATATGAATGGAGAGGTCATTGCTCAGAATTAAAGGGCTCTGTTCAAGGCCACAGCCAGGAAACAATTAAGGAATTCTCAAGCTTATAGAGCATGACGGTAACACAGCGAGACGACAGAGCAGGCAAAGCAGCATATCAATCTGACAGACAGTGGTAAAATTGGTCACTAGCGGCCAGGAGCTGTACCGACCCTTGCTCAATGAGTAATGACATCACTTGCGACATTCAAAGCTCTTTTTCAGAAACCATAAATCGCCCCTGTGTACAGACTGAGGGGTCAATGAAAGGCCCACCGGTATTTTACCTGCCTGGCCTGTAAAAATAATGGTTGATCCCAATGTTATGAATAGGGAAAAATTATAAATATATAGGAAGGCCGGTATTTTTTTCCAGAAAAGGTGGCAACCCTACCCACCATTGGACTCTGCTGCTGGCAGGTACAGGGTAAGGTGCTGTTAGTAATACACTAAGCTTGTGTCCTTATAATAACCAGGCAAAGTCAAGATAATCTCATTATCAGATTTCTCTAATCTGCTGTCCAGGAGCATTCAATTAAAATAAATAAACACACACACTCAAAATAAAGATTTGACATTTTATTCTCCTAATGATTACGATAGGGAGTGGCAGCCTGCGAACCTCCAGATGTTGTAGAACTACAATTTCCAGCACTACCATAGAGCATTTTTTCTAACATTCCTTCCAGATTGACTTCGCCTATCAGCGGGATGCAGGATTTGTAATTCTACAGCAATAAAAAACAATTAGAGTGCAAGCTCCTGTAATCAAGCTACATGCCCCTGCTTTACTTGCCTGAAGTTGCTGCAGGTTTTGTTCAAAGCTGCCGATATGCTAAATGGAATAGAAAACCACACTAACCTGGATCCTCATGACAGATAACACTCTCAGCATAGCTGGAGATCCAGCTGTTTCGGAACATTGCTTTCCCCCCTGAAACCTGAGGGTGCCACGATGAGGCCAGCACCCTAATCCCCGGGCCGTTCCAGCAATCTCAGCGAGACAGAGCGAGAGAGCTTTCCCAGCACTGCACTGAGGCTGTCAGCCGAGAGACGCTGAGTACAGCGAATGCATAGTAATGGGCTGGGAAGTGGACGAATCCAAGCCAGTAATCAGATTACAAACAGAAATTAGGCACTGAATTGCAGATTGGGTCACACAGACTGGGAGATCTGTAAAAGTGGAGCACTGGATAAATTGAAACATATGTCTTTAGAGAAATCATCGTGCGAGAAACAACTGGCCGAAGCAGAAGCAAGGCTGAAGGCGGAAAATGAATAAAAAAGCAGTGTCTCTAAAAGAAAAGGAGTGTTCCCTTTCACCCCCTCCTTCCAACAATCGGGATAGTGCAAAGAGTTGCAGGAACGCACCTACGATGTGCAGCCGAGGGATATGGCTTCAACCAAACCAAATACGCTTACGAATCATCACCATCAATTATTACATAACATTAAGACAAAATACAAGATTAATACAAAATCAGGTGTTGGCTTTACATCTCCAACAACCCCCTACTAATCTGGGGAGTTAAAAGATGACTAAACCCTAAAAATTAACGCATCTAAAAATGCCATATTTTATATACTGAACTTATTGCACCGGCCTAAAGTTTCAGCTTGTCAATAGCAGCAATGATCCAGGACTTCAAACTTGTCACAGGGGGTCACCATCTTGGAAAGTGTCTGACACTCACATGCTCAGTGGGCTCTGAGCAGCTGTTGAGAAGCTAAGCTTAGGGGTCGTCACTAATTATTCAGCAGAAAATGAGGTTGGCCTGTAATATAAGCTGATGCTACAGGGCTGATTATTAGATTCTGATGCTAATTGCACTGGTTTCTGTGCTGTCATGTAGTAATTATCTGTATTAATTACTAATCAGCCTTATATTGTGACATTTCTATTCTATGTGTACTGTATATTGTGAGTGGGTCCCTAAACTCAGTAAGTGACAGCAGCACAGAGCATGTGCAGTGAATCAGCAGAAAAGAAGATGGGGGAGCTACTGGGGCATCTTTGGAGACACAGATCTTTACTGCTAAAGGGCTGTGGTTGCCTTGGGCTGGAACAGAAACCCAAAACATAATGTACAACATTTCTTGCTACTTCTTTAGTTAAGCTTTAGTTCTTTAATATCCAACCTGCTCCAGTTTAGAGAACAGTTTAGTGTTGCAATATCATCTGCTTACAACTGGGCACCTATAAAGAATACATTCTGCATGGCTGACTAGTAGTACCTTCCGTTGCATTCTGATTGCACTGTACGGGTGCCTATTCCACCTTGGGTGGGTTCACCTGAACCAAGTATAGAACCAAGTTCAGCACCAAGTTCAGCAGTGTACCATGGGTGCTGTAAAGGATATCTAAGCATAATAAAGTAGAAGAAGGGTACAAAGAAGACACTTTATGGTCTGGGCTTCTGTATCAGCTCAGGACCACCACAGCCTTTTAGCAGTGAAAATCTGTGCCTCTAAATTGATTGTTTTTTTCTCTGTAATAATAAAACCGTTCCTTGAACTTGATCCAAATAAAGATAAAGAGGAGCAAAGCCAGCCAACTGGTTTTATTTAATGTTTACATGATTTTTTAGTAGACTTTAGGTATGAAGATCCAAATTACAGAAATCCGTTATTTGCACAACCCCAGGTCCAGAGCATTCTGGATAACAGGTCCCATGCCTGTATTTCAGCCCTGTAACAGGCATCATCGTGAAACATACTTCCCATTCTATGACACGTGCAGTCAGCCGACGCATTTCATGCCTTCTTCTGGCACTTCAGCAGAGGTCAGGTGACTGCACATGTCATAGAATGGGAAGTATGTTTCATGATGATGCCTGTTCATTGTTTTAGAGATAGCCTGAAATAAAGCTTTTTAAATATTATCAACTGTTTGCAGAACCCTCTTCGGCTTCTTGAATATAAAAGTGAACCTAAATTGGCTTACTGACAAACACAAACGGAAACCATTAGCAATAATCTATACATGCAGTTCCTCTTAGGGACATGGCAGCCAGCACAGAAACATTCATAACCTAATGGAATAGATAGATAGATTTTACGGCCTATGCCAGGGCAGGGTTAAATTCAAAAGAAAACCATGTACATATATGACACAAATCTAGAGTATTTTAGCAAGGAGATACCAGCAATATTTGGTATTGTCATTTCTCTGCTGGTGACAAAACATTAACTGATTATACATGTGTCCTGGAGGCTTTTCTTTGGAAATAATGTTTTGGGAATAATAATGTTTATTTTAATAAACTGAGTGTAAGTAGTAGTATTATGCAGCAACAAGAGAGGACACTAGTTCAGTTGTGATTCAGAGAAGGGGAACGTGGGAGGCATGGTTCCAAGACGATAATATTTCTGGGCAGAGAGAAAGAAAGGAAAGGGCCAGATTGGAGATCCAACAAGTCAACAAGGCAGTGTCAGGGGCTATAGAAAATAATGTATTATAAGATAAAGACAACACTTTATGGAGCCAATTCCAGAAGGCTAGCAAGAGAAACATGCTTTCCAACAGGCTCTATAAACGTAATGAGTGATGCAACCAAGTCCCATCAGAAACAGGTCATCAGTTCTGATTAGAAAATTAAGTGATGTGAAATTAATGTGGCTAATAATAGGCTTCTGGGTATTGAACAGGAAAATGAGGATTTAATGAACTCGTCAGGGGATTTGCTATAAAAAAAAAAAAAAAAAAAAGAGGGGGGCATGGCCTATATTAAAAAGAGAAAAAATGGTATTCAGATGTCAATGAGCTGCTAACACAGTCAACAGATCAGAGAGGTATGTCAGAGAGGTTAGCGGGCAACTCCCTGCAATCCACTGGCAACCAAAAGCAGTTGTGGGTATTGGGAGTTGTATTTTACAAAAGGGAGAAAAAGTTGCTACAGGTGTATAACAGACGAAGTCGAATTAGCAGTCTGGGTGAACCAGACACAGACCCTCAGCTCGATGAAAGGTAAACAATTATTTATGTACACAGACAGCAGTGGTCTGCCTGGCACTTTAGAAATCCGGGGACACAGATATAAAGCAAAAGCAATTTTTTATTAAAATGTAAACATCTCCATAGGCCCTACGCATTTCATGCCCATTAAGCAATCATTTCAGTCTGTATATATCACAGTTACCACCATGTGTGGGCAGTCGTTGCATGTCCACCATTAAACTACAATATCTTGACAAATGGATGTATAAAAGGCAGAGAACCCAGGTTAAAGCGCAATTCCACTTATTTATTTAAGATCATGCCATTTGTGGACTGCTTCATCTGTGAACCAAAAAAAAGCCCTGGGCAAGGAGACCAACCTCTAGTGTGTCCTTAACCTTCTCTCAATTCTACATTACATTAATCAAGGTGCAAAATGTATAAAATACATGACCCTCGCCCCTTTCTGATGTTTTCACAAGTTAAAGGCACATAAACCAATAAACCTCTTATTGTAAAGAAGTTTTGCCAGACTCTCAAAACGATTAAGTGCTTAAAAGGGAAAATATACCCTTTATTTATAAGTAGGGATTACCACCCTTCTGTAGCTAGACAATCTTGCTACTCTTGAACATACTAGCAGTTTCATCCTACTTTGTAGGACCAACTAAGTGAGATGGACCTGAAACTTGCTCCAACTTTCACTGATTTCTGACAAGCTGGACCAATCACATGCCATTTGAAGTGCACTAAAATGGGTCACTTTGCAAAAACATTTAGAATTTTCACATGCCTGGCTACATGTGTTTGGTAGCCACACATGGAGCCGTTGCAAATGCATCACAAAGTACAACAACCACAAACCAGTGAGATGCAGGGAATTCTGATTGAAAATGTGGAGGTCCTTCTCATCTCTAGGCATGCCTTAAATACAGATGGAGGCATGAAGTGCTGTGGTTCCCTTTTAGTATGTCATAGACTGGCAAAATCTAAGCAACTTTTCAACTGGTATTCTTTATTAATTTTTTTAAAGTTTTTTTTAATTATTTGCCCCTTTTCTTCTGACTCTCTCCAGCTTTCAAATGGCGATCATTGACCCCATCTAAAAAAAACGAATGCTCTGTAATAATATAAAATTACCTTTTCACGTGGGAATTGGCTCTGTGTAGTGGCACATCTACAAACAGTCTTACAATGAGATCTGATATAGGTTGGGAAGGGGAGGCCTTAATGAGCAACATCATAATGGTATGTAGACATGGTCTTATGCCCCCAAAGTCCTTTAAAATGAAGGTAGGACAAATGTTCTCAGTGAAATAGCATTGATTAACATTAATATCACATATTTTGTGCCGGTGTTCTCCAGATGCTAACAATGTGTGAGCAGACCTTGAAAATGCCACTAGGCAAGGATAAATTTAGGATAGTTATAAATATCTACATATTTTCATTTTTAACATTTGAATAAACATTTACACAAACTCCCCTTGTCATCCGTGAAACCATGCTATCTTCCCATTTTTCATGTTGTTTACAGAATAAATGCGTGTCGAAACAAACATTATGTGCTTCATAAAAGTATCTTCAGGCAACCAAATGCTGACCCTTTACAATTCTGGGAATTATTAAAATAAATGATGGCTTGGGGATGTTGGGGGAACACTGATCCACCCATTCATTGGTCGCATTTAACCCAGCACAGGGTGAATACAATCTTCAAAGGGTTCTACACACTCTGTCGGATTGAGATCTGGGACCGAACATTGTAGGACAGCCTTCGTCTTTGGTTTGGGATCAGTGTTCTTCCAAAAGTGTCCTGCTAAAAGGTGAAGTTTCTTCCAAACTTCATTTTTATTTTTAGCAGTCTGAAGCAGGTTCCTTTGCAGTATTTTTTTTTTTATATTTTGCACCATCCATTCTTCCTTTGAATTAAACAAGAACCCAGTCCTATCAAATGAAAACAAGCCCCAGACCATGATGTTACCACCACTGTACTTCACTGGAGGTATGGCTCAACCATATTATAACCTCAATTCATCATGGTCCCGAAAATATAATAGGCCAGTTGCTATTAACAAAAGGACAGATCATCATGATTCAATAGCTCCTCTTCTTGTTGGACTCTGTGGATATGGTACATTGATGGCCATTGGCTTTGCACACCACAGAATTGGCTTGGCAGATTTGTCACATGTAGAACTCATTGCCCAAAAAATCTCAATGTGGCATTCTGCCACAGTCTTTACATTGGCACTCACCATACAGTTTCTGCATATTGTCTGCCAATCCAACTACATGAGTGACATTGAGGTTTTGCCCAAAAAGAAAATATTTAAAAAGGCTTTTTAATAGGCGACAGAGGATGCTGGGAACTGTAGTTGCACTAGTGTGTGATGAAAAGGTGCTGGAATCTTCCAGCACTGAACCGTATTTGCCCCCTTATGTGACATGGTCTTCACCCTCTGCTTGTTTATTATTGGAATCTTTTTATCGTTACAAAATTGTAAAACTAGCAAGTGTTTAGACACTAAAGGCCAATTAATTCCCATCAGACGGTTCGTATTAGACAACTTAATCATGGCTTATAAACACAGTTTAATGAATCTGTATACAATAAATAAACAAATATTCTCCATGTCAGCGATCTGAAATCTCTGGTACCGGGCCAGGAATACCCATTACACTGTCGGTGTACAGAAAATTTCACCGACTCTGCAATAAGGAAATTGTCTATTTGTGCTTTAAGCAGCAACTCTCACTGCTGGGTAATGAGGTTTAGGTTGTTTGTCAATAGAACAGATGCTGCTCCCTGGTATACATTCAAATCCTAAAACAGCCCAGGTCATGTTATTATTTTACCTCTTAGGTGGCAGCATCACCCTCCCTGTATTTCCAAGGGCCCCTTCTTCTATATGGTCGTCTACTTCTAAATTATTCCTCTAATACCAGCTGATATTAACATTGATATTAACATTAAAAAAGGAAATATCTTAAATGTTCAACATTTAATTTTATTATTAATTTATTCATATGTTATTTTCATTGAAATTTTAAATAGAAGTAGAAATCTGTTATTCGGCATGTTACATTTTAAGCGACATTCTGGTCCCTGCAAATTGTCTCATACTCAAATGTAATCCCAAAGGAGCAACCGACCCCCCCCCCCCGGACTATTTAACTTGTATATGTATATGGAAGTATACAGGGATTCTGTCATGATTTTTATAATGTCATTTTTTTTCTAAATTACACAGTTTATACTGCAAATAATTTACTCTACAATATAAAATTTAATTCCTGAACCAGCAGGTATATTTATTTTAGTTGTAATATTGGTGTGTAGGTGCATCTCAGGTCATTTTGCCTGGTCATGTGCTTTCAGAAAGAGCCAGCACTTTAGGATGGAACTGCTTTTTGGCAGGCTGTTGTTTCTCCTACTCAATGTAACAATGTGTTGCAGTGGGACCTGGATTTTACTATTGAGTGTCGTTCTTAGATCTACCAGGCAGCTGTTATCTTGTGTTAAGGAGCTGCTATCTGGTTACCTTTCAATTGTTCTGTTAGGCTGCTGAGGGGGAAAGGGAGGGGGTGATATAACTCCAACTTGCAGTACAGCAGTAAAGAGTGACTGAAGTTTATCAGAGCAGAAGTCACATGACTGGGGCAGCTAGGAAACTGACTATATGTCTAGCCCCATGTCAGATTTCAAAATTAAATATGAAAAAATCAGTTTGCTCCTTTGAGAAATCGATTTCAGTGCAGAATACTGCTGGAGCAGCACTATTAACTGATGCATTTTTTTTAAAAAAAACAAAACAAAACATTGTTTCCCATGACCGTATCCCTTTAAATTGGTGGGCAGGTGACGTTGTATTGTGTTTTTTCATATCCAAACAACTGACCATAACATCAAAATGCCAGGCTGATATTGAGGTAATGGCAGTACTTGTAGAGCAGTGGTTCAGACCCTTAGTCTAGGTCCAGGAGACTGCTGATCTCGGCCTGTGGAGAAACGCCTGGCCAGCTCCCTGCTGCTACTCTGTTCTTGATCTGCCTGCACACGGACGAATGGTCTCTGCTAGGATGCAGGCAGATGCAGCTCAGAAGACAAAGGGAGCAGCAGGGCTGCAGATTGTCAGCATGGTCTCGGCCTAGCCTTAGCAGCTACCATTAACATATATCAGTATCAAAACAAATAGGGGTTCCTTGCCATAGTCTGAGAGCAGCCATTCTTGCTTTCCATGCTAGCTCAACTCAAAATTGCCAGGCAAAATAGTTCAATGTAAAATTGCCAGTTCCCAATCATATCAGTCATCTTAATCAGTAACCATTGACGTCCAGGCCTAGACAGAGGTCCTGGTGATACAATGCTGTTATAAAGAAGAAAGGGCCATACAATGTTATTACTTTTTCAAGGCGAAGTACCTTATTACTAGAATCTCGGTAATATCTGTCTGTAATCAAATAACCATTAAAAGGTGAAAGTGAAAGTTTTGAGTTATATAGCTCTGTTTATAGGATGAAGGTTATACCTACCTAGTACAAGCACAGCAGTAATAGTATGAGACAACAATTTAGATATTTCAGTGCAAGAAGGAATACCAATGATAGTATGGCCAGGTGTAATGAGTCACAAGAAATATTTCCAAAAATGTTAAATAACTTGGGAGAGGCTTGTTATTGGTCACCTAATGAGCCATAATTCTAGTTAATAGCTGTAATATGTCATATCCATGGCCAACATATTTGGCAAGCTGGACTGCCAGGTCACATGGTGGCTGGAGTTTAGTGAAATAGGTCCTTTGGGGGCACTGTGTTAGTCAATCTGCTGATCTTTAAAGCTAAATACATGCAGCCCACCCTCCTTAGTCTCCATAATCCTTTCTCAGTATCTGGCTGCTCGGACACTCCTTAGTAGGCTATAAAAGTTCTCTGGCTTAACGGACTCGGAACACACCTTTAGCAGATCCCAAGGTACATTGATTCACAAACATAGATCAACTGTCAGGGTATAAGTCAAGGAACAGCAACTTGACTTTGTGTGTTAGAGGGCAGCTCCTTAAAATGCTGTTTTAAGGTCCCATATCTCCAAACATCAACAACTAAGACACATAGGTGTCCCCAGGCACCTCAGAAATATATCTGCCGATGTAATATAATCGCAAGGAATAATGCCCCCTTTTTTTTAAGGTAATTTACCCTGGATATCAGATTAGTGGATGACCTTTTGGCCAATCATAAGCCAAGGCTACAGTAACCTCAAGATGTAGTTAGTTTATAGATATGTGATAAGGATATATCTATTTCCATATATTCTGCAAGAGGGGGTATATTATCAATATATATTCAAATTTTGCACAGGTCGACTCCATCTTTACATCCCTGATAGCCACCATCCTCGTTAGTACAAATTGCTAATGCGGCAAGTACACAGAACTATACGCATTGTGCTTCCAAATGGATCTGTTTAAGTGCCCAGCAACGATTCCCCAGCTGAGATTGTTTGTGAGCATTCCATGGCGATTGTTTCATGCGTTACATTGAAATTTCATGCGGACTCCCAGATGCAAATCTTTGTGCTGTAACTGGAAAATAAATTTTGGGTTTTATTGTCAGCTGAGACAATCCATTGATATTTCCTGCAAAGCTCTACTCTCTAAATCAGAAGGGAACCTTAACCCAGCACCATTACCCACAATGCCCTAACCGGTTGTCACCTCTGCCTGGTTCCCGGTCCATGACAATTGCATGCAAACTGATATTTCTTAATGGCATAAGACACATAGAATTTTGTACATTATTTAAATCAAAGTAAATTGTGATCATTGATGGTTGGGCCTTTAAAATAACCTATAGCTTCTGTATATATTTAAAAAAAATAGGCCAATGCACAGATGAGCCGAGGGCTAATACAGTTGTTTGGTGAAATCCAAGCGTAATGTTATGTATGACAAGAGTGCTCATGTATGTCCATGAGGGCTGTATGTAACGGACAACACCATGGTGTAACTGCACTGCTAACATCACAAGTTCAGCATGCCTGTGCCTGTTCTCAAATCTTTTGCTTGATACAATATAATCTAAACCAAAATACAGTGTTTAAGTCCATGTCAATGAACATACTGTCGAGTGAGTCAGAAGAGATTCCCACCTTCCTGGGGAATGTACTGTCACCCCATGTAAAGCTTGGCCATAGACGCAAAGATCTCATTGTACGAATCGAGGATTCGTACGATTTTCTGAACGTGTGGAGGGTCCCGACATTTTTCGTCTGGCGGAGATCTGTCGTTTGGTCGATCGGATCAGGTTAGAAAATTCCTGCCGGCTGCTGGTAATATCTCTGCATGTATTGCCGATCTTACGATTTTCAGTGGGAGACTGTCACTAGCTTTGTCTATCGTACGATTGCTGTCAGGGCCAGAACATCGGCTGATCTGTTCTTTAACTACTTATTTGTTCGGAATGGTAAGACTTTCATCTGAATGGTTAGTGGCAGGTCGGGAGATAGGAAAGTCTGATCGTACATTGATTCGTACGATCAGATCTTTGCGTCCTTGGCCAGCTTAAGTCATTTATACCACTTTCATTTATAAACATTCTTCTCTAGCTGAATTAATTAATAAGAAGCCATTAATTCACTGGTGTGGTAGAAAATATCAACATTACTCAGCCCTAGGTTCAGGTTGGGTGCTCAAGCTCACAGGCTGTGCAGACAGGTAACATTAGCATCTCTGGCATAAACATCTTTTTTTTAGAAAATCATTTTTGCAATTACTTTAAAAGCTAACTTGGGGCCAGAAATGAAAAGCTTTTCCTTCCCCCATCTCTGTGTGCAGAACGTTCAACCGACATTCTCCTTTTCCTTGTTAGAAATCATTTATGTCATTCTTAAACACACTTTAAAAATGCCCGACATGGTAATGAGGTCAACCTTCACAAAGCAAACCTTCAGCCTTCTCATATCCATACATGAATTATGACCGGGTGTTGGAGTAACATTCACAACTTCAGAGAATTAATAAAGTTGTTTGAAGATATGCGAAACGATTGTGGAGGATAAATAAGTGACGAGCAGGAGGGGACGTCATCGCTCTGAGAGGAAGCCAGTTTGGCGAAACACGTCAGCGAGAACACAGTCGCTCTGAATTTGCGGAAGCGTGTCACCGATATGAGCATTGGACTAAGGGACGCTGAGGAACCGAAAGCGCAATACGGAATGCACAGGACACTCTGTAATGCGGTTTGACAATGGATGTTTGTGAGTGTGATTTTAATTATTTATTAAACTTGTGAAAAACGCTTCGCACGTTTCTCTCTCCACATTAAGCGGATAAAGAAGAAGCCTCAGAACAGGAAGAAATAGATTTTAACCAACGCCTTCCTTGTCTCACGTCTAGTGAGCATAATATACCACTGGGGGCACTAGGACTCTAGAGGTCGATTGCTATACCACCACCTCCCTAGTTACGCACTCACACTGTGGGAATCACTGCACACAGCACCCTATGCTCATAGAGCTAATGTGATTGGTGGGGATTTTATAATTTCACAGTTTTAAAAGTGTGTTATATTCAATCACGGATTGTTTTGTTAACTTTTTACGGAGAAAGTAAAAAGTGAGAAAGAAGTGGTGAACAAATGCACTGTTGTTATAAAGTATCACTGAGGGTGAGATCCGAATTTTATTTTATAAATACTACACTCTATAAAACTTTCTGTTATCTCCCCCTCGATAAACTTTGGTTTTTGAGGGATACAGCAATTCATATCTGAAGAGTGTTTTATAACGTGCGGAGGAGAGCCCGATTGCTGGAATTTGGGAACACCATAGCTCCGGGATTCAAACTTTTATTTTTGGATAGTTTTACTTTAGTCCCGTTTAAGATTAGTAAGTGGTTAATAATGGAGGCTTACTCATGTATCCTCTTAAAGGGAAATTGGCATCATATCATTTCCCTCAACTTAACCGGTTGTTCATTGTCAGTTATTAGATGTTGGGAGCATAGTGGTCTCATCTGGCCGTACAGCTAGAACGTCGGCCATTTTACATTTCAGTATGGTATACTTGTTATCCTGACCTGACTTTGCTATTGTTCTTGGAATGCAATCGGGATTGGTGCTTAAAAGACCTACACAGGTACTGAGATTTTTATTCACTTTGAATGAGCTTTGACATATAAAATAGCTTAGCACAACCAAATTGCACCAAAGACACAGCCTGAAATGGAGAATCCTGGTCAAATGAGGAAAAACAGACTATTCTCTAGGTGTAAGGACAGACACTTGTAGAGCTGGAATACAATCAAAAATGCAAGCAACCCTGTCCAATCAATATATTAAACTTGTTCATGGCTCATGTTTATCAGTTTCAGTTCCCGATAAGGTTTATTGCTATTCTCACCTTGGGAACTCTATATGCAACAAAATTTGTCGGTATGACTAAAAATTATACATTCTGATAGGAAACATTTATTTATGGTCAGCTATCCCAGAACTATAACGAAGTCTTGATCATGTTTTCATTTTGGAACCTTGTATTGAGCTAATGGACATCCCAACTAAATCAGGATCAATAAGGAGATTCTTATGGAAGTACCCGGCACACATAAGTAGCACTGAAAGGGTATTACTGAAAACCCAGGGTTGCAGGATTTCAAAGCATTTCCAAGATCTCCATCTAGGTTGGGCATCAATTTAGCACCTGCAAAACTCTTTCTACATATGCTTTTCCTTTGCCAACACAAGTATGAAAGCCGGTTCAACTCTCAGTTGTGGGTTTACTTAGCAAGGTGATGAAAATAACATTCTGTAGCTTTAAAAATCTGACAGTGATAGACATTTAAAGAGCTTGCAAACACTTCTGCTTGGACTATAAAAGCTCCAAAAGAGAAGGGATCAAATCATGGCATCTGGAAAAATTACAAGTAAGCAAGAAAAGTCATAAGAATTGTGCTATGGGTGGGAGATTCTGGAAAAGGTTTTCTTGCAAAAACATAAACCTCTTCCAGCATTCATTCAATTAGATTATAATTGCTTACACTTTGTTTTGTGTAGGATCTCTGAAAGCAATTAACAGAATGCTCTGTTATAAAGATAGCCAGAATCTCAGCCATAAATCAAAACAGAACTGCTGCTTTGTGTGAGAAAGGAAGAAGGCATAAGTTAGTTATAGTCCCGCTGTTCTTGTATAGTTTATTGCAGGGGTCCCCAACCTTTTTTTACTCGTGAGCCACATTTAAATGTAAAAAAGAGTTGGAGAGAAACATGCATGAAAATGTCTATGGGGATGTCAAATAAGGGCTGTGATTGGCTGTTTGGTAGCCCCTATATGGAATGGTAGCCTACAGGAGGCTCTGTTTGGCAGTACATTTGGTTTTTATACAACCAAAACTTGCCTCCAAGCCAGGAATTCAAAAATAAGCTCCTGCTTTGAGGTCACTGGGAGCAACATCCAAGGGGTTGGAGAGCAACATGTTGCTCACGAGCTACTGGTTGGGGACCACTGGTTTAGTGTAACCAAATTATGATGCAACCATTGCAAGTAACACTACTGCTGCTATTCATGGCCATATTTCTACATAGGCACCAAAGGGCCCACACCTGGTTTGCAGATGAGTGGGTGGCTGAGGTCCAGTGCCTGGCACAGCACCATAGCTAAATACAGTCCTGTTGAAAAAATTATTGATTCTATTGTATAACCTACATATAGGGTAGACTTCGGAGCGTTTCCATCGCTATGCAAAAATAATCCGACATTTGTATTTCTTACCTCATTTTTCGTCCAGCGCGTAGGATCTGCCGGAAGCGAAGTCGCCCATGTAGTTCTACCCTTATACAGTGCCGTACGAAACTACAGACATTTTGAGAACCATCAAGCATGAAGGCTAGCAAATATGCACTTTAGGCCACAAGTAAGCACCTTCAACAGCCCAGAGCTGCCTATATGAATTAGGGAGATGGCTGACCAGATATAGAAACTCAAAGAGCAACTAAAGACATGAATCTTCAGTTTTCGTAGGTCTGCTGTACAACAGGGCTGGTACAAGAGATCCTAAGAATAAGTAACATCATTATTACCACAATCCTTGTAGCTGCCAATACACAGATATGGACTCTCTAATTCTCGGTCTACTAGAATGTTTTTCCAATACATGGTTCAATGCCGAGATCCAAAATTTGACCTGGACCCCACTTAGCTCACAACAAGGATATAAACATTAGAAAACATTGGTGTATCAGTCATTAAACCATAGTTCGAATCTCACTTTGACATTCAAGATTGGTTTCCAAGAGTAACCAGAAGAGCAATCAGGTTTTCTGCCCGAAAGAGCCTTTAGGGGGGCTCCCCAGCCCTAGAGTTTGGGAACTTCTATCCTAAAATAATGCATAGTACAGTATGCAAACTTGTGAAAAAACACAGCAAGGGTCAATTATGAATGAATTCAACTACTGGAAGGTCTTGGCTTCAGGACTAGATGCTGTGTATATACTTGGTGTTTTTCACTTAATAAAACTGCTTATAACCCAGTACTTTCTCATATTATGAGCCAGAAGCGCGTAATATTTAGCTTTTTTTCTGCAGCTAAAGAAGGTATATTGATTATTCTGCTAGAAGGAAGGGCATTGAATTGTGGGTACTCTCTACCGTGAAGGTGCACCAGCTTGACATACACTGAACAATTGATTTACATTATTGAAAGTGTTTTGCACATACAGAGACCATGCATTAATAATGACTACACCATAACACAAAAAGTGCGACTGAGCAAAAATATTATCAATCGAACAATATAAATCACAGATCAACAGAAATGGGAGAGGATCGCTAAATATAAAAGTGCTATGTCTGGAGAGATGATTAAGTAAAAGCAGCTGTCAAAAGCTTAAACAGAAAAGCAAATCTTTATCTATATCTCCATAGCGAATCTATATAAGCAAAAGCCAGAGCACACTGGTGTTGCCAGATGAATTGTTTCTGTAAGATTAAAATTGCACACAAATCATCCCACATTTTCGCACACAAATCAATTGCAACTGATTGTACGGCTTCTTGGTTAGCGCAATAGGCTGTTATTTTCAGGCCTTGGATTTGACCCAATCGAAATGCAGAAATCAGATATCTGACATGCCAATACGCAAGTTACTGTCAATGGGCTTCATTACAGTGTTTAAAAAGCGAGTTCCCACTCAGCAACATAACTGAAGCCTCAAGAGCCCCATGATGCATAATTTGTACCTTGTCTGCCTTCTCCTTACCTAAAACAATGGCTATACTGCAATGTGGTATCCCCAACAGTCCTAATGGGGACTATGGGCTGTAGTGTGCTATGATTTTGATATATATATATATATATATATATATATATACTAGGGTGCACATTCACTTTATAGAGTTTGCTACTACTTTAGTCACACACTGAAATGAAAAATGAGGCTTCATGTGTGACAAAAGCATTGTCACGAATGTAAAATGTTCAAAACATCTACTATAGTCCAACACTTTGGTATACAAATTGTTTGGTGACTTATTCATATGGGTAACCATTAGATTAGGTAATATGTTTTGACAATGGGTGAAACTCTCTAATGCACATATCTATGCAGGAAAGAGTGTTGTGTTTAATGGTAACTACTCTCATAACTACCATAAAGGGCACTCCCCCCCCCCCCACAAGCACATAATATAACAACTGTGTAAGATCTAATAAAAGTTGTCCAAAAGTAGCATTTTGTAACAATAGGCAACACATTCTTGGTTTTTCTAAATAAAAACCTGATATAAGGAAAGCATTGTACAGTACTATTAATCCAAATCAGTTCGAAGTTGGATTGTCGCCCTTTGTAGAAAAAAAAATATATAGAAAATCCTATTTATGCGGTATTTCCTTCTCATTATCGAGAAGAACAATTGGAAGTTGAGAAGTAGCCAGTCTACAGGTTGGGTTGGTATAATACTATTCAGGTGACATTCATAGTTGGAAAGATATAACATTCAAAAAGACTGATTTAACACAAAATACTGTGGAAGTTTTTGATACAGAAAATGTCAGAGCCTTAAATGGCAAGTATAATTCTGCAGAGAACATAGATAAATTACTATTTTCACTGCTATTAACAAAATACACAGTGCCATCTTTGCTTGCACCTAGAGAAACAGGGACATGCACAAGGTCACAAGGAGTTGATACTGGGATTTTAAACTACCGTCTCCATTTTGGAGAGCCTGTATCAGATTGAAAGTAATCAAACTCTAAGCCAACTCCAGCACAGAGATGTATCTCAAATATACGGCTGCCAGTAAATAAGCAAAGCCAAGGGGTACATTGATGCTTCCTGGTTGCCTCTGAGAATCAAAGGTTGGAAACATTCAAGTCTATGCACCTTTGACCTTAACAAGTTCCAAAACACCTTCCACCAAGCCTTTTACTCTATCAGGTTTCCCTTTATGAATCATTGGCAAAATAATTAAAAATCCTTTCATATAAAAACAGTTGGATAAAGTTTCAGCTGATGTTGATCTCGCAAAATTAAATTAGGAGGGAAACAAAAGTGAAAAAATGAGAACAACCCAGAGTCAAGGAAAAGTAAATGAGCAGGAATATACTCTATAAAGAGGGGCTGAGCACATTGATAAAACGATGTAGATCTATCCCTATTCTTCAGGACAGAAAGGGAACCTTGAACACTGTGATGCATGTGGACAGTAAAGCTTTGGGTATAGTTCATCGGCATTATCATTATGATCCACAATTATTACCAAAGATATTGTTTTACAATACTATGAAATGTGAACCCCCAAAACAAATATAAACAATAGGACATTTGGATAGCTAGTTGGTGTTGCACCTGGAGCTATGACTTGGTTAAAACCTAAATATACTGATAAACTCTATGTAGCACCACCTTTTGTCCAAGTGAGTATACTGGGAGATGTAGTTCCAGAACATGTGGACTAGTTATCAAATATTCCAGCAGTCACAGGTTCTGGAAGCAAAACTGCAGATACCGGTTTCAGATCCCTGCTGTAGAGCAGTCAGGCGGTGAAGTTTGTTTTACAGGATGATCTCGAGAGAGACAAAGGGCACAGCTTAGCTCGAGACCACAGAGAAACTCTCTGCTAAGTAAAAGAACTTTATCCACCCAGATGAAAAAACTAAAAAGTAAGGCCTGGAATCATCATTAAACACTGCATGTCACAAATGCCTAAAATATGCCCTAAAAAAAATCCTAATCAAGATGAGAGCTCTGAAATTCCTCTCTTGTGAACTCTGTTTTCACCCTTTGGATAAATATACCTCCCAAATGCTGTCTTCACATAGAAGCACAGATGTTATCTGGCAGTATGTCAGGGGTCTTCACCCAACACCTGCTATGTTGGTGACACTTTAGTTTTGACTTTTCCTATGAATCGCAGACAAAGCCTTTGGCATATTTACAGGCCGTAATTTAAGAAACATTTATGTTATAACCCCATTGTTGAAACTTAGATCTCTCTTATGTACTTCACAGAACAGGGATGTCTAGAGGAAGGCCCAGTTGGGGCCTTCAAAATGGTCTTAGGACTCCATTTTTTAACCCCTTTGAAATTTGTCAGTATATAAGCCACCCCACAGTAAATGCCACACTGGATCACTCACCCATAATGTGGACAGAGCACAATCACAGAAAACTCTTTTGCTTGTCTCCAGAATGTCAAGGTTTTTACATTAAAGAAAACCCGTTTGAAGTCTACAGAAAAAAGTGGAATTCAATTTTAGAAAGTTATAACTTCAAACTGAACCTGGCCCATTGTGAGAAACGTTATGCTTATGGCGGAGGCAACTGTAATCCAAATCCATGAAGATCTATATTTATGGACATAACCGACTAAGTGTCATAATAACAGCAACTCTACGTTCCATAAACATATATTCTGCCCTCACGTTTTGTATTTGAGCAAAGAAACTCAAGGTTTCAAACCAGCAAGAGTGCCATTGTGTGGTTTATAAAATAAAATGATGATACTTAGGACAGAACTTAGACAAGAAAAGGCCTAGAACAATGCAAAACTGGTGGACCCTTCAATTACAGAAGAAAAACAAGGAATGACAAATAGGTTGTCCTACAGCAGCTGCTAAACTACAAGTCCCAGAATACCGTGATACCCCTTGTATGAAACAAGTGCAAATAACCTCTTCTATGATATGTCCCCCAAATAGTTTTGTATTAGATACAACTACTGCAAAGGTCTACATTATATGCGGATTGCAAAATAGGTGAGAAGTTATAATCAAATAAAAGTTTTCTTACGCCAAGACTGAAGATATTTTAACAAACAGAAGCCAGAACATCAAGTGAGAACAGTATGGTAAAAACTGGAAAGGTTACAAAAGAAGAAAACGATAAATCATAAGTTTCCCATAACACAAATCAATCACATATGACATTGAAAAGAACTAAAATACTTACTTGGAATCCAAGCCAACACTCTCTTAAGCAGGATAAACAGGTGTCTTTACAACCTCATAAATGTGTTAAATATTAAGAGAAAACCAGAAAAGACAGGGGGGGGGGGGATTTCAACAGAAAAAAAAAAAAGAACCAAAAAATAAAAATCAATTCCAGGTGCAAAAAAAAAAAAAAAAAAAAAAAACAGTGCAGACTATTAACACAGGGCCATTTTCAGCAGCTGCCAAATAGATTATTAGACAAGCAATATCAGTCGGGAGCTTTCCTAAAACCTACGTACACTGGACATGTGACTAAATGACAACCCAAATATTCCTCTGGAACAGGACACAGATCCTCAGAAGTCTTTAGAAAAAGTAAGCAATGG
This sequence comes from Xenopus laevis, assembly GCF_017654675.1. Lineage (NCBI taxonomy): Eukaryota > Metazoa > Chordata > Amphibia > Anura > Pipidae > Xenopus > Xenopus laevis. The sequence goes on from NC_054382.1 coordinate 17,098,556, forward strand.
TACGTCCAACAAGCTAGCCTTCCCTATCTTGCCTCCATCCATGCCTGCTGTTTGACCACATGAAACCAGAAGATTGTTGCTGCTCCGCTCAAAGCCAAATGCAGTGTGCTGGTAACCTTATAAAGGAGCAACCATTTATGGCTTGAACAGACGAGCTCAGGCTGCCGGCTGAACTGCCATAAATAGCTCTGCAAGTGGGCTAGGATCAAGTCAGCTGTTCACTTCTTTACTGCCTGTGGCTACCAGGCCCAGCGTTTAAGTCAATATTTGCTTGGGTCATGGGGTTGATGATGTTGCTATTCTGTAATAAACACAAAGCAGAAATATAAAAACTTGGAAACAAAATATCTATGAAACGGCTATTAAATAGCTAGATTTAAATTTTTTCATAATTTTTATTCCTGAATATAAAAAAATAACATTAACACTCACACATTCGAGAATGTTTCACCAAAGCTATAAAATGACAAAATGCATTGTGGTGTAACTATGCTTGTGTACGGTTGTTGCAACTATGCTTGTCTACTGTTGAAAACAGCGACAAAACCCTAGCAACTGCCACAGAACCCAAGCAACTGCCACAGAACCCAAGCAACTGCCACAGAACCCAAGCAACTGCCACAGAACCCAAGCAACTGCCACAGAACCCAAGCAACTGCCACAAAACCCAAGGAACTGCCACAAAACCCAAGGAACTGACACAAAACCCAAGGAAATGCAAGTCAGTTAATGAACATTGCTGGGATTGCAGCATGATGGACTATTAGCCAGAATTTGTGGGTTTATATATGCTGTAAACAAAACCACATTAACCCCTGTCCAAAAGTGTGGATCCAGAACCCAGTATTATCATTGTCAAGGAAATCTGCCCATACAAAGATTTGATCATTTGGCCTGGTCAACAAGAGAGTAAATATTTACCCAAATGGCCAACCAAGTAAGGACCCAAATCAGGCTCATCTGAACTTTTTTGACTTTAAATTTGCAAACAGATCACACAGGGGTCCATGCTGAGCTAACCCTCGTGGACCACATAAACCTCAACACATCTTTGGCCCCAGGATTTTCTTGTCAATCAAGTCTAATTCAACTCTCCAACATTTGCTTAGGGCTTGCTGATCATTTTGGTGAACAGCCTTTCAGATCAATCAAGAGAGGCTGAATCATTGGCCAATATATCCCTCTGTATGGACAACTTAAGGCTATGGCCACACTGATCTCGACCTGCGTAGAAATGCAGGCTGAGAATCTGCTGCCCAGCTGCTCTTCGTCCACTGTGCTGCCTGCATCCAGAATCATTACCTCCGTTCAGGTGCAGTGGATTTCGGTGCACAATGTAAAATCTTTTGTTTTGGGCGGAAATCTGCAACATCTGTCTGCACCTGAGCAGAGGTAATGATTCTGGGTGCAGGCAGTGCAGCACAAGCAAAGCAGCAGATTCTCAACTTGGGCTAAAATGTAAATCACCTGGGGGCAGGCACACGGAACGATTCATTTTCCAAAGTCGCCCCTAATTGCCTCACGAGGAAACTTCGGGAAATGAAGTGCTCCGCATGCCTGCCCCCAGGTGATTTACATTTTAGCTGGCTGAAGGCAGGGAAAGTTTTAGGGTCTGGCCACATGGGCAGATTCGGGGAGATTAGTCGCCGCAAAGAAGAGGAGATTTGTCGTCTGGCGACTAATCTCCCTGAATCTGCCCATGTGGCCAGACCCCAAAATTTAAGTAACTGTAACATAAGATAATATAAGCAGGTCTCTTGGGGAAACAAATCCTTGCAGCTTAAAGGGTAATTCACCTTCATTAGTAAATTTGTAAACCCTAAAACCCCCAGAAATGTGCTCAAACTTTCCATAACCTGCCAAATTTTGTAAAATAGACATGGTAATTAAGGGATGTGACCACAAAATGGGCGTGGTCAACATTTCTTGCCACACTACTCACGGAAAACCTTTTTGTCACTTTTTCTATTTTCAAAATGTTGGGAGGAGTGGAGTTGGAAATGATCAACAGCAACTCTGGCAGTTAAATAAAACAAATCACAATAATTCTACTGAAATAAGTTGGTTTTACTCAAAACAACATGCTGTATCGAATATATTTCTGTGATTCTGAAGAATAGGGAACTCTTCGAAGTCACATAGACTAAAGACTAAAATAACAATATCTGCCCATCACAAAAAAAGGAACATCATGTAATTATGACCAATAGGGATGCTTATCAGGTGCTAGTGATGGAAAGAAAGAGTAAAAAACAATATGGCAGCTGCCAGTCTGTGTACACTCGTGAAGGAATGTCCTGCATATTCAATATACACAATTTGGGTGTTCATCACATTTATAATCAGGCCAAACTAGACGTTAAAGTGCTTTTATTACTTTTTCCACTGCTGACTCCAAGAACCCTTAAACTCTTAAGATGTTCAGCTTAGTCTCCTCTCTGCCAATTTGAGTCGTTAGGGGTTTATGAGCGTTTGACATCATTGTCTGAGAAGTTGAGGGGTGCTGAGAGACCTGCAGCCACGGTCTTGGCTAGGAACAATATAAAAAGCTTCCAAGCAGGTTTCACAGTACTGCAACATCTTCTATCCTCTCAGCATTTCGGTGATCAATGAGATGAGCACAATAGGTGCTTCTGCCTAGAATCTGACAGTCAGGTCCATTTAAATATCTCAGGACGGGATGCTAAATTTGGTTTGGCTCATGTCACCGTGCAAGTCAGAACTGGAAAGTCACAGCTATTTCCTCCATGCAATGTTCCTAAATCCCCTATTAAATAGATGTCTATCCAACAGCTCCATGTTGTCTGCAGAACAAATTAATGCAAGGAGAGGACAATACCTCTACATAGGGTTTAGCCCCACATTCCCTGAATATATAAACGTTCTGGAAACATTTTTGGAGCCATTATTCTTTTGTTGCGCTAAGTGGCAGCTGCTGAGCTACTTCTTGCCAAGGTTAAATGATATTCCATAAATGCCAATATAAAAGTGCCCCCAGAGACCAAAATAACTTGGAATGCTTATTTGCCTATAGTTATGTATGTATTTTCAGTACACCCTAGTTCTATTAAGCAAGAAATCCTCCTTTACTGATCTAAAACTCTATAAAGTGTTAATAACCAGAATGCCTTAAAAAAAAAAAAAAAGGGGGGGGGGGAACAGGATACTTGTTCAATTCAACATATGACTGGCTGCTTATACATTACTTGCTTCTGGTAGCAGGTTCTAAACAGGGATGGACAACTCCTGGCCCTGCTCCATTTTGGAACTTCATCAGGAAAATAGCAAAATGAGCACAAGTAATTAGTTCTGCATGGGAAGGATTTTCAAGACAAATAAAATGGCAGTTCCCACTTGTGTTTCCTTCCATCAATCTACACAGGGAACAAATGCTCTGGGCATACAATACACTGTGACCTATTAGGGGATATAAACTTCCTACGGAATAATATCAAAATACAAATTATAAATATGCAATTATAGAAATTTTTCTTTTTGATCTCGGACGCAATATACAATAACACATTTTAGTAATGGTGGGGGTGCCTCAGGCTATGGGATCAGTTTGTCCAAAACAGTCAAAAAACTACTGATCTAATAATTACAATCCCCATGTGCAACTGTCAGTATTAAATTAACTTGTCTAAAGGAAGACAACGGGCAGATTCCTATGGGATTTACCACGTTCACCTTCTGTTCTGCATAATCCACCAATTCCTATGAAGGTTTAGGAGAGAGGCTTGAGGCACGTCTGTATATTCTGCACAATTCCCCCTGTAACAAGTCCATTCCAACGCTACACACCATTGATAGTAAAGGCAGCAGCCTGACACACACTAATAGAGAAGCAAGTTATGAATAGGAACAAAAAGATGGCTGTGGACATCCTATGGTTTAAGGCTATGGTTTTAACCAGTGCAACCTTGTATAATCTGGAGTTGTATGCGCTCAGAAAGACTGGTAATCCTTTCACTGAGTGATACTAAATCCAGGAAGAAAGGCTTGTTTATTCCTTATTCGCCAAACTCCGTAGGATCATTTAAAACAGCTGTGCTAAATATTTCCCTTTAATAATTCAGTTGGTGCTGCCAGAGTGTAATCAGCTTCCCTTCCTCATGCTGTCATATCCCTAGCTGGAGATAATTATCATTCAAAAATAACCATAAATAAGAATTCCCTGGGAATTGGCCTCCCTGCAGAGTTCCACTTGCAAAATCAAGTTCATGGCCACCCAATTTGAGCCAATGCTAGTCTTTGTTATAATGTGCATCAGGTTGGTTACTCCAAGCAAACGGTGATATAGATCTCTCTATAGGAAACCATTGCTTTGCTTATCCTGATAATATATTAATGACCTGATAATGCTGCAAAATTGTCTTTTAGATGATAAAGTTCCAGACAGTCATCTTCCCTCTAATCAGAAAAACAGTTTGCTATATCTTCTGACTATGGGAAAGTAACCAAACACGGCACTATATGGAACGGCATTATATATATAGGCACATGAGCATCAGCTAAGACACCAGCTCATAAACAAAGTTACAAGACAGATTTGTATAGCAAATATCACTAAGGGTCAGGGCACATGCTCAGATTCGGGGAGATTAGTCGCCCGACGACAAATCTCCTCTTCTATGGGGGGGGAGACTAATTTCCCCAAACTGCCTTCCACCGGCTAGAATGTAAATCCCAGGCGGGATGGCACTGAGTGCTTTGTGTGCGATGTCGCCCGAAGTTGCCTCATGAGGAAACTTCTGGCAACTTTGGAAAACGGAGCGCTCCGAGTGCCATCCCGTCAACGATTTCCATTCTAGCCGGCGAGAGGCAGTTCGGGGAGATTGGTCGCCCTGAAGAAGAGGAGATTTGGCAACTAATCTCCCTGAATCTGAGCGTGTGCCCTGACCCTGAAGAAAGGCAATTGGAATCAATAAGTCAACAACACATGATTAGATATTTGAAGCCAAAATGGCCATTTTCAAAGAAATTCTGATGTCATTAGTTTATGTTACATAGTTAATTTGGGTTGGGAAAAAATACAAAACCCAAGTCCCTCAAGCCAACCCCTCCAAACAAACCCTAGAACACAAGCCCTGACCCAAGTCTTGACCCTCTTCTCCTATTGTTTAATGCTTTTATTACTTTTACCAGTCTAGTTGTATGTCTCTGCACTCTCTCCAGCTCATTAACATCCCTCTTAAGGACTGGAGGCCAAAACTGCACTGCATACTCCAGATGAGGCCTCACCAGGGAACTACAAAGAGCAAAAATTGCATTTGTATCCCTACATTTAAAGTAAAGTTTTGCATGAAAAAGTTCATAATTTGCCTTAGTAACCTTTTAACCTTCTGTGAGGTACTGTACAAAATACTTTAGAAAATGCCATATAAATCACATCCACTGCTACCCCAGGGTCTACATTTCTACTTATCTCCTAATTAAAGCCAATTAGATGAGTCTGGCTATGTGGACATACAGTCTGAAGCAGTCCTGAAGCTGAACCAATGAATTGTATACCATGCTTAATAAACAGGTCAACTAGCCCTGATCAATTGTTGCATAGGAAGGTCTTGGTTTGGCACCAATAGGCTACCGATTCAGGAGAAGCCATGAGGATAGATAATGCCTGTTCATGTGAAGGCAGTTGGGCCTTATAACCCAAAAACTAGTTTATTAGTTAAAAATATGCAGTATATTGTATTATTTTCTATTTGAAAAACATTACATTGTATGTTGCTTCTGCCATGTATGAATACAGAGACTGGTAGTGTCTGCCTTCACTTGGTGCCCCTGAATCCCGCTACCATGTGATCACAAAAGAAGCAGGTCCATTTGTTATCCCCAATGATGCAGGGCAGAAAACAAGTTCAGCTTCTATATAAACCAGAGCAGCACTTTATTCTTTCGTTTTTCTTTCTCTCTTTTCTTTTAAATTGATGACAGAATTCCCTTAAGTAAATGAGATGGCCGGGACCCAAGGGCCCTCCCTTGGGCAGTAGGGAGAGAGGATTAAAGACGATAAGGAAGTTCTGAGTGACTTGGAGCAGATGAGAAAAATAATAAGGAAAGGAACAGTTCAGACTTGGCTACAGGGATGGGAATACGTGGGTGGAAATCCCCTTGGTTGGAAATAAAGCAGGCACTGGAGAGTACACATGTAAGGACATTCTGTGCAAGAGATGAAGGAAATGTTAATAAAAGTGGCATATATTAATCAGACTACTATATGAAAGTGCTCCGCGGAGCATGAGCTCATGGCTGAATATTGCCCAGTAGATTTGTTATACTCCGTAGATGTAGATAGATTATATATATATATATATATATATATATATATATATATATATATATATATATATATATATATATATATATATATATATATATATATATATATATATATATATATATATATCTATATCTCTATCTATATCTATCTATATCTATATCTATGTCTATATCTCAATACCTTTCTAGCAGGAATGCCCTGTGTTTTACTCATAGCACGGTTTTTACAAGGCAGGGCACTTTCCAATCTCACATGATATATGTAAATTAACAAATTAAAGTAAATTGTTCTTAAAGCAAAACAGACTGATCCACTGGAAGCCCTGGATATCTAAGAATCCTGCTTTTTAAAGTGCCCCAGCCACAAAAAAAGACATTTTTAAACCATTAAAGAAAAGTATTTCACTCAAAGTTGCTGGTTGTTTCTTCTCAATTGTACCAGTTCATCTTCTAATTCTGGCCAGATAGATCACTCACTCAGCCTCACCCCCTTTTACACAGGTGGTTACTACATAATGCCAACACATTTACTGGCTTTTCATCCTGAGTGAACACAACTCAGGCTGTATATATACATACATATAACACACACACTCTGGCAACTCCTTAATGACAATTTCATTATCCCAGTATCATTTTTCACATTAACTATAAAACTTGCCATTGCAGTCCACTAATCTATATAAACAACCCCCTCCCCTCTCTAATCTACAGCCTGTTAGGCTTTCAGATAAGGAGAAGCTCATTATACAAAGGCTTCTCAGTGGACTACTTCAGGGAAAAAAATAGTTTGCTCCAGGTCTAGTAAACAACCAATCAACACTAGCAAATATTTAAACCCACAAGAGTTAGAAGACCTCAAGTAGAACTCATGAAAGCTTTATTCCATAATGTCTATAAGCTAGACACACAAGAAATTTTAAAACGAGTAGCTTGTATCAAATGGAAGCAGTTTAAGAAAAATTTAAAAACAAAATCACTGGATTCAAGTGAAAAACATCATTCCATCATAAGACTAAGTTTTATATTGAAATCTGAAAGGGATAGTTATGTTACAGACAAAAACTGCATACAGAGAACATCAGTTAATATACAATTTATATTCTGTAGCGTTTAAGAGGGGAGGAATCCAGCAGTAAATGATTCATATTTACATATTTTATGTCTTTTCTCTGAAGGTAAAATTCCCCTATAAGCAGTATTTATGACTGCCTATTCACAAGGGGAAATCCTGTCTGAGTTAATTCCTCTGTAGTCTATTCTTTCCCAAGATTCTCGTCATACCTGCTTCTGAAGTGGGGTCAGTTCTAAGGCAGAAATCCAATCTGGACTTTTTCAGTAAAATTGAAGACCTAAAGAAAAAAAACAAAAACACAAACAGTTTAGTTTTTACTGTATAAGACTGGATTGTACAAGCAGAGGGCACTGTTACACAGCCAAGATGCAGAATAATGAGCCTGATTTGAAATGCCCATAACGCACAACTATTCATATCATCACCGAACTGCTCAGCGCTGGGAAATGAAGCTCCTACAGGACTTACAGGCACGTGGCCATAGGTACCCCTGCAAGCAATGAGGGCAGCATATCTGAAAGCATTTAAGACTCTGAATTCATGAACATGAGAAAACAAGTATGAAGGAGTGCTTTTTATTGTGCCAAAAGAAATGGAAAAAAGCGTCCGTGCAAATTTGTAAAACAAAACTTGACCATGTGGCCCTCTAGTCTCAGAATGCTATATAGAGCACAAAAGGACAAGGGTTATATTTTTTTCTGCCCAGATGAGGTTTAATTACTTACCCCGCAAACATCAAGCAGATTCCAATGCATTACAATTATACAAAAAGATTGCCCCATAATGTCGCTATATAACAGGGGCCACAGTGCTCCCCATTAGTGATGTGCAGGTCATGAAAAACTCAACCTGCAACTGACCCTAACATGCAAAATGTTGCCATTGTAGGACCCACACCCAACCCCAACCTTGATCCATATGCTACTTTTGCCCGAAACTCTGGTTCAAAGAAAGGGAATCTTCAGAATCAGATGAGATGTGCACTCCCCTGGTCTGACCCACACCCAACCCGAACTTTGTTCCATACAATACTTTTGCCCGCATCTCTGGTTCCCCTGGTTTGACCCACACCCAACCTTAACCCACAATGGTTGGCCAAATTTCAACCCAAACGGTAAAGCCATGGGCCACCACAGGTTTCAGGTCAACTCACACATCACTACTTCCCACAATACAGTCTGGCATTTTTGTCTGCAGACCAGAGGATTAGGAACTGTTCAAGTGGAACTTTTCTGCACAGTGAGTTCTTATTTATTTTGTTGCCTTTGGGGTCCTACGTAGAGAGTGGAAGGGTTGGCCGATCTGCCTGTTTCAGTCCTAATGGCCTGCTATATACATGGGAATAGAGTTTCATCAGATTATTAGTAGGGAAAATCTGATCAACCAGCACCAGAGGCTGAGGTTATGCCCTCCTGCTACTGTAATCACCAAAAGGAGCTCATCAATGCAGTTTGGTCCTCCATGTGTGTGACAAATATACTAAACTGACCATTATCCTTTGTAGAACTAAGCTATTATTGAGTGTCATATGCAATAAACAGGAACAGAACACACATTTTAATAAAGAGAAGTCAAATCGCCTAACCCATGAGCCGGTCTTTCCAACCTCTGGCTCTCTAAAGCTGGCCATAAAGTCAGATCTCTGATGTCCCAGATCTCTGATGTGGGCCCTATCAGGCTAATCCTAGGGCCCAACGATCAGATCACAGTTAGGAGAATATGGGCGGCTGGACCCGACAGGATTATTTAAATGCCCGATTGGTATGACATGTTGTATAAATTCATCCAATCCATGGCTTCCCCTTAAATACGCATTCACAATCATCCTTTTGGTTGTAACCACAGGTTTGGGATCTGTTTTCGGAAACCGGTTATCTGGAAAGCTCAGAATTATGGAAAGGCCGTCTCCCATAGACTCCATTTTATCCAAATAATCCACATTTTTAAAAAATAATTCCCTTCTTCTTTGTAATAACAAAACAGTACATTGTACATGATCCAAACTAAGATATAATCAATCATTATTGGAGACGGAACCAGCCTATTTGGTTTATTTAAGGTTTAGATGATCTAGTAGATTTAAGGTATGAAGATCCAAATTACAGAAAGATCTGTTATCTGGAAACCCTCAGGTCCCAAGCATTCTGGATAACAGGTCCCATACCTGTATTATGTACATTAAATACCTGTGCCAACTGCTGGGGGTGATTTACCATCCAGCCATATACCGGCAAACAAGGAATGAAGTGTTCAAGTCAGCAATATACAGTATAAAGTAGCAGATGATCCTAACATGGCAATAAGAAGGTTAAACTCACTGTGCTCTTCAGCATATTGATATAAAAGAAATTGCAGTTGAGAGCAATCAGAAAGGATAAATGCTTAAATCGGTTGAGGGATGAATGAGTCCGGGCTCAAACAGAATCAAAAGGCTACGTCATCCATGGCCATGTGCCAGAAAGCAAGGCACACAATGGGCAGCCCTGTGCTTTTCACCTTCACCAGCTGTATGGAAAATAGACCCAAGCTTTAATTCGTTGGATAAATGGGGTCATCACAAAGGACGTCCTTATATAGTACAAAGCTCTCCAGGATGGAGACAGAACTATAAAGCAACTACTGAACCACATAAGGAACAAAGACTGTACACGTGAGAAGAGATGTCTCCAAACCCAAATACACCTGTGACTAGAATAAGTGCAGCCCTCCACCACACCCAGGCTTGGACCTGTGATGGTCCCTTCTGGATCGCGAGTTCTACAAGCCAACGCATATATAAATTGCTAGAGAGAGAAAAGTCTCACAGGACTCCACCATGGAACATGTGTTAAGAGCTTTGTAACCAGTTAGGTGCTATCTCCACCAAATTCTTTAATTGCTCAGTATGCACCACCAGCTCAGCCTGGGTTTTGTTTTTGTGAAGAACTATTAATAGGGCGATCAACATATTGTAATTTTATCTGGGTAGGGTGCCAAGTGCCTGTACTGGAAGAATTCTACTGTGTATAGGGGTCAGTATATAGAAACAAATGAGGCCTCCAGGCACTCTTGGAAATCCACACAATCCCAAAAATTGAAGTAAAAACACTGCTGAATTAAATTTGCATCTCCAAAGGTCGTACGTATTTCATGACATGCTCTGACTGTTGTGCACAAAATGCTTAATATTTAATTCAACTTCAATATACTGTATTTTTACTTTTATTTTGTGACCTAGTGGATTTCCTTTTGTTCTATAGCTGACCATTTTAAGATCCCCGACAGGAGACCTGGGCCACCGATTCAGTTTGGTGAATTAATTTACACTGGTTACTTGTGGCACATTCCCCCCTTTGTTGATAGTTGCTACACAGATTTATTTGACGAAGGGGCCAAAACATGGCCTTGGTCTGTAGTTATATATGGGTTTTGTTTTTACAGGTCCCTGCTCATTTCAATGGCAATTCATAAGTTAGGGGAATCCTATAACTGGCCAATCAGGCTCTTTCACACCCAAGGACTGGAGATGCCACTGGCAACCTAAGCAAATAGGGGGTTTAACTGTTTAAGGGTTGCATTTACTGAGCTGTATAAATGAAAATTATATGGGCAAATGACAGTTAGTGTATCTATCAAACAATGTATTTCTCCTATTAGAAGCCATTGTCCCCCTCACTCACAAACATGTTTCATCCATAATAAGAAAGCTTGGCAAAAGCCACCAGGACCTGGAGCATGTTTTTTGGACTTCCACCAACCAAGCTTAGAGAAAGATTTTATGTTTGGAAGTTATACTGTACATTGAAACTTCTCAAATTCAGAACCCCCACATGGCCCCACAGGCAGCGACTGGGTCTGTTATTGTTACACCCTTGAATCTTGGCTTTACTTAATGGCACCCAAACATAATCTATAGGACAAACAGCATGGTGATGAGGATGAGACAGTTTCTCTAGTGCTTAAAGTCTCCAAATTGTGACACACTATACGGCATCAAAAGAAACAAGACTGAGCAGAAAAGAAAAAAACCTTCCTTAACAATAAACACTTTCAATATGGCTCCGTTACTCTGCAAACTGACAGTAAAACCAACATGAAAAGAGTCTTCATCTTAAAGGTCATGGGAAACCCAGCTTGGCTCTGGCCGTTAAAGTCACAGTATATAATGTTGCAAAAGCACATCCGACTAACCCTCTTCTCTCACAACCTGGTCACCAAGTGAACGATACAGACCCAAACTGTAGCCAAGTTATTGCCTAATAAAGAGGAACCCGATGCCTGTGAATAAGATATAAAAATCAAGGTGTGTTACATTGCCTTTAGTTCCAGGGAATGCTGCATTGGATGGCAAGAGTTCCCTTTATTATTTCCAAAGAACTGGATAGACTCGCTGCATTAAAGATTTAATGGCAAAGGCCAAGAACACCTGCAAATGAAATACCTTGCATGCTCTGTAAGCTAGGCCCTCCTAATTTATCATATCTGAAGGGTTAGTGTACCTTAAATCTTAGTATGGATGTCTTTGCTCCAGCCAATGGATAGCAGCTTTACAAACAAGGCAGTGGTTTGAAGGGCAGAACTGAATAATCTAGAATGGGGGTCCCCAATCATTTTTACCCACAAACAAATAATAAATCATAATAAATCATTTCCTGGGGGTGCCAAATATGGGCTGGGATTGGCTTTGGTAACCCCTAGGAGGCTCTCTTTGGCAGCACACATGATTTTTTTTGCACCCAAAAGTTTCCTCCAAACCATGAATTCAAAAATAAGCAGCTGCTTTGAGGCAAAATGCAAGGGTTTAGTGAGCAACATGTTGCTCATGAGCCACTGGTTGAAGATCACGGATCTACAACATGGTTCTGTGCTGATCATCCCAACAAAACATATGTTAAAAAGGTACAAAGGCTGCATTAGGTCTACCATCTGATCAGACATTTCAAGTCTTTAAAAGCCTGTTTTTTTTTTTTAACCTTGGGCTCCCAGATTCTATGTTAAGTATTGCAACATCGGGGAACCTGAGATAAAGAATCTACTGATGGCTCATCTACGTGTTGAGAGTGTTCACCTTTGAGATCACATCTAGTATGATGTAGAGAGTGATATTCTGAGACAATTTGCAATGGGATTTCATTTTTTATTATTTGTGGTTTTTGAGTTATTTAGCTTTTTATCCAGCAGCTCTCCAGTTTGCAGTTTCAATAATTTGGTTGCTAGGGTCCAAATTATCCTAGTAAACATGCATTGATTTCAATAAGAGACTGGAATATGAATAGGAGACAGTCTGGATAGAAAGACGAGTAATAAAAAGTAGCGATAACAATACATTTGTAGCTTTACAGAGCATTTGTTTTAAGATGGGATCAGTGACCCCTGTTTGAAGGCTGGAAAGAGTCATCAGAAGAAGGCAAATAATTCAAAAACTATAAAAAAAAAAAGGGCCAATTGAAAAGTTGCTTACAATTAGCCATTCTCTAACATACTAAAAGTTAACTTAAAGGTGAACCACTGCTTTAAGGGGAATTTCAGAAATTTCTGCTCACAGCCTGGTATTTTATGGGGGAAATAAAATAGATGTTGCTCCTTACAAATATGGTATATTTTCCCTCTAGTGGAAGAACACCACAGATAAATAAATCTCGACCCTTTTAGAAAGGAACTTTTCCTTTTTAGATTCACTGCAAATGATTTTACTTGTAAACTAATCAGACTTGAGAAAACGGGCACCAAATAAAAATAATTTTAATTTTTTTTAAACGTTCCATTTTTCTTTTGGAGTCACTTATTGGAAATATTCGCATTATGTGCGGAGATTTCAGAATGCTCATTCTGATAACTAATGCTAATAACGTGAACACCACAAAACATTAATAATGAATGTATACTAGAACATTGGTTAGCATGCCTTTTTTTCTCCATAAGGTAATTTTTATTTTTGGCTTTGTATTCCCTTTGAGCAGACAGTGAAACAATTTCTAATAGAGGTGCAGTAGTTGAGATTCCAGGCTGATCGTACTTAAAGGAAAACTATACCCCCAAACAATGTAGGTCTCTATTAAAAGATACAGAGTAAAACAGCTCATGTGTAAAACCCTGCTTCATGTAAATGAACCATTATCATAATAATATACTTTTTTAGTAGTATGTGCCATTGGGTAATCATAAATAGAAAATTGCCATTTTAAAAAATAAGGGCCGCCCCCAGAGATCGTACGATTCACTGTGCACACATACAAACCACATGTAAGGTCACATGAGCCAATTAACAGACAGAGTTCTGCCTTTTGCTTCCTCACTTCTTCCTGTTACAGTTAGTGTTGTAGTATTTCTGGTCAGGTGATCTCTGAGGCAGCACAGATTGAGTCACAAAATGGTGGTTCAAGGCAAGAGATGTAAAAGGGCAATATTTATGTAAATATATATTCCAGTTTGGTAAGATTCTTTAATATGTCATTCAATTTGATATAAACTATCTTTTGCTTAAGTATTCATTTTGGGGGTAAAGTTTTCCTTTAATAAAGACTTGGCCGGCACAAAGGTACCGAGCAACGAGTGGGGATGCTTGTCTGTAAGATCTGGGAAAATGAGATTTTCCACTGGTTTTAATTGCTATGCTGGCAACATTTATAAGAGAATGACTTGCCGGGACATCACGGCAGACAGGGAACAATAGGCTTTGCAACATCTGCACAAGATGCTGATTTTAAGGGTTCTTCCCCCATCCCCAAATTCCCCCAGTTATGCATACTTGGCACAGGAACACAGGCGCTCCTCACAGGATACAGCCCAGTACTTACGGGCTATTATTTTTATTTATGTCCATTGTATTTATGAAGCCTGATGTGATATATGTAAAGGGTACAATTTCTAACTACACAGAGTATTTTTTAATATATACATGTTTTCTGTCATGGAATGAAATTTGCTTTCTCCTCCAATCCAGAGATCATGACTTTTTACATGATCCATTTTGCTGCAGGCAAAATTAAAAGCCTTTCAGTAAAGTGGAAGCAAATATATTCCTAGGTTCTCCTGACTGCTGTTTGCTTACTTCTGCCAGCCCAGTAGCTCAAACAGGGGTACGGACAATAAAGTAACGTAGTAATTGTGTAAAGAAGTGCAATTTGAAGGAAATGTATATACTTTTGATTTAACAATGTTTGGGAATTGCATTTCCTTGCACTAATAATACTGGGGCCAGAAACCTATCAACCCACCAGATTATCAGAGAATTGCTTGTATATTAGATGGAGTCGGGGGGGGGAAGAAGTTGGAGGCGTCAGGCTTAATTGGGCTTCATTAGGTTGATAGCTGGGTGAGGTTGGTGGCATAGCTAGGACATTCTGGATGCATGGTATAAAAAAAAAAATACCCACTCTGGAAATCCTTTGCTGCACATAATGCTGAGTAGCAGGGAGGATCTCAAAGAACAAGAAAGATGGTGGAGCAGGTTCCCTATAATAGTACCCTAGACCGGTGCCAACATTCTGCTGATCTGATTGTTTGTTCCCAAGACCCAACATGACTTCAATCCTGCCCCATAGCTATATGGAAGCCTTTGAAGCACAGGATACAGAGTAGATAGCAGATAAGGTCTGAAGAATCCCATTGTATACTACAGAGCTTATCTGTTATCTGCTGTGTATCCTGTGCCTTTCCTCCTTTTTTCAGCTTTGAGTGGCTTCCCCCATGGCTACACAGCAGCTTGTTTACATAAACTATAGTAGTATTAAACTGTTATCTACTGTGTATCCTGTGCTTGAATGGCTGCCCCCATGGCTACACAGCAGCTTGTATATATAAACTATAGTACGTATCTGTTATCTACTGTGTATCCTGTGCTTGAATGGCTGCCCCAATGGCTACACAGCAGCTTGTTTATATAAACTATAGTAGTAGTAATCTGTTATCTACTGT
Organism: Xenopus laevis; assembly: GCF_017654675.1. Lineage (NCBI taxonomy): Eukaryota > Metazoa > Chordata > Amphibia > Anura > Pipidae > Xenopus > Xenopus laevis. The sequence goes on from NC_054382.1 coordinate 17,113,812, forward strand.
GTATCCTGTGCTTGAATGGCTGCCCCCATGGCTACACAGCAGCTTGTTTATATAAACTATAGTAGTACTTATCTGTTATCTACTGTGTATCCTGTGCTTGAACAGCTGCCCCCATGGCTACACAGCAGCTGGTTTATATAAACTATAGTAGTACTTATCTGTTATCTACTGTGTATCCTGTGCTTGAATGGCTGCCCAATGGCTACACAGCAGCTGGTTTATATAAACTATAGTAGAATTTCTGAAGCAAATACACCAGTTGTCCCAGTGCAGGGCAACAGTACATTGTATTTTCAATACTTTAAAACACTTTCATTTTTGTGGTGTTACGAAACTGACTGGTATAGCAGGGCAGCACGTATCGCCTACGGCTGTTATTTTGGGGTTTTTTTGTATTTTTTTCAGCTACTGAATGAACATCAGACAATACAGAACGGTGGTTTCCAACCTGTGCAAAGCACCAAATAAGGGCACAGAGAGTGTGCGAGTGATGCACAACCAGCCAAAGCTGAAGGCGATCCAGTTATACAAATCTCTCCCCCAGTAATATAAAATATATACGACAAGACTGCATTCTGCAAGAGAACTACAAGTGACTGATATTCTTATTTGCTAGAATTTCCAACTTGAGTAAATATAATTTATTATCTTACACGTGCCACAGAATATAATAATTAGCTATACTCTCTAATGGGGCACATGGGGTATTATGAGTAACAACTACTAAAGGTGGCTGTTTATGGACAGATGAGATCTAGTTATCTGTGCCAAATGGGGCCCCATCGATCCAACCAATACCCATGTACTATGGCGGGGACGGGGCGTTGACGTGACAATCGCGAGTGGCCGAAGGTTGCATCAATCATAGGGAATCCAGTTGCTAATTTGGAAATCTGGCCAGGCAGTTTTGAGCTGAACAGCCCTTCAAAAAACCAGGTTGTCAAGGTCAAAACCGGACAGGTGGCAACCCTAATGGCTATACCATAAAGTGTGGTTCACCTTTTAGTTAACATCTGGTATATTAAAGAATTTCCTATTCTTAGCAACTTCATAACTGGTCTTCATTATTTATGTTTTGCTGTTATTTAATTATTTGCCTTGATCTTCTACATCTTTCCAGCTCTCAAATAGGGGGTCACTGACCCCAGCAGCCAAAATCTATTGGTCTGTGAGGCTAAAATGTAATTTCTATTGTTACATTTTATTCCTTATTTTTCTGTTCAGTCCCTATCCTATTCATATTCCAGCGTCTCATTCAAACCGTCGTCTGGTTGCTTTGGTAAACAATAACCTAGCAACCAGATAGTTGCTGAAATTGCAAATTTGAGAGCTGCTGAACAAAAAAATAAGTAAAAAAACTCAAAAAACAAATAACTGAGAACCAATTGCAAACGGTCTCAGATTATCAATGCATATGTTCTACCTATGACTAGATCATATTGGGCCCCACAGAAAATAATTTTTCAGGCCACCAAAAGCTTAGAGGATGACCTATTTACCAATATTTATTGAAATTGTATATTAATTAGGGCCTCATGGGCCCCCCTTATACTGCCTGGCCCCCCCCCCTGCAGCTGCAGTGTCTGCTTCCTCTGTAGTTACACCCTTGTGTCCTACAAAAAGTTAATTTTAATGTGAAGAACCCCTTTAAAGGAAGTTCAATGTGAAAATGGATAGGCTCTGCAAAATAAAAAATGTTTCTAATATAGTTATTTAGCCAAAAATGTAATGTATAAAGACTGGAGTGACTGGATGTCTAACATAATAGCCAGGACACTACTTCCTGCTTTTCAGCTCTCTAACTCTAAGTTAGTCATGACTTGAAGGGGGGCCACATGGGTCAAATCTGTTCCGTGAGTTTGTAATTGATCCTCAGCATTCAGCTCAGATTCAAAAGCAACACTTATGACTCATTTGGCCTCCCCCTCAAGTCTCTGATTGGTTACTGCCTGGTAACCAATCAGTGGAAACCAAGAGAGCTGAAAAGCAGGAAGTAGTGTTCTGGCTATTATTTTACACATCCAGTCACTCCAGCCTTTTTCACATTTCATTTAACTAACTATATTACCGTATATACTCGTGTATAAGCCGACCCGTGTATAAGCCGAGGTACCTAATTTACCTAAGAAAACTGGAAAAATGTATTGACTCGTGTATAAGCCTAGGGGCCCCATGTCAGATTTCAAAATGTGAATATCGAGACATAAAAGTCAGCTCATTTTTACATTTAAAAGAAATGATTTAACAGATAAAATCATATTGAGAAGTTTGTAGACAATTTTGAGAAAAAGGAGTAACAAAAACTATGGAACAGAAAACTATGGAATCAGAGGCTGCACACTACCTCCCCACCACCCGCACGGGCCCCCAGCCACAAATTCCCCTCTGTCCCCCCTTCTCCCCCAGTGCTTACCTTCTTCATGTGTATTACAGCTGCTATTGAGTGGGGGAGGTCAGGAAGGAGTGAAGGCAAGAAGCAGCTCTGCCAGCCGCAGGAGTGGATCTGGGCTGACGAGGCCCTGGGGGCCCACCTAATGTTCCCTCTTATTCCTTCTCGGCTATACGCTCCTTCCGCGGCCCCAGCAGGACTGTCTGTGACTGACTGTCACGATCGCCGCCCGGAGCAGGTTCAGGAGCTCCGGGCGGCGCGTCCTTCCCTGCCGGCGTTCGCTCCCAAAATGGCGGCGCCCATGGCCGCCACGTGGGTAGCGGCCCGGAGCTCCTGGACCTGCTCCGGGCAGCGATCGTGACAGTCAGTCACAGACAGTCCTGCTGGGGCCGCGGAAGGAGCGTATCTACGGTATGACCCGCGTATAAGGTTGAGTTTTTCAGCACATTTTGGGTGCTGAAAAACTCGGCTTATACGCGAGTATATACGGTAGATACATTTTTTATTTTGTACAGCCTATTTACCCAGTTTTTATTTTTACACTTAATTTCTTTAAGACCACAATACACGGTCCCGCCTCAAGGCGTAATAATTTTAAGTATCACTTTCTTGTCTACAACATTACCACAAGCATCCTTCCAAGTCATCACTAACAACCACAAAAAAGGGCGGGAGTTCCTTATTTAAAAGGGGACTCCACCCTAAAAATGTTATTTTTGCAGAATAAAAGAAAATGTACTGCTAAGCAACTCTCCAATACACTCTGCTTAGAGACAAGTTGTGAATGAAATACTACGCACGGCAGAATACACATTGTGTGACTACTTTAGCTCAGGGTAACCCCCTCCCAGTCGTTTTATAACCCGGCTCCTCAGCGCAGACTAGGGTGAGCCAGCCGGTCAGTGGGCTCACTTACTGTTCCGCAAGAAAACAAAGAGAAGCGCAGTACAAAGGGCCACATTTGTGCAAAGAATTCTTCCAACTTGTTTACTTTGCACACAATAAGGACAAGTGCATGGGGACAAAAGAAAGGGCAGGTGCTAAAGGTTTGGTTGGCTCCCTCGCTTAATTTGACTTGTTTAAAGGGGCGGATGGCTTGGAGAAAACAATAGAAATGAACAGATGATGGAATGCAGGAGTATTGCGTAATTTACTGTAAAGGCTGCACACAGGCCGGGCCCAATCTTTACAGCACAAGACTGACTCACATTCAGATATACTTAGAAATTGACAGCAGGAGGAGGATATCCTTAAAGGAACAGTAACACCAAAAAATGTAAGTGTCTTAAAGTAATGAAAAATATAATATGCTATTGCCCTGTGCTGGTAAAACTGGTGTGTTTGCTTCAGAAACACAACTATAGTTATGCTGGGTATAAAAAGGGGTTATTTTCTGGAGTCAGTATCCCTTTAAGTCTACTAAAAAATCATTTAAACATTACTAAAACCCTATAGGATTATTTTGCATACAATTAGAATTCATTATACGTTAGTCTGGATCAGGTTACCGTTTCATTGTTACAGAGAATATAGAAATCAATTTAAAAATTATTTGATAATAATGGAGTCTATGGGAGATGGACTTTCCATAATTCTGAGCTTTTTGCATTATGGCTTTCTGGTTTATGGATCCTATACCTGTACTGTAGGTCCAAAATAAGCAGTGTAACTACAGAGGTGTAGGGGGCCTATTAAGGCCCTAATTAATGAGCAACTTCAATATAACTTGGTAGAACAGAATAATTTACCAATGTATAAGGGCTTTAACTAGAATTTGATATAAGATCGATTTACACCACTGTTAGGTCAGTTTGGTGGGCAAAAAAATCCCAGCCTTCCTATACTTTTATCCTTATTAATAACACCAAGCATCATTTCCATTTAATAATATAAGCAGCAGATACAGGCAGACATCAATGTGTTCTCTTCAATGTGACAGCATTTTTTGATTTATTTCATTTGCACTTTGTTTATACAGCGCCAGAAAGTAAAACACCGCTTTACATGTAAGCAATGATAAACAGGATTCCTTATTCTGGAATCACATTATAGGCGCGCAAGGAGAACTTGGGAATTTCTTAGTGAAAAAGAAAAGGGGTGAGATGAGCAACAGGGTTCTTACATGCCAATGACATTCTGGGTATTAAACACATCTGCTGCAGTTTCTGATAACGGAATCAAGAGGAAAAAGTTAATTTTATTTCTTAGGAAGGCATTAAAGTGAATGTTTTTGCAGTTTTCCATAGAAATCCCCCCCCGTCACACCCACATCAGTTGGTTTGTACTTTGAATTCCCCTTGGACCTTTAACCCTATTGTCCATCAGAGTGTTTGATCCAGCGGCTAGTTGACTGCATCTCGACAATGATTTTGTCCACTTTCATAGCCCCAAAGTTTAATGGCATTTCATGGTTATGATGCCTCACATCAAAGGACAGGTGTTAAGGTGCCCCACTCTTACCCCTTCCAAAGAGAACACACCCACAGCTGAATACGTTTTCTACACCCCAGTTTGATCCTACTTGAAGGCTAGAATGGCAATCATTAAACTAAGTCCAGAAAAGGATTCTGGGAGCAGTAGTTCTATATAGTTCTCTGTAGCTTTCCTTCAGAAGCTATGTAGGACACTTCCCATGCTTAGGGCAAGACCAGATGTGGCGTATTTACGTTGCGTTTTTAAAAAAAAAACAACAGCCAGGCGTAAATACGCATAAACTGCACTACCACTGAAACTAATGGAAAACGCACTAGGGCAATTCACACAGGGCGCTTGCAAGCTGAAATCCGCCACAGTACGCCAGTATTGGCGTTTTTTTAGCAGAAACGCCAATACGTCAGGAAACTACCAGATCAATAGACTATGGGATCTGCACGTATGAAACCACACTTTGCGTAAATACGCAGCGTATTTTAAATATGGCGTCCAAATTCTCAATGAGAAGTGCGTGTTGAGAAAAGAATCCTACGTGCTGACTGTCGCATGGGTTTCAGTGGCGTATTTACGGATGGCTGTTCTTTTTTAAAAATGTAAAGCAAAAATGTTTCAAAAACGCCACATCTGGCCTTGCCCTGAGGGAATTAAATCCTGGGTTGTTGGCCATGCAGCGATTTATAGATGGACTTTTTCACTGAAAATATAAATAGCAGAGGGCTGAATTTAACATAAGTAACAAGAACAACTAAAATTGTAGCCTCAAAGAGAAATAAATCTTTTAGCTCCTGGGGTCAGTGACCTCCATTTGAAAAATGGAAAAAGTCAGAAGAGGAAAGCAAATAACTCCGATTTATCAAAGGCCGAGGTGAATTTTCGAATTAAAAAAATTTGAATATCGAGGTATTATTGTGTACCTCGACTAGGGAATAGTCCAAATTCAATTCAAATTTGAAAAAAAATCTAAAATCTAAATGTAACATGTATGGTCGCTTTAAAAATTGGACTTCGACCATTAGCCATCTAAAGCCTGCCTAATTGCTGTTTTAGCCTATGGGGGACCTCCTAGAACTGTTTTTACATATATGGCTTCTTTAACACCTCTTTTGAACAGGCATGGGACCGGTTATCCAGAATGCTCGGGACCTGGGATTTTCAGGATAACTTTCTGTAATTTGGATCTTCATACTTAAACTCTACTAGAAAATCATATACACATTAGTGGGCACATTTACTTAGCTCCAGTGAAGGATTAGAATAAAAAATACTTAGAATTTCTAAGTATTTTTTTGGCTACTTCGACCTTCGACTTCGAATTGAACGATTTGAACTAAAAATCGTTTTGACTATTCGACCATTCGATAGTCGAAGTACTTCGAAAAAAACTTCGACCACCTACTTCGCCACCTAAAACCTACCGAGCACTAATGTTAGCCTATGGGGAAGGTCCCCATAGTCTTTCCTAGCTTTTTTTGATCGAAGGAAAATCGTTCGATTTGAAGGATTTAATCGTTCGATTGAACGATTTTTCCTTCGATCGTTCAATCGATGGAAATGCGGTAAATCCTTCGACTTTGATATCCGAAGTCGAAGGATTTTACTTCGACCCATAGTAAATTTGCCCCTAAATAAACCCAATAGACAGGTTCTGCCTCCAATAAGGATTAATTATATCTTAGTTGGGATCAAGTACAAGTTACTGTTTTATTATTACAGAGAAAAAGGAAATCATTTTTAAAAATGTGGATTAATTGGATAAATGGAGTCTATGGGAAACAGCCATTCTGTAATTCGGAGCTTTCTGGATACCAGGTTTCTGGATAACAGATCCCATACCTGTACAAAAATGTAGATAAGATCAATACTTCAGGCTGACATAAGGGATCGGTTGAGCTAGTCCAGGGGCAGGTACCAGTATAGAATAGTAACAAGATGTGTTCTGTGTGTTTTGGGTTGCTGTTACAAATATATATATGTTTGCCTGGTTCTCCGTTTACATTAGAAGCTGTACTGGGTATGGCAAACAAATTCAGTTCCTTTAATAAGATGATTTTAGGGAAATATAGGAATACTGCCTCCAAAAGGATCACAATCAGTAATTACTTGCAGAGCGTACAAGTGACTAGGAGCCACAATCTCGGTGCCTTCCCATACGCACGAGACACGTTTGTTTAGACTACTATAATCTGTATCAGTCACAACCCCTTTTAGGGGAGTTCTGTTCTCACATGAAGAGTTACACGATACATATTTTGGTTTTGTGGTTTCACTGCACTAAATTAAAGGCTTGGGAGTTTAAACAAATTTGGCTCGGGGCTGATTCATCATCGTAATCGGTGGTGCTGCAATTGTGCCTCTGTCATGCTAAATCATGTGCAGGATATCAACACAAACATGCCTTCAAGCTGAACCAATCACTCGTGCGACGGGCAATACGAAGCCCAGATTTAGGAACAACTGCAATTGCCTGTCAATAATAGTTGTACATTATAGAACGTCTGAATGTAATTAAAGGCTCAGTGAACACTCATATGTTGTGATTACTCCAGGGAAATACCTATTCTGGTATAATTTTATGGCATCTCTTAGTACAAATAATTTCCCCACCGTAATGGACTGGCTGAGCCAGTAAATCACCAGATAGGGCTGGTAAAACAGATTTATTAGCAATGTACTTTCTGGTAAATTTGTGTTTCCCTGTAAAACTATGGAAAGTGTTATCCAGAACCTAGGATTTTCATGATAACGGATCTTTCTGTAATTTGGATCTTCATACCTTAAAGGATTTGGCGATGTCGCCACACGAGCGGATCTCTCTCCGATATGCCCACATTGAGATGGGCGATATCGGGCTGATCTGATCGTGGGCCCTCAGAATGGAGGAGATACAGGCGGTCAGATCGTGGGACAACATCAACGAACAGATGTGGCTGCGATCCGACTGGATTTTTTATCTGGCCATCTTTCGGCCAGATATTGATCGCAGACGCCCGTCGGATGGCCCCACACACGAGCCACAATTGTATCAATTCTAACAGCTGCCATTAATGAAACCCAGGGATTCTGCTCAGCGGGGACAAAGATATCTAATGTATAAATTAAATGTATCAATTTAAAAAAGTCGGCGACCCCCCCCCCCCCCCACAGCTGCTTTAGAAGGAGAAAAATTAAATTTTACACTTCAATAATAGAAAAACGGTCACAAATAGAGAATAGAAAGTAATTGGAAAAATACTATTTCTAGTCAACTACCTGAAAACAACAGAACTGGAAAAAAAGTTAACCCCTTTAATGTGCAAATTTATTGCGGATGTCGATACACGGGCAGATAAAGCTGCCGATATCGGTCGTTTAGACCAATTTGACAGCTTATCTGCCCGTGTATGGGGGCTTCCGACAGGTCTTCCCAATCGATATCTGGCCACGATATCGATCGGGAAGGTTTGATTTTTACCCGACCAACCCGTCCGAGCCCCTTGGCGTATCGTAATTCGATCGTTCAACTATACGGCCGAATTACCCCCGATATAGCCATGCCGTTAGTGGCATATCGGGGAAAGATCTATGGCCAGCTTTACCCTAAGCCCTTTGTTCCAGCTCCCAACACCAAGGCATGGCTATAGGAGAGTTTTCTGGAAGAGCTGAAGCAATGAAATTACTGAACAAGAGCAAATGGATGTAGCACAGGCTACATAAACATAAATATAACCTTATTTCCTTAGGGCAGAGGTGCCCAACCTTTTTTACCTATAAGCCACATTCAAATGTAAAAAAAAAATTGGGTGACAACACAAGCATGAAAAAAGTTTGTGGGGATGCGAAATAAAGGCTGTGATTGGCTATTTGGTAGCCTCTAAGTGGACTTGTAGCCTAACAGAAGCTCTGTTTGGCAGTACACCTGGTTTTTATGCAACCAAAACTTGCCTCCAAGCCTGGAATTCAAAAATAAGTTCCTACTTTGGGGCCACCGAGAGCACTATCTAAGGGGTTGGTGACCAACATGTTGCTCATGAGCCACTGGTTGGGGATCACTGCCTTAGGACAATGGCCAGCGTCGGACTGGCCCACCGGGACACCGGGAAAAATCCCGGTGGGCCCCAGTCCTTGAGGGCCCCTGTGGCCACTAGACGACAGCGCTCACTACTATATAATCTATATTGCTGCTGGTGCTCAGCTCGTGAGTTTGTATCACGCAGCTATGGCCCGCCTCCTGCCTCTTCTCCACCTGGTGGCTGCGCTTCAGCTGTGCGCCTATTTTCCGATGACGTCACTTGCCTGTGCCTGCGCCCTCACGTGGTGGGGGAATCAGAGAGAAAGAGCGCGTCAGGGAGGGCGTACTGGTGTGGTTCCTGGGTTGTGATTGACCTGCTGCCTGTGCCCTCATGTCATCGTTTGTTCTCTGCAGCCTATTGCTACGTTCTTGGCTTCTCCTGTAGCTAGAGACCAGCTTGAATACAGTACTTTTCTGGTGAGCAAACAATCTGGGGGGGAGAGAGAATATGGGGGAGGATGGGGCAGCAGAGTCAGTGATGGAATTTGCCTGTCTGGGGTGTCGAGGAGGAACCAAGCTGCCAGTGAATGTAGGGCTTAAGTACCCCTATAGTCATGTTTGAGTTAATTGTTGGTGTGATGTAGAGTGATATTCTGAGACAATTTGCAATTGGTTTTCATTTTTTATTATTTTTGTTTTTTGTGTTATTTAGCATTTTATTCAGCAGCTCTCCAGTTTGCAATTTCAGCCACTTGGTTGCTAGGGTCCAAATTCCCCTAGCAACCATGCACTCATTTGAATAAGAGACTGGAATAGGAATAGGAGAGGCCTGAATAGAAAGATGAGTAATAAAAAAAGTAGCAAAAATAATACATGTGTAGCCTTACAGAGCATTTGTTTTTTAGATTGGGTCAGTGTAAGCTGGAAAAAGTCAGAAGAAGGCAAATTATTAAAAACTATAGAAAACAAATAATGAAGGCCAATTGAAATGTTGCTTAGAATGAGCCATTCTATAACATACTAAAAGTTAAATTAAAGGCTAACCACCCCTTTAATTTCATTTTACATTTAACCATTTGTTTGCCCCTTTAAGTTTGCTTACCCACTTTCTGTTATTATCCATTTCCATAATCCATTTTTACTGGGACTGGGGTGGGACTCAAGTGCTTACAATGAATTATAAATTGATTTAAAAATTAAATATGCACTGAATTTTTACTTTTTTTATTGATTGAGTGTAACATTAATTTTTAATCAATTACAAGTTGATGAAATGTGATTCATAAAGCTGATGGTGTACTGATGGGAATAAACGGTGTACCCCTCTCTCTATTTTTATATTTATATTTCACATTTCCATCAGTTCTTGCCCAGTGAGCTTACACTATAAGGTCCCTATCACAATTATATCAGTTCCTGTCCTAGTGATTTTACAATATCAGATCCCTATCACAATCCCATCAGTCCTTGACAAGTGAGCTTACAATCTAAGGTCCCTATTACATTCCCATCAGTCCTCCGCCAGCGGAGCAAACATATTGGAGCTGGAAATACCCATGGACTGACTTTTATCCGCTAATTCCAAGCATATTTATGTGAGTGCAATTTTCTCTTTTAAATTTATTTATTAAAGGTTTTTTACATGATGTTGAGCACATCTTTTTAGAAACCGATGGATGCTAACAGTGCTTAAAAACAAGGGGCAACAACTATTTACTACGCAAGCAATACCTTTAAACGTCTGCAAGTACAAAATCTGGAAACACAGATCGTGCCATTTAGGTGTTATTTTGGTTAAAGGGCAAGCTAATCCCACAGGGGAAGGGAAATAGACACTTTGCCTAATGATAATTAACCCCAATATCACTGCAGGTGTAACAATTAATTAAGTAAGAAATACTATACTATATATTATCGTTTTTCTGTCTATCCCGAGCTTACATTGCTGGTTTATTATGCAGGTATACTGGTTTGTGTGTTTTTTTTTATAGGTGATTAAAAATTATACTTATTAATAAGGTTATTTAATAGTGGCAATTTAATGTTATTTAATAGTATACAAATAAAAAAAATGTTCACTTTGTTATGCATTTTGTTTATTTTACCTTGTCGGCTTTCGTGAGTAAATTGGGGGGCCCTTCAGATCAGTTTCTCTGGTGGGCCCCCAGTGCCCCAGTCCGACACTGACAATGGCACACAAGGAGATAAGTCGTCAATGATCAATCTTTTTTTGGGCACCTACAGTAGTTATCCAGCTACAAATTACGGGAAGAATATCTCCCATCGACTGCATTTTAGGCATATAGTTTTAGTTTGGAAAAATGTAATAATAATAAAACAGTAGCTGGTACTTGATTGTAATAAGCTGAATGAAACCATATTGGTCGCAAAACAATCCTATTTGGGTTATTTAATGTTTAAATGATTTGTAGCAAACAAAAAAGAGAAATGATTGGATCCATACAGATCCAAGATCCATTACAGAAAACCCCAGGTCCCAAATATTCTGGATAATAGATCCTATACCTGCAGGAATAATTAACTCCTTTGGAGCTGTTTTTTTTTTTACCTTTCTTGTCTATATAGTTGGCTGCATCTGAATACATTGTGCCATCATCTAGCAGCAGTTAAATCAAGGAGTTAAAAGCATTCACTTCTGACTTCCTAATTTAAAAATATAATAAATAAGATTTACTTTATGGCATCCTGTTTGGGGAAGGAGACCATGAAATAATATACTTATGAGAAATGTTTGCCTCGGCCAGCAAACTATTTCTACAAAAAATTATTTAAAACGGTTTCCCTGCAATGCCCCCTCCAACCAGTTCTGTTTCGTCAAAGCCTGTTTTTTTATGTGAATGAATATGACATTTCCCTTTGCTTTAATGAATGAAACAGCTGCACTGAACTAATTGCAGCATCAATCAGGACCTAAACTCATTCAGTCACAGTTCTGTCCCGTGCATTCCAGTCAGGGGGTCTGATGCCAAATGCCCCTTAAAGGAGAACAACCTTAAAAAAAAAAAAAAAAAAATAAAGATGCCCCAGTAGCTCCCCATCTTCTTTTCTGCTGATTCACTGCACATGCTCTGTGCTGCTGTCACTTACTGAGCTTAGAGAGCCACTCACTATTCTGCATACATAGCACATAAAAGTCGCAATACAAGGCGGATTAGTAATTAAGATTCTCATTACATGGCAGCTTAGAGACCAATGCAATTTCATAACTCCAACATTTTGAAAATAGAAAAACGGACAACAAGATTTACCGCACTGAGCGAGGTGGAAATTTTTTGACCACACATCCTAATTACCATGTTCATTTCTGTAATTTTTATGTGTTATTATAATTTTGCAAATGAAGGTGAATTGACCTTAAAGCTGCAAGTCGCAGTTTCCCCAAGAGACCCGATTATCCTAAATTGTTAGAATGGTTTCTTTGCTTATCTTAGATTGTTACAAAAGTACCCAAGTGCACCTGCCACATATTCTGGGCTCTCTGCCAAAAGCCAATAACGTTTTAGAAACTTTGTATCTTTTTCTGGCAGTGCAGGAGATCAAAGAGAAATTTGGGGCATTTCATTAACAATCCAGGACTGCAGGTTGAGCTGTCAAATTCGGGACTGTCCCGCGATGAACGGGTACAGTTTGGAGGTATGCAATTTGCATCAGCATTTAATAAGTAGCCCTTTAGCATCAGTTTATTTGACAGATAAACATTTTCTGCTTGATGATTTGTGACAATCCGCTTTTCAACAGCTGCTCGGAGCACACTGAGCATGTGCAGTGTCACAGACACCCCTAATATAATCCAAAATGGTGACTTACCATGACATCTCTAGATGCCTAAATCATTACTGTTCTGAAATTGAGGCTGGTGCACCGAGTTTGGTATATAAAATATGGCATTTGAAGCCACATTTGTTTTTAGGGTTTCGTTCTCCTTTAAAGAGTAAGTCAAACAGGCTGAGGACTAAAGATAAATCCACTATAGGTTCAGCAGTTTTACCTGGATGATAGCCATGAAAAGTGGAGCTATTTCAAGTACTTTTCTATTAAACAAGCCAAGAGAAGGCCACCCACCAGCCAGCATTCTGACTGCCAAAACCTGTCTGGGAGTTCTTGTTTGATAATATCTAGTGGGTCCATGAATGGGGAGTCCAAGGCTGCAACCAACCATCCTCTTACTCCTGCTAAAGACAACCCGAGAGCAAAATGCCCAGCACGCCAGCAGAGCAGTTCCTCCATGGTTTAAAGCAATTTATGCGGTTTAATTTTTCACAGACAAAGCCTTTACTTTATCCCAGACAGTTACAAATCCTTTAAGGATGTTATTTGTTGACACAATCAAACAGCAGTTTATTAGAACTCATGACCCTTAATATTGCAAATTCAGAACATAGGCTAATTTTCCACATTAAAAAGTCCCAGACTCTGAGGTGTCCCTTAATTCACTTAAGGGCAGGGACACACTTGGAGATTCGTGGAGATTAATCGCCCGGCGACAAATCGCCTCTTCTTCGGACGACTTATCTCCCCGCAATGCCTTCCCGCAGGCTAGAATCTAAGTCGCCGGCGGGATGGCACTCGGAGCATTTTCTTTTCCGAGGTCGCCCGAAGTTGCCTCACGAGGAAACTTCGGAAGACTTCAGAAAACTATAAGATCCAAGTGCCATCCCGCCGGCGATTTAGATTCTAGCCTGTGGGAAGGCATGTCGGGGAGATAAGTCGCCCGAAGAAGAGGTGATTTGTCGCTGGGCGACTAATCTCCCCGAATCTCCACATGTGTCTCTGCTCTAAAGGCTTCCCATCATCTCTCTCCTACTGGACAATGTAAATGAAATGAACAGCAGAACTAAAAAGCTGCAAGCGAATGCTGGAACCCTCACAGGGAATACAAAGCTTACATTAGGTTGAGCTTAATGTTAAGAAGTTCAGAAGTTTGAGCAGGCTGGGCTAATATCATATGTACAAGGTAAAAATAGCTTCTTGTATCCTAAGAACTCACATTTCAGGTTCCGTGAGGACAATGTATGTATACAGCAGGGCATATTTTCATTTTAACGTCCTTTTATGGTATCTCTGAAGTGAGCATTGCACAAAGAGATGGGAAGTCACGTTGTTTCTACAGACAAAGCCATTCCTGCTACCTTTTTATGAGGACACGGTGCCTATGCTAGTTGAAAGGCACTAGAAGGTCTTTAGGTGGCCATAGATGTAACAATTACGATCTTATCTTTCCTGGAAAAGATCCTTCCAAAAAAGATTGTTTGTTTCAACACTCGTGTAGAGCTGAATCCTCCAATATTACAGGTAGAAATAATAGAATTCTACCTGTAGCTGATGATTCAGCACTTTCAAGTGGCCGATGTGTGGGTGCTTTCAAAAGCACCCGATCAATCGACAGGCCAACAAATATCCAAATCTTCTGCAGATATCGGTCTGCTGCCATCTACGCACCGAATATGGGTCTGCTTCTACAGATCAAAGCAAGCCACTAAAAGAATATTTTATTTTTTACTAAGGCAGTTTATTGTTAATAGATTAGCCACAATAGTGGAAGCTATAAGGCTATATTTATTCTGCAGAATGCTTTACCATACCTGAGTAACAGCTCAGTTTGATTAGAAAGATACCATAGCACCTAGGTGTGACATCACTTCCTGCCTGAGTCTCACCCAGCTTGCTCATAACTCTGTGCTCAGATTACTGCTGTGAGGGGAAGAGGAGCAAACTGAGCATGCTCAAGCCCAAGCCCTGGAGGTTTAAGCTAAAAACAGGAAGTCTGATACAGAAGCCCATGTGTACACAATAGAAGGAAAGAAATGGGGTGTTTCTTTTAACAGAGAACTCAGCATTACTTTGAGAATTTACTGGTGTATTTATATAGACCTTTCTGATAAAGCTTACTTAGTTGTAACCTTTCCTTCTCCTTATTAAGAAAAAAGCTCTCTGATCCTCTTGCTAGGGGGTAGTGTAGCGCTGGCGGGGGGCACTTTAGTCTGGTGACTAATCACCTCTTCTTCTGGGCAACTATCTCGACACCCGAACTGCCTTCGCGTGTCTTCCCGTCCGCTATAATGAAAAGTCGCCTGCGCTAAAGCACGTGATTCGTTTTCCGAAGTTGCCTCACGAGGAAACCGGCAGTTTGGGGAGACTGTCGCCAGACGACTAAATCTCCCCAAATCTGCCCGTGTGTCACAAACATTAGAAGAAGAAAGGCACATAACTTAAAAACAATACAAAATAAACAATGAAGACCAATTGGAAAGTTGCTTAGAATTGGCCATTCTAAAAGATACTAAACTAACTTAAAGGTGAACCATCCCTTTAAAGGGACATTCTACTCCATTCTATTTAACCTCTCCTAGAGGTCTATCCATTCTCCTAGAGGTCTATCCATTGTTTTAATGTTTTACATTAAAACCGCCAAATTTTATGAATTAAAATCGACAGAACCCTACAGATCACCTTGGTTGACAGCATCTTACACGGTGAAGCAGAGTTTGTTCAGCACCATGGCACCTACAATAACCCCACCAGTGAATTACAAGACCCCCCCCCCCAACATCTGGCCAAACAAATAAATACCACTATATATATTATATATTCAGTCAGTCATGGACCCACTATAATCAGAACTTGGTGCCTCCTTCAGGGGCTTCCCATCTGCCTGTATATATAGTGAATAAAGTACCCCCTCTTGTAAAATATAAGGATATTATAAGTTACCGAGGAGTTTCATTACCATTATAAAAACACGAGGCTTGATAAAGGGTCCAGTAGGGCCCGAAAACGTTTGCAACACTACCAGAGTGCTACTGGATTTTTTCACTGGATGCAACAATTGATCCAGCTAGCAGGCAAGGGTTTTCCGGTCTAGCACCTGGAAAGGTGGATACAAGAGGGTAGAGCACTCCTAATTACTGCATATAAAAACACGAGGCTGAAGGTCATGGAACTCCAAGGTAACTTCTAATATCCTCATATTTTGCAACAGGGGGTACTTTGTTTATTAATACACAAACTTCAGTGAGTCATGTGACTGGAATGACATCAGAACTCACCGTTTCTAACTGATGACATCAGAACTCACATACAGGTCACAACTCCGCGGTGACTTCTAATATCTTTATAAATTTCAGTACGGGGTACATTATGCATTATAATCTACATTTTGTGTGAAATGTTGGGAGGGGGGTCAGCTTCCAATTCTGGTCGATAGTGTCCAAATCGGGTGCGCCGGCACCAAATGCAGGCGCGCCGGCGTTCAATTTGAACGCGGCGGCGTCAAATTCAGACGTGCTGCGTCAAATTCGGCGTCTGGGGAACCCTGTTATAAACGGTGCATTGTGAATGCGTCGTTTATAAGGATATAATTTACAGTCTGGGCCCATAGGGCCCATACCAGCGCGTGTGGGCTCCCATTAAAGTCTTTAATAATGTGATTTTTCTCTACAATAGAAAATAACAATTAAGTTCTAAAGCATTTATGGGGGTTACAAAAATGTTATCTACTCCCCAGTGATTATAATCGCTTACCAAAGACCCCAGGCTGGTGCATTTTTTATAACAGGGGTAAAATGCCCTGTTTTCCATTAGCCTTAAAAATTTTATAGAAACATTAAAACAGGGGAATTTGGGTATGGGCAGATTTAACCCAGCACGGAACATTAAGGGTTAATCTCCCCTATTTTGGGCAACTAATCTCCCCAAATGCCTTACGGTCATCAAGAATACGAATTGCCAGCAGGATGGCATAAATCTCCGAAGTTGCCTCACAAGGAAATTTTAAAAGACTTTCGAAATCCGAATCGATCCATATGCAATCCTGCCTGAAAGAATGCGAATCGCCGACGCCGGAAGTTTCCTCGTGAGGCAAGGCATTTCGGGGCGATTAGTAGCCCAAAGAAGAGAAGATTTGTCGCTCCCCGTCTGTAACTACCCTAAGAAGAGTAATGAATATAAACATTAAATGCTGCCGTGTTCATTACAGATTATCAGGTTTATTATTTCCCATCTCACAATAGCCGGACATATTATTGCAGTCTTACATACACCGACAAAGGATGTGTAGAAAGAGCAGGGCCGACCAGCACTCAAACTGATCCACAGGAACAGCGCAGTTCAATTAAAAAATCATTTTATTTATACAAAGTTAAAAATGTATATTTGCATCTCCATCCACCCTACGCGCTTCGCACCCATCCAGGGCACTTAATCACGGGCTCTCTCAATTATGCAGACCCAATATTCTATTTCGGAAGTGTTTTTTTTTTTATTATAATTTAATTAACATCACTACAATTGAACATTTAAGAAATAACTGTAGCCAATAACAATTATGCAAACCTGTCTGTCTGGAGCAGCTGGCAGGCTTGTAGACAGGAGAAGGCAACAGCTGGGGAATGCTGGTACCATCCTGAACAGGCGGCTATTTTATCCTAAATTATGTTACACGTTTATACCCGGCACAAAAGAAGCCACAGACGAGAGCCGCTCACTCGCATGCGCCGCAGCTGTTTGCCAACTTCTGATGATGTACAAGGGCTCGCTGGTGTATATATATATATCTGCTCTACAGCTTTCTCTCCAAAGAGTGAGTTTAACCTCTTGAAACAGAAATAAACAATCTGTCTCCGCGTAGAAGAGGCTTTGATAGATTGAAAAAACGGAACACTTACCCTAATGTAAAGTGCAGCATAAGCATTATTAACGGTGTGCACAAGCAGGTACTGTATACGAGAATTTATTTTTCCCGATTGAGAAATAAATAGAAAGAATAAAATGTAATGGTGATCATCTCTTGCATACAAATCTGCATTTAGACAAACGAACTGAAACTGCAACTGGGACAGTCTTTATAGTTGATAGGGGTACCGATGTGATCCCATTATCAGCAAGCTGCACACATGCGAATAAACGGTGTGTGTTAGGCTATCCTCATTACCATTTGTGGAAAGTACTCAAAAGTCACAGTATATTGTATAGAAATATTGACCACATATATGTATTTAATTGTGACAGTCACCAGAAACTGAACTAGAGGGGGGCGGGCCCTGGTGCAGGACGCGCAGCCGGGCCCCCGTCCCCCTCTGTGGACTGCCAGGGGGCCCTGAGGGGGTGCGGGCCCTGGCCCGCTCGCACCCCCTGCTCCCCCGGTAGTTCCGCCCCTGAGAGTCACATTTGTTGCACGGCACAACTAAAATAATGAAGGCCAACCCTATCTTGAAAGGAAAAGTAGTTGAAAATGCTAATGGCAGGCAGCACAGTCATGGGTGTCCTGAAACATCATATGGCTTGGCACGTCCAGTAGAGTCCTGCACGGAACCATTTTATGAAACCCGGACCTGAAACAAACCTGCATATTTACCAGCTTTGATCCGCTACCCAATCACAATCCGCAACTGCCTTGTCCACAACCTGCCGACCACCATTAATCAGCTGTTGCTGCAAACCAGAAGTGAAATCATCAAATTTAGAGGAGACCCATGACCCACACACCCACACCTATACCCGCACCTGAAAATCCTACCCTAGTCCCGCAGGGTAGCCGTTTTTTTGCGTGTAACCCGTGGGTACCCGACTCGAACGTCTGGAGCACACATTGTTCAACAGCAGACGGCGATATGAGGAGCTTTTTAGTTATGGCCTTGAACAAGCAACAATTCTGATATCCTGGACTTTTTTTTTTATACAGAGTAGAACAGGGATTTCATGGCAAGCATATCTATTGACCACTCCATGTATCAGAATAGCTGACTGGTGTGTAATGCCCCCTAGCTGGGAGCCACCTGCCCCTTAGGGTGCACAGAAAGAACTCGCAGAAACATTTGTAGGCACCAGGATGGGGTTTAAACAGCTCCCCTAGGCCAATGTGATCTGCTGCTTCACCCGCCATATGCATGGCACCTCAAACCACTGTGGAACTCTTTTTACAGAAAATGCTGCAGAATATGCATCCTCTGCACTTAGGGTTGCCACCAGGCCGGTATTTTACCAGCCTAGCCGGGAAAACACCTGCCAGGGCCAGTATTACAAAGTTACAGGCGATGTAGTTGCCGGTAAATTTGTAATACCCCAAAGTTAATAGCTAAGCAGTAGCTATTTTCTGTGTGTGTGAGCTTATCACATGCCTCATATCTGATTGTGTTGCAATATGTATATTGCAATGGTTTCAGATCTGTACAAATAGTCATAGATGTAACGGTTGCAGCAAGTTTTATTAAAGGGACAGAATACACCTAAAAACACTTTTGCTAAAATGAGCACATTAAATAGATCTTGTGTTGAAATTACCTTCTATTGTTTTAATTTAATAAAATCCATATTTCCTATGTTTGTGCCATTTTAAAGTACTGATTTGAAAGCTGGGCTGTGTTCACTGAACTCACCTCCTCACCTTCCTTTAATAACAAGGCAATTTGTTCACCATATCTACTTTTAGGGCTAGGCCACACGGGAAGATTTCAGGGAGATTAGTCGCCTGGTGTGTGAATAGGCTCAGGCGACTTTAGCGCTAGCGGGTGCGAGATACCAGCAAGCCATTCAGGGAGATTAGTCGCCTCAAAGACGCTAGTTGCCAGGCGACCAATCTCCCCGAATCTTCCCGTGTGGCCCTAGCCTTAAACAAACAAATCTCTCCCTTATTTAAGCAGCAGTCTTTGAGCAACTTATTATCAGGGGCTTCTCAGTGGACTGGTAGTTAGTGTTATCAGCGCCTTGAAGTTATTTGGGATAAGGAAGGGACAGGAAGTATTAGGGTTAGTTCACACGAGGAGATTCAGGGAGATTTTGTTGCCTGGCGACTAATCGCCTCTTCTTCTAGGCAACAATCTCCCCGAACTGCCTCCTCGTGTCTTTATTGTGCAGCTTCAGGTTTTATATAGCTCAATCTAGTACACTGTTTGGAATATTGCTTAAAGGGGTAGTCCAACTTTTAACAAACTTCCAGTTTGATGCAGACCGTAATATTCCAAGACAATCTGAACTTGATCTTCATTCATTTTTTAATTTCCTGTGGTCTTTAAATTTAACTTTTATTAAGTAGTTTTCCAGTTTGTAATTTTATCGGCTCTCTGGTTGCTAGGGTCCAATTTAATTTAGTACAACGAGGTAGGCTTGAGCTGAAGACTGCATCAGTTCATCAGGGTGGTCCTTTGCCGACAGCCCTGCTTGGGTCTCTTATTAGATCCAATCTCTGGTTTAGGGGCCAGAATTAATAATTAATTAGAGTCAGAAGAAGAATTATAAAAAAAAAAAAAAGACCCATTGAAAAGTTGCTTAGAATTGGGCATTCTATAACATAATAAAAGTTAACTTAAAGGGGAAGGAAACCTAGTTGGCGCAAAAACCCTCCCCCCCTCCCGTGTGTTGCCCACCCTCCCTCCTCCCCCCTGGCCTACCCGTCCCGCTGGGCAAATGCCCCTAACTTGTTACTTACCCTTCTGCACAGGTCCAGTCCAGGGAGTTCACAGACGACATCTTCTTCCACGCGATCTTCTTCCTGCTTTGACCGGCGTATGCGCAGTATGAGCATTTCGCCGGTACGATCTACTGCGCATGCGCCAAAAGTACATCGTGACTTTTGGCGCATGCGCAGTAGATCCGTACTGGCGAAATGCTCCTACTGCGCATGCGCCAAAACGCCATTCAAAGCAGGAAGATCGCGTGGAAGAAGATGTCGTCTGTGAACTCCCTGGACTGGACCTGCGCAAAAGGGTAAGTAACAAGTTAGGGGCATTTGCCCAGCGGGACGGGTAGGCCAGGGGGGAGGAGGGAGGGTAACACATGGGAGGGGGGGGGGTTTCTGCGCCAACTAGGTTTCCTTCCCATTTAAGGGAGAAGCAAAGCTTAAGACGTAGGTAGAAATGTTGTACATTATGTTTTGTGCTTCTGTACCAGCCCAAGGCAACCACAGCCATTTAGCAGTAAAGATCTGTTTTTCCAAAGATGCCCCAGTAGCTCTCCCTTCTTTTCTGCTGATTCGCTGCACATGCTCTGTGCTGCTGTCACTTACTGAGCTTAGGGACCCACTCTCAATATACAGTACACATAGAAAAGAAATGTCACAATATAAGGCCGATTAGTAATTAATACAGATAATTACTACATGGCAGCACAGAAAGCAGCGCAATTAGCATCAGAATTTAATAATCAGCCCTGTAGCATCATCTTATATTACAGACCAACCTCATTTTCTGCTGGATAATTAGTGACGAGCCCTAAGCTTAGCTTCTCAACAGCTGCTCAGAGCCCACTGAGCATGTGAGTGTCACAGACACTTTCCAAGATGGTGACCCCCTGTGACAAGTTTGAAGTCCTGGATCATTGCTGCTATTGACAAGCTGAAACTTTAGGCTGGTGCAATAAGTTCAGTATAGAAAATACGGCATTTTTAGACATTCATTTTTAGGGCTTAGTACTCCTTTAAAGGTCAACCACCACTTTAAAAGGGGGAACTAGCACCCTTGCCTTATGCAAGCTGTAACACTGAGGAGAGACTACTGGGTTTGTCAAAGGCGGATCCTGAAGTTGAAAAAGGGACTACTGAAGAGGAGAAGCTTTAAACCACTGGAATTATTTATAACATTTTGGCTCCAAAAACATCAATATTTTAAAATATAACACTATTAGAAATATTTCAATAACAACCTAGCTGTTTCTGATAAACAGGACCTACCAGAAACAAGGTAGAGCCAAAGTGGGCCAGGACACTATACTGATTAGCCCAGGGTAATAGTCAAAGTTAACATTTTGTACCTTATTAGAATCCCTGGAGTTGGACAGAGCTTATGCCGTAGTTGAGGTTATCAGTCACATAATACAGAAAGTGGGTTCAGAAAACACTGGGGCCCCATAACGGCAGTAAGTTGCATTTCACTCATATCCAGAACTACTTTGGATTTTTGAGCCTAAGACATAAGCAGGACATGCTGTGTTCAATACCAATGAATTCTGTGATTCACCATGAAAATCCTTCTGCCTATTTATAATCCCACAAAGATGTATGTTTGTTTATTTCTTGCCGCTAGAATTCTTACAAGCATAATAAACAAGTTGTATGACAGCTCTTTGCCTTCTCCAAGGCAGCTCTTCCAAGTCTGATATTTATGGTTGCTCGATTTGTTTTTCATTGGAAGGGTAATTAATATTTCTCGTTTATCCCTACTGGATTAGTTTGAGATCTCCCATGTGGTTTGCATTGTGCATTTGCCTTTTCAAGAGTGTTTTTTGGCCTTTATCATCTTGTAATTTACTGTTATTCACAGATACAACTGGCCTAAGGATCAGAGCTTTGTTTATCCTTCATCACTCTTGGAATCTATCATAAAAATGTCCTGAAATCCCCAACAGGTATTTTTTTTATTTTTTTTTATTTACTACATAAATTAATTTACTCTTTGAATTGAAAAATCAGAACATCAGCTATACGGGGGTCTTTTCTAATGTTTTTGGCAGCTAAGACTTTAAATTGAACAGAACTCCATATAAAAAAAAATCTTCTTTAAGTAGCATTAAAAAAGAATAAATTAAAGGAGAACAAAAGCTTAACTAAAGAAGTAGCTAGAAATGTTGTACATGTTTTGTGCTTCTGTACCAGCCCAAGGCAACCACATCCCTTTAGCAGTAAAGATCTGTGTCTCCAAAGATGCCCCAGTAGCTCCCCATCTTCTTTTCTGCTGATTCACTGCACATGCCCTGTGCTGCTGTCACTTACTGAGCTTAGGGACCCACTCACAATGTACAGTGCACATAGAATAGAAATGTCACAATATAAGGCTGATTAGTAATTAATACAGATAATTACTACATGGCAGCACAGAAACCAGTGCAACTAGCATCAGAATTTAATAATCAGCCCTGTAGCATCATCTTATATTACGGACCAACCTCATTTTCTGCTTGATAATTTGTGACGACCCCTAAGCTTAGCTTCTCAACAGCTGCTCAGAGCCCACTGAGCATGTGAGTGTCACAGACACTTTCCAATATGGCGACACAATGTCAGGCAATGATTACTTTATGCTATTAGCAGCAAAGAGTATTAATTAGGCATCAAGGGATTAATTAGGCTGAAACAGACCTCTATTGACCAAATTCAAGTAGAACCTTCTGAGGTTTGCTGCATTTTCTTATGTATTAAGTGGGGATCCACTACTTTAGGTATTTTTCATGAGGGATTTGGCTGAATACCAAGACCTAATTTGCGCATGCAAATTAGGACAAAGAAGGATTGAAAAGAACAACATGCAATCTCAATTTTCTTGTTCGGGTGACAAAGTCACATGATTTTAAGGATTCGGATTGGGTTTGGCCAGGCATGAATCCTGCTGAAAAAGGCTGAATCCCAAATTTTGGTGCATCCCTAGTATTAAGAGAAAAATGATCTTTAGTTCAGTAATTCCGCTCATGTTAGAAACCAAAGATGGCTGCCTTAATTGCTGTAAAGTGCATTATATTCCCATGGGAATACGCATATTTCCCTGGTTGTGTGCTTATTAAAAGTAGACCAAAGGCAATAACACGCCACCTTTATCGAAAGTGACAAGAAGAGCAGCCCAACACCCCAACTGTCATTCTGAACCTACGAGATTTCTGCTGCTTCAAGTAACTGAGTCACAGTCACTGATACAAGTCTTTATTACCCGCTGTAAAAATCTCCAAAGGTACAATAACACTTTCCCTAAGCATACCCACCCACACCCATCCAAACAGGACACAGAGAGAAAATAAATATGCGGCTACTTTCCTACACATATACAAATGAACTAAGCTCTATGTTAAGCTAGAGGGCAGAAGATAGGCTAGAAATGTTCTACATTATTTTTTGGGCTTCTGTACCAGCCCAAGGCAACCACAGACCTTTAAGGTAAGGTCACACTGGGAGATTCAGGGAGATTTAGTTTTTTGGGGTGACTAATCTCCCCGAACTGCTTCCCCCTCTCTTCCACCTGCTAGAATGAAAAATCGCCTGCAGCATGGCACTTGCGTTGCTTCGTTTTCTGAAGTCATCCGAAGTTGCCTCACAAGGAAACTTAATCTCCTCAAAGCTCCTTGCGTGAGCTTACCATTAGTAGTAAAGATCTGTCTCTCCAAAGATGCCCCAGTAGCTCCCCTTCTTTTCTGCTGATTCACTGCACCTGCTCTCTGCTGCCCACAATATAAAGTACACATAGAATAGAAATGTCACAATATAAGGCCGGTGAGTAATGAATACAGATAATTACTACATGGCAGCACAGAAATTAGTGCAACTAGCACGATAATTTAATAGTCAGCCCTGTAGCATCAGCTTATATTACAGACCAACCTCATTTTCTGTTTGATAATTTGTGACGACCCCTAAGCTTAGCTTCTCAACAGCTGCTCAGAGCCCACTGAGCATGTGAGTGTCACAGACACTTTCCAAGATAGTGATCCCTGTGACAAGTCCTGGATCATTGCTGCTATTGAAAAGGTGAAACTTTATTATGGTGCAATAAGTTCAGTATATAAATTATGGCATTTTAGCCCTATTCATTTTTAGGCTTTAGTTCTCCTTTAAGGCATGGTTAGGAGTAGGGGAAAACTAAAGAAAGCTCATTCTTGGTGACTTTCATGGGTGGCTCTGTTCTTATGAAATGCTGCCTGCACCCCATACAGCTCTGGAGCTCAGTTAAGTAATTTCACACGACACTTGCAACTGCCCAATTGTGATTGTGGCCTTGGAAGGTGCTTGTTCTGCCACATTGCTGCACATATATACATACATATTTTCCCATTACCTAAGCAACATGCAAAAAAAGCCTGGAAATAACGGCAAGCCGTTCATTCCTGCCTGCGGCAATTTACTCTTAATTATCTTGAAATTTCTCCTCTCGCAGATAATGAGCATTGCACAAATATCAGCCCAATCAAGTACGTTTTGGGAGAATAAACACGGAAATGTTTTGGCAGGTCACAATTAACTGGATATATAACACAAGCAATGCAATAACTAGGAATTCCATATAAACTTGTAAATGTACCAAAACAAAGAGCACTCGGCTTTTAAACGGCACCTTCTTCAGTCTCATTCTTCACGTGAAAATGTAGCACATTAGAACAGAGTTGCGCAGCGGTAATGAACTGTAATCGGTTCCCAGGGAGAGATTAACCTTTCAGGCTTACGCTGGGTAATTTTAAGATGGCCATACGTACAAAGATCTGATCGTACGAATCAAGGATTTGTACGATTTTCGTACCGTGTGTGGGGAGTCCCGACATTTTTCGTCAGGCGGAGATCGGTTGTTTGGTTGATCGGACAGGTTAAAAGATTTGTCGGCTGCCGATCGGCGATTTTCAGTGGGAGACTGTCACCAGCTTTGGTCGGACATAACTTTCGTACGATTGCGGTCAGGGGCAGAACATCGGCTGATCTGTTCTTTTACTACTTTATTTCATCTGAATGGTTAGTGGCAGGTCGGGAGATGGGGAAGTCCGATCGTACGATGATTCGTACGATTGGATCTTTGCGTCTATGTCCAGCTTTAGGCTGCTATTACTTCCCTCAAACCCACACACAGAAGTAAATACTGAAGTCACTCAAACCACTCTTAGTCATCAACACCAAAAAAAAGGAAACCCAAACATAGGGGCTGCCTGCAGGCAGAGTCCTCCCACATGACAGCACCTTCCGAAACTGTAAAAAAAAAAAAATACACGGGGATGGAGCAGACTCACTTGCGGCAGCAAATTAACAAGCGCTGACATTTCCCTCATTGCTAAAACAGTATTACAAGGGTTGAACATAGAGGATACTCACAGATGGGACGTACACCTGCCCCCTACAGCTCCAGACACCCTCCCAACGGCATGTAGTCCTTTGCTAGGGTGCCAGTCAGATAATCCTGCTTTTGCCTGTATTAAAGGGGTCGTTACCCTTTGAATCAACTTTTAGAATATTATAGAATGGCTTATTCTAAACAACTTTTTAATTGGTCTTCAATTTTTCTTCTTTTTTTTTATAGTTTTTAATTCTTTGCCTTCCTCTTCTAACTCTTTTCAGCTTTCAAATGAGGGTCGCCGACCTCCAACTAAAACAAGCAATTCTCTGTAAGGCTTCAAATGTATTATTATTGCTACTTTTAATTACTCATCTTTCTATTCAGGACTTTCCTATTCAAATTCCAGTCTCTTATTCACACCAATCCCTGTTTTCTATGGCAATTTGGACCATAGCAACCACATTGCTGAAACTGCAAACTGGAGAGCTTCTGAACAAAAAGCGAAATAACTCAATAATCAAAAATAATAAAAATGAAAAACAATTGTAAATTGTCTCTGAATGTCACTCAACAATTTAAATGTGAACAACCCCCTTTAAGAAAATATTCACTCATATGGTGATCTGGCCAATCAGAAAGCTCTTTACAAAGGGAAATTTCGCAGCACACTGTTGCCAAATTGCCTGAAGGTAATTATAACGACGTGTTCCCCTTTTAATGAATCTCATTCAGTTGGTTTGCAAACAGCCTTGCACCAGAAAGCTCATTAAAACTTGAATCACACACTCCAAAATGGAAGTTTCAGGTTTTTTACATAGGAGACAGAGACCCATATACACAAAGAATGATTTGACGCCACCTCTCTTCTTCCACATTTCAGTGATGTGCACCAAAAAAAAAAAATCTTGTATGTCATTAATCCGGTGCACTTCGTGTAACAAGAGGGAGAATTTACTGAACAAACAAAAGGGTTCTATTTTGGCGCAGCAAAGCGCCGAGTATTTTCAGTAGCTTAGTGGTTACAGGTATGGGATCCGTAATCCAGAAATCCGTTATTGAGAAAGCTCTGAATTACGGAAAGGCCCTCTCCCACAGACTACATTTTATCCAAATAATCTGAACTTTTAAAAAATGATTTCCTTTTCTCTGTAATAATAAATCAGGACCTTGTACTTGATCCCAACCAAGATATAATTAATCCTTAATGGAAGCAAAACCAGCCTATTGGGTTTAATTAATGTTTACACGATTTTCTAGTAGACAAGGAAAGCCCCGTGTCCTGAGCATTCTGGATAACAGGTGCCATCCCTGTATTGCTTTACCCCAGAAGGACACTGTCCAATGGTCCCTGGAAAGCCTCTGGCTGAGAAACAATAAACAAAGCACATCCCTTCAGTCCAAGATACAGCTGAACCGTTGCAAGAATTTACCAATGCATGTTAAAAACACGGCTGTTTAAACAAGTCCCAATACTTTCCTTCTATTTCATACTGAAACCTTCCAATTGTAATTCAAAATAAACAATGGTTGAGTAATTCTCCATAAGATGCTTGTCACTGCAGCAAGTGTGGCACTTGGCCTTCAACTGTCACCTAAAAATGCGGGCTCTCAGCTGAAAATCATGGGACAAAGACTAAGCATAGCACTGCAGAAAGTGGGCATTCAGCAAGTGGCACGTGGCCTTCAACTGTCACCTAAATAAATGGGCCAAAGACTTGGCATATTACTGCAGGCCGCTTTATGGAAGTTTCTGCCCAACCCCATCGTCATCAGGCTAAAAGCCCTCTCCTTCCTGCTGTATCATGCAGAGTTTTACCACTAGCAGGAAACAGGGGTTACCAATTCTCACGACAACATCAACCGATAAGTGGGTAGACTGTAACTAAAAATACCCGAAATTTCTTGGTGCAAGCTCCGGCAGAATATAGCAAAGGAGGAGTCATCAAGTTGCAGTAGGGAATGTAATACTGTGCGTATGGTTGTGGTACGGTGAACTTGATAGACGTGGTCGATACATGGCTACATCCTGTGTGTAGCGGCACAGTAAAGTGCCTGAGAAACGCTTGTTCCCTTGTCACACGTTAAAGGAACAGTAACATCAAAAAACTAAAGTGTTTTAAAGAAATGACAACATAACATAGTGTTGCCCTGCACTGGTAAAACTGGTGTGTTTGCATCAGAAACACTACTATAGTTCATATAAACAAGCTGCTGTGTAGCCATGGGGGCAGCCATTCAAAGGAGAAAAGGCTCAGGTTACACAGCAGATAACACCATTATGTTCTACAGAGCTTATCTGTTATCCACTATTTAACCTGTGCCATTTAGACTTTTTTCAGCTTCCGCCATTGCTACACAGCAGCTTGCTTATATGAACTATAGTAGTGTTTCTGAAGAACATCAGTTTTACCAGTGGAGGGCAACAGTACATTACATTTTATTTACCTTAAAACACTTCGGTGTTACGGTTTCTTTTACTGTAAACACCAGGAAGATCAAGATCATAAATGTTAAAAAAAAAAGTATTTGCTTTTTCTCTCTAACCATAAAACAGTATCTTGTATTTGATCCCAACTAAGCTATAATTCATCCCTATCAGAGGCAAAACAATCCTATTGGGTTTATATGATTAAATCATATTTTATCAGACAAAGTATGGAGATCCAAAATACTCCTCATCCAGAAAATCCCAGGTCCTGAGCATTCTGGATAACAGGTCCCATACCTGTACTCATATTATGGTATTTTAGGTTCAGGCCTTTATGCAATAACTACAGAGACACTGGGGCAAATTTACTAAAGGGAGAAGTGGCCGTCGTTAGTGAAAATTCACCAATTTACTAACCGGTGTACAGGACAATTTGCTAGCGAAAGAGCTCATTACTAAAAGTTTTGTGCCCTTTTGCCAGGCAAATTTTCACTCAGGCGAACAATCGTTACCCCGCAAATTCACTAAAGCGCAAACTTTACAATGCGTTACCCTTTCGCCAGTCTGCTTCGCCAGGTTATACTTGCTTTAAAGTCATTTTTTCATATTTTAAAGTGGGATTATGTTTAAAAGTTGTAACTGTTAAATATATATATATATTTTTAATGTTTTAACCATTTGAGGGTCATGCCACATTTGTTTTAGGGTGGGCTCATGTCTAGGACAATAGAGAATCTGTGTGACGGAATAGAGAAAAGTGTGGCGGAGCCTTCAGAGGCAAATATTCGCCCTTTAGTAAATTTCTCCAACAGATAGAGAGAGTTTAACTCACCTTAGAAATAGTCTTGCCATACATTGCTTGTACCCAGCCCACAGACATGAAGCACGTGCAATACTACATGCCTCAAGTTCAGTACAGGTATTTTTTTACTAGCAGGAGTGGTCAAGTACAGGTTTAAAGACTGCTATATATCACACAAAATAGCGACAGAATTAAAGTATTTGTGCAATGCAATACTCAGGGCCTCCATCAAGAGGGGACAAGTGGGGGGGGCGGCAGTGCTGCACTTTTGAAAGAGCCAGGCCCCCCTTGAGAGCGCCGAAGCCTGTAGCCATTGTCAAAGTCCCGAACAGCCGAAATGCGGAAGTGCTGAAAATCCGAACAGCCGAAGAAGTCTCAAAGCGGCGAAAAGACTCAAAGCCAAGAAAACAGCCAAAGCCCCGAAGTCACGAAAACAGCCTAAATTGAAGTCCTAAAGCAGCGAAAAGACCCAAAGTCAAGAAAGGAGGCGAAGTTGAAGTCCTGAAGCCATAAATTCAATCCTACTGAACACCAATTTGTGTGTTTTTTTTGTTTTTTTTTAATCCTCTGGCCATCAATGTATTATTTTAATATTCTATAGGCCCCTGCCATCAATGTTTTTTTAAAAAATGTTTTTTGGGACCCCAATTTTTTTTTTTTAACTTATAAGGGGGCCCTGACCATCAATAGCCTTTTATAACTGTGTGTGAGGGGAGGTTACTTTTTTTAGCGCGGATGTCTGTGTGGTCTTTTAACTTTGATGTGGAGTGGGCAGGAACTGGGGTGGGGCCAAGGGGGGCCCGAAAATTGTTGTACGGGGCCCCGTGATTTCTAATGGTGGCCCTATCAGTACTAGATCATTATCTGGAAATTGCTGATGATGTTGGAACACGAGATGCGCCACGGCTTGTACAGGGTGCCATAAATCCCTCACTCCCAAAAGCCCCTGTAGATGAAACAATATTTGTTGCTTTACATGAAGCTCCATATGCAACAAAGGCAATTGACAAAAAAGAATGACTGTCTCTTCCCTTTTATAGACAGGGAGTGGATATCTGCAGCAGAGCACAAAACCAGCCTTGTTCCAACTGACAAGTACTACTTGAAACACCCAACAACAGCTGATCTTTACAGATAGTGCCCTGGTTTTAGCAGACAATTCATTAAAGCAGCAGCAAGTTAGTTGTGTCTGAACAGACATCACCGAGGGAAGGCACCCACCCTACTTTTGTGTTTTTCCAATAGCGGAGCGTGGTTTTGAATTTGGCCCTTAAGAGACTGGCAACAAAAAATGTGCAATAGTTCAAGAATGTGGATGTTCAGTACATTGAACTGTCATGACTCTCCACTGAGCCATGCAACTGTCAGTCTGCTTTCATCAGAACACAAGTGCAGTATGCTACAAACTGTCAGCACTCTAGTGCCGCCCTGGCTCTGAATACAAAGGGCACACATATCCCTCCAAAGTGAATATGGAGACCTGTATCTACAATTTTGGTCCATGCAATGAAGATTTAAAAAAAAAAAAAAAAGAAAAGTTGTTTTAACTTTGGGGGTGCCAAAAGTTAGGCATCCCAAGTGATCGAATGTGTTTACCTGAAACTCCAGGCCGGTGCTCCTATCAGAAGAAAATTGCCCCCGGTTTGATAAACTTCAAGCGAGCACCACCGAGCAATGGTCTTCTGACTTCTTTCTTTGCTTGAGTGCGCAGTAGCGTGAAAAGCCGAACTTTAATGAAAAAGTCGGCTATTTCGTTCTACTGCACATGCACCAGAAATTTGAAGATAGAAGAAGCCGGAAGACTATTGCTCCTTGCAGCTACACGATGATACTGGTGGAAACAATGTTTGTTTTGGGTTGCTACAATAACTTTTTATTTTAACATAAACATACAAATATGTGTATTTGTAGAGTCCTGCACCGGGTCGGGTACCCACGGAATACCCGCACAGTGTTCAGGTTTCGGGGAAAAAAGCCCCCAATTCCCTAGCCATGCGGGCAGTCCCCAGGTAACCAGGCTGGGTATCCGGCAGAGGTGCGGGCTTGATCCCTCTCCAGGTCCCAAAAGGTTTATTCCATTTTCCTGCATTTTCAGCACAGGGGTTACATCGCTTCCGGACCAAAGTGACGTCACTTCCGGGTTCGCTGGGCCCCGGGTCGGAGGGTAAGTTGGGCTATTGGGGGTTGGGTTGGGTAGCAGTTTAGTGGCAGAAATTAGGGGGTTGCGGGTAACGGGTTGCGGGTATAGGTCGGGCATGGGTCTAAGAAAATGGACCAGCACAGGTCTCTAGCCTGCAGCACAACTACGTAGGGTCTGTTCAAACAAACACTGTGTTCTGTTGTTGTGCACACAATGAAAGCTGAATAAAAACAGTGTAACCACTGATACACAATAAAGGAAGTGTCATTTTAAGGTGGCCATACACGGGCAGTTAAAAGCTGCCGACAGCTTATAGGCCCGTGTATGGGGCCCCCCCGACGGGCTTCACCGAACGAGATCTGGCCGAAAGTCGGCCAGATCTCGATCGGATGGGATGAAAAATCCCGTCGGATTGCGGCCACATCTATTCGTTGATGTGGTGCCCCGATCCGACCGCCCATTACTATTCGTTAGGATCCGATCGTTGGGCCCTAGGGCCCACGATCGGATCAGCCCGATATTGCCCACCTCAAGGTGGGCATATCAGGGAGAGATCCGCTCGTTTGGCGATATCGCCAAACGGGCGGATCTCTCCGTGTATGGCCACCTTTACAGTGTGATATTTGCGGTCACTATACGTGATAGGTGATAGTGTGAACAGAGCAGGGCTCCTACCTCAACACCCACAAAATACTGGCCACCCACATGGGCAATTAAATCCACAACTATCAAATCAGTAATGTCTTCCAGCAATGGGACTCAAGAATAGACAAGGGTAGGATGCTCTTCTTTCATAAAAGATTCAATTTAAAAATATAATGCAGTGTTGCTCTGCACTGGTTAAACTGGTGTATTTGCTTCAGAAACACTACTATTGTTTATATAAACAAGCTGCTGTGTAGCAATGGGGGCAGCCATTCAAAGGAGAAAAGGCTCAGGTTAGACAGCAGATAAACTCTGTAGAACATAATGGTGTTATCTGTAATCCACTATTTAACCTGTGCCATATAGACTTTATTCAATTTCCAACATTGCTACTCAGCAGCTTGTTTATATGAACTATAGTAGTGTTTCTGAAGCAAACACATCAATTTTACCAGTAATTTACCAGTAATTTTCATTACTGTAAAACACAAATTTTTGGTGTTACTGTAAACTTTTAGTATGTCATAGAATGGCCAATTCTAAGTAACTTTTCAATTGGTCTTAATTATTTATCTTTTTACTGTATTAAAATGATTTGCTTTTTTCTGACTCTTTCCAAATGGGGGTCACTGACCCCATCTAAAAAGCAAATGTTCTGTAAGGCTACACATTTTTTGTTATTGCTACTTTTTATTACTCAACTTTCTATTCAGCCTCTCCCTGAATAGAAAGTCCCACTGTTCTCTGCACTAAACAGCCAGAAAAAGAAACAATGTTTCTAACTTAATTGGCTTTTGACAGAGAGCCCAGAACAGCCACAGCTGCTTATAAGATACTTTTGTAACAATTTCAAGATAAGGAAATAAGTAATTGTAACAATATAATAAGAAAACAGGTCCCTTGTGAAATGTTAAGGTGGCCATACACGGGCCGATAAAAGCTGCAGACAGACCGAGTCGGCAGCTTATTGGCCCGTGTATGGGGCCCCCCTGACGGGCTTCCCCGATCCTCTCGATCGGATGGGACTAAAAATCCCGTCTGATCACGGCCGCATCTGTTCGTTGATGCGGTCCCGTGATCCGACCGCCCGTAAAGCCACCGTTAGGATCATTAGGGCCCTAGGGCCCACGATCGAATAAGCCCAATATTGCCCACCTTTGTGGGCATATCGGGGAGAGATCCACTCATTTGGCGACATCGCCAAACGAGTGGATCTCTCCGTGTATGGCCACCTTTAGACTCACAGCTTAAAGGGCAATTCACCTTCATTAGCAAAACTGTAATAACTGATAAAAACCACAGAAATATGTTCAAACTTTCATAACCTGCCTAATTTTGTAAAATTAACATGATAATTAGGGTGTGGCCACAAAAACGGCCTTGTCCCTCTTTTTATTTCCAAAATGTTGGGAAGTATGACACTGGCTGCCGTCCCAGGGGACCACAGACCCCCCTCAAGTCTGGAGATCCCATTGGGTCAGGCCCGCATCAACTCACCCTTATGTAGAACACATCCAGACAATCAGATTTAGGCCAGCGTGTGGGTGGACAACCAAATGAAAAGTTACTACACATATGGAATTCTATAACATACTAAAAATTAACCTCTTCAAAACAGAAGAGTACCGAGGTCCCTCATATCTACTACTCCTTTACCAAAAAAACTGAGCATTGCAGCAAGGTCCCTGTATTATATTCCTTTGCTACAGGGGAATGCCTCATTTCACTCCTAAATGTGCTGCTAATGCCCCACGGGAACAAATATGTGTAAGAACAAAGGGCAAATAAGTACATTGTTGGAAGATTAATCCGGCAAAAGAAACCACTGATATAGGTTTACACGGGAGAGCAGTGGGTTATTGCAACAAGCAGCAGTCCAACAGTAAACACAGAACCAGGACCTGTCTCCACATGTTAAACCCAGGTGTCTGCAGAGATGAGAGTTGTAGTTTAACCAATGCAGGGAGGCACAGGAAAGCCAATGATTGGCAGGGATACCCTCCTCCAGGTTACTGTTGTAGCGTTCAGCCGGGTTACCTACACAACAGGTCGCACTCTCAGTGGAAAGGCGAGAGCACAACAAACAAGTTATCACACTGATACAGGATCACCCACGCAATAAGTGTCTGCTATTAAAGGTACAGTAACCCAGAATTACACACACTCACTCTAATAATGCTCATGGTAAAATTGATCAGTTTAGAGAATCTTACATGAAATTTTCTTCCCACAAGCTCCAATTTAGGTCTCATTAACACTAATGGTCTCCTGCTGTTCAAAGGTACTGGAACCAGACTCATTTAGATCATTTTCTAGACACACGTGGACTGGATATAGTAATAATTCTGGGGGTGTCACTGCATGTATTTCATAAATATATGTCAGTATGCCTTTAAATGGAACCAAAAATATAAAAGGTGCAAAAGGAACAAATTACAAATATATACTAAGCCTTCATTAAAGGGATGGGTTCACCTTTACGTTAACGTTTAGTATGTTACAGAATGGCTAATTCTAAGCAGCTTTTCAATTGGTCTTAGTTTTTTTTCTTATGGTTTTTGAATTATTCGCCTGCTTCTCCGAACTCTTTCCAGCTTTCAAATGGGGTTCACTGGTTCCATCTAAAACACAAAAACTCTGTAAGGCTACATATTTTTTGATAACACTACTTTTTATTACTCATCTTTCTATTCAGGTCCTCTCCTATTCATATTCCATTCTCTTATTCAAATCAATACATGGCTGCTAGGGTAATTTGGACCATAGCAACCAGATGGCTGAAATTGCAAACTGGAGAGCTGCTGAATAAAAAGGTAAATAACTCAAAAACCACAAATAATAAAAAATTAAAACCAATTGCAAATTGTCTCAGAACATCACTCTCTATGTCATATTAACATTTAACTCAAAGTTGAACGACCCTTTGAAGACATTTAGGAAGTTAGGGTGCTGCATGCTCCCACAGACGAGCGTTTTTAGCTGCGCTCCCCTGCGTTCCAGTTTCATGTGTTCAGCCGCAGGAGAGCGCAGGAGTAGACGCACTGAATTCTTTTCAATGGGGCTGTACTCACACAGACGCATGTAAGTGCCGAACGCAGGAAAAATGCAACATCCCAACCTGCGTTCGGCGCTTAAATGCGTCTGTGTTAGTACAGCCCCATTGAAAAGAATTCAGTGCGTCTACTCCTGCGCTCCCCTGCGGCTGAATGCATGAAACCGGAACGCAGGGGAGCACAGCTAAAAACACTCATCTGTAAGAGCCCTTAAGGTGGCCATACACAGGGAGATGCGCTCTTTTGGCGATGTCGCATATCGACTGGATCTCTCCTCGATATACCCACATTAAGGTGGGCAATATAGGATTGATCTGATCGTGGGCCCTAGGGCCCAATGATCGGATCAGAATGGAGGCAACACGGCGGTTGGATCGTAGGATCACATCAATGAACAGAGGCGGCTGTGATCCAACGGGATTTTTAACCCCACCTGATCGACATCTGGCCGACTTTCGGACAGATATCGATCGGGGAAGCCCGTCGGATGGCCCCACACACGGGCCAATAAGCTGCCAGCTCGGTCTGTCTGCAGCTTTTATTGGCCCGTGTATGGGGGCCTTTACTTTTAGTGGCTTATAGAGATGAGGGTCACTTTGTTTGGGCTGCTGGGAGCCCCAAAACCTATAGATATCAGGTCATGGGGGTTTCACAGCATGTATTTCATAATTATATCAGTATACCTTTAAATGGAACCAGTGCAGCCTTTCTGTATTGCAAAAAGCTACGTGGGGTAACATTATACGGTTGAGATGTAATGGGTTCGCTACATCATAGGGACTGCTGCACTTATTTGTTGCCACTGGCAATGAAACTCTTACTAAGCATTGCTTCCAGAAAGCAACTGTCCTTTTTTGCCCCTGTGAGAGTTCCTTTGAGGGCTAGTCCACACAAGGAGGTTTCAAGGAGATTTTGTCGCCTGGCGACTAATTGCCTCGTCTATTGAGCGACTATCTCCCCGAACTGCCTCTGTGTTTTTCCCCATAGGTTACAATGCAAAGTCGCCTGTGCTATTGCACACGCCGAGGCAGTTCGGGGAGATAGTCGATCAAAAGACGAGGCGATTAGTCGCCAGGCGACAAAATCTCCTCGAATCTCCTCGTGTGGCCTTACCCTAAAGGGGTTGTTAATCTTAAAATTAACTTTTAGTATCACATAGAGCTGTGATCCCCAACCAGTAGCTCGTGAGCAACATGTCGCTCTCCAACCCTCAAAGCAGGTGCTAATTTTTGAATGCCAGGCTTGGAAGCAAGTTTTGGTTGTATAAAAACGAAGTATAGTGCCAATTAGAGCCTCCTGTAGACTGTCAGTTCATTTAAGGGCAACCAAGTAGCCAATCAGAGCCCTCATTTGGCACCCAATGGAATTTTTCACGATTGCATTGCTCCTCAACTCTTTTTATATTTGAATGTGGCTCACGGTTAAAAAAAAGTTGGGGACCCCTGATGTAGAGAGTAATATTCTGAGACAATTGGTTTTCATTTTTTATTATTTATGTTTTTTGAGCGTATTTAGCTTTTTACTCAGCAGCTCTCCGGTTTGCAAGTTCAGTAATCTGGTTGCCGGGTCAAAATGACCCTAGCAACCATGCATTGCTTTCAATAAGTGTCTGGAATATGAATAGCGGAGGGCCAGACTATTAATTATTATTATTATTATTATTAGAAAGACGATAAATAAAAAAGTAGCAATAACAATAAATGTGTAGCTTTACACGTCATTTGTTTATAGATGGGGTCAGCGACCCCCCATTGGAAAGCTGGAAAGAGTCAGAAGAAGAAGGCAAATCATTTTAAAAACTGTAAAAAAAAGAAAAAATTAATGAAAATGAGCGATTCTATAACATACTAAGAGTTACAACCCATACATGACTATACATCTGAAAACTGCACCACCTTTTTTTTGTAGAATGAAAGAAAATGTAATTTCTAAAGCAAGTTTCCAAAACAGGTTAATTAAAAGAAAAAGAATATATTTTAAGTTATTTAAAGCAGCATTTCTGTTTTATGGTTATGACTCAGGAGTCAGGTTTTTTTTCAGCTAATTGGCTGGCTTGTGCTACATTGTTTCAGGCGTCAGAACCAGCGGTGCAGAGGACAATTAGGAATAAGTTTAAAACCACGGAGGAACCTTTGCGGTGCCCAATAACAGACAGTCCGTGTAGGAATCAGCAGTTTCCCTCTGTGCCCGACGCTTACCTGTGTCCAGCCGCGCACCTGCCCCTCTCCCCGACTCCTCGCCGCTGTCCCGCTCAGCACAAGTCCGAAGAAACCAATCAACTTTCCCCGCCAACCATCCCTACAGCTGCAGCGCTCGGCCCTCGCTCTACTACCACTTCGGCGACCCTTCAGCCCCGGGGAAGTGACGGGCAGGCGGAGTCTAAGGTGAGAGAAAACCCCTCGTATCACTGCGGGGCTGCTGCAGCCTGGAAAGCAAAACCTGGAGCTCCTGTGCTCCCCCTCCTCTCCTCCTCCTCCTCCTCCTGTTTCCGCGTGTCTTACCCTCCTGCGCACGCGCAGCGCGTACTCACGTTCTCCTGGCACGTACCAACTGATGGGGGCGCGCACTCTCCTCTCTAGATTATGTTCCGGGCTCTTGTGCGCTGGAACATTACTTGTGTTCTCAAGATAAATGGG
Source organism: Xenopus laevis (assembly GCF_017654675.1). NCBI lineage: Eukaryota > Metazoa > Chordata > Amphibia > Anura > Pipidae > Xenopus > Xenopus laevis. Next base: position 17,151,074 of record NC_054382.1, read on the forward strand.
GCCCATGGGGTCAAGTGTATTTTTGAAGGCGGCTCTCAGGGTTGGCCGGTTTCCAGCCAAATTTGGGCTACTAATTTAAAGTCCAGGCGGGTTTTGAAACTACAAACTAGCCAAGGTACGGATTTGGGCTATTTTTTGGACCTTTGGCTGGTGTTTACTTTGGAAACTAGCCAAAGTTTTTTCTAAGCCCTAATGTGCTGTCTCCCAGTGCATGTTGGGAAATGTAGTTTTTGTTTAACAATTTGCCAACTGCCAGGTTTAATGTAAGACTACAATACCCAGCATGCAATGGGGACTGACTTGTGTAGAAGTTGGGAGTTAGCAAAATTAGAACTTTTCAGCACCGCACCACGTAGTGAAAAAACGCCTTTATTCAAACTTTCATGGCAGACCCGTTCAGCAACGTTTTAGGCCTATATGTGGCCATGTAGACCTGAAACGTTGCTGAGCGGGTCTGCCATGAAAGTTTGAATAAAGGTGTTTTTTAACTACGTGGTGCTGTGCTCATACCTCCCAACATTCTGGAAGTAAAAAGAGGGATGACATTTTTTTTCGCACGTAGAACAGCGGAAAAATTTGATCACGCCTCTTTCTGTGACCACACCCCCTAATTACCATGTTCATTTTACAACATTTGGCAGGTTATGAAAGTTTGAAAATATTTCTCCTTATCTAAACTGGTTTTTTTTTGTGTCTAAAATTGTTACAAAAGATCTTATTTGCACCTGTTAACTGTTCTGTGTTCTCTGCTAAAAGCCAATTAAGTGAGAGTTTTTCTGGCTGTTCAGTGCAGAGAAAATAGGGACTTTCCAGTACAAATGAGGGACTGCAGGTTAAGGTGTGAAAAGAGGGACTGTCCCTCCGAAAAAGGGACAGTTGGGAGGTATGCTGTGCTGAAAAATTTAATTTTGCTGACTCAAGTGGAAGATGGACCACTGATGGTACGTGCACCTCTCTTTTATGTGGGATTGGGGCATTTGAGCTGACTCTAATTTGTTTGCTAGAAGTTGGGAGTTACCAGATTTTGGACTCACATTTTCCAGTGACTTTCCTCAATTTCAGACAATTTGGTGGCAAAAATCTGCTGGCCACCAAAATGTCTGGTGGTTGAATTGTTTTACCAATATTTATTGAAATTGTTTATGTATTAGGGCTAGGGATGCACTAAATCTACTATTTTGGATTCAGCCGAATCCTTCGCGAAAGATTCGGCCTAATACCGAATCCTAATTTGCATATGCAAATTTGGGGTGGGAAGTGGAAAACATTTTTTACTTCCTTGTTTAGTGACAAAGTCATCCCATTTCCCTTCTCTCTCCTAATTTGCATATGCAAATTTGGTTCGGCCGGGCAGAAGGATTCGCCCGTATCCTGCTGAAAAAGGCAGAATCCCGAACCGAATCCTGGATTTGGTGCATCCCTAATTTAGGGCCTCATGGGACCCTATACCTCCTGGGTCCCCCTCTGTAGTTACACCCCTGGTGAAGGGGGCGAATCTTTCCCATTTTGCTTCACGGAAAAATGTGCAAATCAGTGAAGATTGAAAAAGACGTATTTTCACATATATTAATTTATTTTTCAGACTTTTTTTTTCACTGCACATATTGTGCTATTTTTGGGCTACTTTTAAAGTGCCTCTTAGCTAGTTTTTGGCTGGTTTTGTAGCTGACTTTGGCTGGTTTTGAAAATTAGACCTGGCAACCCTGGCGGCTCTAGAAGCATGATCTGCCCCAAATGTGCCCTTATGCCCAGCACAGTGTGCAGCACCATCCCTCAACAACCATTGCTCCTAAACCAGGAATTGCTTGAACTTCACACAACATTTTTGGGGTCCCATGGGCCCACCCCAGATCCCACCCACCAGGTCTGGACTGAGAATCAAAATAGGCCCTGACATTTTAGGTACACAGAGGCCCAATCATTTTACAGCAGCCCCTCTGGCATTTGCCAGAACCCACAGATTGCGAGTCCGGGTCTGCCGCCCACCCACACCGCAGTTCAAAGATCACACAGACATTGGCACTAAAAACGGTAAAAAAACTCTTACCCCCCCCCCCCCCACACACAAGTTATAAAAAGCCATTGATGGTCAGGGCCCTCTTATAAGTTTAAAAAAAACTGTGGTGCCAGGGCCCCCCATAAAAGTTTTTTTTTTTTTTTTTAAATTGGTGGTCAGGGCTCCCCTAGAAGTTAAATAAAATAATTGCTGACCAGGACTCCCCTATAAGTTACAAAAAAACATTGGCTCCAGGGCCTCCCATAAAAGTATTTTTAAAAACCAGTGGTGGTCAGAGCCCCCATAAGTAAAAAAATGTTGACGCCAGGGGCCCCCATAAACCTTTTTTTAAAAATAAAAAACATTGGTGCCAGGGCCACCCCTTACAAGTTAAAAAAGGGCTTTAATAAAAAAAAAAAAACACACACACACATTGGTGTTTAGTAGGCTCGGTACCGCAGTACCCCTGTGCCCCCCTGATGGTGGCTCTGGACACACACACACACCCCCTATGGGCACACACTAGTGATGTGCGGGCCAATCTCACACCCCCCTTTTCCGGCTTCCAACTTCGTGCGCATGCTCGCCCAGCCCCTTTTGTGACATCATCGGCAGCTCAGCGTGGGTCTATAAAAGGAACCCGGTAGTCGGGCTCGCGAGGGCGGGTGCGGGTCGCACATCACCATAGACATTAAGATTTTTTTCGTTATCGTAATGCGTAGTGCAGGAAGATTCTATGCATTTACAGGGGACAATACTCACACAGGCCCATGAAATCACCGAACACAGCATGTTGCGTTCCACCTGCATTCAGCGCTTCCATGTGCCGGTGTGAGTATATGCCCATAAAGAAGAGTCCGGCTGCGTTTAGTCCTACGCTTTACTGTGGCTGAATGAATTAAAACTAAACACTAAAAAATGCATTGTTACTTTCAGCTGACTGCCTAAATATAACCCCACAGTCTCCGCAGCCGCGTAACACACAATGTACACCAACACTTTTCAGCTGTTGTTGTTTTTTCCTCTCATTTATTGCCACCTGGAATAGACTAGAGGGCTTTCATCATGTGCAGGGCAGGGTGTAAACTAGTGCAAAGAGGAGTTGCAACCTCAACCCATAAATAACAACTATGTATTAAATCCACATGCTGCATAGCTAGTTTGCAATTAATTTAGATGCATGCAGTACGTGGAGAGAGCATCGATATCGCGGACGCAAGTGGTTGCTTTTCATTGTAAAACAGATGATCCTTCCTGTGCTTTATTGAATATAAAGCATTTAACTGCCAAAATAAAGGAAAACATTTGAGACAATGATTGATACAAATTCTATAGAAAGGAACTTCTCCCAGCAAGTTTTGTCAATATTGTAAGATTGTAATATTGTAAGAGATGAGGACTGCTCATAAAAAAAGACAGGCTATGAGGATCAAAGGCGGGAAGGAAAAACATGTATCATCATTAAAGGGATACTGTCGTGGGAAAACAATTGTTTTTTCTCAAATAGTGCTGCTCCAGCAGACTTCTGCACTGAAATCCGGTCTAGACATATTGTCAGTTTCCCAGATGTCCCCAGTCATGTGACTTGTGCTCTGATAAACTTCAGTCACTCTTTACTGCTGCACTGCAAGTTGGAGTCATATCACCCTCTACTCTCTCCCCCCCCCTCAGCTCATCAGCAGAACAATGGGAAGGTAACCAAAAATCTGCTGCCTGGTATATATAAGATCAGATCAGCTCTCAATAGTAAAAATCCCACTGTGTCTCCTTCAGTTACATTGAGTAGGAGAAAATCAGTGCCAGAAAGCAGTTCCATAGTGTCTTTCTGAAAGCAGAAGACCAGGCAAAATGACCTGAGATGGCTGCCTACACCAGGGCCAGGCTGGCCGGATGTCCTAGCCACCCCCTCCCCCGCGCACGTTCGCATGCATGCACGCCTGACCTGGTGTGACGGAGAGAAAGGAGACGGAGGAGAGAGAGGAGACGGAGTGGTGAGCGACTGAGAGGAGGGAGGATAGTAAGGGGACAGCAACGAAGGGGAGGGTGACAGGAGAGAGGACAGAGCCACAGAGGGGTGGGTGACAGGGAAGGAAGGGGGGGTAAGACTGAGGGGTGCAGGACTAGGGGTAGGCAGAAGACAATTTTAGAGGTAGCTGCCCAGCTACCCCCAACCATTGCACCCTAGACAGCTGCCTCATCTGCCTACCCCTAGTTCCAGCCCTAGCCTACACACCAATATTACATAAAAAATACACTTGTTGGGTTAGGAATTGAATTTTACAACAGTAAAACGGTGTAATTTAGAAATAAAAACTACACCATAAAATCATGACAGAATCTCTTTAAAAAGGAACCTTAGGTGAGATCAGTTCCATTGTAAGAGATGGGGCTGTCAATAACTTCCTACAACAAAGAATATGAAACTCTGGTGATGTCAGTTTATTAGATGTGAGTTGCACAAACATTAACATGCTGGTTACCATTCACAGTGACATTATCCATGCCCATTGTCATGTCTTATGGCAGTAATAGATAAAAGAGAGGGGCTTGGATTCTTTACATTCATCTTAAAGTTGTTTGAGGGCTTCATCATTTGAGTACTAGGAGTAGGGATGTAGCGAACTGTTCGCCGGCGAACTAGTTCGCGCGAACTTCGACTGTTCGCGTCCGCCGCAAGTTCGCGAACGTCGCGCGACGTTCGCCAATAGGCGTTCGCGTCAGAATCGTTCGACCATTCGATCGCTAAAATCGAACGATTTTCGTTCGATTCGAACGAAAATCGTTCGATCGAACGATTAAAATCCTTCGATCGTTCGAATCGAACGATTTTCGGATGTTCGAAGTTCGCGAACTGTTCGCATTTTTTGCCGGTGTTCGCGAACGGCGTTCACGAACACATACTCGGCGGTTCGCTACATCCCTAACTAGGAGTAGCTGAGAAAGGCTGGAAACACTTATCCTTTGATAACACCTTTTGAATTAATGCATTGAACTTTGGTCCTAAAATAGTTGTAATTGTGCAAACTCAAGACTAGCATGACAATATATTCATCAGCTAAATTGAAACAATATGTAGAAATGATGGCTCACCCAGCTCCGGACTTTGCTCACAGCGATTTTTCCACTTGGTGCCAACATGATGAAAGGGAATGGAAAATGAGCAAGTAGATCCTTCATGTTAAAGTGTTCTCACTGATTTGTGCAAATCAGCATTACATATTCATTTTGATGTCATGGTTTGAATTTTAGAGCTGTTATTGGTTGGTTTCCGTCTTCTCTGTAGTGCATAATATAATGTATACAGATTGTATATTACAAGTACGTACTTGAAAGTGGCTGGAATCCTGCATAGGATCAATTCATTTCTTGCTGCTGGGCCCTCAGGGGGCTTTATGTCATAAGGCAGGGTGAGAGAAATGGATACTGATTATTAAGCGGAAGTAGGTAAGAGACTGGGAATCTGAACTGATTACCTTCCTGTAAGAGGCTGATTAGGAGGAAATTCTAGAGCAACCTGTCAGATGTTCAATAAATGTCCTAGATCTGAAGACATCTTTTAAGGTACTACTAAGATGGTACCTAGTTTCTGCCAGGGGAGTGGGGACAATGGTTTCCAAAAAATACCCAAATTGCTTCCAAGGGAAGTTGTGCCCCAAGTACTATGATCTATAATTAAAGGGAGCATCCAGTAGCTCAGAGATTATGGACCATAGTCCTGAGATATTTCTAGAAACATGCATACATATACACCAGCAGCATTTGTAAAGGTGCAGGCAGAGTAACCATTAGTAGCTAGGGTATATACAGTAGGTATTATTCCTCTAGTACCGATTTTAGAGACAAAACCCCTGTAGAAGTAGCTAAGGTTTCAGAAACTAGTTCTGCCAGTAGGAATCAGGCAGAAGTCAACTTTCTATTGCTCTACCCTCATGGCTGACCACACACAGGACCTTCTAGAGCAGTGATCCCCAACCAGTAGCTCGTGAGCAACATGTTGCTCCCCAACCCCTTGGATGTTGCTCCCAGTGGCTTCAAAGCAGTTGCTTATTTTTGAATTCCAGGCTTGAAGAAAACTTTTGATTGCATAAAAACAGTTGTATTGCCAAATAGAGCTTTCTGTAGGCTGCCAGTTCACATAGGGGATACCAAAAAGCCAATCACAGCCCTTCGTTGGCATCCTCAGGAACTGTTTTCATGCTTATGTTGCTCCCCAACTCTTCTTACATTTGACTGTGGCTCATGGGTGAAAAAGGTTGGGGATCCCTGTTCTAGAGTATCTAGACCACCCTTGCTCTATAGCTGGCAATTACCTTGAATTAAGCAGTAAAACAGTAAATGTAATATACAGCACTGCAGATTCTACTGATCTATACATTTTTTTTTATATATATAATAGATTTTTTATTAAAGTTTCAAAAGGCAAGGATAGGGGTACAGAAAGAAAAAAAAGGGGGGGGAGAGGGAAGGGGAGGGAATATTCAATACACATAGCATAACAAAGTTAAAATCACACATCTCTAGACATGCAGTACTTACAAACATAACCAGATATGCCGAACAGCTAAGAGCCCAGTATTCGCTGGTATTCCGCGGTCTCCCTGAACAAAAACCAGCGTACCCAAGTGTTCCTAAAATTGGTAAGTTGTTTTTCCGTAGAGGAAGAAAGTTCCTCAAATTTCGCCACCTCATTTACTTTCCCGACCCAATCTTTCAAAGTAGGGGCCAAAGGGGATTTCCATAATCGTGGGATAAGTATCTTGGCTGCGTTAAGTAAGTGCCTTTCTAGAGCCAAATCTGAAACGTCCGCCATGGGGTCCCTAACCCAAAACAACAGAATCCGTTCCGGGGTATGGGGTATCTGTCGACCTAATGCTTGCGAACTGAGCTGGAGAATTCCAGACCAGTAGCTGTGAAGATCCGGGCAAGACCAAAAAACATGAAGGAGAGTGCCAGTATCGCCTTTGCATCTCCAGCACGTATCGCTCGTGGCCGGATACATCAATTTCAATTTATGCGGAGTATAGTACCATCCACTCAGTAACTTATAATTCAATTCCTGTATTTTACAACACCTGGAGCTAAATAACAAATTAGCAACACCATCAGTGAGATCTTCTTCCGAGAGATCTAGACCCAGAACCAATTCCCAGGCCCTAATAAAGGGTAATTGTTTCTTCCCACCTCCTAGCTTTTGCATGTCATATATCATAGAAATTATCCGTTTCGGGGGAGTTTCGCTGTGGCAGAGGGTCTCGAAAGAGGTAAGTGGTCTCCCCAAATTATTACTACCACCATTGTATTTGTAAAAATGTTTGAGTTGACAATATTGAAAGTCATGCAGAACATTGTCAGGCCTGGACTGTCTGAGGGTGATAAGGTCGGCTAACTGAGCCTTGTCCATAATATGTATAAATTGTAAGTGGCCATCTACTAACCAATCTTTAAAGGCAGTAGGATGCAAAGCCGGAGGAAATGCCGGGTTATTAGTGATAGGGGTGAGTGGAGAGGGAAATGAGGTGAACTTAAAATTCCCCTTCACCGAGTCCCATGTGATCAATGTGCTTTTTAGTAATGGATGGGATTCATGTAGAATCCTCCGATGGATCTTATCTATCCAAGGTAAATGAATCAAGTGCGTGGCTGTGGACTGCTGCTCAATCTCTACCCAATCCTTATTATCTAAGTGATGAGACCAATCAATTATCCTTGATAATTGAGCAGCCTTCAAATATCGCGCACAATCAGGAAGGGCCAACCCGCCTTCGACCTTGCTGCGATATAACGTAGAGGTCTTAATCCTGGGTGGTCGCCCCTGCCAAATAAATCGGATTATCAAAGACTGAAAGGTTTTTAACCACTTGTCGGAATACGAAAGAGGGATGCACTGAAACACGTATAGCAGGCGTGGCATAACATTCATTTATATGACATTTATTCTACCTAACCATGATAGATACTGTTTGGACCGATTTTGCAAGTCCTTTTTTACCTTGGAGATAAGCACCTTACAGTTCCCGTCTACCCAATCGTCATAATCCTTAGTAATAATTATGCCCAGATAAGTGAATTGTCTATTTGCCCAGCTATATGGAAATTTTTGGGAGAGTCCCTGCAGAGTGTGTGGAGAAAGGGAGATGTTTAACGCCACCGATTTACTATAGTTCACTTTGAAATTGCTAACTTTACCAAATATGTCAAATAGGCGATTCAGGTTCGGAATCGTAATAAGCAGATTAGTTAAAAAAAAGAGGAGGTCATCTGCATATGCGGCCACTTTGTAATGTTTCTGTCTGACAGTGACTCCTGAAATATCCAGATTGTGACGGATCTGTGAAAGGAAGGGTTCAAGGGCCAGGATAAACAAAGTGGGTGATAGGGGACAACCCTGGCGAGTCCCATTTTTAATACTAATGTAATCAGAGAGTGTTCCATTTACTCTTACTCTGGCTATAGGGCCATTGTAAAGAGAACGTATCCATTTGCAAAGACGGTCCCCAAACCCAAATCTCTGTAGGCAACTGAACATATATTCCCAGCAAACCCTGTCGAAGGCCTTTTCGGCATCCGTCGACAATAGCATAATAGGAATTTTCTTGAGTTTTGCATGGTGAAGAATATTAATTAGTTTGTTGGTATTATCTCTGGTTTCCCTACCAGGGACAAAGCCTGCTTGATCGAGGCCGATCAACCGACCGAGGACTGCTTGCATTCTAGTAGCAACTATTTTGGCTAAGAATTTGACATCCACATTTATCAATGAAATAGGTCTGTAATTGCCAGGGTCGATCTATACATTTTTTAACTCTACATCGTATTCAATTCAGAGATAAAGTTGAAGCAGAGGCATTCCAAGTTAGGTTGAGGCCCTCTGTTGCAGACACAAATGTTGTTCCCTCACCTTGGCTTACAAGAGAGCTGCAGGTACCCTAAAACATGGTACAAACAGTCACTTTTCTATCGTTCCTGGAGGATATCACTGGAATTTGATGCTAAACATGCCACTCTCAGCTTCCACTACTACTTTAGAGGGGCTATACATTTTTGGAACCACTGGTTTAGACATGAATGGTATTAGGGTTCCCAGCAATAATCCCCTCTTACAAGGCAGAACATTGTTATTCATACAGGAACAACCAGTTGTTTTGTTGTGGTGCTCCTTGAAGCATGAAGAGCCGTATGATAGCACGTGTTGTTTCAAGTGTAAGTGAATCTGAAAGCAGGACACGAGTGCTCAAGTTTTACATTAAAATAATATCTGGATTAAACATAACAATTATGCTGATTAAAGGACAAATAAAACCCCCAAATAAAAAACGGAATTCAAACATTACCCTAGTTCGGTTTCTATAAAAACTAAGCTATATTCACCACCATTCACCAACTAAGGCATCACTTGTGATTTTCAATTACACCCACAAGTTTATACTGAGGGCAAATCTAAAAAAGTACTAGCCTCTGACTCACATTCTCTAAGTTGCCCAACAGAAAGGCTGAGAAGACTGGCATCTGTTTACTCTGTGATGTGTCATCAGACATTCTGTTCTGTTACAGAGCTTCTAGAGTTGGATGGTGGTTGTGAATGAAAAGTGTGAGCGGTGCAGCCTGACATGAAGAAAGGTCAGTTCTCAAGCTGGGATTTCAGGTACAGTATATGTGTCACGGCCGGCACCCGATACCAGAACAAATGCCAAGCACCCTGGTCTCGGCTTCACCAGTAGTGTGACCACCGTTGGGCTTCGGGAGGAGCCATCAGCTTACTTGGGTGCCACCTGGACTTACGAGGGGTGCAAGGCGAGATGTTCTGGCTGGCGAAGGGGCACGGCTGTTAGCAAAGTCTTTTGGGCCGAAGGTCACAGTACAAAAGGATTAGGTAGAAGGACGGTCAGACAGGCTGGGTCGAGGCAGGCGGATATCAGAATCGTCAGGCAGGCAAGGGTCAAACCGGGTTGTCAATCAAGGGGTTAAGCAGGAGAGTTGTCGTAGGCAGGCTAAGGTCAGGATGCAGAGTTCAGAGTAGTCAGGATACAGGCAGGGTCAAACACAGGTTATCAGACAGACAAGATTCAGATCAGATGCACTAGGCTCAGGAAACCACAAGAAACAAGTTCTATCATGGGCAAGGAACAGTACACTGAATGGGCCTTAAAAAGTATTCAAAATTCGCGCCAAAACATGCGCAAAAACGCGCTGGCGCAAACACGCCAGCGCGCCTGCGCCTTTAAGAGGCGCGCAGGCGCGCCGTATGCGCCCTAATAACAAAGATGGCACCTAGGAGACACGCGGCGGGCGTCCCCGTCGGTGGAGCGGCAGCCGACCCCGCCATGCAGGTAATTTTATTACAATATGGTTGAGGAAATAGGTTAATGCCCATTAAAATTTAGCATTCGGATCAATATTTTCTCTGGCCAGGGCAAAACTGAAAAGAGGGTTCGATGGCATGTCACTCTCTATATTATATTATCACATTGCCAGTAACAATGAATAGTGTGTTTTACACAACAAGAGGGATATGAGAGAGGCAGAATTGACGATTACAAAGCTGGAACAACTCCGCAAGATGGTGAAAGAGAGCATAGACATAGGAGAGTTACAACTTACAACCGATGCAAGACACATTTCCAACATACCGTTATTGTTTCCTGTTGGATTGTTGTGGGTTAAGGGGGGTATATATCCACCCAGGGGCCCCAGATTTTAGTTTCAACACTACGGGGCATATTTAATCTTGGTCGTCAAAGTAAAATCCTTCGACTCCGAATATCGAAGACGAAGGATTTACCACAATTCGTTCGTTCGAACGATCGTAGGAAAAATCCTTCGAATAAGACGATTCAAAGGATTTTAATCCATCGATCGAACGATTTTTCTTCGATCCCAAATTGCCTAGAAAGCCTATGGGGACCTTCCCCATTGGCTAACATTGTACCTCGGTAGGTTTTAGGTGGCGAAGTAGGTGGTCGAAGTTTATTTTAAAGAGACAGTACTTCGACTATCGAATGGTCGAATAGTTGAACGATTTTTTAGTTTGAATCGTTCGATTCAAAGTCATAGTCGAAGTTCGAAGTAGCCAATTCGATGGTCGAAGTAGCCAAAAAAGAACTTCGAAATTCGAAGTTTTATTTATTCTAATCATTCACTCGAGCTTAGTAAATGTGCCCCGTATCCAGCATTACTTGTTTCCAGTTAGAAAACAGGATGGTGGGCAAGGTTATTCCAGTTTTGGGTAATTAGCCTCTTAGCCAATAACAGTGCCTCAAGGAGAAAAAGTGATTGATTTTGCATAAGGTCTTGTATTATGGCCAAAATACATAATTTGGGTGTTCTATGAATTGTAAGTAACACGGCCTCCAAAGTGTCTAAAATGTTCTTCCAGTATGAAGTAATCTTTCTGCAATGCCACAGCATGTGTATAAAAGTTCCCTTGTCCAAGGCACATCTGGTACAAACATCTGGGGACTCTGAATTAATATGATGACGTCTGACTGGGGTGTAATGAGCCCTATGAAATATGTATAATTGAATAAGGTGTAGTGTCACGTATGGTGTCCCAAAACCCAGTACAAATGCCAATGTTCAAGTCATGGCTCAAGCTTCTGCCTACAACAGCCGCCTTTCACTTTAGATGCCGTTAGAGCTTAAAGTGAGAGAACCAAGGCAAGAGTTCTGCCATTCCTTGTCCAGTAAAGTTCCCAAATCTGTTTTCCACTTATTCCATAGCCCATCTAGGTCATCCTTATGCACATTTTGTTGTAACCTTGCATAAAGCAGAGTAATAATAAGACCTTTGGTTTGGCCTCCTATTTAAAGTATATCAGGAAGGGATGAGTAGAAACTGAGAGGTTGTGGCGAGGTACTATGGACTCTGTGGGAGTCCATAGTACCATATCTTGCCCATATACACTTGGGACCTTGGCAAGAAGGGGTATTCCTGGTTAGTCCATAATGATGTTAACAGGTTTGTGACTGAGAATGTGATAAGTTTATTTGCCATTATTCAGAATCTACAGTGTGAGTTAAATAAAGAGAACGAAGCCTACAAATCAATATATACATTTTTCCCCAATATCCAACTTATAGGATTTATGTCAAATCTGGTCAATTGAGCCCAGAGGGAATGAGGGACCCTGTGATGTGACCCTTCCACCTAAGTGACTAGGTGCCCTAATTGGGCTGACAGGTAGAATAACATAGTAAGATAGGTTTAAAAAAGACGCGTGTCCATCAAGTTCAACCTTTTAAATCTACAGTATATATAACCTGCCCAACTGCTTGACCTTATCAGACATAAGTGTATGTCTGCAGTGTCGGACTGGGATGCCAGGGGCCCACCAGAAAACCTTAGGCTGAGGGCCTACTTTCCACACTATTAAACCTCCTCTCTTAACTCAACCTCTTCATTTTTCTAGTCTTTTTTCTCTACAAACTATACTCTGTTCTTCCATTATTAAGATTCTTTGTTACCATAAAGAAATAGGGAATGAATATGAAAAAGCCAAATGTTTAGAAGCAAGAGGCCACTAACACCTGGGTCCACCGGGACTTTTCCTGGTATCCCGGTGGGCCAGTCTGACACTGCATGTCTTGTAAGGTTTAAGTTTATGTCTGGTAAGGTCAAGCCAGCTTCGGAATTAGGATGCATTAACTTTTCCAGCTTTAATCTAAATCTAGAGTGGGGCCATAAACCCTGCAAAGTTTACTGCATAAAGTGTAACATTTCAGGGGCACACCACTTTATAAAGCACGTCCCCGAAACATTGCACTTCATGCAAAAAAACTTTGCAGGGTTTACCAGCAATGTTGCTATGTGTGACTCTTTATTGGACTAGTGGGGGGGGGGGTAAGGGGACAACTGAGTATCAGGTGAGCAATTACGGTTTTTTACTCCACAAAAGTGTAAAGGTGGCCATACACGGAGAGATCCGCTCATTTGGCGATAAGGTGGGCAATATCGGGCTGATCCGATCATGGGCCCTAGGGCTCAATGATCGGATCCTAAGGATGGGTAACGGGTGGTCGGATCGCGGGACGGCATCAACGAACAGACGCGGCCGGGATCCGAAGGGATTTTTAGTCCTGTCCGATCGACAACTGGCCGACTTTCGGCCAGATATCGATCGGGGAAGCCCATCGGAGGGCCTCATACACGGGGCCAATAAGCTGCCGACTCGGTCTGTCGGCAGCTTTTATCGGCCCGTGTATGGCCACCTGTAGGCTTAAGGCTTTTGCATCTTAAAACTGGTTGGCAATTTTCCTGACACTTGTTCATGACCATCTCGACTAGTGACCCAGAGGAAACAGACCACTAGGAGGCTCCTAGCATTTAAGGGTCAACTTTGTGATGCTAATGTCGGTACTTGGGTCCAAATATGAGGGACTGAAAAAAGTGGAAGCATTGGTAGGAACATGGTGTACATTCCTTGCACTATGCACTTGTGCCTTTCTATAAACTGTAGGATTTAGGAACCATCCTGCTGAGGTTGCAGGGGTGGCTGCATAGAAGGGGTGGCATTTGGGGGCACTGGGGAGTAGCTGTTCCTGTTTGGAAACTACATCTTGGGAACCACAATTACATTTTTGTTCAGTGGGACCAAGGACTTCTAGGAATGATGTATAATCCCTATAAACTGCTGGAGAATATACCTGCACTACATTACTAAAGAATAATAATAATGGCTCAGAGAAAGAGAGACCGGTGTTCGCAGGGCCCAAAGCAAATACCCTTTCTACCCTAAAATTGTCCCTGTGAATATGAGCAACATGAGCTGTTGATACCATTCCAAAGAGCAGCCTTCCCCTGGAATTCTTAGGGGTGGGGAACGATGAATACAAATGAAGAATACTTTGTTCTTTCAATACAGAAGACTCCAGTACGTACTTGCCCTTAAATTTGATAAACTGATTTGATAAATGTTTATATTGGAAAGTAATGAGCCTCCTTGCCTCAACATGCAGCAACCGGGCACAGGAACAGCTTGTTTTCATAAGAGCCGCACATGCAGAAGTCAGAAGAAAATAAGAAATATGTTTATCACAGTTCTACCAGTGTTTACAATAACATAAGGCATATGAAGGCCAGACAGTGTTCTCTGACATGCTTTATATATATGTTACATACTGCATTCTCAGTTCATTTTTCTTTTGAATAATACAAGCCATTGTTGTGTGTGCACTGTAGACTTTGTCATGTGTTGGATTCCTGGTTTGAACAAGCAGTGTGGGAAAGAGAAGAGGCAAAATGAAAATAGCAGGAAAAAAACATTCCTTGTACAGATATTTATTTGCACGTGAGCTGCCATACTGCATGCCTAATATCACTATTGCGTCTGAGATCTGCTAAAGTTGAATTGTTGTGTATGATGAGTTCTTAAGGGTAAGGTAACACTGGGCGTTTCGGGGAGATTTAGTCGCCTGGCGAATAATCGCCTCGTCTTTGCGGCGACCAATCTCCGCGAATGGCTTCCCTCACTCTTGCTCTGGCTAAAATGAAAAATCGGCGACATTAAGCTCATGCGGCGATTCGTTTTCCAAAGTTGCCCGAAATTTCCTCGTGAGGCAACTTCGGGCGACTTCAGAAAACGAATCGTGTTCGGGGAGATTGGTCGACGCAAAAACGAAGCGATTAGTCGCCAGGCGACTAAATCTCCCCGAAACGCTCAGTGTGACCTTACCCTAAACATTACAGAGTCAAGTTAGCCATATGTATTTACTGTGTGTGCAAATGCAGAAAAGGAATGCTCTGTGCACACAATGAGAACAATAAGATATGCTCTCGAAACTTTCTTTTTAAAAAGCTTTTCTCAATCTGTACGATGGGTTTGGAAAGCTGATAAGGTTTATTTGACATGTGTGTATTTACCCTGGAAATAAAAAATGCACTGGCTTCAGGCAGCAGGAAATAATGAAATTTTATGAGCGAGTGCAACAATTATATCTTAGTTTGGATCAAGTACAAGGTGTTGTTTTATTATTACAGAGAAAAAGGAAATTGTTTTTACAAATGTGGATTATTTAAAATTAATGGAGCTTTCTGGTTAATAGGTTTTCTGGATAATGGATCCCACAACCATTTAAAGCGGGGTACTTTGTTTTAATATATGGCAGAAGGCATTAATAATTTTACATAGTAAACAAAACTAAACCATGGTTAAAATCTCAGACATATAGAAATCCTGCTAGGCCAACACTGGGGTATTTTTCCCTAGTTTTCAAGATTACAAGATTAGCAGTTTATTAGTGCATATATCATGAATTTGAATCAAACACGCCACCTGCTGTTCATTTTAGCCCACTAGACAAAGACGGTAAAATACGGTACATTTTCTGAGTTACGAAAAAGAGTTTTGTGGATTGATTAGGGAATGAGGAGAAACCCATCTATTTACATAAAGCCTACTAGAGTTATTTTAGAAATGGAAAGCTTGCCATTCATATCCACATTTGGTCATGGATTTTATATTTTAAAAGTCATCCTGAGAATTAAGTACAGTTATTCACATGCTCCCCGTGGGAGTAGAAACACAGAGTGCTCCTAACTAATAACTACATGGAGAAATGCTGGTCCTTACTCATTAATATATCCCGAGACATATGTACAGACTGTTCCAATCTTGTTAGATCTCTTCAAAGCATATGGAGGTATAACATGTACTTCTCTACCCTTGTAGAGTCTGATATTCTGGATATGGTTCTATCCTCAGGTAATCCTGCCCATGTAGCAGATATGTTACTTGGATTTAATACTACTTTTAGTCATTATCAGGGACTTGCTTAACCTGACACTGCAAAAGTATGGGCTGATATAAACCAAATCTCTCCTGACATTTCAATAAGTATGGATCTGTTATGCACAGCTTGAAATCTGCAGATCTGGAAAACCTTACTTTCCACAGCACCACAAAACATGTTGGGCCCTTAATCATCAAGGATAAAGGAAACCCAGATAGGAAAACAAATAGTCTGAGACTGTATTGTAGTGGGGGTTTGTCAGGATCGAACAGCAAAGTGTAGATGGGCTGGAGTCCATTTGCTGAGTAATACCTGTAGATGGTTCCGTAAACAGATTTCTGTAGTGGTAAGGTGTAAGAATGTCTTATAATGAACAGGACACACAAATGGGCAAATCCAGTAATCCAGGACAAATTACAGGACAGAGGTCAGAACTAGAAATCTACAGCAGGCAAGGAATAGGCAGACAATCAAGAATAAGTCAGGAGCAGAGGAACTAAGCATGGACCAGGTAGGGATCAGGAACAAAAAGCTTTAGAATGTAGGCATCAGACTGTATTTATGCTAATGATCCACGTGCAGTAGGAACTATAGACAGGCTTATATAAACCCTTGATTACTATTTCATTATTCTGTTAGTTCATTCCAATCAGCAAAACAAGGAGGTTAAAGAATTGTCTTTCAAGCGACAATTTAAAAAGTTTTATTACCAAGCTTTCATTAACAGGTAAACAGGACTTCACATTCTGGTGAATAGTGTTAATAATGGCATGAGTATGTGATATCCTTGTTGCAAATTCATAGTAGAATCCTGCAACTACCACCATCAAAGCTGCACGGGGGTTCCGCGCCCCCCCCCATCACAAACTCCAGGGCCCTCCATGGCAGACACAAACTCCTCCATCTGCCTCCCCCTACCCCTGACCAGTGTGTACCTGTAAATCCTTCTATCGGTTGGGTGAGGAGAGGAGAGAATTGCAGAATGTCAGGCAGGTAGTGGGTCAGGGATGGCCCAGTCTGACCTTGAGGCTGCAAGTAAGGAGAAAGCAGAGATTCAAAACTATTAATCTTTTGCCTGTCTGCACAACCAATGAATCAGCTAATGAAGACTTCCTTTTTAATAGACCCAATTCTAACAAAATAATTATTGATGTGTGGGTGATTCAGGAGGAAGTTCAAAAGAGACTAAAATATGTAAAGCAAGGGTCCAGGACCAGATGGTATTCATCCAGGGCACTAAACAAGCATAACTTGCATTGCCAAACCTCTTTAATTCATTTTTCAGGATTCCTTAAGGTCTGGCACTGTGCCAAGAGATTGGCGAATTGGAAATGTGGTGCCATTATTCAAAGACCCCATGTAAAGTCCCAAAAATGTCCAGAAAGCCCCCATAGCACATAAAAATGGTTACAGGCAGATGAAAACATTGTTGTATTGGACTTTTATTCATATTTCCAAGAATATCTAGGACAGGATAAAAATATTCATCTGCAGTCACACTCTAACTGATCTTGAACATGTCATTGTATCAGAGCAAAGCAGACATTTTCCCCACTGGCTGAGCCCCCCTCCAAAGACAAAGCTCTGGACCAGTCCAAGGGGCAAATTCACTAAGCGCCGAAGTGCCGAACGCTAGCGTTACTTCGCTAGCGTTTGTCATTTTCGTTACTGTGCAAATTCACTAACGAACGCTGGCGTAGTTTCGCTAGTGTTACTTCGCACCCTTACGCCTGGCGAAGTTTCGCTAGCGACGTAACTACGCAAATTCACTAACGCGCGCAGTGTACTGAACGCTACCTTTTACGCTAGACTTCCTTCGCCACCTCAGACCTGGCGAAGCGCAATAGAGTAGATAGGGATTGTTTCAAAAAAAGTCAAAAAATTTTCTAAGTCCCAAAAAACGCTGGCGTGTTTTCTACATTATGGGTGATAGGCTGAGAAAGATCGAAAAAATTTCTGGGGCTCCCCTCCTTCCCCCCTACATTTCCTGACTCATGGCAACTTACCTAGACAGTGGGCACATGTGTAGGGCAAAATAAAATTTTTATTTGATGATTTGAAGGTTTTCTAGCCATTTGTAGTGCTGATACGTATTCCTCCATTGAAATCTGAATTTCGTGCCGTATGCAAATTAACATTCGCTAGCGTAACTTCGCTTTACTTAGCGAATCAACGCTAGCGCAACTTCGCAACCTTACGCTACCCCTGAGCGCAACTACGAATCTTAGTGAATTTGCCCCCAAGAGTTTGGGAACCACTAGTATATGTTCTAGATCAATAAATCCTACATTGACGAAACAGATTCCCATTTCAGAGTGATGTAATTCTGGCTTCCTTCTGTAATGTTTGGAGTGAAAACATTAAAGAGTGTATCCATCCATCCTCAGATGGAACCAAATGAGGTCTCTCTGGTTGGGTCAAGCATTTGATCAAAGAATAGTTTAAAAACAGCTTGGTTAGAAGTAATTGTGGAGGAAAGTGAAGAGAGCAGTGGGATACTGGAAGAGAAAGGAAACAAAAGAAGGGAAAAATGAGAAAGATTAAGATATATGAGTGGGACAAGTGGAGGAACAGTTGATATATACATAACATAAACTCAGGGGAGAACTCACTAGAGAAGAGAGTAATGGAACCTTAGAATGACTTACATTTATAACGAAACACTAATCCTAAAGCTCACAGTATTTCATATAAATTGCCCTGGTTTTAACTTATAAAAGCCAAATGGAAACACACTTAGTAACTTCCTCCTCTGCTTCAGTGTTGTATGAATTTGTTAAAGGGAGGCAGTCACAGGGCTGCATGTGATATTGTACAGAGCAGAGCTTGCTGAGGCACACAGGCATATTCATGTTTGCTTCCGGCCATCCTGACCATAGTCCAAGTCATAACTCGAAATAAAAAGCAAAGTGTGTATTTTTTTTGGCCAAAAAAAAATCCATTTGTGGTTCCGTGATCGCGTTCCACTCTATTAATATTTCATGTACAATACACAATTTTAAGTCCCTATGTCTGGAATGAGTTTATATTTATTATACTGTGGCACAGGTACCTTAAAGGGATACTGTCATGGGAAAACATGTTTTTTTCAAATCTCTGCTGCTGCTCCAGCAGAATTCTGCACTGAAATCCGTTTCTCAAAAGAGCAAACAGATTTTTCTATATTTAATTTTGAAATCTGACATGGGGCTAGACATATTGTCAATTTCCCAGCTGCCCCAAGTCATGTGGCTTGTGCTCTGATAAACTTCAATCACTCTTTACTGCTGTACTGCAAGTTGGAGTGATATCGCCCCCCTCCCTTTCCCCCCAAGCAGCCAAACAAAAGAACAATGGGAAGGTAACCAGATAGCAGCTCCCTAACACAAGATAACAGCTGCCTGGTAGATCTAAGAACAACACTCAATAGTAAAATCCATGTCCCACTGAGACACATTCAGTTACATTGAGTTGGGAAGACAACGGCCTGCCAGAAAACAGTTCTAAGTGCTGGCTCTTTCTGAAAGCACAAGACCAGGCAAAATGACATGAGATGGCACCTACACACCAATATTATAAGTTTTAAAAAAATACACTTGCTGGTTCAGGAATTAAATTTTACATGGTAGAGTGAATTATTTACAGTGTAATTTAGAAATAAAAACTACACCATAAAAATCATGACAAGAATCCCTTTATCCCTTTAAAGGAACAGTAACACCAAAATTGAAAGTCTCTGAAAGTAATGAAAATATAATGTACTGTTGCCCTGCAGTGGTAAAGCTGGTATATTTTCTTTAGAATCACAGCTATAGTTTATATAACAAGCTGCTGTGAAGTCATGGGGGGAGCCATTCAACCTATAGAGATCTATAGGTAAAAGGTTCCCCATTTTGACTGAACAGACAACATGGGACAGATTTATCAAGGGTCGAATTTTGAAGTACAAAAAACTTCAAAATTCGAACATTGAATTAAAAAACTTGGAATTCAAAGTTTTTTAAACAAATTTGGCAATCCTGTGGTCGATTAAATCGTTCGCTTCGAACAATTCTAACTATTTTAGCGATCGATCAAAGGATTTTTATTCGATGTGTAAAGACTTAGAAAAATGTTGTAGAAGGTCCCCATAGGCTAACATAGCACTTCGGCAGGTTTAATTTGGCGAAGTATTGAAGTCAACGTTTTTTTAAAGAGACAGTACTTTGATTATCGAATGGTTGAATATTCGAACGATTTTTACTTCGAATCGAAGTCGAAGTAAATTCGAAGTCGTAGTATCCTATTCGATGGTCGAAGTATCCAAAAAATTACTTCGAATTTTGAATTTTTTTACTTCGAAAATTCCCTCGAATTCACTTCGACCCTTAGTAAATCTGCCCCCATTCCCTTCCAAGAAACATATTCCGGTACATAAGCCCAAGCAGTTCTCCAAAATAAATGAACTGATTCGTTGTAATTGCTTTTAAGGCACTGTATGTTACTGTATATAGTTCACTTAGCACTGGAATAGGTTGCAGTATAATGTTAATTACCATGACCCTGCACTTTTATTATAATGGGAGTTTGTTCAGTTATCTGGTTCTGTGCGTATCTACTTTAGAAATCAAATTACTAAATGCAAACTACATTGGCATAGTTACTGTATGAACTGCTTGACTGCAGAACTATGAGCTGGTTTTAAAGTAGGGCAGATAGGGCATTTAGCAGGAGCTAAACAATAGCTAAAACACAATATTTCCCTTTATGGGTGGCAACCATGTTAATGAATAGTTGTAAATAACTAGCTTGGTGCTGGCTCTTCACCTTTACCCACAATCCCATGCTTCTTCCTTAGATAATTTGCTTCTGCCTCATTTGCCTGTGATACAATGATACCAGAGGTGTAAATACAGAGGAAGCAAACCCCATACCAGAGAAATCCCCTCTCCCTTCCTCCTCAAGTGTCTGGTTAGGGAGTGGGCAGGTAAGCATAGCAGTTGGCATTGTGTAGTTACAGCACTTGTGGCTGGCACATTATTGGATTCCTGAATAATAAACCAATTGCAGCCATAAAATTGTATTGAATCGAATGGGGAGCCAGAATGCAGACGTGTGATGTGGGTGCCAATGTGCCTCTCCCAACCTGGCCTACATGAATACAATGCTGCCAAACACTGCTGTATTCATTGCACCTTGCTCCACCCTTTTTTGAGTCTCCCCAGCTGCTTCTGTACATCACACTGCTTCAGTCTTGCCACCCTCTGCTGGTTTCCCATTTCTTGCTTTATTTTAGTTGCCCACATCTTTTCATAATCCTGGTACTGATTGCTTGTTTTTTACATACACATGGGAATTGTGTTATAATAGGTAGATAAATAAACAATGAATATTTGAGAAATGTTTTGAAGGGGAAAAAGCAAAACAAAAAGAAATGAGTTGAGCAGATGTGCTTTGCTTCAGGAACATGTGTGTTTAGAGCAGACTAAGTTTTCAGTAAGCAAAAGAAATAACTTAAAAAAGCAGCAACTACTCCAGTAGTGGAAGATACATTAAGGGTCCCATGGCTAGCTTTTGGGCTTCACTGGCAGCACAGTGGCTAGTTTCCCCCATGCTAAGATCCCACATTACTACTGTACACTTGTGTTTTTGCACTTATACTCTGACCCTGATTTGCCTCATCATATCTGTCCACTTACCCATTAGTAGGTTTACATACTTACAAAGCTAAGTTGGGTTGAAAAAAGACCAAAGTCTATCAAGTTCAACCCCTCCAAATGAAATCCAGCATCCCTACATACATAGACAAAAACTGATTCCTCACATAAATAATATATACCAACTTCTATATTCTTTGTGGATTTTTGTATCATTATAGCCTTGGATATTATACTCGTCCAAGAAATCATCCAAGCCCCACTAAAAACAGAATCAACATCACCCGGCAGTGCATTCCACAACCTCACTGTCCTCACTGTAAAGAATCACCTCCGCTGCTTCAAGTGAAACTTCTTTTCTTCTAGTCTAAAGGGGAGGCCTCTGGTACGGTGATCCTCTTTATGGGTAAAAAGGTCCCCTGCTATTGAGTCAAGTATCTTATCTCTTAATACCACTTTGAAAAGCTTTCCTACCACTGACGTCAGACTAACCAGCCTAGTTTTGAGACTGAGAACAGGATCCCATTTTTAATTGTGGCACCACATTAGCAATTCAGCAATCTCTCAGCACCATGCCAGACCTCAATGTATCCTGGCCACCTGACCAGAATTTTAATAATGCTTGATATCAATGATGAAAGATGAAAGCTAAAAATATAGAAAGTCTGTTTTTTGTTCCAGAGAAGGCGGAAACTACTCCATTCACTCACTTACATACCTGCACACTCAAGTATGCTCTCCATGCAACCCAGCTGCTTAGCAATACTTAAAGCCACACCACGATCTCGTTCAAACCCCACATTATCCCACCCTTTTATGGAGCCCACAATGATTTTCAGTGGAAAAGGTGGCACCCTAAATTCCAGGCCAATGTTCTGCCAAGGGAACCCTGTACTTTCTTTACACATGCCTGGAAAATGCAGTGATGTAGGGTTCCTTTTGTGTATCATGCCTACTTCCACCATTTGTATCAGATGTACTGTAAATGCCTTTAATGCATCTGCACGGTCCGGCACGTCTACATCAATGCCGCTGCAGCTTGTAATTTTTGTACCTATATTAATGATTCAGGCACTATTTGCATTGATGTATTTATTAAACAACAGATGGAATGCTGGGTAAAAAAAATCTTATACTTAGCTCTTTGCACCAGTATGGGAAATTAACCCTAAAAGTTTGCTGCTACTAAAAACGCTGGCCAGGGTATTGTTGTATCCATGCATATTCCTATGATTCCCTTAGTTTCTGAACATTTCCTAGAGACATTTATTCTGTTCTCTACGGTAACTCCCCTGTTGAATAATACAATTTTCCAGTGCTTATGCAGCATTCTGTACCTATAGCTGGTGATTGGGCATTTAAAGGGATACCGTCAGCTCACATAAACAGTTGTTTTGTTAAGAAGTATAGTATGCAGTTAGCCTCTCTTATTTTCTTTCTTGCTTAACTAATCAGTTGTGTGAACATAAACAATGGAAAGCTTTGTTGAGCTTTTGGGCTCCTTCACCTTTATAAAAGCAATTATATTTCTTGTCTTGTGCCTCAATACAGCAAGCCTCTTCTTCATAGATATTACACTATGGGTATTCATTCATAATGAAGGAGAGGGAGTTCCTACATTGACCTAATTTATGAAAGCATGTGGTTGACATGAGAAGTGAATTACAGTTTCCTCCTTTATTAGGTTACGGACTCATTTGCCAAACTGAACTTGGTCCCTGATAATGAGATAACTATAATATATTACTAGTTAAATACTTAGCAAGCAGAGAAGACATGAGTATAAGAAATTAAATAGGACGTCTACTGAAAATAATTTTTTGCATAATGAAAGAAAAGCAAATTTACAATATGCATTCTTAAAACAAGTTAAATATGCTATCCAAAGCTGTATCTGTCTTTCTTTTATTATTCCCTCTTTGGCTTGTTATGGCTTCATGTGCCATTGCTGCACTTTCTAAGTCAGGGGTCCCCAACCTTTTTTTATCCATGAGCCACATTCAATTGTAAAAAGAGTTGGGGAGCAGCACAAGCATGAAAAGAGTTCCTGAGGGTGCCAAATAAGGGCTTTGATTGGCTATTTGGTAGCCCCTCTGTGGACTGGCAGCCTACAGGAGGCTGTACTTGGCAGCCTACAGGAGGCTGTACTTGGCAGTATAATGAGTTTTTATGCAATTAAAACTTGACTCCAAGCCTGCAATTCAAAAATAAGCACCTGCTTTGAGGCCACTGAGAGCAACATACAAGGAGTTGGTGAGCAACATGTTGTTTGTGAGCAATTGATTGGGGATCACTGGTCTAGTTAGTCAAGTTCTAAACTCAAGTTCCTACTCTGAGCCTTGACTGTAGAAAAGCTGCATTTGAAGGGGCTCATGGAGCCTGATTGGCACCCTGATGACTGGCTGATCATCCATGTGTTCAGCCTTAGACACAAGCAAATGCTCCTGCAGGCCACAACGAATGTCATGGTTGATGTAGTTCTGGACTTCCAGGAGCTATAGGGAATGTAAAAAAATTATATAATGTTCATGCAATGGGAGCAGGGTTTTACTGTGTGCAGGTGCTCTCCCTGATCCCCTTGGGATAAACTGTCAGAAAGAAGCAGTGAGAGCCTGGCCTGGATGCTGAGCAGACATTACTTACAGGAAGACAGCAGCAAAACCAAGATATAACATGGATTAACTCGATTATGAAACTAGTAAAACAATATGGACAGTGCATAATAAATACAAAACAACAGGAAACACACTTGTTCGTTTGTGCCATTCATTCACATTTGTCTCAGTGTGTACACAAAGAAACACAGGGGTGGTAATGGTTCCAAAAATATATTTGGCTGTAGACTACCCAATCTTATACACTGCAACTGACAAGCAAAGCCTTTCTTCCTGGTCATCTTGCAAAATAGATTACAATCATTTAATGCATGTTCAAATAAGGAGTCAATACAGAAGAAATGGATTCATCCATGGATATCCTGTCCTCACCCTGGGGAACACACAGTGGCCAAAGTATCCACAGGCAGGAGATAGAAACTGGCTGGCTGTTGGAGACCCTATACATGGCTCCAAAGTCAGGCACACTCTCTCTCCCAAGGATGCACTTGGGTGCCCAGCCAATCAGATGGCTCTCCAGCCTGTAACTGGGCTGAATGATGTCAAAGACAGAAAAACAGGTTAAGGATTTGTTTGATCCCCTACAGATATAATTTATTCACTCATCAGATGGATGTCCAACGCATTGGAGACCTTTGATGAACCCATGGGGGGGGCAGAAGATACTTGTACATTATAATATACTACCCCCACGCCAATGGCATTGATAGGAGAGACTCACCTTTCAATGAAATGTAATAGTGATATTGTAAGAGAATGTGCATGTGGTTTACATTTTTTGTGGTTTTTGAATGATCTAACATGTTATGCAGTTATTTAGTTTAGGGGAACTGCGTTCTGGTTGCTGGGTCCAGTTACCTTAGTAACTAAACATTACTTTGTATGTCAGAATGGAATTTTAATACTACTGGGCTTCCACAAACACTTTAAAAACAGGTCTCTACTGCATGCATGGTATTTTAACTAAATTCCAATCCACAGTGCAGGTGATGGGTTAAAAGGTAGGCCCCAGGACTGTGAGTATGGGTTAAAGGGTAAGTCCTCTAGGATAAACTTATTTTTTTAGTGAGCTCAGCATTGAGACATTTACACATTTAGGTGTCCAATTCACAATATATATTGGCTTCTCCTGAGGATTCTGGGCGTATCATATAACTAGTCCTGTTATTCCCCTGAATGTATAAAGAATCCTCTTAACGAGTGAAGTGACCCACTCAATGCCCACAGGAAGGAGACGCAGAGTTGGAGTCCATGCTCAGGGCTAAAGCTGGCCATAGACTCAAAGATCCGCTCGTTTGGCGACATCGCCAAACGAGCGGATCTTTCCCCGATATGCCACTAATGGCATGGCTATATCGGGGGTAATTCGAACGTTCGGCCGTATGGACGAACGATCGAATTACGATGCGCCAAGGGGCTCCGACGGGTCGGTCGGGTAAAAATCCAACCTTCCCGATCGATATCGTGGCCAGATATCGATCGGGAAGACCCGTCGGAAGCCCCCATACACGGGCAGATAAGCTGTCAAATCGGTCCAATCGACCAATATCGGCAGCTTTATCTTCCCGTGTATGGCCACCTTAAGGCTCATTCTTGGCTCTTCTGGGGCCACTTTTAATGTGTGAAACAGAAGGAATTCTGCAATCTAATTAAAATGTTTTTCTTCAGTCGTTCTGTGATGTCTAAGCTCAAAGGGTCCTGTTCTCCCCCCTTTTTAGGGGTCAAGCCAAACTTCATTGTTTGAGAATTCAACTGTTTAAGGGCAGAGACACACGGTCAGATTTGGGGAGATTAGTTGCACGGCGATAAATTGCTTCTTCTTCGGGGGGACTAATCTCCCCGAACTGCCTTTACGCCGGCTAGAATGAAAATCACCCGTGGGATGGCAATTAGAGCGCTTCGTTTTCCGAAGTCGCCCGAAGTTTCCTCATGAGGCAACTTCAGACGACTTTGGAAAATGAAGCGCTCCGAGTGCCATCCCGCCGGTGATTTTCATTCTAGCCGGAAGGTAGGCAGGGGAAGACAGTTCAGGTAGATTAGTCGCCTCGAAGAAGAGGAGATTTGTCTCCAGGCGACTAATCTCCCCGAATCTGACCGTGTGTCTCTGCCCTAAGTTAAGTTTCTAAGAGCTTGCAATATTCCTATAGTGTAAATAATGTTTCAGCCCATATGCACTCACTTAGAGCTTGGTGCCTAGAACCAAAAAAGTTTAACACATACAATGAAGGTACTCCAAGGGACAGATTTATTAAGGGTCGAATTGAAATTTTCTATTTTTTTTATGGTCAAAACTGTCAAATTCGGAGAGAAAACTTGATTCGAGTTTGGTCGAACTCTAATCGAATTTGATTCGAGTTATCGGTTCAGTAAAATTCGTCCAAGTTTAAGATATTCTAATTTTCTAATAACTAACCCCCCCAATCGAATCTCGATGAAAATCTAATTTATTAGAGTTTAAAAAAACTCACACGAATTGGAAATTCTACCGGTGATAAATTTGCCTCCCCATGTCCATATTTCATCGTCATTGTATGTATATCTACTGTATATATGACACAATTTTCTTTAAGTGACTCAGCACAAGTTTATAACATAATGAAGTGAAAAATATTTTGTCGCAAAAAACACTTTGCGATTGTGAAATTTCTTTTAGGGTGTCCTCTTCTCCACAGAACCCAATTTCTTAAAATTTAGCAAATTAAAATTTTGGGTTTGAGTGGACTATTCAGCTGGAAAAAGAACCTTCAGTGTCCTCACTAAACAAAATAATAGTTATTGTTCCAGCTATATGTTATTTATTTAATTTGGTTTGTTTTTTCAACATTACTCGAGAAATAAAAACAATATGTTAATGTAGAATCCAAAGTATTTTGGTAATTTAATACACTTTATTTTTTTGTCTGTAATGAGCTAAGAAAACCCAGACATCGGTGACCTTGTGCCAGCTCTTTAATAACGAGTGAATGGATAACAGACCCCCTTTTTTTATGAAGTTGAATTGCAGATTGTTTATTGATATGTTTTTACCAGTATAAATTAAATATTTGATCGATTAACTCTTTCTTGCATTCCTGAGCTGAATTTGAATATCACCTTTAAGTTTACTTTTAGTATGTTAAGCAACTTTTCAATTGGACTTTTTTTCTTTTTTATTATTTTTTATTCTTTTTTTGACAGTTTCAAATGTAACTGACCCCATCTAAAAAAAAGGTATGCAAGGCTGTTTATTGTTTTTGATACTTTGTATGACTCATATTTCTATTCAGTCCCTCTCCTTTACATATTCCAGTCTCTGATTCAAATCAAAGCATGATTGCTAGGGTAACTTGGACCCTAGCAACCAGATTTCTGAAATTGCAAACTGGAGAGCTGCTGAATAAAAAGCTAAATAACTCGAAAACCACAAATAATAAAAAAAATGAAAACCAATTGCAAATTGTCTCTGAATTTCATTCTCTGCATCATACTAAAAACATACTTAAACAACCCCTTTAAAGGACACTACAGCTGAAGTTCTGCTTATATAAACAACTTTTAGGTTCATCCCTCTTTCAGTTTCACTCAAGTGTGCAGATTTTGGGGAGTAGGGATTAAAATCCGTTTTTAAGACCGGAACTAGTCATGTGTGAATCTGCCTTGTTTTCACCGATCATGAAACACAGAATTTTGCCTCTAGTCATTGCCTGCCATAACATTTAGGGGTTATTTTCCAAAATCCGGATTTTTCTGATGTTTTAAATAAAAAAATTCAGACCAACTTATTTATCATTTAAAAAGACACAAAAAAAAAACAGATAGGAAAAAAACGTGACTTTTTCCTTTTACTGATTGCCGCACAAAAAAATTTAATTTTTCTGGTCCAATTTTTTGTTAAATTGGTGAAAAAGCCCAAAATGGTCGGATTATCGTACAAAACTCAGCGCATAATATCTTCAAATGCAAATAGGAGCTCTGTCATTGACTTCTACAGGACCTCAACTTTTTGCATCCTCGGGGTATAATAAATCTTGAAAAATTTGAGTTTTTTTCCCACTAAGAATTCGGATTTTATAATAAAAAAAACTTGGATTTTTCGAGTTTTCACCATGCGGACTTTAATAAATAACCCCCTTAGTGTCATTACTAACTGGGACCCATTGTTTTTATGAGGAAGATTTTAAATTAGCAGCCCAATCCTGACATTACTGGGCTTACTGTAGGTACAAAGAGGCCAGAAGATGAGACCCCCGGGGAATTTCCATCCAACCTCTCTTTGGCTAAGGGGTATAAGTATTAACCTTCTCCTTTTTTCCATATTTCCAATGTGAGCTTGATGAAGACTTCTGGTTTAGTGCTCTTACACTCTCAGCATGGGGAAAGGTTTGGGAGCCCCTGCCAATAGTGAGTATTTTTTGCCACACAGCATGCTGGGTAGAGTAATGAGAGGTCTAGTACTTGACATGCGACTAGTAGATGTAATTATATGATGTATATACAGGATAATACTGAGTGGTGGGCTGTCTCTACAAAATTTTAAAAGGCAAAGACGATTTTGTGCTCTATACAACTCAACAATACAACAAGCAATCAATTTGTCAGCCAATAAGGAATCAAGGACAGGAGCTAGGAATTGCTATTGCATTACATTATTACAACATGCTCCCTATGTATTTACAGCATAATATCCATTAGCACATCATAAACTTTATTTCCAGTAACATATCCACTGAAAGCTGAACATATCCAGAAAATAGAGAATACATTTATATGTGAGTTATATGAGTATAGCTGGAATTGTGCCGGCACAGATGTACAAAAACATGTGGAGAAAACCACCCGCTTACTGAGCATAAAAAATGTCATTGGATGCCATCATTAAAATGTTAGGGGTTTACCGTACTCTGGCTCTTAATGTTGTTACTATTAACATGTATTTCTTAACATACAGTATATGTGTTTATGCCTTTATAATGCAGTTATTTGTTAAATTAATTTCTGCTTTACCAGCAACTAAATAATTGATACACTCAAATACAGATACATTCAAATGTAAAAAAAAAAGTTGGAGAGCAACGCAAGGAAGATATGACCTGTAATATGACCTGTAATTGCCTATTTGGTAGCCCATATGTGGACAGGCAGCCTACAAGAGGCTCTGTTTGGCAGTATACCTGGTTTTTATACAACCAAAACTTGCCTCCAAACTCCTGCTTTGAGGCCACTGGGAGCAACATCCAAGGGGTTGGTGAGCAACATGTTCAGGGCCGCCATCAGGGGGGTACAGCGGGTACAGCTGTACCAGGCCCAGTGGTCTTGAAAGCGTGAAGGGGGGCTAAGTCATGAATATTTAAAAGCCTCTGCCGCCACTGCCGCAAAGTCCCGAAGCCGCCGGAAAGACCCGAAGCCGCCGAAAGGACCCGAAGCCGCCGGAAGGACCCGAAGCCATCGGAAGCACCCGAAGCCGCCCGAAGGATCCGTAAGAACCCGAAGCTGACGAATCGAGCCGAACAAGAGGAGAATGAAGACCTTTAAAGGTAAGTTCCACTAAACCACCAATGTTTTTTTTTAACTTAAGGGGGGCCATGGCCACCAATGTTTTTTTTAAAACTTAAAGGGGGCTCTGGCCAACAGTGTTTTTTTTATATCTTAGGGGGGGCCCTGGCCACCAATGACTTATTTTAACTTGTGGGGGGTCGAGGCCACCAACCTTTTTTTATAACTTGTGGAAGGGGGGCTGGGCACCAATTAATTTTTTTTAACTTGTAGGGATGCCCTGACAACAAATGTTTTTTTATAACTTTTTTTATAACTTGTTGGGGGGGGTGTTTTAGCTCAGATGAATGGCTTTTTTTTAATGTGGTGTGGGGTGGGCGGGATCTGGGTGGGGCTTTGGATCGTGCTGGGGCGGGGACTAGGGGGCCCAGAAAATGTTGTTGTACGGGGCCCCGTGATTTCTGATGGCGGCCCTGAACATGTTGCTCATGAACCACTGGTTCGGGACCACTGCTTAAAGACAAGGAGCTTTATCATCTTTTTACGGACCATGGAAGGAAACCAGTATTTATACTGGGCAATAGGTTATGTTTGTTTGGGGCTTATAAGAAACTGAGTTTTAATGGCAGCCTTCCTATAAGCTGTTAAAACCACCTCTCAAAAATGATGGGCACCCACTGACTCAACTTCTCATTAAAGGAATTGTTGCTAGCTCTACCTAGTAAAGGCAGGGCTGGAATTAAATGTAGCCTGCACGGGAGCTTGTGTGCTAAAATCTAATGTTGGTTTCCCTGTCCATAAACGTTGGGGAAGGAAATAAAACGTGTCAAGTGCCTTGAGGCTGTATACAAAAATTGGGAGTCCACCTCTGATTTAAACTTAGTTAAGCCCAAGGGACTCGCCCCAGTTCACAGGCGATAAACATATAGTAAATTCCTTTTATCCAAAGATAGCTGTCCCAAGGCTTTCTTTTCCATAAAAAATTCCTTTATTTAAATTAGCATTAAAAATTCAAGTACAAACAGACCCCACCAGGCCCACGCGTTTCGCACCCTCCGGCGCTAAGCGCCGGAGGGTGCGAAACGCGTAAGGTGGGCCTGGTGGGGTCTGTTTGTACTTGAATTTTTAATGCTAATTTAAATAAAGGAATTTTTTATGGAAAAGAAAGCCTTGGGACAGCTATCTTTGGATAAAAGGAATTTACTAAGTGCCTTAAGGCTCTCTGATTTCTCTTTGGGTGCAGGAGACTGAGAGTAGAAGTGTCTGATGAACATCAGAAGGAAATGACTAGTTATGTTCCGTGAATTACTGCTCCTTGCCTTCTCTTTGGGAGCACAAAAGCAGGAGAAAAAATATGAATGAAAATAACCAGGGATAGAGTAGTTATATTCCATGAATGGACCTCTTGTGAACATCACTAGGAACTGATCTCCATATTGTTGGTCCTTGCCCATTAGCCTCACACTGCCTTCTCTCTCCTTCCAGCTCAGGACAGAATTTGAACCTCTCTGAGTTTGAAATCTATGCACAGCTCTGCCCTCCTATGTAGCCATATTGCTATCTTTCTGTCTGTTCACTCATTTAGTTTCTGCGTTCTACCCAGGAACAATTGCTCTCCAATTTTCACATTACTTTGTTGTTGGTGCACAAGTTACACAATCAATTCTATGCTCTACGGTTTCATGCCTCAAACCCTAGGCAGTTGAGAGGTATATTTATATATCGGTGAATCTAAAAAAGTATACTGTTTTGGTGAAATTGTCCTTAACTAGCTTATAGAAAATGTTACTTCATCATGCATTTCTTTGTTGACTTTGATAGTGTTTTTTGATGGGGAATCTAACATTGGGTTGGGGCTAGGGCAAACTAGTGCCTTTAATTGTCAACCTGTGCCTTTAATTGTCAAGGTTTGATCGGAGCTGTAGCTGAGCAGCAACTGGGAAGTGACAGCTTGAAGGTCAGTGATCTGGAGGGCTTAGACCATTGGCAATAATTAAATATATCAAATTGACTCTAAAAGCAAGTTTCTTGGCTCTGAAGGATTTATAATCAGATCTGGATCATTTTTAATTTATGTTACGCTTTTTCATATTTTTTTTTAATTCTATCCAGCTTTTATGGGACAAACCTAATCCCCCTGCACATCTGTGGGATAGGGAGCTTTGTTTTGGTTCCTGTATTTTTTTCCTTTCAAACTGCAGACATTGCCAAACCTGGATTTAGCCTGACAAATGTTTTTCTGCACATATACCTCAACCCACATTCTATCTATCTTGCATTTGTCATGCAGCACCAACTGAATTTCTCTTTTTTACTTGTAAAGAGGAGGTAAAGAGACAGAAATAAAAATTGCTCTTCTGAGCATTTTTGCAATTTCCATTGAATTCTATTATGACTAGTTATACCGAAGTCCGACCCAATCCTTCAAAATTATCGCGAAGTTAGTGGGATTCGAACGATCGTACATCTTACGATTTTTTTCGATCTGTCAGGAAATTGAACGGCCAAGTCAAAAAATCTTTATCGGTCCCAGTGCAATCTATCAATGTTTGCAGGGCCAAGCAGGCAGCTCCCCTTTGTTTTCCTGGCAAATTGGTCTTTTTAGTTGATGGACAATTCGTACGGTCGTACGATCGTTTCGAGATAATCTTGGTCTCACGCTGAGCCCACAGGGCAGTGCTTGAAAAGTGCTGCCATGTGCTTGTCTGGGAAATAAAATAATGCTTAAATAATAATTTCTCTGAACCACTTGGATTGTACTATAACGCCTTACTATAATCATTTAATAACAGACCAGATCTCCTGGCCGTCTGATTGCCTTTACAATGATCTGTGATAATGGCTATTGGGGGAGATGAGGAAATGTTTTCTGCTATCAGATACTCAATGTGAAGTGGAATTTTTTTTTTGGGAAAATGCTTCCAGAAATGTTTTGGATAGCACTAAGTCAAGTGAAGTCAAGCATTCATCATGTGATCTCTTGTTTTAATGTATATATACTTATAATACACAAAAGCCATGAATATCTTGTAAATTATATCCTTATAAACGGTGAGTAGTGATGTCACCTGTTATAAACGGTGAGTAGTGATGTAATTTCTGTCACATGACTCACTAAAATTTGTGTATTATAATTAATAAAGTACCCCCAGTTGTAAAATATGAGGATATTATAAGTTACCTCGGAGTTCCATGACCTGTATAAAAACACTCGGCCTTCGGGTCATGAAACTCCTTGGTAACTTATAATATCCTTATATTTTACAAGAGGGGTACTTTATTCACTATATTCTCCTACTCTAGTGCTTGATAAGGGAAAGGCTATCAGGTCACAGTTGAAAGAAACAGAATAAGAAGCAAAGGAAAGTGGAAACAATAAAAAGGAGGTAATTTACTCAAAATACTGCACATAATTATTATGTTCTTTATTATAATCTGTATATATATATATATATATATATATATATATATATGTATATATATATATATATATATATATATGGATAGAAGTAGTCACCAAGGAGTTCACTAACTATAAAAAAGCACAAGACTGCTGACAAAGAGGATTTATGATGGTCATGGATGACTTAGGTGACTAAATATATTACAAGTTATTTATGACTTTTTTATATTATTATCCCTATTGTAAACTATGAGTATATTAGAAGAGTCAGATGAGCTGCATGACCATATAAAAAGACATTAGGCCAAATAATATGGAGTTTTTTTCAGAATGACCCACCTTTGGCCACATAAGGGTATTCTGAAATGTCCTTTGTTTCAGGAAAGAGCCTGAGAAACCCTGTGTCTAATATAAATATAAAGAAAGTTCAAACTGAAGCCAAGCAATCAGTAGTGTAAGCAACAAACATTCAGTAATTATGTTCTTTCCATAACATGTCCAAAGATAGAGCACTTTTATGTGGTAAGCAGACATTAAGAGCAAACAGCAAGGCTGCATTATGCTCAAGCAAACTGTCCTGCTTTTGATTTCCTGCCATTCAATTGTTATTCCCGTACATTTTTATGAGGTCCAGTCATCATTTCTGTGTTCTGAGAGTCATTCCCTTGTCTTGATTCACGCGTGTTTATTTCATATGGTCCGGGTCTGAATTGGGTCTGCACAGATGTGAAGGCAAAGCAGGACAGAATGTAACTGCAGCTACAGAGATTATGGAAAGTGATTATGCATTCAGCTGACACCATTCTCCTGACAATGTTTATTTGTCTTCTTTATTAAACATGTGTCCTGGAGGTGCAGGAGTTCCAAAGTGGAGCAATGAAGTCTTGTTTCATTTGCACATCAGCCACCTGTGATTATTGGCAAACCATTTTTAATTTTTTTACTTTGAGTATCTAGACTGTAAGCTCTTCAGGCCAGACAACAAGCTAAACTGTGCTCCCACCTATTGCATTTGGCAATTCAGTGTGTTGTTGCTTCATTTCCAGACCACCCTAGGGATGGGCAAATTTGTTTGGCTTGTTTGGCCGCGGAAATGAGGGCCATAGACTTGTATGGCGTTGTGTGTAAAATAAAAAATTACGTGCATCAAAAAATTCGCAGCACGTAAAAATTTTTTTGATACCCAGAGACTTTAATGGGCTACCGCGACATTTTGCCGGCAGCGAATTTTGGGTGAAACAGTTCAGATTCGCCCAAGCCACAATCAAATTGGAGTTTGCATCTGATTTACTGGCTGCAAGTCTGGTGTAACTGTTAAAAAAACCACTGTAGGATCTCTGGTTAACATTGTTCCACAATGGAGGTAGCTTCAGGGTTCCCCAGCTTCAACAGGAGCAGCCAGTGTTGGACTGGCCCACCAGGATACCTAGAAAACTTGGGGTGGACCCAGGTTTCAGTCTATGGTCTTTCTCCATTTCTTTATAAAACCAAAGAAAAGAAATATATGGAAGGACATATTATAATATATAAAGTAAAGTCTAGGAGAACAAAGTTGAGTCAGGAAAGGAGGAAAGATTATTTGAAGAGTGGTCCTATGGTCTGCAATTTTCTTGTGGGCCCAGTCATCCAAATCTGACATTGGGCACAGCTGGGTACCATTCATCAGAAAAGGCAGAACGGCAACTGTGTGAAAAATAATTTGAGACTTTTCAACAAATTCCAATAAAATGTGCACAATGATTTTCTTGTGCAGCATGGATACTGAGAGAAAACTTGAGCACAATAAAGATAACCAACCAACCAATGTTAATTACACAAGTTGAGTAACACTTGCGGCTCTTTTTGAGATCAGAATTGTTGAGAAAAATTTAAGTTGCTTTTTGAATTTTGATAAACGTTCCCCTGGCTTTATTAGACATTAAGGACAGATCTGAGGGTCTTTAAAGGAGAAATAAACCCTAAAAATTAATATGGCTAAAAATGCCATATTATATATACTGAACTTGTTGCACCAGCCTAAAGTTTCAGCTTGTCAATAGCAGCAATGATCCAGGACTTCAAACTTGTTACAGGGGGTCACCATCTTGGAAAGTGTCTGTGACACTCACAAGCTCAGTGGGCTCTGAGCAGCTGTTGAGAGGCTAAGTTTAGGGGGTCGTCACTAATTATCCAGCAGAAAATTAGGATTGTCTGTAATATAAGATGATGATACAGGACTGATTATTAAATTCTGATGTTAGTTGCACTGGGTTCTGTGCTGCCATGTAGTAATTATCTGTATTAATTACTAATCAGCCTTATACTGTGACATTTCTATTCTATGTGTACTGTATATTGTGAGTGGGTCCCTAAGCTCAGTAAGTGACAGCAGCACAGAGCATGTGCAGTGAATCAGCAGAAAAGAAGATGGGGAGCTACTGGGTGTCAAGGATTAGGTAGGGGATGCTGTGGAGACTGATGGGGGAAGGGCGAGTCCTTGAGGCAGGAGCTGATTGTGTCTAGGGAACACGTAAAGGGAAGGCAGGAACAGGTTAAAGAGGGTGACGATTCAGACTGGAATGGGTGAAGGGGGAACAGGGCGGAGAGGGCAAAGGTCAGGACTGGAACAAACTGGATAGGATAGGACATTGCGGGCTTAGATCTGGGGGACAGGATAGCAGGAGGACAGGATAGCGGGAGGACAGGATACAGAAAGAGACTGGAGCAGAAGGAGATAGCGGAAGGACAGGATACAGAAGGAAACTGGAGCAGAACTGGGAGGGAAAGACAAGGCAGGAACAGAACAAGGAAAGATAAGGAGGAAAGGTTCAAGGTAGGACAGGACAAGGCAAGAAGGCTAGAGTTGAACCCCTTCGCTAAGGACAATGCCACACAGCTAGTCAGGGAAACAATGCTCCGGCAAGGAGCGTTTGGAGGGCTGGTCTTATAAAGGGCAGAGTCAGCCCTGATTGGCTGACTGCAACCAATCAGGCTGCTGCTGGGCTGGGGCTACAGAGGCCATGAAACAAATAGTGAGGAGTCCTACAGGCTGCTCATCTGGCCCAATCGATAAGGCATCAAGCCAGAAACCCTAAGGTCTCTGGCTTGAATCCCAGCAGAGCCTGACACTGGGGCATCTTTTGGAGACACATATCTTTACTGCTAACGGGCTGTGGTGGCCTTGGGCTGGTACAGAAGCCCAAAACATGTTTCTAGCTACTTCTTTAGTTAAGCTTTAGATTTGAGAATTGGGGTTACACATAGCAATATGGCAGGTTGCTAGTCCCAGTTACTGGGACACTTTAGAAGCCCCCTTGCATTCATTCCATGTACTCAACTCTATGGGTTACAAAAAATAGAGTACATATTCAATAAAAACCACAATCATTGTGAATATCAGCAGTGTGTGTATAATGTTTCACGTTTGCAGCAGCTATACATTAATGTATAAATATATACAGTATAGCTCATAGTTATGTACACCAGTAATGATTTCCACATTTGACTTTTGGTCAATTATTCGTGTCCTGTGGAAGAACTTGCATTTGGACCTTACTCCCCCATGCACATTATCGACATAGGAAAGGATACTGTTCAGTTCTCATTCTCCTAGGATTGAGAGTCATAACTCACATGTGATGGGAAGGTGGCATTATCATATGCAGCTGAATTGGATTAGTGGAAATCAGATTTTAGACTTTTTTTTCCCAGATTATCCTGTTTCTGCTTAAGGCACACAGGCTTAGCAAAAAAACCCATAATGATTAACAATGTGTTTGTTTAAGATTTGTCGAGTTGATAATGATATTAAAATCCTTCCAACTGGATTAGGAAGTAACAGGTCATGGTGCTAAGGTGTCTATGAGAAAACAAATTTAGTCAGTCAGAACAAATGCAAATTGCAATATCGGAAACTAGACAGCTGCATTACTGATGATAAAAACATCTGTGCCAGGTGTTAGGCTGATATGACTGGGAAACACCCTTCCAGCTGGGGTGTGTGGGGTAACAGCAAGCAGCAACATCTTTGGGCCCATTTATGAACAAACATGTGAGTGCAGGCGCACTGAAATGGGCTTAATTTTAGTCCATTCATAAAGTGAATTGTATTTAGTCCATTCGTAAAATTGTGTTCAAACATGCCCCTGTTCTTCATATAATCGCACTTGGCACCACTGCATCTGTCGTGCCCCTCTATTGAATCGACAGCATGTGCCGCTCATGACACTTGGGACCCTGGAACTACCACTGCTTTTGTAATTGTTGTATTACAATTTTAATCCATCGATCGAACGATTTTTCTTCGACCTAAAAATTGGTAGAAAGCCTATGGGGACCTTCCCCATAGGCTAACATGGCACCTCGGTAGGTTTTAGGTGGCGAAGTAGGGGGTCGAAGTTTTTTTTAAAGAGACAGTACTGCGACTATCGAATGGTCGAATATTCGAACGATTTTTAGTTTGAATCGTTCGATTCGAAGTTGTAGTCGAAGGTCGAAGTAGCCAATTCGATGGTCGAAGTAGCCAAAAAAAACATTCGAAATTCGAAGTTTTTTTTATTCTATTCCTTCACTCGAGCTAAGTAAATGGGCCCCTATGTATGACGCCCCTTCAAAGTAACCATTCCCCGGTAAATATTGCTAAATTATTATAGTATGTGTATAAAATGTCCTGTTTGTGCCAGAATTGCTTGCCTAGCAAATTTACAGTAGATAATTGAATAATAGTTCCTTGCTTGAGGTTGTAATACATTTCATACTTGGCTTATGACCAAGAGAAACAACTACCCGCTTGGCCTGTGCACACCATAGGTGTTTTGGAATGACATGGAATTTAAAATGTTAAAGTCAAAAGTGCAACTGTCCTCATCTCAGCGAGCGCTTGTACATTAAACTGATGCACATCTGGTATCAGTTTGAGACTTCTCTCTTCTCCATAAGTTCTAACCGTATACAGTTTGTCTCTCGCTGCTCTAATGATGCTCTGCATGATGTCACTTTGCAAGACATACTGACTAGGGGCCAGGTTTCCGTCTGTTTGAAATACAGTAACAATGATGGAAACCTTGCCTAGCTGTTAAAAGACAGCGTATTATTTAAAGAGTAACAGGATACCAGCAAGCTTTGCTGACTTTGTATAACCGCCCTAAATCATGCTTACATGTTGGGCTCAGCGTAAAAAATGAAAACACATTCTGCCGATACTGTGGCAAATCTCCATCACAGATCTTTCATATAACAAGACTGAGGCACACTCTGTGCTACACAATGAACAATCACAAAGTTAGGAGGATGACAGATAAATGAATTCAAACTTCCCTTTGTTTGGCCGCGCATCAGAATAGTTGCGTACATAAAAAATGTTGTGCGTCAAAATTATTCGGATGCCCATTGACTTCAATACGTTTCATGAATTTTTCGGGACACATTCGCCCATCAATAGTGCTGAATGCTTTACCTAAGCTATGTATATACCTTCACTACTTCATTAGTCCTTATAGTGTTCTCTCAGACCCCCCAAAAAAACAAGCCAAGGTGTAGAGCGAGACAAGTTAATGGGAAATGAATGATGCATAGTCCAATGAAAGTAACTGTTATTGATCTGTAGAAACTTTAAGGATTTGCCCAGTGTTTATAAATCAGCCACCTAACTGCGCAATGTCTAATTGAAAAAAGTGGCAAGCGTTTCTTAACTTCCATGCCATATCATAAAGTGGTGGATTTCAGCACAAATTTCCAATAAAATAGACTTTATTTGCTCTACTGAAAAAGGTGGGCAAGGCCAGGGCAAGTAAAGACTGTCTGTTTGCCACTTTATGGTATGGCATGGTTATTATATAGGTTTCTTTTGTCCTTTATAGCATGGCTTTGGTCAGTATCGATAATGCTTAAATCCACTTTCCTGGAGATGTGTACTCTAAAGGGAAGCCATCCACTACAATTTTTAAATTTTGATGCCCTGAAAATGGGTATGTTAGAAATGGTCGGGGTAGTGAAAAATGACACCCATAGACTCCAATTGGTGAAAAAAAATCGCCCGGCGCATTGAATGACAAAAAAAATTGACGCCCATAGACTTTAATGCATTTTGCTGAATTTTCGTTCCCATTTCTCTCCCATTTAATGAACAGATCACTGTTGCCCAGTGTCAGACTGGGATGCCAGGGGCCCACCAGAAAACCTTAGTCCATGGACCCATTCTCCAAAGTATTTCTCCTCTTCCTCACCTCACTCAACCTCTATTCTTCAAGTTTCTTTTTTTTCCTATTCTATTATTTATTATTCTATTTGTTTACCCTCTCTGTTCCCACACAGAAGTAGGTATTGACCTTGAAACAAGCCAAATAGTTAGAAGCAGGAGAGCCCACTGACACTTGAGCCCACCGGGAGTTTTCCTGGTATCCCGGTGGGCCAGTCCGACACTGTTGCCAGTTATGGCTGAATGCACATAGACAATTCCAGTTTTATTTATATTTTTGGCCCATTAACAGAACGTATTTGGAAACAAAGGCAAGAACATGCTGTAGTGTTACTGGCTTGTAAAATAACATTCATTTTATCTGTATTTAGTGAAGAATAGTGATAAAATTGGTGTTGTGTTGAGTTTGCGTCCAAAAAAAAATATGATCCCTGTCAAAACTTCAAAGTCAGCTTTGTTTAAACAGACCCATGATATATATCAGGTGGCTTGAATTATAACAATGATATGGAACCAATTTAAAGGAATGAAGAGAATTATTAGGTGACTTTAATGCCTCTTGCAAATAGATAATCGTACCATTGAGAAGTGTGTACAGTGTAAAACATAAACCCTTTGAAGATATCATCCAAAGAGAACTTCAAATATGGCCTCAGGACAGATGCCAGTTCCATTTGCCAAAGCTCAGAAGTGGCATTTGAGAGCAAAATAATCTTGTTTAAACAACTTTAACATTGTCTTGGGCCCAACTCTCCATTATTCTTCTCAACAATTTATTTAGGTCCTGATGGTGAAAGTTGTTTTATTTAAAAAGGTGAAGGAATAGTAGCAGATCCATAAAGTGGCTACAAATTCTCCCTCCTGGACACAGGGACCCTCAACACCCCGTAAATAAATTTTTTTACAGCAATACAATCATTTTTTATTTAGCACCCAAACCCCTTACCAGATCTCCCTTATCCACAGGTTTTACATGGAGAGAAGTCTTAGCAGTATCTTTGTACAACGCTCTGCAACTCTCCAATGCCATGTTCCACTTATTCACGAGGACATACAGGAGATGTCATAAAGCTTCAGGAGATGTGGAAAGCAGTGCCATGTGTTCTTATCACCTCTTTGAGTCCTTGTATTAGTTGAGTACAGCAGTGACACAAAGCAATGAAACTGACTTCTGCCACCTCCTCATGGCTTCTCATGGCTGCCCAGGATATTACCAGGGTGGGAGCTGGAGCTACCACAGGCCCATGATTTCAAAGACCCTGCTGCCGAAGGAAAAAAGTTTGGTGGTCAAAAAGGGAACCTTACATTATAGGGCATTATAAATGCCCCGGCAGGAGTGCAAGAGCACTAAGGGATGCATCAATATGTGCCTGTAAGTGCTATTGTATGGGAAACTTCTGTCTTTTGGGATGGTTGCACTGTCCAACTTACACAGGATAAAAAAGTCCAGCATGAGGTGCACAGCCTGCACAGCACAATGTTGGACTGTCCTTGTGGTCTGCCCATGCCATTGCAGGCTGTGTGCTAATTTGCATGTTTAAATGATGCTTACACGCCACCCCCTCCCTTGGAAAAATCTGATCTAGTGATGGGCGAATTTATTGGGTACGCACGAATAAACACCCAATTGGACGCTGATTGTTCAATTCTCTCTGCTATTGGTTACCCTCATTGCCCATCTTGGTTTCTCTTCTCCCATTGGTCCTTTTGCCTTTAAATAGCTTCTTCCCTTTCCCCTCCTTGCCCAAGCTGGCTTCTGTTTGTTCAGTTCCTGCCTAAGCTCTGCACGTATTGTTATTCCCGGTTTTCGACTCCCGTCTGCCTTTTGACTCCGATTTTGCCTAAAGCCCTATTCGTGATCGCGATTCTGGTTTTGACTCCTGCCTGGTTACCGATCCGTGCTGCCTGTCCCGAACCTTGCCTGGCCTGATTTTGTTTTCTGCTTTCCCCTTGTCTGTACTACAAGTATCCTCAACGTATTTGGGTTCCCTGTTGATTCTGCAGCAGAAATTCCGGGGCCCCAAAAGGGCATCGGTAAAGACTAGGGTCGTCAGGGGTGATCTTGTTCACCGAAAGGTCTCTACCAGCGGTCTTCCTGGGTTCCCTGTTAACTAGCATTACAGAACTCCAGGCAATTTTTGGTTGCATAAAAACGAGGTTTACTGCCAAACAGAGCCTCATATAGGCTGCCAGTCCACATAGGGGCTACAAAACAGCCCTTACTTGACACCCCAGGAAGCTTTTCATGCTTGTGTTGCTCCCCAACACTTTTTACAGTTGAATGTGGCTCAATGGTAAAAAGGGTTGGGGACCACTACCCTAGATTATTCAAAAATGTGGAATCTATAAACAGTTTGGAATTGCCATCTAAGTCTTGGGCCCTGCCAAAATACAATTTTGAATTGATAACATCTCTTAAATAGTCTTCAGGTATCTGATGTCGACACGCAGTATGGTGTATCCTTTCCAGGTATAAATAGGGCCATTTATTGAGATTTTAGGGCAGTTTCATGCTAGAAAATACTCTTAAAAATATCTTTTCTATTTGCCCTCAGTTGCAGCACACATCTGTTTTGACCATCTTCTTTGTTTTATTTTTACCGCAGACACAAATATAAACCAGAGTTTCATTTCCCTCAAATGAAAAAAAACTATCATTTAAGATAACATACCACAATGAAAATTCTATATTTTTTTTAGTCTCTGTAAGTGAAATTAAATTAGCTTTAATATCTTATAAATGAAGGTGAATGATATATTGTGCTTTGGACCATATTGCAACAGCCGGCAGGTTATGTACATGGTTTTACTGCTTTGCTCGTTGCCTGCCTTTTGTCAAAAAAATTATATTTCCCCTTAACTCAGCCAGATGCTTAAAATAACACAAAACCCACTCAAAAGGAAATGGATGGATATACCCTGAGTAAACTAGAGATATTTTGGAATGGGGCCATGTGAGTTGAACCTGCACTAAATCATATGTACAATAATAAATACAGTGTTCAAAATGTTATCTTTTGTTGTAGACAATCCATTCAGAG
The DNA here is from genome assembly GCF_017654675.1 of Xenopus laevis. Taxonomy (NCBI): domain Eukaryota; kingdom Metazoa; phylum Chordata; class Amphibia; order Anura; family Pipidae; genus Xenopus; species Xenopus laevis. Next base: position 17,193,116 of record NC_054382.1, read on the forward strand.
GGATCAATGAAAGCGGCACGCCCAGCTTTATGTCTGTAACTGCTCAGTGTTCTGCCAATGTGTTGTGTGAATCATTTTCCGAGAATGACTATACAATGGAAATAGACTTTGGTTATCTGTGTAACTTCACTGGTCCATGATCCCATCCTATACACAGTGCCTCAATGTCATGGCTCTATCACAGGGTCCAAGACATATAGTTATTTTTCTTTGCCCTTAACTTTTTGTTCGGACCCCAGTATATAACCCTGTTCTTCTGTCTGCTCGCTGCTTCCCCTAAAAGAAAAGGTAGAGTAAGATTATTGAACAAAAACCATGACTGGTCTTGTCAAGCCAACACTATGTTTGGGTTTAAATATAACCTTAAGATTAATGGCTCAATGGACTGAAAGGGATATTGTCATGGGAATTTTTTTTTAAAAAAACGAATCAGTTAATAATGCTGCTCCAGTAGACTTCTGCACTGAAATCCATTTCTCAAGAGAGCCATCAAATTTTTTTATATTTAATTTTAAAATCTGACATGGGGCTAGACATATTGTCAGTTTCCCAGCTGCCACAAGTCATGTGACTTGTGCTCTGATAAACTCTTTACTGCTGTACTGCAAGTTGGAGTGATATCAGCCCTCCCCCCCAACAGAACAATGGGAAGGTAACAGCTCCCTAACACAAGATAACAGCTGCATGGTAGATCATAAGAACAGCACTAAATAGAAAAAGCCAGGTCCCACTGCGTCACATTCAGTTACACTGAGTAGGAGAAACAACAGCCTGCCCTAAAGGGGCAGTATACCCCTGTGTAAATATGAGCTCATGGAATATGGCTAGTAATTTTTTGTTTGTTTTCTTAAAGTCATGGGGAAAAAAGTTTTTTTCAAAATGAATCAGTTAATAGTGCTGCTCTAGCAGAATTCTGCACTGAAATCCATTTATCAAAAGAGCAAACAGATTTTTTTATATTCAATTTTGAAATCTGACATGGGGCTAGACATATTGTCAATTTCCCAGCTGCCCCAAGTCACGTGACTTGTGTTCTGATAAACTTCAATCACTCTTTACTGCTGTACTGCAAGTTGGAGTGATATCACCCCCCTCCCTTCCCTCCCAGCAGCCAAACAAAAGAACAATGGGAAGGTAACCAGATAACAGCTCCCTAACACAAGATAACAGCTGCCTGGTAGATCTAATAACAACACTCAATAGTAAAAACCCATGTCTCGCTGAGACACATTCAGTTACATTGAGAAGGAGAAACAGCAGCCTGCCAGAAAGCATTTCTCTCCTAAGGTGAAGGCACAAGTCACATGACTGGGGGCCAGGGCTGGTCCTATCAAATGTGGGGCCCAATTGGGACCATGTTGGCGGGGCCCCTAGACAAAGTGTTGCTGGCTACTGACACACCAAGTATTTAGGAAAATAAGGGCATACAGGCACAAAATAGAAAGGAAAGGGGCAGACAAGGTAACATAATAGGGGCACACAGGGTAAGAGAGAGAGGGAGGAAATAGGAGAGTGGACTGGGCCAATTAGTTTGGGGCTGGGCCGATTCAGCTTGGGAGCAGGCTTGGTTGGATTGGGGGCAGGCAGGGCCTATCAAGGTTGGAGGAAAGCTGGGCCTATGAGAGTTGGGGGCAGGCTAGACCTATGGATTTGGGGATGGGCTGGACTCTCAAAGTTGGGGGCAGGCCAGGCAGCATCATGTGCTGAGGGAAATATTATCTGTGCTGCCCTGTGGTGCGGGGCCCCCCAGAGGTGCGGGGCCCAATTGGGCCCAATTGGTCCAATTGGCCTAAGGCCGGCCCTGCTGGGGGCACATGACTGTCAGATTTCAAAACTGAATATAAAAAAATCTGTTCGCTCTTTTGAGAAATAGATTTCAGTGCAGAATTCTGCTGGAGTAGCACTATTAACTGATGCGTTTTGGAAAAAACATGTTTTCCGATGAGGATCCCTTTAAGATAAAAAGGTTAAACAGGGAAATTAAAAATACTCCATGTTTTGCCCCTGTGAGGTAGATAATAAGATTATCAGTCCAAGGAGAATCTCATGTTTACTAGATTCCTGCTTACAAATAAGTGATAACAAAGGGTGAAGTTTGTCTACTGGTAATGTCATTTTCTACCTCCCAAGGACCAAACATGGAGTTGCTTCAATTTCTCTATTTGTTCTGTTTAGCTCAAGGAATAACAAAACCCATAGACCTTTCATGATTAAAACAATAGGCAAGAGGTACAGTATGTTTGGCACAGACCCTATTCAGTTCACTCATGTTGAGCAAGGTGGTATACTGCCACTTTAATAAGTATAAATAATGTTAGGGTTTTTAAGTGATTTCTGACCCGTTCCTGTAAATATACAAAACTTGCCCAATTTCCATGGTAAGGTGATTAATGCATATATTATCAATAATTTAGATGAAGATATTAAACAAAAAGTTCCATTACTAATTATGTTTCCCTTTTGACAATTCATGTCACTCAGCTAATTTACTTTCCAGTTATAATTAAAACCCAATCGGTTGTTAAGAGGTTTTTTTTGTAATTTCTCCTGCCTGTTTTTACATAATGCGATTCTCCCACCCTGCGGAATAGACTTCAAGGGGACAGAATAACATTCACCCTATAGTCTATGTGAATTTTCCATACATTGCTAATTACAATTAGAAATCTGTTTTTTTTGCATTGTTCTGAAATACCCATATTTGAGAATATTTAAGCCTAACGCTGTTTAGTTCTAAAATGGCTAAAGATGTTGATGTGCCAATTGCAGTTGGCTTTATATGGTAAGTTTCTGTGTGCTGTGAAAACACAGAGCAATTTAGTTTGAAAACAAAATGAAATTTGATCCTGAACATGATACACCACCAAATAGGGTCCATTTCTAAGTGAAATATGCATTTTCCAAAGAAATAATGGGCTCACATGAGCTGTTGCTAAAGAACTTGAGTATGAATGATTTGTTCTTGCTGGGTGTCTGGTTCTTGCTATTCCAAGAGAGTTTGCAGAGCAGCTAAGTGATATTTATATAAAATGAGTGAATCTGAAGATAATGCTGCAAACAAAGTTATACTTATAGTTATAACAGCAATTCCTGAAGTGGAAATGTTATGTGAATAATATTGTGTAGCAAATTAGATACTGGCTTTCAGCAGATACTGAATTAAGCGCATGGCATTAATAATAAAAAAATAAATTTTTAATAATAAAATTAAATTCTAAACTCACAAAATTTGCAACCAAATTGCTTTTGCAAACGTTCGCAGTCTATGTAATAAAATTTCTGCAAGCCAATCACCAAACACTCAGCGGCAGATGAAGCAGGGAGAACCCCATATTGTGTCAAGGATTTAATGTTTTGTTCTTCATGTAATGACATTTCACAATCTCAAACCATTCTTTGCGACAAAATATTTAACAAGACTCCAGAGCAGGTGTTAAAGGTTCGCAATGCGCAATTAAGATTCACAATGCAATAAAAGCCTAGCGAAGAATATTACATTGCCACAGGTGAATTTTTATCCACAAAGCTTTGCTCTTTGCAAATGTTATTACATCCCCCCTTAGAGTGTAAGCTCTTTTGAGCAGAACATAGTGTTTGTACCTGGATAGAGAACTGGCTAAAAGATAGACTACAAAAAGTGGAACATTTTCTAATTGGACCAGTGGAGTTAGTGGAGTACAGCAGGGCTCTGTACTAGGTCCTTTGCTTTTTAACTTGTTAATGACCTGGAGGTGGGCATTGAAAGTACTCTTACTGATACTAAATTGTGCAGAACTATAGGTTCCATGCAGGATGCTGCCACTTTGCAGAGTGATTTGTCTAAACTGGAAAACTGGGCAGCAAACTGGAAAATGAGGTTCAATGTTGATAAATGCAGGTTATGCACTTTGGCAAAAATAATATAAATGCAAGTTATACACTAAATGGCAGTGTGTTGGGAGTTTCCTTAAATGAGAAGGATCTAGGGGTCTTTGTAGATAACAAGTTGTCTAATTCTGGGCAGTGTCATTCTGTGGCTACTAAAGCAAATAAAGGGAATAAACTCAGGGAAGAAAACATAATTTTGCCTCTTTATAGGTCCCTGGTGAGGCCTCGTCTGGAGTATGGGGGCAGTTTTGGACTCCAGTCCTTAAGAGGGATATAAATGAGCTGGAGAGAGTGCAGAGACTAAGTGCAACTAAATTGGTTAGAGGGACGGAAGACTTAAATTATGAGGGTAGACTGTCAAGGTTGGGGTTATTTTCTCTGGAAAAAAGGCGCTTGCGAGGGGACATGATTACACTTTACAAGTACATTAGAGGACATTATAGACAAATGGCAGGGGACCTTTTTACCCATAAAGTGGATCACCGTACCAGAGGCCTCCCCTTCAGACTAGAAGAAAAGAACTTTCATTTGAAGCAACGTAGGGGGTTCTTCACAGTCAGGACAGTGAGGTTGTGGAATGCACTGCCGGGTGATGTTGTGATGGCTGATTCAGTTAATGCCTTTAAGAATGACTTGGATGATTTTTTGGACAGACATAATATCAAAGGCTATTGTGATACTAAGCTCTATAGTTAGTATAGGTATGGGTATATAGAATTTATGTTTATAAGTAGGGAGGGGTGTGTGTATGGATGCTGGGTTTCATTTGGAGGGTTTGAACTTCATGGACTTTGTCTTTTTTTCAACCCGATTTAACTATGTAACTATTTCTGCATTACAAATTGATGCTTAAATAAAAATATTTTGGTCAAAAATAAATACACACACATTATCATCCGATCATACTGTATATATAGCTATCGTTTATAATCCAATGACAAACACTTGTTATTGACACTATATACATCCCCTTTTAAAGAACCATTACTACCATTTATATAGCACAGATGTACCTGCTAAATCCTTTTCATGCCCTCAGGTTAAGGTAAACTTTACAGACAATATCTGCAATATTCATAGCTTTTTTCTTTTCTCTTGTGGATTAACCTGCTCCTGCGGTTAACCTTTATACAGAAAGAGAGGCTCTTTGATGCCTTTACAAGGTATAGTTATTGCAGAATCATTACAACGTGACCTTGGACATCCACATTTTAAAGAGTTTCAGACTACAGGTTAAAGCTAATGTCACACCAGACACCGCACCTGTTTCCCCACCTGCATGTGAGTAAAGTTGGCCACATAGATCATATCTACAGTATATCATATCTCATAAAAAATGTGTATGGATAATAAATATATGAATAACAGTTAAACTAAGCATTAGAGAGAAATACTTTGTGTTTTATGTCAATGATCACCAAAATTTTATCTAGGGCTGTCACCAGTGGCCACATATTTCATCCAAACATATGGCATCATATGTATGAAATACAGTCAAACAAATGAACAGTGTTGGACTGGCCCGGCCGGACACCGGGAAAAAACCCGGTGGGCCCCCAAACCCTCATGGGCCACACCCCATCTCCAGATATTGGGATTTGAAAAGAAAAAAAAAAAAATTTCCAGCGCTGCGAGGGACGCCGTTGCACATGCGCGCCGAGCCACTCCATGAAGAATTCAAGCTGAGTTGGTGCGTCACAGTAGGAGGCTGGGAGGCTGGTGGGCGCCGGAGGGGGGCTCTGGACAGCAGTCCCGGTGGGCTCCAGGCCCCCCCAGTCCAACCCTGCAAATGAACTACGAAGTCATTCATCCCCAATGAACCAGCCACAAAAAGAAAGGGGGACATACAGAGCTCATTTGCACTCAAAAATGAAAGTCTGTTAAAATAATGAAAATATCCCGTATTGTTGCTCTGCGCTGGTAAAACTGATCTGTTTGCTTCAGAAACACTACTATAGTTCATTTAAACAAGCTGCTGAGTAGCAATGGCGGAAATTGAAAAAAAGTCTATATGTCACAGGTTAAATAGTGGATAACAGATAACACCATTATGTTCTACAGATCTTATCTGCTGTGTAACCTGAGCCTTTTCTCCTTTGAATGGCTGCCATATTATTTATTTTTTACTGTTTTTCCAAAATCTAAGTTTAAAGTTGATTGTTCTTGTCTCTGATGTTTCAGTAATTCAGGCGCAGACTCTACACTGTTACAATTTTGCAACACTTAGTTGATACATTTCTCAGCAGCATCTCTGGTAGAGAGACCCGTACTCGCAACCTGCAATCCGCAACCTGGACCCGCAACCCGCATTCTTACCTGCTTGTATCCGACCCTACCCGCAAGTACCTTATCCGTAACCCGGACCCGCGACCCGCTGACCATCAAGAATCAGGAAGCGATGTCATTGTAAACCGGAAGTGACATCATCGGAAGTAGACATGATCAGGAAAAAAAGGAGTAAAACAGGAAGTGCTGTCATTGTAAACCAGAAGTGACGTCATCGGACGTATACGTGACCAGAAGAAAGGATTGAATATCGATATTGAGAAGACCCGCGGCCCAACCCGCAACCCGCAGAACCGCCGACCCGCGGGTATACCTGCACCTGGAACTTCTAAACGCAACCCGCAGGGTACCGCAGGTTTTTGCGGGTAACCGCGGGTACCCGACCCGCTGCAGGACTCTAATCTCTGGAGTATTAGCAACTATTGTATCAATTCTAACAGCTGCCTGTAATGAAACTCAGAGATTCTGCTCAGCAGGGACAAAGATAAGAAATGTATCAACTAAATGTATCAATTTACAGGGTTGGCGACCCCCCCTGCCAGAGCTGCTTTAGAAGGTGAAAAAGGGCACTTTATACTTCATTATTAGAAAAACGATCACAAATAGAAATTAGAAAGTAATTGGAAAAAGTTGTTATTTCTGGTGATATATCTGAAAACAACTAGTTGTTTGAAGGTGAACAACCCCTTTAAATATATGTGTATATATATATATATATATATATATATATATATATAAATATAAATACAGTATATCCTTATATGCTCTCCTGGATGTTCCTGGAAGCCCAGCATGAAGGCAAATTAGGTTGAGGTGTAGGTTGTATCTTGTTCGACAATGCTGAACCACAAACAAGGAGCTTGGACCAAGGAATTCTAAAACACTTTATTTAGGAATTGGGACTGGAATAAATGGCAAATACATATGATACTGAGGGCCCCTAAGATCTTATAGGGACTACATCATCTTTCTTGGAGAATATGGAGAACTCTAGGTGCAGCACCAATAAAAGCAAATGTGTGTTGGCAGGAGCAATTATAGTGAACAGACATAACTTTTCAACAGGAATCTGCGCGGCTTCCTATTCACAGGGTCGTCCATCATTCTCACCAAGACTGGGGAAAAGTGAACTCAACGTATTGAGCATATAGAGCAACAGGATAATACAGGCTCATCTGTTAGTGATCTGGCTACACATAGGCTGTTTAGAGGCTCATGTCAGCATTCGGGGATATAAGTTGCTGAAAATGTATTTATTTCTTGCTAAGGTAAGGCATAAAACAAATATTCATGTACTTTTCACTTGCATCCAGATGTTTCCTCCATGCTAAGTTTAACTAGGGGCTGTTTGAAATATTGCTGCTCAACTCCCATCAACACCACAATCATTATTTGTATCCCGTATTGATACAGTACCAACATATGGACATAGAAAGAACATACAGAAATTCATTTATAACTGCAGCTTCAACTGTTGTCTGACAAAAATGTGCACAAGATTTGGGCATGTTGATATCATTTAAGGAAACTAGGGATGCACTGAATCCACTATTTTGAATTTGCCCGTTCCCCCAAATCCTTTTGTGAAAGATTCGGCAGGATATCAAACCGAATCCGAATCCTAATTTGCATATAGAAATTAGGGGTGGGAAGGGGAAAACATTTTTTACTTCCTTGTTTTGTGACAAAAAGTCATGAGATTTCCTTCCCTGTCCCTAATTTTCATATGCAAATTAGGATTTGGTTCGGCCGGGCAGAAGGATTCGGCCATATCCGAGTCCTGTTGAAAAATGCCAAATCCTGGCCGAATCTGGAACCTAATCCTGGATTCGGTGCATCCCTAAAGGAAACTAAAGTTAAACTAAAGAAGTAGCTAGAAATGTTGTACATTATGTTTTGGGCTTCTGTACCATCCAAAGGCAACCACAACCCTTTAGCAGTAAAGATCTGTGTCTCCAAAGATGCCCCAGTAGCTCCCCATCTTCTTTTCTGCTGATTCACTGCACATGCTCTGTGCTGTTGTCACTTACTGAGCTTAGGGACCACTCACAATATACAGTACACATAGAATAGAAATGTTACAATATTAGGCTGTAATTAATACAGATAAAAATACATAAGGTCAAATGGTGGATTCTAATTTGCTCAGATTTGTGATTGTCTGAAAAAATCCGGATTTTGATAAATAACCCCCTACATGTAGGTTTTTGCTTTACAGTAGTTTTTTGTTTCCCAACTGTTTGGTTTAACAAATAAATTCTTGTAATGCTATTCTTGCTTTTTTTATTGGGTTTATTTAATGTTTACATGATTTTCTAGTAGACTTAAGGTATGAAGATCTAAATTACGGAAAGATCCATTATCCGGAAAACCCCAGGTCCTGAGCATTCTGGATAACAGGTCTCATACCTGTAATATTTATTTACTACAGAGAAAAAGGAAATCTTTTATAAAAAATTAGAATTATTTGCTTAAAAGGGAGATGGCCTTCCTGTAATTCTGAGCTTTCTGGATAACAGGTTTTCAGATAATGGATACCATACCTGTACCAGCTCTGGGGTCAGAAGCTCTATAATCATAATGATCCATTGACTTCAAAGTTGTCCACAGCAGCTCCCCATCTTGGCTTTGATTAGGTCATCTTTTTGAGTGTCAGTGACACTGCACATGCTCAGTTCTCCCAGGGCTGCTAAAAAGCTAAACTTAGGGGAAATGATAGATGCTTTAGTAGAAAGTAAGGCTGCACACTACTACAGGGCAGCATGGGATTCAGCATGGGAAAAACTTGCTATTGATATTGTCGGTCCTTTTTTACAGATGCTCCTATAGACTGTAGATGTGCTATAACCTTGACAGACTATTACAGTAAATGTCCTGAAATTGCATTTGTTTCTCTTTATTCTGGAATGGCCATCACAGTCCCCCGACTTGAATATCACCGAAAATCTATGGGATGAATTAAATATTAAATATTCTGGAATGGCCATCATAGTCCCCCGACTTGAAGATCACCGAAAATCTATGGGATGAATTAAAGCAGACTGTCCATGCTCAGCAGCCATCAAATTTAACTGAACTGGATAGATTTTAATTGGACGAATGGTCAAAAATACCGCCATCCAGAATCCAGACACTCATCAAAGGCTATAGGAGGTGTCTAGAGGCTCAACTAAGTATTGATGTAATATCTTTGTTGGGGTGCCCAAATTTATGCACCTGTCTAATTTTGTTATGATGCATATTGCATATTTTCTGTTAATCCAATGAACTTTATGTCACCACTGAAATACTACTGTTTCCATAAGGCATGTTATATATTATAAGGGAGTTGCTACTTTGAAAACTCAGCCAATGATAAACAAAACTCCAAAGAATTAAGAGGGGTTCCCAAACTTTTTCATATGACTGTAAATCATTACAGCTTACAGTAGCCTACAGATCATACTCGTATAATCCCCGCATTAGTAGAATTCACCAAAATCATTCAATGAGAGTTCCGATTCCCTGCCTGGTGGTGCTAGGGGTGACATTACATAGCCCCGCTTGTATATGGGCGTTAGATGTAATTAGCGGCTATCAGAAATTCGCTCCCACCACCCGCACGTATAAACTCCCGGGTGTGGATACGCTTAGCAACTGCGGCTTCAAAGAGCCAAATCCACATAAACCGATTATGCTGACCAATTACGGCTTGCAGGTGCCTACAGATACAAGTAAGGGCAGGACTACATGGCTGATTCAGCCGTGATCCGACGCGCTGCGCAAAATCGCAGGCGTCACTTCGGATGCAACGGAAATAAGGTAAGTAATTCAATTGTCGCATCGTGTCGCAGCATTGATGCGTCTGCATCCAACAGTCGAGTCACGTCGCATCAATAATGCGACACGATCCGACAATGTCATTACTTACCTTGTTTCCGTCGCATCCGACGTGACGCCTGCGATTTTGCGCAGCGCGTCGGATCGCGGCTGAATCGGCCATGTAGTCCTGCCCTTATATACAAGTTCCTAGATAAGGCAGGGTTGTCCAGGTGCATATATGAAGGCAGCAGCATGCTGCTCAAACCGATTTGTTGAAGAATTTCAACTGAGAATTATCTACATATGATTTGTTAATTTGTTCTATTGCAGTGAATTTCTTTTGCGGCTTCAAATGATAATTAGCAACAAATACTGCCTGAGGCTTGTTGCTGGCATTTATGAAACAGTGGTAAATGTCAGCAAACAGAGCGTATATCACGCACTAAACATTTAAATTTATTGTTTTCTAGAAGAATAAAACTCAAGAGGAGCTAAGCATTAATCAGCTATTCATAGACCAGTAAAATGTCGACAGAAAAATCGGAATTTTTTTCTTGATTGCTTTAGTTGCTGTTCATGACGTCTGTTCCAAGAGCAAAAGGTTACGAGCCACTCCAGATATGAATGTTCTCTGTAACGGCACCGAGGCGTCAACAGGAATTTGACATGTTTTCAAGATGCATTTCCAAATGAAATATTTTTCTTTTTGTAATCGTCTTTATTTACATGTGTTTAATATTATGTCTGCAGTTCTTAGGCATATTCGGTGATCGTATCAGCAGATGTAGTGAAATGAACGTCGAAAATATTAAAGAGAATTTGTGATATAAAGATATTTATTTTTTTAAAGTTTTGGTTACTGTCCCCATTATTTGTTATTGACCTTTTAAAAATAATGTTTTTTCCTCTTCCGCTCTTTCTGTGGAGAGAAATAAAATCTGTTGTCATGTGATGCAAGTTGCTGGAAAAAACTCCTGGTACTTTTCTGCATGTAAAGGAGAACTAAACCCTTCTCCTAAAGAGAGTCCCCATTGAACCCCCTTCCTGCATAGTCCACTATTTAAAAAATTATCGAAGAAAGTTGCACGCATCTTTCCATGCAGAGTAGCACAGCGGAGCTCACGGGCGCCATCTTTGGTATCTTCAGATACATTTGCTAAAGGTGTGAGGTGAGGTGTGGTTTTCATGCATGCACAGTTGTAAAGGTTTCCTATACACGTCGGAATGCTCCGTAAAAAGACAAAGGGAAGAAGAGGATCCGAAGATGGAGCCCGTGAGGTCTGCTGTGCTACTTTGCATGGGAAGGTCTGGGCTACATTCTGCAACAATTTTTTAAATAGTGGAGGAAGTGGGTGAATGTGGGATATTAGAAGTGAAATCTCTTTAGGAGGGGGGTTTAGTTCTCCTTTAAAGGAAAAAAATCCCACCTTCGTTCAATTAGAAAAAGATGCATGGAAACTATCTGAAATGCCAAAAATTTACATATCAGAATCAGAGGAAACCATGATAGTCTAACAGGGACTATTTCCCCACCCCAAGGCTGTTAACATCTTTCAACACTTCCTTCACCTTATTCCACGTTGAAGTAATGCATTTTTTGGATTTCACGTATCTCTGTTTTCCAGAGAATGATACACTGCCCACCATGGAAAGAAGAGGGACTTCAAGTCATAGAATCCACCATTTCAGTATTAAACAATTTCAGTTAGACCCAATGAAATTGCCAGTATTGGGTCTAACAGACAGTGTAGTGTTTTCCAACTGCTAGAAAAGCCCTGGTTCCAGAACTTGGTCTAACCTACAGTTGAGTTGACCATTTGAAAACAAAATGAATGAGAATGATTGCTGGTGCACAATATATGCCTTTATGATGAGGTGTTAGTACCAAATTTTGGCCAAGATAGGTAAGCACACGTGTCATGCCAAAGCCCCTCATTATGTGCCCTACACCTATTAGCATTCGTGTACAAATTATAGCCTAATATTGCCTCTAGCTGCTATTTAGCCTTTGGAACAAGGAATTCCTTATCAGTGTTTTTTTAAATAACTGGGGCTTAAAAGCTGGGGGTTAGCCCAACTGAGGTCATGTTCTTTAAACATGGACACATATAGGAAAGGGGCCCAGTTTATGTATTGGAAACAATATTGCAGGGGTTCATGAACTAGGTTTTGTTTATGCAGTCTGTTAGTTGACTGGGGTCATATAGTAGATCAGGCTGAGGTTGGTCCTTATAAAGACAAAAGAGAAGTAAAGTTTATACTTTTCTACTACAGCAGATAATACAGTTACCAGACTATTGAGCAATTCTCTCATTCAACTGAATAAAATTCCACCTCATTTCTAGAAAGTATGTACAAAAGTCCAAATGATTAGGTTATTTTCCCCTATTGTCCTATATCAAGTGACGGAGAAGCAGCTGAAACCACACTTTCAACAGAAAGCACCAGTATTGGTGGTTGTTAGCCTTAAAACATACACACAAGCATTTTTAGGCTGAGAAACACCAGTAGTGCCCCTTGTAGGCAGTTTGCATTCCCGTCAGTGATAGGTGGTGGGATGGAGTTTGGGCGCTTCTCTATCTGCTAAAATAAATCATCTAAAAAACATGACCTATGTGCCTAACCCTTAAGGTAGTGTCACAACTGACGGTATCTTCACAGATGAAGAAGAAGAAGCTCTAAAACCATCTGCATTGAATTGAATAGTACTTAAATGTTACAGCTGGAAAATGCTCTTTTTATTGTTGTCTTATTGGTCCTTCATAGAGGAATGTAGAGAGGTCTTTTCAGTTAAGGATGCAACTGCTTTCTGGCAGGCTGTTGTTTCTCCTACTCAATGTATCTGAATGGGGTCGCAGTGGGACATGGGTTTTTACTATTGAGTGTTGTTCTTATATCTACCAGGCAGCTGTTACCTGCCGCCCAAGTCACATGAATGGGGGCACCTGGGAAACTGACAATATGTCTAGTCCCATGTCAGATTTTAAAATTAAATATAAAAAAAATCTGTTTGCTCTTTTGAAAAACGGTTTTCAGTGCAGAATTCTGCTGGAGCAGCACTATTAACTGATGCGTTTTGAAAAAAAAACATGTTTTCAAATGACAGTATCCCTTTAATGCCTTGCAAGCTGAAACATTCCACACAGACCAAAGTTGAAGATGTGTATAAAATTGTACGTCACATATTTTTGAAATAATATCTATTCACACTATTTGCTTTATAAGGCAAAAATTCAGGCACATGGATGTAATATTGCTTTTTTATCACTTAAATTCCAAGGTTTAGTCAATTGAAGAAGATTCCGTGGGCTGCTTACACCATACCCTATGCCAAGAGCTTCATCAGAATGTAAATAAATGAAGAACAATCTGGGGAAAAAAAACACTCAGTTCCCAACCTGCTGGTCAATGTGTCCTGGAAACATGGCCACATTTCTAATTATTACAAAGAAACTATATAAGGTCAATCCAAATTGCTCTATAGTCAATAATTTACCCAAGATCATCTGATTTGTCCATAAACATTTATGAGATATATATTTTGGGATTCGTTTGTATGTTATAAAACATTTACACAATTCTAGTATTTACAAAAGAATTAGGGGCAGATTTATGAAGGGTCGTTACTCTTTTTGAATGGTAACAAAGGTTACTGCTGGAAAAAAATTCACAATCCAACAGTTTTGGTTTTTCTGCTTTATGGATTGGATTCCAGCGTTATGTAGCAAATAAGGTGGAAAAGATTTTTACTGATTCGTAAATTTGGAGACGTGCAAAGAATAAAAAATGGTTGTCGCCTCAAATAAATGAAGGATTGGTTTCATATTTGGAATCTTTCCAACATTATTTAGCATATAAAATAATGTTCATCTATTTTATCAATTCAACTGTCCCATAGATTTGTACTGCTGCATTCAAATTAAAGCTAGTTTTGTTATTTTTTGGTGACTGCACATAGGGAACATTGGAATTCATGAGTTTTAACTACTTGCAAAACACTTTTTATGGCAAAGCCAGTGTAGTTAGTTTGAAAATGTTTGAAAAAAAGTGTGAAAAATTATTAAACTTGAAAATAATTCTGGTGAAAAAGATTTTACATCTTAAAAGCTCTATTTATCACATCTATTGTGATATAATATTGTGATAAAGAAGATGCCAAGGACATTTTAGCAATGCTAGTTAGAGCTTTAAAAAACAATTAAAGCCTTTACTATAAGACTTCAATATATTGTTGGGCACCCTTGTACCAAGGTGGGGAGAGCCTGTGCACTAATGTAGGAGTAGGAGCATTTCGCCAGTGCGTATCTACTGCGCATGCGCCAAAAGTCACAAAGTACTTTTGGCGCATGCGCAGTAGATCGTACCGGCGAAATGCTCCTACTGCGCATGCGCCGTTCAAAGCAGGAAGAAGATTGCGTGGAAGAAGATTTCGTTCAGTGAACTCCCTGGACTGGACCTGCGCAGAAGGGTAAGTAACAAGTTAGGGGCATTTGCCCAGCGGGACGGGTAGGCCAGGGGGGAGGAGGGAGGGTGGGCAACAAACGGAGGGGGGAGGGTTTTTGCGCCAACTAGGTTTCCTTCCCCTTTAAGCTGTGAATGGAATTTGATTTTTTTCATCTCTACAATGTTATTGTTTTGTGATTTGCTTTTATGTAGCTGCTTGTTTATTTAACTAGTGGTGACATGGTTATAACTTTCACGAATACCTTCTAGGAACATAAACACCTTGGTGCCATAGCCCTTAAACTACAGATAATTAATCAAAATACATTTGGTCCATTGCAAAAACTATAGTTTCATTGCTACTTTGTATTTGTTATAGAGTCTACTTTGAATAGAACACAAAAAAATAAACTCTATCAGAAATTGTTATGGAATTTATAATATAATCAATAAGGATGTTAATGGATGAAGCTCGTTGGTACAATTGTCTAAATCGAATGAAATCTCTGTCACATTCGGTATCCCAAAAATCAGAACAGAGCCCAAGTTCCTGGTCTCGGCTTCTGCCTCCAACAACCGCCTTTTGCTTCGGGAAGAGCCCTCCGCTACTTGGATGCTGCCAGGTCTTAAAATAAGAGGACCAAGGGGGAAGTTCTGGGCAGGCAAGGGAACAGTAACGTATATAGGAAGGACAGGGAACAGAAAGTGAAGATGTGGAACAGACAGGGACAGTACTAATCAGATCAGAAACCAGGAGGGTAGTTAGGATTACCAGGCCAGGTCAGTACCAGTCAGACAGAATCAGGAACCAGGAGAGTAGTAGTAGGAGTATCAGTAGCACAGTACTAAGTCAGGATCCAGAAGAGGTCATTTACAGGCAAAGGTCGGTTCAGGCAGCAATACAGCAAAGATCAAGAATCACACCCAGGAACTATGGAACATAGACCTACATTGGGCAATGAGTCAGTGCAGTGTAAGGGGTTTATAGGCAGCTTAATGGCTTACACAGATCATCTGTGGCCAGACTGACAACAGGTGAAACACGTCAAGCCTACTTGCAATTACATGGAAAACAATAGGAGTGATCCAGGGCCTTAATTGTCTGCTTACATAGCACAGTGGTAATGCACACAGCACTGTAAGGTACCACTGGACGGAGCTAAGCCTTCGCCTGCGCACAGGCGCAGGGGTGTGCAGGGTTCTGTGCATTCTCGGCGCGTGTTGCCTGTGCACGCGCAAGACCATTTATTCGGACACGCGCGCGTCGCTGTGGACGTGCTATGTTTGACGCACAGTGTCATCACGCTGCGCCCTAACGTTTGGCGCCTAAATCGGCCCTTTAAAAAGATGTCTGAGGAAGTAAACAGCGCTTGGTTATTTTCCTAGCTTGTGCTTCTCACTTGTGAAACATTCCCGGTGTGATTCGGCTTGCCTTTGATATTTATGATCTTCTGTGTTTGATGTTGGCCTGTCCCTGACTTCGTTTGACTTCAGTCTGCCTACCGACCTCGGCCTGTCGTTCCCTCCGCTGAAGTTCTCTTCGATTGGCTGTTACACTTAAGCAGTTTTAACTGCTTGAACTCTTCAAGTAATTGGCTCTAACACTCCTGACATAACAGAACACCAGCAGGTCAACTCCAAGCAGGTTATTACAATCTCTAACCCATGATAAGTCCATGATATCCCCTCTTAAGGCAAATTTTTACAGATTGGTAAATTATGCCATTGTGGCTAATTTGACTTCCAGACATCCAATCAAGTGGCAGATACATACGATGTTCTTCTGTATGAGACATTCAGGCTCATTTACACGTACAAGGGCTACTTGTGCCTAAAGATGCTCTTTAAAAGTTTATGCAAGCACCAATGGGCTAGTTCAGTCGGCTCTGTTAAGTTGCACTCAACTTCCAGGATCCCTAAGTGGATTGCTCTAATACATGCAACTGGCTGGTGTCCAGAGAATCACATTTTACATTGTTATTTACTCTGAGCCCACAGAACCACAATGTTGGACATGGCTCCATCTCCATCGAACTGCAACTTGCATGGGATTTTCCAAAGCCATCACTAATTTGCATCCCCATTGGTGAATTTTATTGGGGAAAGACACAGCAAACTGCATATGAATTTTGCACTTTTTGCACAGAACACTTCTTTCGTAAATGAGCCCTAAAGTTCTTACCCTCATCTTAGTCATTATAGAGTGAAATGTTTCCAAACATTCTTTTATGATAGCCTTTATGAAATGCTTTAAAGGCTATCCCTGCATAGTACCTAGCCCCTGGCATTCTGTTTTATAAACGGACTTTGACTAAAGATAATAAACACAATCTTATCCCCTGCTCTTGGGGAGATTTTCTAATTATGATCTGATTATGCCTATGATAAGGGTTTGTTTGCTTTCTCATTTCTCTCCCTTACTTTTCTGCTGAGCGCTGTTTCACTTGTACATCTATAGTATTTCATTTAAGAAGCATCAAGAACCCTGTGTGGCATTGTTAGTTTTAAATGAAAAAATAACAAACATTAAATCAGGCGGTTAGGATATGACATGGAGTCAAGTGAGCCGGGCAGTAATCCTTCTGTAGTTTGTCTACTGCTCAGTGCAATAGCCAAGGTCATTTATCTTGTGGTTAATATACAGTATATGCTCTTTGCACACTGAGTCAAACAAAAATGAGTATTCATCTCTATTTCATCATAGTTAAAGCTATTTCATGAAAAAGAGACCATGTTAAAAAATAAGTATAATTGCATAGGTTTGGCAGGGAATTGGACAAAACGTTATATATACATATATATATATCTATATATCTATATATCTATATATATATATATATATCTATATATATATATATATATATCTATATATATATATATATATATATATATATATATATATATATATAGTAAGCAGAATGGAACGCACTCCCTTAATAGTGAAAAAACCTGGGTGCTAGTCCATAGGTCAAAGATACAAAATCCAATAGCTGACAGCACTCCAAGGAAAATCTATACACGATACTTGAATAGTCAAAATAGTGGAGGTTTTATTGAAATCCAACGTTTCGGCTCCACACTGACGAAGGCTCCTGTGTGGAGCCGAAACGTTGGATTGCAATAAATATGTATTTCTTTTATTTAATAAATGGGTATTTTCTTCACATATTATGGCATTTCTGCCATTTACAAAATGTAGTTTGAAGTGCGAGTCTACAGTAAATAACCTCCATGGGTTTCAGACACATTCATTTTTTTATTTTATTTTATTTTTTTGGACATGGGGAGGATGTTTGTTTTCCTGTGGATCAGTTTGGTGTGAGTTGTGGATTGGTAGAATGTAATGGACTAGTGTCAGCGTTACATACCATTTTCCTTTCTCTTTCCAAATCTTCTTAGTTTCTTTCAGACAAACTTGGTCAACTTCAGAAAATGGATTGGCACTAGATTTCAGTGGTAAAATAGAAATACTATATATATATATATATATATATATTTTCTCTATGTTTGTGGTTGGACCAGCACTTGTTTTATCAATTACTGGAACTTCTTAGAGTGCAACTCCCACCATAAACTAAACAATCTGAAGTTCTGACCTCACCGTCATCCACTTTTATTGACACTTGGACCTTCACAGGATTGTTAGTACAAAGCTTCTGGGCCCTTATTCTTATGTATCGCTTTGTCTCTCTTACCTCTTTATCTAGAATTTTGCAGACTTAAGGCATATTAAATCACTTCCCACCATGAGCCAGCAAACGGGTTAGAATGTTTAGTAAAGTAAAACAGTAGTTACTTGAGCTGCCCACAACACCATCATAAAATTCATGAAGAATATCATATACTCACAATTTCCATTATCACACCTATCAAAAAACTCAGCACTATAAAAAAAAAAAACAAATCAAGCATGCTAGAGGTACAATAAAAATATAGTTTGGTGTTTCCACGTCCATGGCCCATGAGCAAAAATGTTGGTAAATATGTCTGCCAAATTCATGAATAGTGTCAGTCAGATGGTTCCACATAGCATAAACTCTTATGGGATGATTAACACAAAAAAGTAAAATATCTTAAATAGTGATGGGCAAATAAATTCGGCAGGGTCAAATTTGCGGCAAATTTCCAAGTTTTGCCGCCGGCGATGAAATTCGCGAAACTGCTGCAAATATTAGCAGCTGAAAATTCGCTGGCGTCAAAACATTTTGGACACGTATCAGAAAGGTCGCTTGTGTCAAAACCGTTGGTGTCAAGATTATTAGGAATTTTTCACAGTTTATCGAATTTCGCTGGAAATTCTGTAATTTTTCAGTGAAACGGGACAAATTCGCCCATCATTAATCTTAATCAAATGAAAATTGATATGCATAAAAAATAATATAGCTTTTCTGGTGGGAACAAAAAACTGTGGTGTAAAGTAAGTACAAAACAATGTGGTGTAAAGTAAGTAGGACTGAAGACATCAAAGAAAGGATCAAACCTAAGCCTACTCCAGTTAAACAGTGTGGTTAGAACATTCTCAACTGACTGCAATCAGGCTTCATTATTCTTTTGCATCCTATAATGAGAACAAATTGCTTGTTTACTGAATAAATATTTTTCATTTTCCTGCAGAAGATAATGCAATGTGTAGGGACCCAAAACATAAATATTTAGAAAAGGATTGCAAAAACTCTTTTCTTCTTTAGTGTGAGTTACCAGAACTTCCTGATGGACCACTGAATTCTGCCCCTTCCCTGTTTGCTTTTTTTTTTTATGTCTTTTTATGTGAAAGAAATGTACAGGAGTTACAGTTGGCATGTAAAGTCTAAAATAGAATAAGGCTAGAAATGCTGTATTTTGTATACTAAACATAAACATGAACTCACTGCACCACAAGCCTAATCAAACAAATGATTTATGCTTTCAAAGTTGGCCACAGGGGGCTGTCATCTTGTAACTTTGTTAAACATCTTTGCAAGACTAAGACTGTGCACATGCTCAGTGTGGTCTGGGCTGCTTAGGGATCGTCATAAACAAAGCTGCTTGAGTTCTGCATGGCTGGTAAGTAAGGCGGGGGCTCCCCCTGCTGTTCATAAGTATGATTGTTTCCCTGCTCAGCAGTTAGGGACCGTCTGACAATTCCTATCCACAGCAGTAAACGAAGGGAGAATTTCACTGCATACAGTCAGGTTTCTTATTAAAATGGTACACATTGTTTAATTAAATTATATTGGAGATAGGTTTCTTTTTCATTAAAGAAAGTAAAAATGGGATTTTATTTTTTTCTCTTTACATGCCCTTTAACTTGTGTTAGGCTACTAGTATGGTGTCCAAAATATTGAGATATATTTTTCATATAGGTTCCGACCGACTGGCAGCTTCAGGAGGCGGCAGTAGAACAAAATGTAGTTATCTCAAATGCTGCCTCACAGTGAAATCAAGCATCAGGACTCGGTGGTGGTTGAGGAAGGTGTAGTGCCTGCAGCTGGCCGTACTTGAAGAGATCTGCTCGTCTGGCGACATTGCCAAAAAGCGGATCTTTTACTGGTATGCCCACGAATGGCAGGGCTATATCGGGGTAATCTGAACATTCAGCCCTAGGGCTGAACGATTGGATTGCGACAGGTTTGTTGGTGGAAAAATTAAACCTTCCCAATCGATATCGTGGCTAGATATCGATCGGGAAGACCCGTCGGAAGCCCCCATACACGGGCAGATAAATTGCCGAATTGGTCTAAAGGACCATGACTACACTACACAAGGACAATGACTCAACAACTGGCAAGACATACAACCCGTCCAATCCTCAAAGTATTGTAAAGCACCAAGCGATTATCTTCTTTTACCTTTCAAAATTCCCATTGCCGAATGTTACAATATAGGCTGTTGTAACAAATTGATCCTGTAATTGAGCTTGATATAATAATATTACGCAACGCATAACTTTAAACTGGTACTTTCTGCCAACAGAAACAGAAAGACAGATTGTGGTTGTAGGAATGTTTGGGTAATTTCAATAAGCACTAAACCCAGGATAGCATTTCATCCGCAAACGTTCACATCTGCTTTAAATTAAAGCTCGATTTTTTAATGACCTCATCATGGATCTGCATTATGTCCCCCAGGAGAATTTATTTCTAAGGAATTTAAACCAAGGCTTTCCTTCTTTTTCCACCAATCTTTCATATATATATGTGTATATGCTTGGTACAGAGCAAAATACTTTGATATTTCCTGCTCAGTGCCCAGTGTTATTATTCTGTTATGCTCCAAAGAATTCTTAGGTTTTATGGTATTTACAGGTGCGACATCTTACACTGAATTAAACAGAGCCCTAGGGGCAATGTTCCCTAATCTGCCAGCCCCATACATCATGAATGGAGGATCAGAGTAGGGGTCAGGGAGACAGCTGACTGTATGTGAGTCATGGCCAGAGACAATATTGGTCCAACTCTCCCCATTAAAGACCAATGTCACCTGCACAGGCTCAGCCTCTGGCAAGAAAAGCATTTTACACAGATACTCAACACAGATATATATATATATATATATATATATATATATATATATATATATATATATATATATATATATATATATATATACACACACACAACTGGGGGTGGTAATTAATGACCTGTTTTGGCAGAGGCTCCTGAGGCTGCAGTTACTTACATATATTAGTAGCAGCAGATTAGTAATAGTAACAGTGGGGCATGCCATGCATCTATAGGACTTGCAAAGAGCGGCTGCATTTGAGTCCAACTTGCTATTATCAGGCAATAGATATAGGGTCTCTATCATGGCTTTTTGGGGCAAAACTCTAATTTTTCGGGTTTTTTTTAGATTTATCAATGCACGATGCAGCAAAAATCCCGAAGTTGTATATAAGTCAATAGCAGAAGTCCCTATCCTATTTTTAAATTTCTGTGGTCTGCGCTGGAATTAGGCTGAAAATCTGACTTTTTTGGGATAAAATTCAGCATTTTCAAGAAAATTTGGGTTTTCCCTATATTTCATCAAGTTTTTACCCAAACAGATTCAATCAGGCTTTTTTTTAATAATAAATAAGGTCAAATCGTGGATTCTAGTTTGGATAGACTTTTTTATTTTAAAAATCAGAAAGATTCGCATTTTAATAAGAAAAAACCCTTAATCTGTATTTTATTTTATTGTGTGCAGTATTTAATACTTCGGAGCAGATTTATCAAGGGTTGAAGTGAAAATTCGAATTTTCGAGTTTTTCAAAGTGGAATTAGACCAGGGAAAAGTTAAAATTCAATTAGATTTTTGAAATGTATCATGTATTGGCCTTTTAAGAATTCAAATTCAATTATTCGCCACTTTAAACCTGCCGAATTGCTGTTTTAGCCTATGGGGGACGTCCTGGGATCATTTTGGAGTTGTTTGCAGCCTTCCTGTAATTTTTGTTTTTTTCAGAGAATTAACTCGAATCGAGTTTGATTCGCATTCAATTCTAGTTTGCGGGTTGATCCTATTCACCCGATTTGATAAATTTCGATTGGTCAGTTTCGATTGGTCTGTTTATTTGGTGTGTTACCACAATTAATAAGGACATGGTCTTTTGGTAACATGGGTGTGGTTTTAAGGGGGTGTGTTTTAAAAAAAGGGAGTAGCTAACACTGGTTTCCATTATAGGCCCTCCACCATGTAGGCCGAAAAAATCCGGCCCTCGGTACCACGGAAGTGCAGATCTATATGATACTGATTGCTTGGATATGTCCCTTCTCTCTCTCTTAGACCTCCCAAAAAAGGGTACAGTAATTACTGTATTTTAAATTAATGAGACACCTCAAACAGGTTGACTCTATCTATGGCAGTTGGTTGAACCAGAGCTTAGGGCTTTGCATCACAGATGAATACTTATGCAAGCAAATATTAGTTCTTTTTTGGGTAAAACATTTTGGAAACTAAGGACTATTTTGTGTAGCTGAACGACATCAATTTCCAATGAAATTAATTTTCATTTCAGGTTGTAACACAACAAATTGTGGAGAAATCCAAGAGAGTGCAGACATAGGCTAGGCAATCTCACACAGTCTTTATCAGAATATTGTCCATACAGTCTAAAGCACACAAATAAACTATTCTGTGTTTTTATACATTTTGTCTATTTATTAGATATTACATTCAGTAAAATATAAGCTTTTCAATCACTGCAGGTTTTCCAGTTTATTGGACATTTACTATTTTTTCCACATTTGAAAAATGTTTTCAGATTATTGCAGTCTACACATTTTTAGAAGGATATTTTGTGCACTGAATACAGTTTTGAGGCGGATAAAAAAAATGATAATAATAATTTTTATTTTTTAAGTAAAACTGAGAAATAAATGAAGAGAGCAGGAAAACACCTAAATTATGGTAGGTTTGGTTGAATAACAAAGACATGGGCTGCCCAAACTGCTACTGAAAGTATGTGTCACGGTTGGCACCCTAAATCCAGAATCGATGCCAAGCACCCTGGTTTCGGCTCGTGCTTCTGCCTGTAGCAGCCACCTTTGGCCTCGGGAGGAGCCCTTAGCTAATCAGATGCCGCCAGGTCTTATAACGAGAGGTGCAAAGCGAGGGGTTCTGGACAGGCAGGGTCACAACAAGGAATCAGGATCAGAATCAGAATACAAGCTCAAAGCACCAAAGGATAAACCTATAACGGGCAAGGTCCCACAGCCCTAATGAGCCTTAAATAGTGTTCAAATTTTGCGCCATTGCACGCTGGCATCATCACGCCAGCGCACCTGCGCCTTTAAATTGCAAAGAGGCGCGCCAAGCGCGCCCTAAGGAACTGGCGCTGAAGTAGCAGGATGGCGCGGCCTAACATAGCGACGCGCGGGTGTCCCCACTAGACCACCAGGTAATATTATTACAGTATGAGGGGCTGGTGCACATTAGGTAAGGCCACACGAGGAGATTCGTGGAGATTTTGTCACCTGGCGACTAATCGCCTCGTCTTCTGAGCAACTATCTCCCCGAACTGCCACATCGTGTTTTCCCATAGGCTATAATGAAAAGTCACCTGACTGTATGTAGTGAAATTCTCCCTTCATTTACTGCTGTGGATAGGAATTGTCAGACGGTCCCTACCTGCTGAGCAGGGAAACAATCATACTTATGAACAGCAGGGGGAGCCCCCGCCTTACTTACCAGCCATGCAGAACGCAAGCAGCTTTGTTTATGACGATCCCTAAGCAGCACAGACCACACTGAGCATGTGCACTTAGTCTTAGTCTTGCAAAGACGTTTAACAAAGTTACAAGATGGTGACCCCCGGTAGCCAACTTTGAAGCCTCTTTCTTTCTCCTGACAACTTCCTTGACTACTTGCTGGTCAGACTGGTGGGAAAATGAGCAGCAGGTGGCGCTGTTGTAACAAAATTCAATTATATTAACAGTACATGTATCCCTTAATATCTTGGAATAAAAACAAAACAAATAATGAATGTAAATGACAAAAGTGCTTAGTATAGCCCCCCTCATCACTTATTTTAAAGGTTTACTTATCCTTTAAGTTTTGGGATACATAGGAACAAGAGCAAGCCCATTTGTATGAGAGCAACCAGTTTACAATGGCCAATGTTCGGGTACATTCAAAGGTGCCCAATCAGAATTTTCCGGCCAGCACGATCGATGAGACGACTGATATCCAAGACTAATTACAGAGAAAAAGGAAATATGCTATAAATTTTTAATTTATATGATTAAAATGGAGACAACCTTATCGTAATTAGGAACTTTCTGGATAACGGATCTGCATTAAGCGATACCTTTTTGTAAATGTTTACCACTGTGTGGCTTGGGGAATCCTTGCTAGTTATTGATTCGAAACGTTTTCCTAAAAAATTTAATAATTCTTTAATGAGCATGTATTAAAATGAGCCTTCAGAAGTCTCCTCTGGACTTTTGCTCCGCTTTGGGCACCACAATAGGTATTATTTGCTGTATTATTATTATTTGGTTTCAGTTGTATAGCACTACAAAATATGAGCTGCATAGTTTTGATATGAATCATTTATTATTTTTTTTTGTAACGCCACTAAAGGGATTTGGTTTCCTGGCTGAAATGTCAGTGTTTAGCTATGAAAGATGTGATTGGGAAGGAATGAAACTGACACTCTGGAGTGTGTATTTTATTATGTTGCATTTTACATTGCTTCTCGGAATGAACAACAGAAAATAGGTGCTCAACAGGGGTGTGGGGTCAGACTCAAGCTCACCTATAAATCTGTTCTGCCGACACACAAGCACTTACTTGTGCTTTTTATATGCATTTGAGTTTTGCATTTGAGAGTGCATCTTGAATGGAAACACAATGGGAAGCCTATTCTTTACATGGGGATAGAAGGTTAAGCAAGGTAAACATTGTATAAATAGACAACCTTGACATTGGAGATGCCTCCAAATGCATTAGGCACGGGTGCAATATTTTTACAGCGTTTGCCATGTTCCCAACCCTTTTTCATTTACTGTGCACCACAACATATAATTATTGGAAAGAAATGGATCAAGTTGATATTTGCTTTATTATTTATTAAACTGCAACTTTTATGGGTTTTCATTGAAAAAAAAGCTGGACTTTTCCAGGATTTTTTATGCTTCAATTCCAAATAGGAAATGACTCCAACTTAAACCTGTAAAATCATGTAGAAGTCAATGGCAGATGGTTTTAGAGGTTTTCGGTAGTGATGGGTGAATCTTTGCTAGTGATGGGCGAATCTCTCCTGTTTCGCTTCGCCAAAAAATTCACGAATTTCCCGCAAAATGGTGAAAAATTCGCAAAAAAATGTGGAAACGGAAAGTTCACAAAAAATCTGTGAAATTCGTCCGTTTTCACAAAAAATTTGTGAAATTCGAGCGTTTTTACACAAAATCAAGCAATTCGAGCCTTTTTACTTTTTTCGAACGTTTTCACGAAAAAATCGTGAAAATTGGACATTGCCACAGGCGAATTTTCACAGACTAATTTTCAAGAGAGATTCGCGAAAACGCCGGAATTCGCAGTGAATTTGTGCCTGCCGAATTTATTCGCCCATCACTGATCGTCGCGAATAATTCGCAAAATGGCGAAAAATGCATTGAAGTCAATGGGCATCAAAATAATTTTGATGTGCAGAAATTTTTGACGCAATCGACAATTTTTATATGCACGACTAATTTCTTCTAAATGCATTAAAGTCAATGGGCGTCTGAATAATTTTGACGCGTGACAATTTTTATGTGCACGCCATTTTTGGTGCGCAAAATTTTGTTTTGTTGCGGCGGATTTTTCGCTGTCGAATTTTCTTCACAGCTTCGAAAAAACATTTGTGAGCGGTGAAAGGCTGAAATTCGCCGCAAATCCATGCCTGGCGGATTTTTTCGCCCATCACTAGTTTTCTGATGTTTCTGACGCTGGCTTTTATGTGAAAACAAGAAAAAGTTGTAGTTATTGTGAAACAAATCAAAAAAGTTGAGTTTTTTTGGACTTTTGCCCTTTGTGCTTTTTTCAGTTCAGATCATTTAATACACTTCATGACATTCATGGTTTTAAAGAAAGGGAGTTTAGTCTTGGTTTTAAAAACCTCTAAAATCATGAAAATGAGACTGATGATACATAGGCCTCCAGGACTGTAGACATATTTTAACTTAATATCTCAGCTTTAGAGAAATCTTTGCACAATTTACTGAACCTTGGCTTCCCCCTTGCGCATTAAAGTATATATACAAAAGTAAAAAGGAGCAATAATGCAGTTTACTCTTTATCTTTAAGTGGTGCTCAGTCTCCATCTAGTGGATTTATTTAGTAAACCAACCTGGCTTTTAATGTTTTCTGTAGCAATAGTGTTACTAAACAATTCTAACACTGATAATTGTCCCCAATTTCCATATACAGTACCTAATTTTGCCTCTGCCTCAGACAATATTATAGGTCATTCATATAACCAGTAATCAATGCCACAAGCCTGCTATCACTCAGTAATTTAGAGTAATTGAATAAGGTTTATACGTGCCTATTAGTGGTGGGCGAATCTGGCCTGTTTCAGTTCGCCAAAAATTTTCAAAAACTCTGGAAAAATTGGTGAAACGCATTGAAGTCAATGGGCATCAAAATAATTTTGACACACAACAATTTTGAGGCGAGTGACAATTTTTATTCGCGCGACTCTTTTGTCCAAATGCATTAAAGTCAACGGGCGTCTGAATAATTTTGACGTGCGACAATTTTTATGCGCATGTCAATTTTGACACGCGTGACTTTTTTTTTTCGCGGTAAATTTTCTGCACAGTTTTAATATTGATTTGTAAGCAGCCATTTCAGGTCATTTTGCCTGACAATTTGCTTTCAAAAGACCCAGCACTTTTTATGATGGAACTGCTTTCAGTGAAGCTATTGTCTTTCCTAATGAATGTAACTGGAGGAGTCACAGGGGAACTTGGATTTTTACTACTGAGTGCTGTTCTTATATCTACCAGGAAGCTGTTATCTGGTTACCTTCCCATTGTTCTGCTGAAGGGCTGCTGGGGGGGGGGGAGGATGATGATATCATCAGTAAAAAGTGACTGAAGTTTAATAGTTTAATAGAGCACAAGTCATATGACTGGGTGCACCTGGGAAACTGACAATATGTTTAGCCCCATTTTAGATTTCAAAAGTAAATATTAAAAAAATGTTGTTTGCTCATTTGAAAAGCAGATTTCAGTGCAGAATTTAAAAAAAAACTCCCATTACTTCGAAATTCGACCCTTGATAAATCTGCCCCATAATGTACAACATTCAGGGGTGCTTCGCCAATCAGGGGAGTTGAGGCTGTCGCCTCAGACGGCAGCAC
This sequence comes from Xenopus laevis, assembly GCF_017654675.1. Taxonomy (NCBI): domain Eukaryota; kingdom Metazoa; phylum Chordata; class Amphibia; order Anura; family Pipidae; genus Xenopus; species Xenopus laevis. The sequence continues at coordinate 17,220,321 of NC_054382.1, forward strand.
CCCACTAGGTACCAGGGGCAGCAAAAATGCTGCTCCTGGTACTTTAAGAGCATATTTCCGGGTGAGGAGGGGCAGCAGTAACTGCTGCTGCCTCAGGCGGCGGAGGGGCCAGGACCGCCCCTGACAACACTTCTAGGTACTTCTTTACCTAATTGACTTTTTGTCAATTTCCCAGCTGCCCCTAGTCATGTGACTTGTGACTGCACTTTAGGAGAGAAATGCTTTCTGGCAGGCTGCTTTTTTTCCTTCTCAATGTAACTGAATGTGTCTCAGTGGGACATGGGTTTTTACTACTTAGATCTACCAGGCAGCTGTTATCTTGTGTTAGGGAGCTGCTATCTGGTTACCTTCCCATTGTTCTTTTGTTTGGCTGCTGGGGGGAAAGCGAGGGGGTGATATCACTCCAACTTGCAGTACAGCAGTAAAGAGTGATTGAAGTTTATCAGAGCACAAGTCACATGACTTGGGGCAGCTGGGAAATTGACAAAATGTCTAGCCCCGTGTCAGATTTCAAAATTGAATATAAAAAAATCTGTTTGCTCTTTTGAGAAATGGATTTCAGTGCAGAATTCTGCTGGAGCAGCACTATTAACTGATTCATTTTGGGAAAAAAAATGTTTCCCATGACAGTATCCCTTTAAGCTTTAGTTCTCCTTTAAGGCACTGGATGTTATGGCTTTTCTTTCAATAACGTATCCTGCTTTATGTTGGATTCAAGCTATTTCATGTGGGCAAGTTAGTGACAAAAAATATAAAAGTATGTGGAATATCTAATTTCCCTTTCTAAACCTGAGTCTATGGGGCAAATTCACTAACCTCCGAAAATTCGCCAGCGACGGCTTCGCTCACAGCGCAACAGTTCACCCGGCGTAGATTCACCAGGACAACAATAACTTACTAAAATGAAGTTGCGATATCGTTACTGCACCAAGCAAATCAAAGTTGCGCTAGCGTTGCCTAATTTGCATACGGCGGGAAGTTAAAGTACAATGGACGTATATGCTGCAGCAAATACATTACACTACACAAGCCCAGGGAACCTTAATAAAATAAAATAAAGTTGTTATATTGCTCTACACATGAGCCCAGTGTATAGTTTATGTGCCATACGTTGTAGGGGGGAAGCGGGTTATCCCATAATTTACTCTCTTTTTCAGCATGAAAAAGGGAAAAGACGCCAGCATTTTTTGGGACTATTTTTTTAGGAATCCCTATCTACTCTATTGCATTTCGCCTGGTCTGAGGTGGCTAAAGCAAGTCTGGCGCAAGAGGTAACGTTTAGTTAAATCCGCATCTTAGTGAATTTGCATAGTTACGTCCATTCGGCAGAGCGCAAATTCGCCAGGCGTTAGGGAGCGAAGTACCACTAGATTCTATCTCCTTTGCTAGCAAAGTTACGCCAACGTTAGTAAATCGGCGAAGTAACGAAATGACGTCACGCTGGCGAGTTTTCATCTGCATTAGTGGCTTCGGCCTTTAGTAAATTTGCCTTCACAGCAAGTCAGGGCTCTAGATACAGCCAAATCAGGACAATCCGTAAACTCTAACACGCACAATACATCCGATGGCAGCGGTGAGACGTATCTCCAATGACAGAGACATTGGACTTTCATATCCAGTTAACTCACATGCTGTGCACCAGTTCTCTGCAAATGGCTTTCTGTCTTATCGTCAGAAACAGAGAGATGACGGCACACATGTATTTACAAGGGACCATTAATTGATATTAATTACATGCCGAATGGTTATCAGGCCTTCTTGCTTGCAGGCATTGGCTTTGTGCCACAGAAGATTAAGAGAAAACGGCTCCTACAATAGTAAGTGTTACCTGGGGGAATTTAACAAGACAACGTCCTCCCACCCACCCACCCTCCGGTTATTCTTCTGTAAACTCTTTAGTTACTTTTAGCCACTGATATATATTTTAATTGAATCCATTAATTATAAACATAAACATGCTTTCTGCCATAAGGGGGGAACTTGCAGTGACAACTATCAGCGGAGAAAATACGTGTGCACATGTTTAAGATTAACTGCTGCTAATATAAATGTATAGTTGTATAAATAGATATGTAAATAATGTATAAATATATATGTATAGGCATTTTATAGGCAGATGTTCTGCATATTTTCCATTGTATATTGTGTGTCTTGCTGTTTAACCCTCTAATGAATGAATTATTGTTCCAACTTATACATTATTATGGTTCCTGAGGGTTACTTTTGGTTACTTTATTCCATAACTCAAGTACACAGTGTACAAAAGTGTAGCAATGATTTGTCTTCCTTACTAAAATGCTCATCTTGAAGGTTACCGTATAGATAACTAGAGCAAGTCATGTAAATTCTACAGCTGCTTGATAAAGGCATATACACTGTTTGTACATTCCAGGCATCTTTCCTGATAACACCCTATCTCTCCATTCCCCCACCTGAAAAACATGACACAGGCCCAGCTCATGCCTCTAACTTCGATCAAGATCATGATATATCCACATTCTCTATTATTTTACACTTTCATGAAATGACTGTCCTCTATCTAGTATCAGACTGTAGGACAGCAGGGGATTTTCAAACTCTATTTGAAGGCTCTATGCCTTTATTCTACACTTGTACTTATCACAACAGATTAAAGTCCTGTACGGGTCTATTTTCTTATACCGTACCCGACCCATTCCTCCACTGATCCTGCACAAAATTAGGAAAAAAACACCAGAAGGGGAGGGAGGGATCAAGCACACACCTTTGTTGGGTACCTAGTCGGGTTACCCACACCCAGGAAATCGGGGACTTTTTGCCCAAAACCCAACCACTTCACAGGTATTCACTGGGTACCCGACCCTCGGACCCGTTGCAGTACGCTACAACAGATATCACTATATTGGTCTACAGTTTGACATGTTGGAAAGATCTACAAGATCTGAATGCTTATGAGTCAGTTCAGTTTGCTTTGGTGAACTGCGCAGTTGCTATGGGGCCCTGGAATTGATTAACTGCCATGAGAAGGTGTTGCGCCTGGACACACAACTGACTTACAACTAGTAAACATCACACTAAAGTGACTGACATAAAGGAAGAGATGCCATTGGTTGAGAGAAATACAGAGCTACAACTTGCATGAAAACTTCAAATGGGGATGGTATTTTGCATCAGTAAAACACATGCAAGTCGGGGTACATATGTGGGCATCCAGTATGGTTCTGAAATAGTGAGAAAACAACATGTTGATTTGCAAAATTGTTTTTCTCTTTGCACTGCCTTGTAGTGATGGGCGAATTTGGGCCGTTTCGCTTCGCCGTAAAATTTGCGAATTTTGCGCGAAATTCGCAAAACGGCGAAAAATTCGCGAAACGGCGCCGGCGTCTCGTTTTTGACGCCGGCGCCCGTTTGGATTCTGTATGATATGTGGATGACTCTTCTGCATAGGATTCAGCCAAACACAAAATTTTATAAAATTGACTCAAACCTGAAACACCATAGATAATTTTGTATTGCCCAAAGAATTCTGCCACATCTCCATACCTGCACTTATCTATTTATGGAAGTCTCTAAATATACTGCTTTATCAATTTTGTACAGTTTTTTTTTAAATATTCAAGTTTTCATTGTCATACTGGCAGCAGCTTGTTTCTATAAACAATATTAGTGTTTCTGAAGCAAACACATCAGTTTTACCAGTGCAGGGCAACACTACATGATATTTTCATTACTTTAAAACACTTATTTTTTGGTGTTACTGTTCCTTTAATATGTCACGGCCTCCAAATACGAGTGTATAAATAGATTTCCTCCCCAAGCCCCTCTCCCATCAAAAATTATTTGTGGGCATCCCTCCACTAAGAATGTGTAAATATGTTTTGCTGGTATTGGTGTGGCCTGAGGATAGAAGGGTAATCCCAGCTACTTACCAAGCCTCCTTTCTTCTACTGCAAAGACTTTGGACACCACAGGTAAGAGTCCTGTAACAGGTCGCAGATCAGGTTGCGGATAAGGTACTTGCGGGTCAGGTAGCGAGTCCAAGTGGGTAAGTATGCGGGTTGTGGGTGCGGGTTTGGGTTTAATAAATTGGTTCCTCGCAGGACTCTACCATAGGTAACTCAGGGAAACTGCACTTAATTGCATGTTTGTAAGAACAATAGTGAGGGTTACAAATATTAACAAGGACAATGTTTAAACCAGTATTGAGCCCTGACCGCTAAGAGCACACATGGGTAAATATGATTTATATCATACAAATATACAAGATCAGTCCTGATGTATTCACTTTAGAAGATTGAGGGGGATTGAAATAAGTGTTGGGTAGGGTATGCTCTCTGAGACGTGGCTATATGTCATAGGGATGCACCGAATCCACTATTTTGGATTCGGCTGAACCCCCGAATCCTTCGCGACAGATTCGGCCGAATACCGAACCAAATTCAAACCCTAATTTGCATATGCAAATAAGGGGTGGGAAGGAGAAATTTTTTTTGCTTCCTTGTTTTGAGACAAAAAGTCACGAGATTTCCCCCCCCAGCCCTAATTTGCATATGCAAATTAGGATTTGGATTCGGTTCGGCCAGGCAGAAGGATTTGGCTGAATCCAAATCCTGCTGAAAAAGGCCGAATCCTGGATTCGGTGCATCCCTAATATGTCATCTTCTGTTTGTCTTCTCACTGGATTTTGTTTTTACAATAAGTTTCTGAAAGCACTTTCACAGATGCTCAATTGAATATGATACGTCTTCTAATTAATTGCCCCCATGAGAAGAAGGCATCAAAGCTGTGAGCTCCACAGTTCTAAAACAAAAGTATTAATAACATATTAGTTACCTGTGAACTTGCTGTATGACATTCCTCTAAAACAGTAAAGTTGTCAGACAGGGATATTGATTAATACTTGGGTAATGCCTTATTTATAATCATTATTTTTCTCCATTGTCGTATCATTCTTGTTCTACGTTTCTGTGTTGCAAATATATCAACAATCATTCTTTCAACCTACATGTGTAAATGGAAATATTACATGTTCCCTTATTGTGGCATCGCACCAAATCTAGGACTTTGTTCAGTATTTGGACAAAAAAAATGTTTAATCCAACTGAATCCAAATACCTAAAAGGGAACTATCGCGAAAATGAAAATGTCACATAAGCTTTAGCATAGTGAAATAAGAAATAAATCAATTAAATATTCTGCATTATTCCTGAAGTAATCAAGTTTATCTTCACTATTCATCTCTCAGCATCTGTTTCTCTTCATTCTGTCTTCATTCAGCAGTTGGGTGTCAGATATTCATTGACAGTTAGATCCAATATATCTTATAGGGGGGCTCCATTTCTTAGCAGGTGTATTAGAGTTTATTCAAACAACTGATTCCAGTACAAACCAAATCTAACAAAATAACTGCCTTTTGCACAAATTCTGCATGTAGAGAGACACGATTTCTGTTGATTGGGCTCTTATACATCTTCTAGGCAAAAGGAGCCCCCCTATACTCCCAACTGCTGCATGAAGAGAGAATGAAGAGAAACAGATGCTGAGAGAGGAATAGTGAAGATAAACTTGATTATTTCAGAAACGATGCAGAATATTTAATTGATTGTATTTAGAGTTTCATATTTCACTATGCTGAAGCTTATATAAAACTTTCATTTTTGAGATAGTTCCCCTTTAAGTATAGGTATATAATACCATTTTCAAGGCCAGGACACCTCCAGACAATTATTCCAATATACTGGATCAAACTGTCAATGAATATCTGACACCCAACTGCTGCATGAAGAGAGAATGAAGAGAAACAGATGCTGAGAGAGGAATAGTGAAGATAAACTTGATTATTTCAGAAACGGTACAGAATTTTGAATCGATTGTATTTAGAAAGTTTCTTGTTTCAGTATGCTGAAGCTTATATTAAATTTTTATTTTTTTACCCTTTAAAATCATGTTACTAATGCTATGAACAACAGAAAACAGGGGTCCGTTTACTAAAGCTCGGTAAATTTGACTTTAATTTTCCGCATATTATCGCTGCGAATATTTTGTCCGCCAGAATATTCGCAGCGACTAAGTTTACTAAACAGCGATGCGCTCAGAAGTCATTGCGATCACTTGCGGTAACTACGCTGATGAACCAGCTTACGTTAGCGGTAATTTTAGCGAGTTGCGAATTTTTCTGGCGACAAATTAAGTTTGCGAATATTTATGCTATAAAATAGTCTTGTTCTATGGCAGTTCTTATGGCATGATTTATGGCCAGATAGGTATCTTCAAAACTGCTAAACTTTATAGATATTATCAACAACACAGTAAACAGATTTCAACCAATCAAACATGTGGGCATCATATAAATCCACATTTCAATACGTCCAGTCACAAGACTTACCCCCTGCCAATAGAATCATATAAATAAAATTCATAAACAAGTTTTACCAGTAAATCCGTGTGCATCATATAAATGTAGTTGAATCTAGGCTGACGAAGCCTTTGGTCCCTCCTAGCCGTAATAAATCGTCTTTCAGCTGAAAAAGCGGCTGTAGCAACAGACAAAAGAATAATCCAAAACATCTTTGATTATCCTGTCACTTCTCTATTCTCCTGTCAGGAATGGCAACAGGAGCAGAATGATGGGTAAAATAAGGTGTAATGGGATATTTCCTGTCCCCTTGAGAATTTTCTGGTTAAAAAATAAATTACCGCCACTATATTGATGGTGGTAAAACTTTGCAAATATTCTGGTGTTAATTTTGTCTTTCTCACATTTCGCTGTTTAGTAAACCAGGCATTAAAGGGCATGTAAAGGCAAAAAAATAAAATCCCATTTTAACTTTCTTAAATGAAAAAGAAACCTATCTCCAATGTACTTTAATTAAAAAACGTGCACCATTTTTATAAGAAACGTGACTGTATGAAGTGCAATTCTCCCTTCATTTACTGCTGTGGATAGGAATTGTCAGACGGTCCCCAACTGCTGAGCAGGGAAACAATCATACTTATGAACAGCAGGGGGAGCCCCCGCCTTACTTCCCAGCCATGCAGAACTCAAGCAGCTTTGTTTATGACGATCCCTAAGCAGCCCAGACCACACTGAGCATGTGCACAGTCTTAGTCTTGCAAAGATGTTAACAAAGTTACAAGATGGTGACCCCCTGTAGCCAACTTTGAAAGCATAAATCATTTGTTTGATTAGGCTTGTGCTGCAGTAAGTTCATGTTTATATTAGGGATGCACAGAATCCACTATATTGGATTCGGCCGAACCCCTGAATCCTTCACGAAAGATTCGGCTGAATACCGAATCCTAATTTGCATATGCAAATTAGGGATGGAAATGGGAAAACATTTTTTACTTCCCTGTTTTGTGACAAAATCTCACACAATTGTACACAAATTAGGATTCGGCCGAATACCGAATCCTAATTTGCATATGCAAATTAGGGATGGAAAGGGGAAAACATTTTTTACTTCCCTGTTTTGTGACAAAATCTCACACAATTGCCCTCCCCGCCCCTAATTTGCTGAATCCTGCTGAAAAAGGCCGAATCCCGAACCGAATCCTGGATTCAGTGCATCCCTAGTTTATATTTAGTATACAAAATACAGCATTTCTAGCCTTATTATATTTTAGACTTTACATGCCCTTTAATGTGTACGTAGCATCTTTTAAGCAAATGCGATAACTGGCAAAAACATATTCTTGCGCAAGAAAATTTGCAAATTTATATTTACTGCAGGTTAGTAAACTGGCGAAAACATATTCGGCATATTTTTACCGCGCTTTAGTAAATGGACCCCACAGTTTCTTTTTCTCAAATATGAATACGGTTTTAAAATCAGTGGGGTATTTGGCAGATTATTATGGGGAAGATTTGGTCATATGTAAAAGTCGTGGATGCCTAAATAACCCTTCTCTGTCTGCCTGGGTCCTGTATAAATGCCCAAACATAACACAGCATGACATTTTAAATTTAAAAAGGCTAAAAATAAAAAGGAGTCTGACACCTTCTTTACTCTAATAAAAGGAGCTTTTCATTAGATGAAATAACACAATTCCAGACATCCAAATGCTCATTTACATGTCCAAGAGGATTATCTGTGCAGCATCTGGTACTTTTCTTATTTTCCAACCAGTCTACCTGCCAAACCGTTTCCCAATCCGCGTTTGAGAATCACCAGGCATTGGACCTACAGCCCTGCTTGCACACTGATTTAAGGTATATAGCATTATTTCACTGGAAGCCTGGAGATGAGCAGATCCATTCCAGAGAGTGTGTAATGGACTTGGAATGTTTTTTCTTTTGAAAAACCTCTTCATGGAATCAGAAAGCTGTGAGAGTGTCCACAATAATGAAGTGAGATAACCCCCTGTCTGTGTTCTATCACTCCAACCAGCCAACACCGAGGCTTTAACCCACTGGGAAACGTTACAGCTTGAAAATATATGACTTTTATAAAAAGAAGCAAGTTTCTGGAGAGAACATTCAGAGGAAGAAAAAAAAAACAAAACAGAGATTATTACATATAATAAGTTTTATTTGGCAACTTTTGGCATGTGTACACATTAGAAAAATAGACCATATTTTGTAAAAAGCAATAGATACTTTGTTTAAATGAGCAATTTTTTTTTTCTTTCACTGACATATCTGCCGTACAAATATTTCCCCCGTACAGTATAGAAAACAAAACAGGTCACGTCAAGTGCAAAATATTAGTGGAATTCGAAATCAGCTGAAATGGTTTCCGAGATCATTTCTACATCTTTTCTTAATGTGTGTATAATAATGACTACACGTTGATATTAACCTCAGGAGATTGTTGATGTAAAATAAAATATAAAAAAATATTACACGTAACAAAAACAGGCGTTAAGTGAATCAGCTTGATTTTATTAAATACAGCCCAAGAATGGAATTTAAGCTATGGCGCTTGTGATGTATTCTGAAAAAAGAGCCCAGATGTGTAAAACACACATTTAGGAGACAGAATACACCTCATAGTACCATAAACCTTAGTGTCATTATGTTAGTTTTCACTACTGACCTTTCTAAGGAAGTTGAAGGTATGCTACGGCTTCTTAAAGGGATACTGCCATAGGAAAATGTGTTTTTTTTCTCAAAACGCATCAGTTAATAGTGCTGCTCCAGCAGAATTCTGCACTGAAATCCATTTCTCAAAAGAGCAAACTGATTTTTTTTATATTTAATTTTGAAATCTGACATGGGGCTAGACATATTGTCAGGTTCCCAGCTGCCCCCAGTCATGTGACTTGTGCTCTGATAAACTTCTGCCACTCTTTACTGCTGTACTGCAAGTTGGAGTGATATCACCCCCTCCCCAAGCAGCCTAACAACAGAACAATGGGAAGGTAACCAGATAGCAGCTCCCTAACACAAGATAACAGCTGCCTGGTAGAGCTAAGAACAACACTCAATAGTAAAATCCAGGTCCCACTGAGACACATTCAGTTAAATTGAGTAGGAGAAACAACAGCCTGACAGAAAGCAGTTCCATCCTAAAGTGCTGGCTCTTTCTGAAAGCACATGACCAGGCAAAATGACCTGAGATGGCTGCCTACACGCCAATATTATAAATTTAAAAAAAATACACTTGCTGGTTCAGGAATGACATTTTACATGGTAGAGTGAATTATTCGCAGTGTAAACAGTGTAATTTAAAAATGAAAACTACATCATAAAACTCATGACAGAATCCCTTTAAGTATTGCTGTAACACACCTTCTAGAATCCTTCCAGGTATTGGATATCCCTTACAGAAGTGGTAGTGTGACCAAGGGAACATTTGCACAATCATAACACATAATATAGGTGTATGCAGGAGCTCATACAACCACCCTGAGCCTCAATTTCCCCAAGATCTGAGGGCAACAAGACCTTGTCCAATACTGTGATTACATTCCTCCTCCTTTGGCAAATTACAATTACACAAATGGAACACATTAAATTACACAAACTATGCAAATTAAAGGCTCATCTGGTGATTAGACCCAGGTCCAGGCACAAAAGCCCCAAAACTCACAAGGGGTGAATGATGTGACAACCAAGCTGGCACCTTCGAGGGAGTTGTACCCTGTCGAGAAACCAAAAGGCCTGTCCTACTGGTGAGATGGTTGCTGTACAAAAGCAAAATGTTCTTCTTCTGATGTGGAACCTTCTGGTGAGATGAATGATATTCAAAAAAGTAAATTTGAAAAAAGTAAATTGCATTATAGTGTAAAGGAATATATGGAGTTAAAAGAAATTATTTGACTTCAACAACCTTGCATTACATTTTTGTGCACCTAACTGAAAGGTTATAATACGAGGCAATTTTCGCCTATGATATGCAACATTTCATCAATCCAAAAAAAAAAAAGTCAAATCACGGACTCCTCTTATATTTCATTTTCTGGCCACATTAATACAGCATTGGGCAAAAGGTTTATGAATGGGAGCAGCTTCCATATTTATAGTTTATAAAATGGGCCAGGCTGCATGATTAGGGTTTACAACCTGCGCCTTAAGGTAGTTCATGACAAAACAGGGATATCTCAAAATTCAAATATAAAACAGCTCGTCCAACTCCAATTACCATGGAGACCATTAAAAGGAAGCAAATGAATCTAGATTTCATATGATTCTGGCTGGAATTTGATGTTTTAAAATGCACCATCTGCCCAACAATAATGTCAATCATTGACTTTAACCCGTATTCCAATTCAAGTCCCCGCTTAACTGATTTATAGCTCAGATTGCAGCCAATAACAACAAAGTATGTAGGTTCAGCAGTCAATGTCTCTTTTAAAGGAGAACTCATCCCCCTCACTAATAAAAACCCCTATCCAGTTCCCCACATAGTCGCCCCCGCATAGGTGATAACACCTATAAGTGCCCTAATTCTTTACTTTCCTATAGGTACAGAGTAAGCGCAGTGGAGCTTGTGGGCTCCATCTTCTGGCTCTTCGGAAGTGAGCGCCATATTGGCACAGTTGGAGCAGTCTTCCGGTTCGTGGCAACTGCCTATGCGCTAAAATGACGGAAATTGGCGAAGAGAAGGAAGAAGACCCAAAAATACTGAAAAGCAGCTATAGGCGAGTTAAGGATTAGGGGCATTTATAGTTATCAGGGGGAGCATAGAGGGGGGACTATGTAGGGTACTGGGTGGGGATTTTTATTAGTGGGGGGTTGAGTTCTTAAAGCAAATATTTTTTCCTACCAGTAAACCAGAGGGCCCTTCACCTGTTTCTTTACAGTAGGTAATTTTTCGCATATGGATGAGTTCATCTGTGCAATATACTGTAAATAATTACATGCTCATGAATATTGCTTTGAGCTCCATTACAGTAGTTGATGAAAAAATGCCCCCCATTTGCATAAGCAATGATTAATAATGGCAACACATTGTTATATGGGCTATATTTTGCAAAGCTACTCTCCTTAAAGGCTATTAAAATGATCATTTTGGTAATGGTGCCAATGACATCCTCCATTAGATAAGGTCAAATAGACCAACTCTCCAACTGGACATTGAATGGAAAGAGTTGTCACAATTAAAATACTATAAACTATACTATAGAAATGCTCGTTTGACTGGATTGTACTCTTTCGGGGGAATGTAATAAAAGTCGGTAACGGAAAAACTATTCGCAATGCGAAAAGTTATGCCTTTGCGCAAACAAATTTAGCTTTGAGCGAATTTAATATAACTAATATAACCCGGAAACTGTTTAGCGACCATTTCCGACAGTGGGAGACCGTTTGCGAATTTTATAGTTTGCGCCAATGCGCAGTAAATGTAATAAAACTACTGACTGAAAAAGTCGTTAGGTTTGCTCCAAAAAATTATGACACCTTCAAGCTCTTCTTAAAGGGATACTGTCATGGGAAAAAATAGTTTTTTCCAAAATGAATCAGTTAATAGTGCTGCTCCAGCAGAATTCTGCACTGAAATCCATTTCTCAAAAGAGCAAACAGATTTTTTTATATTCAATTTTGAAATCTGACATGGGGCTAGACATTTTGTCAATTTCCCAGCTGCCCCTGGTCATGTGACTTGTGCCTGCACTTTAGCAGAGAAATGCTTTCTGGCAGGCTGCTGTTTTTCCTTCTCAGTGTAACTGAATGTGTCTCAGTGGGACATGGGTTTTTACTATTGAGTGTTGTTCTTAGATCTACCAGGCAGCTGTTATCTTGTGTTAGGGAGCTGTTATCTGGTTACCTTCCCATTGTTCTTTTGTTTGGCTGCTGGGGGAAAAAAGGGAGGGGGTGATATCACTCCAACTTGCAGTACAGCAGTAAAGAGTGATTGAAGTTTATCAGAACACAAGTCACATGACTTGGGGCAGCTTGGAAATTGACAAAATGTCTAGCCCCATGTCAAATTTCAAAATTGAATATAAAAAGATCTGTTTGCTCTTTTGAGAAATGGATTTCAGCGCAGAATTCTGCTGGAGCAGCACTATTAACTGATTCATTTTGCAAAAAAATTTTTTTCCCATGACAGTATCCCTTTAAAGGTGCGCAATTAAAATTTGCAATGCGCAATTAAAATTCGCAATGCAATAACAATTTAAGGAACAATATTACATTGCGAGATGTGGATTTTTATTCTTATTGGTGCGAATTGTTTTTCTCTTTGCGACTTTAATTACATTCCTTCCTTTGATTGGATTTTGTTATCCCCATTGTGCAAGAGGTGTAAAGAATAGGAATGAATAAAACAGGCCTTTTTTTCTATTTTCTATATATTATAATATGCTATTGGAGGCGTCAAAGGCAGAAAAGGAAGAATTGGGGGGTTATTTATCAAGGTCCGAATTTATCTCAATATCAGCTTCTACAAACTCCGATCGAAGCCTCTCGGGTTTTTAACGCTTATTTATTATTACATTTTCCTGAAAATTACCTTTGCGGGAAAAGCTCTGATTTTCACAATTTTATCGGGAATTTTCCCCGGAAACTCCGAATTTTTAGAGTTTTCGCCCGAGAGCTCCGAAAACATTGTGGAATTGCCCGCACCCCCGACACAACCAAAAATCAATGGGACTGTTCCCATTGACTTTTATGCAACCTCAACAGGTTTGAGATGCCGTGTTTTTATATTCGGGCTTTTTAGCCCTCGGGGTTTAATAAATTCCGAAAAATTCGGAAAATCAGGAATTTCGAGTATTCGGAGTTTAGTAAATAACCCCCTTAGTCTCTAACGGAGAAGGTGTGTTTTTGTAGTGAGAAGTACTTGTAGGTATAAAGTAAACAGATATCAGTAAGACCCAATGAATTACTCTTAAAACAAAAGCCTTGAGTGCCAGACAATATCTTTAATATAACTCTAGTAGGAAATGTGATGATTTCAACAGGCCATTTATTTACTTTGGATAGAGACTGTATGGGTGTGGTTCAAGCAAAGTGCATTTTATATATGGTTTTTCTAGCGTGGAATGCATATATATTTATATACAGGTACATTCAATTTAGGATACTAGCTATATTTTTTAACAGTTGGTTATTTTATGTCTCGGGGAGGGCATTGTCACTACTATAGATTTGTATGTGTATATTCCAACATGAATACCATGACTAGTTCCAGATTGTCTGGGCTTTTCTACAGATACCATTTAAAGGTAAAAAAATGCAAGTGTTTTTGTGGTGGGTCTCATGGAAGAATGTATTGTTTGCAAGTAAGCATTTAAGGCAACATGATAGCATGCTTCTACTTTTAAATATGTCGTAGACGACTCCCAGTGGAATCGCCCTTCACAAGGAGCAGAAACTCTTATTGGCAACAAAAACATTTAGGAAGGGGGTTGGGGGTCGGAACATGCATGCAGTTCCGTGAATTGTTATTTAAATGTATACTTGGAAGAAAACAAACCCCTGATAAAAACGCAGCCATTTAAATGTATACTTGGAAGAAAACAAAACCCTGATAAAAACGCAGCCAGTTTTGTAAGATTTTCCACTTGTTAGTGGAACTGCCTGAATTAGGGGAGGGATGCTGGAACACTATGCTCCATAACGCTTACACTGGTGTTCCCTGGTGAAGAGAAACCAAATATAAGAAGATAACTACCAGTCAGAAAAAAAGTACTTTGTTTTTCTTTCATCTTTATACACACGGCTGCAATGTTAGAAGGTAAAAATAAGGCAAACGGAACATAATAATTTAATTCTGAACAGAACTGTACATTAGAGTCAAGGATATCACACACATCAGCTCAATTTTATATGGAAAAAGATGCCAATATCACTCTTCCATACAAAATGGATACAGTTTTGAGACTATGCCCTTCAGTTGCAAAGTGCAGCGCCCACCAAGCCAAGTAAAATGCTGACAAACTCCCTTAATCCCATTTCTCAATGAGCTAATAAGTGTTCACATCCAATGAATTTTGTAGTCATACAAAAACTTGAATTACAATAGAGGGGAGCCCATGGCAATGCATGACAAGCAGCAACTAGAAACATCTCATTAGTCTAAAGGTGGCCATGCGTGGGCAAATTAAAGCTGCCGACATCGGTCCTTTAGACCAATTTGGCATCTTATCTGCTCTTGATAGGGGCTTCCAACGGGTCTTCCCGAACGATATCTGGCCACAATATCAATCGGGAAGGTTAAAGTTTCAGGCAATCGACCCGTCAGAGCCCATTGCTCCTCATTGTAATCCAATCGTTCAGCCCTATGGCCGAACGTTCCAAATATAGCTCTGAGTTGGTGGGCATATCGGGGAAAGATCTGCTTGTTTGGAGATGTTGCCAAACGAGCGGATCTTATAGTGTATAGCCAGCTTAAGCTGTGACTTGTTAGCTCCTTTGCATGATATATTAAGCTTATGCATCAAAATAAAAAAACATAAAATGGCACTTTTGTAGGAGGCAAGTTGAGAGTATGGAGCCACCAAGAAGCTATTGTGAGGAGGATACCCATTGGCTTGCCAATATCACGCCCTTGTTTTCCCACTGCAGTGGGATTTTATCTAATAACACTTAGGGGCACATTTATCAAGGGTCGAATATTGAGGGTTAATTAACCCTCGAATTCGACCCTCAAAGTTAAATCCTTCGAATTCGAAAGATTTAGCACAAATACTTCGAACGATCTAAGTAAAAATCGTTCGATCGAACGATAAAAACCTTCGAACGATTTTAAACGATCGATCAAAGGATTTTTCTTCGATCAAAAAAAAAAGCTTAGAAAAGTGATGGGGATGGTTCCCATAGGCTAACATTGTACCTCGGTAGTTTTAAACTACCAAAGTATGTAGTCGAAGTTTTTTTTAAAGAGACAGTACTTAGAATAGTCGAAAGATTTTTATTTTGAATCGTTCGAAGGTCGTAGTAGCCTATTCGATGGTCGAAGTACCCAAATAAATACTTCGAAATTAACGTTTTTTATATTCGAATCCTTCACTCGAGGTTAGTAAATGTGCCCCCTAATCTGTCTCAAGGGTATAACATATAATAACTCATATCACTAGTAGAATGGTAATACTTGTTATGAACAGTCCCAGACAGTAAAGAGAAAAGTTTTACTTTTCAATGGCTACTGCCTCTAATTAAAATGGTCTCAAGTTATGTAGCCACACTGTGTTGTGTTAAACAGCTTGAATACACTCTAAAGTCAGGAAACTTTACATACATCATAGTTCTAATTTATACATTCTGCAAGAACAATACAGCTTATCAAACTGTGTTAACTGGATCCCTAGAAATAAAGTGCCAACGTTTTAATGGAACCCTGCTCCAATTTCCTTATTTAACTGACCAATAAGGGGGCTGTCACTGAAGTGAATCCAACCATGAGCACTTATTGGATAAGGGCAATTACTGTTCAAAGGATTTTACTATAACATCCAACACAGAATGAGCTATAACGCAAAACTTTCTGCCCATTAAAGACTACACTATATGGCCAAAAGTATTGGGACACCTGGCTGGCCAGCATCTTCTCATTCCAAAACCAAGAGTATTCATTTGAAGTTGGTCTTTTGTTTGCTGCTATGACGGCCTCTACTTTTCTGGGAAGGCATTGCACTATGGACATTGGAACAATGTTAGGGTGATGGCAGATGGGGAGATTAGTCTCCAGTGACAAATATTCTCTACTTCAGGCAACTAATCTCCCCAAAATGCCTTCCCGCAGGCGAGAATACCGGCAGAAAAGCATAAGAAACGCTTCTGATTTCCGAAAAAAAGTCTCCCAAAGTTGCAGGACAAGGAAATTTCTGGTGACTTCGGAAAACCGAAGCGTTTCTTATGCCATCCCGCCAGTGATTCGTATTCTTGCCAGTGAGAAGGCATTTAGGGGAGATTAGTCGCCCGAAGTAGAGAAGATTTGTCACTGGGCGACTAATCTCCCCGTCTGGCACTACCCTTAAAGGGATTTGTTTCCATTCATATTTCATAAGTTGGGCATCAAGCCTGGTAAGCATCGCAATGCATCCCACAGGTGTTTATTGGGTTGAGGTCATTGCTCTGTGTAGACCAGACAAGTTCACCACTACCATCAGAAAACCCATTCTGTATTGACCTTGATTTGTCCTTAGGATCTTTACTGTACTGAAAAATAAAAGAGCAACTGTTGGCACAAAGTAGGAAGCACAGAATAGTCAAGAATGACATTGAATGATCTGACACTTGTGTCGGCAATAATAGGCACAATATATAGTATGGGTGTCCATATACATTTTGCCATATAGTGTACATTATCACAGCTGGGGCTGAAATGTGTTGAAGTGCTATTTTTGGTTAAATTCATTTTTTGAAGATTCCCCTGCTCATCTTGGATCCCAGGTTATTGCCTTTTCATCAAGGGCAAAAGAAAGCACCTAAAGCACTAAGAATAAGCAGACACACACAGACATCTATTTAGACCGCCGTCACAGTGATAGTGCCTCTCAAGCGATTGCGGCATTTATATTCACCCTGCAAGAGACAGTTGAGCTTATGGTTGCTACTGTGCGTTAATAATTCCTTCACTGCTTAATTGCATCTATAGCATACCTCCCAACTGTCCTGTTTTTAGAGGGACAGTCCCTCTTTTGACAGCTCAACCCACAGTCCCTCATTTGTACTGGAAAGTCCCGTTTTTCTCTGCACTGAACAGCCAGAAAAAGAAGATAAGGCCTACAACCCTCAGGTTTTGGGGTGATCCATGCACCACAGCCAGATATCTATTGGCAGTCAGATTTCTGAGGTTAGAAAATCCCATCAGACGATGAGCACATTGGCAAGTTCATACAGTCCTCTCCCAACAGGTCTCCCATCATAATCCTAATAATTACCCAAGAGCCAAACCATGGGACCATCCTGATTTGGCCCAGCACATTAGTGGTCAAACCAACCTCGCCAGATGATCTTACAGTTTATGCCCAACGTGAGCAAAATTTGTGCCCTGGTCTACAAATTTAAAGCAACCAATATGCAGTTCACTGCTCCATTTAACCGCCTTACAGCTGCCAAAGCCTATGACCTAAACCCCTCTCATCACCTTTAAAGAAACATCCTCAATCAAAAAGTAAAGCAAAGTGTCTGCAACACGACCGATATAGCTATCCAAATTAGAACAGTCCTAAAAAACAGGCAAATAAACGGAAGGTCGAGAAAATATATTTCCTATAAGGAAACAGTAGCGTTCAAAAGATATGTGCAGTGTCAGTGTGGATACATTCAGATTCTTATAAAAATGTGCTTACGAGCCTTATATCATCTTACCCAATATGCACAGACCCAAACTACATTCACAAGCTAGAACTGGCGGATTGATCTGTGAATCTGTTCTAGGTTTATTTTAACAGACATCGTTGGAAAGAGAAACAAGATGCAAATGTGCTTTTCTAACAAAAAAAGGGGAAAAAAAACCCGCAGATATTTCAACGTCAGACTTTTTTTGTTCTTATCTCGAAGATGTCGTTGCACACGGAACTCATGGGTAGTTTGGTTTGGCAGTATTAAAGGCAGTGTTAGTATATGCCATAAATAACTTGGGAGCAAAACAATTTTTCTTAGCTTATAACATGAAAAAGACTGTTTTTTTCCAATTCAATTACTCGCTGTGTGGCATTACATGAGCAGAATCCTCTCTTTCTCTTGATGCATCCAGATTAAACTCTTTCCACTCTGGTAGGGTCGTAAGACTCTGCAACAAACACAGTAAAGAGCATTAAGGTTTAAGGAACATCTCTATGGGAAAGCTGTGTCTGATTCCTGCTCAAGTCAATCAGCACAATAAGAAAGAAGTATGACATGGAATGTGATTATAAACAACCCTTTGGTGAATGCTATCATCCCAAAATGTGCCTTTTTTAAAGGGAAACAATACCCTGTAACAGTGCCTGTACCATTAAAACTAAATCACATAAAACATATGCTTCATATAATAACACTTTGGATCAAAAATATGTTTTCTAATAGTATCTGTCATTTGATATTTCTGTAATGAAATACTATAGTCCATCAGTCTGACTTGTACGAGGCACTTTGCTCACAGACAAACCAAGGGACTACATATGTTTTAGGTCACATCAGCCATTGAATAGACAGAGCTGTGTGTTTCACACCCAAGCATCATAAAATGATGGCTCAAGGATTTTGGTTGACACAAGGGTGGCCAAATTGGGCAAAGATTTGCTCCTTTGGTGACCTTGCTTACTTAACTGTTCTGGGATGGCAGCAGAATCCAGCAGTTTAAAGGGATACTGTCATGGGAAAAAACATTTTAAATGAACCAGTTAAGAGTGCTGCTCCAGCAGAATTCTGCACTGAAATCCATTTCTCAAAAGAGCAAACAGATTTTTTTATATTCAATTTTGAAATCTGACATGGGGCTAGACATTTTGTCAATTTCCCAGCTGCCCCCAGTCATGTGACTTGTGCTCTGATAAACTTCAATCACTCTTTACTGCTGTACTGCAAGTTGGAACGATATCACCCCCCTCCCTTTCCCCCCCAGCAGCCAAACAAAAGAACAATGGGAAGGTAACCAGATAACAGCTCCCTAACACAAGATAGCAGCTGCCTGGTAGATCTAAGAACAACACTCAATAGTAAAAACCCATGTCTCACTGAGACACATTCAGAAGGAAAAACAGCAGCCTGCCAGAAAGCATTTCTCTCCTAAAGTGCAGGCACAAGTCACATGACCAGGGGCAGCTGGGAAATTGACAAAATGTCTAGCCCCATGTCAGATTTCAAAATTGAATATAAAAAAATCTGTTTGCTCTTTTGAGAAATGGATTTCAGTGCAGAATTCTGCTGGAGCAGCACTATTAACTGATTCATTTTGAAAAAAATTTTTTTTTCCCATGACAGTATCCCTTTAAGGAAATAGAAAGCATGTACAAAATACAAATCACATTTTTCTTTTCTTACCCAAATGCAGGGTTTATTTTCTAAAATACAGCATCATTGCACTAACACTGGTCACCCCCAAGTTGCAAAAGATGCACCAATATGGACACAAAGTAGCAATGCAAATTGCAGCACACACTATTGTGTTGACTATGAAGATTTTCATTCATCCAGGTCATGGTATATCTAGTAGAAGTAAATCTAGAGCCATGGGAAGTCCTCGGCATATAAACTCTTCCATAGTATCCTGTATTCACATGCACCCTATTCATCAGGGCGGGCAGGACAAGCACATTGGTGCACTCTATATGAAGTTACAAGCTAGTTGTATGGACTCAAGTATCTTTTATATATTGCTTCAATACTCACTCAGTACCTTATCTACGAGAATTATGATCCCATTTCCATCCATGTGGCAGACATCCCCTGTGCCACCCCGGGGCAATCTCATGCCCAGTCCAGAACTTTTTCACTGATTTCTGCAAAGCACATTTATCCAGCTTCAATAGATGCAGGGATTCCTGACACATGGAAGGAAATGACGAGGAGCTCACGATTAAAATATCCCATACCAGTGGAATTTTTTGAAGAAGTACCAACCTGGGGTAGGAGGTAAGTGACTAGACTCACTGGAGATATCTAACAACGTGGCTACCTCCAGTGATTTTACCTTCTCCTTTACTAGGCTATACATTTTGACAGCAGTAACATTATTTCAACTCTATTTTACATTTTATATATGCCTGAAGGTGGCCATAGACGCAACAACTACGATCTTTCTTGGAAAAGATCTTTCCAAGAAAAATGGTTTGTTTCAATACACAAGTGTAAAGCTGAATCGGAACAATAGAATTCTACATGTATCTGATGATTCAGCACTAACAATGGCCGATGTTTGGGTGGCTTCAAAGGCACCCAATCAAAATTTTCCATCCAGCCCGATTGAGCCGACCGATATCCAAGTCTTTTGCCAATATCGGTCGGCTCTTTTCCCACCATACACACACCGAATATCGTACAAAATTTTTTTTGTACTATATTATCTGTACGTCTATGGCCACCTTTAGCCTAGAATATTAATGTTTAGCTCTCCATTACGACACCCAATGCTTGATTAAATCCCAAATGTTTTGACTTTAAATGTGTGTTTAGAACGTATTGCCATTGTTACCGGCGGTTCTTACCAGCAAATGAAAGCTCCAACTTTTCTCTGCTTTTTGTTGTAATAAGCAAACTTTCATCCAGGGATATGACCCTTTTGTAGATGGCACCAGCAGAAAATTTGCGTGAGCTTCCATCCTGACCTCTGTACAATTGTTTCTCATCCTCTATTTCATCTCCCGAATCGGTACTTTTAATGCTCAACCGTCTCATGCGAGACACAGAGTCAACCTCCTTCATCCGTGCCAGCCGATCCACAGCAGTTCGAGGAGGCGTAGAAGCAAGCTTTCCCTGTAAGGTTTCAATCATCTTTGAAGTGTTTCTCACTTTCTTTTCACAGTTACGGAAGGCGCTAACTTCACTGGGCAAAGAAAGCGGCTGATTTATAAATGGCTGGTCCAGCACTTGTGCAAAGTTTTCTACATCTTTATCAAAATGCATATGAGGCTGGAGAACACTGTTGCAGATGTCTGGACTCTGCTTGGTAGAAGGTTTCATCTCACACACTTTTCCTTTCAATTTTGCTTCATTTTGTACAACAGCACTAAAGGCAAGGTTCTCAGGGCTTTGTCCTTCAGAGCTCCCAGTAGATACAAGTGAGTCTGCTACATCAATCCCCAAAATCCGTGTGGCTCTCTCTTGCAGAGATTCCGTTTCTGCAATTTCTGGGTCACTCTGTGGCTCGTGGTCTTCTCCATTATAGTTTGCAGTGATGAAATGTTGGTTTCGATTAGAAATCGAAAGCCCTGGATTCCTGTTGTTCTGAGAAACCTTTCTTATTGCTTTAACATCAACCTGGCTGCTTTTTTCTGAGACCTCCAAATGCTCAAAGTGAAATCTGGCTTGCCTGAAAAGACTGCAACTTGGCTCAAGGGCATGAAGGTTTTTGTGTATCTGGATGTTGCTCGGATTTATTTGCACGGCGATGTCTTTTTGGTCCACAATAGGGGTGAGAACAGTGTGAAGATTTATGCTAGTTCCTATCCTTTTGTTTTGGACTTGCTTTTCCGTTTTCACGCATCCATCTGACGACTTTTCAGATTTACATTTGCCATCTTTTATTTGGCCAGACTTTTGAAGTTCAGCACCACTCTTCACCTTGTCACATTTTAACTTTTCAGGGTACCAACTTTCTGACATACATTTGACCTGCGAAGGCTCAAAAACTGGAACCTCTTCTACTTCAATCACATGGCGCTTGTTAGCCACCATTTCGCTCCTGATTGCAGACACGTCCATCGGTGATTCTTTGCTCTGCTCCTTTATTGCCCTTCTATCCCCATCATCAGAACATTTTTCTTGCTCTTGAAACTCTTTGTTCAAACATTCTAGTTCACTTATTGCATCCCAGGGTCGTCGATTAACAGGTTTCAAAAGAAACTGCCCGAACACCTCCTTTTTATTGCAAAAACGTTCCAAATCACTCTCTTTCTTTTCATATTTACCAGTTGCTATTTTTTCCTTTCCTTCTGCATTTTCATTACAATGTTCTGGCTTCTGACATGGTTCTGTTTTAGGCATGTGAGTAATTAATAAGGATGTTCTTGAAAATGCACTGTTGCTGGAGGGGCTAAGACTCATCTGGCCTTTAATACTGAACATATTTTGCCTGGCATTTGGCTTTTCTAGCCCGCTTTCAGAGCCACAGTGAGAGTTTGCAGATTTATTGTGCAGCTCATTTGCTTTTGTTCCATTACAATATTTAGAATTTTGTACGTCATTAAACACAGTTTGAGTTTGCTGGTCTTTGTACTGATCACCTGGCCAAGAACCAGAATAGGCAAGTTCCCTATGCTTCCTTGGATCTCCACCTCTGAGGTCATTCGCTTGTTTATTTTCCTCTGTTTTGGACTGGTCGTGTTTTTGCAGCTCCGCTTTATTGTTCATGTTTCCTGTAAGGTTTTGCAGCTCCAAATCACTGGAAGACGCACTTAAAAGTCCCTCGTCAAACAGACCCCCGTTGCTGTGTTTTAACATGTTCATCCTGTCCACATTGTCTGCTAAAATCTTGTTGTTCTTCCACATATCTGATGGGGCAGAATCAGATTTGATTGGAATAGACACTAAGCAAAATATTGTTTCATTCAACTTTCTCTTTGAACTTTTCCTGTTGTGGA
The DNA here is from genome assembly GCF_017654675.1 of Xenopus laevis. Lineage (NCBI taxonomy): Eukaryota > Metazoa > Chordata > Amphibia > Anura > Pipidae > Xenopus > Xenopus laevis. The sequence continues at coordinate 17,242,917 of NC_054382.1, forward strand.
GACAAGCTTCGGGTCCAAACTTCCTCACCTTTGTGACTATTTCGCAAGCGCTGTCCGAATGTGTCTTTTTTAATGTTAACCTGTCAGAGGGGTCACTGTTTTCTGGTAAGCTACACGCAGTGGACCCTTCTCTGGTTTCAGGCAACGAGCAGCATATCTGACTTGGGATAGAGACGTGCATCCACTGTTTGTGTTTAATTCCTTCTCTTTTCCCATAATTATGTTTTGCACTTTTAAAATCTATAAAGGCACTTTCTCTGTCTTGAAGATGACCTTCGTGACTTGCATGTGCAATCCGGAAAGCATTTTTCATTTCAGTTTTGCGATTGCGGTGTCTTTGTTTTTCTGCTTCATGACTTAATGGTATATGCTTTATACGGGGGTCATCAAAAGGAATGTATTGTACAGAATGGATAGAATTATCAGCGTGCCTCTGGTCGGCTGGCTTATTGTATAGGATGTCACTATCATGAGAATTGGTGGGAGATTTGTCCTTTGTGCTGGTTTTTGCCACCGGATTATTTGGCCTGTAGTAATGAATGCTAGGCACTTTGTTAAAATATTGATCGGTGGCATGCTGAAGAGGGGGAGCTTTGTATGAAGGTGGAGGTATGTAATTAGGAGGTTCCAGGCCTGAGTCTTGAAAACAGGATTCTTGGGGATCTTGTACACTGGCAATGGAGTGATGCTCATCTTTTTGTTGATGATCTTCACCTTCCTCTGCGTCCACTACTCCCCATGTTTGCTGATGAACTTCATACGAGGGAGGTTTTGAGGGTCTGCTATGTTTATTGTTTGAGGATGAATTTCCATCGGAGTCGGAATTTATAGCACAGTTGCTTTGCAGCTGTGTTTTATCCTCCTTCAGCACATGGTCTTCACCTTTAACAGCTGGCAGACTAATGTGATTTATACTGTCAGGGGAAAGGCCTTTGGGCAATGACAGGGATTCCAGCTTATTGGGGCTGTCTGCTTGGTTAAATGAGATGAAATCTTGTAGCAACTTCTCACCACTGCTTTCTGACATTATTCTCTCTGAGGTTTTTGTAGCCTTCATAACCAATTGGTTTAATTTTCCCCACTGCTCTTCTAGTGATGGTTTCCAGTTGTCATAGACGGCGTTGCCTCTCACAGTTTCCATGTCTTCTACAACTTCCTTTGCTGCTTCCCTGGAATTTTTAACAAAAATGTTGCTCCTTAGTTTTGCTTCAGTATCAGTAGTGGACCTTAATTGTTCTTCTTCTTCATTAGTCCCTGGTCCTAATAATAAACTGAAGTCTTGGCCTCTTCTTCTCCAGTACTGGATATCCTTATCGGCCTTTGCCCAGTGTGCTCTTTCATTTTGAGGTCTGTCAGATAACCTGCAACAGAAATAAAATGAGAAAATAAGCAACTCCTAACAAAATATATTAAACAGCAAAAAAACACACAAGTGTTTGGAAAGAATAAATAATACATAGTGCATATTGCAGTTTCTGCAATGTTTGAGCTAAATCGAAACTTTCTCTGGAATATATAACTCATGCATGGCTAGGCAACTGCGGCAGATATAATTGCTTATTATGCAGTAAATTAATTTTTTTATGGTATAAATTCAACCAGTAAATTATCCAAACTTGATTCGAATTTTTTTAAAAAATTAGATTTTTGACATTTATCAAACTCTGGCCCTTTAAGAACTTGAATTCAACTATTCGCCACCTAAAACCTGGCGAATTCATGTATAAGTCAGTGGTAGAGGTCCAGTGACCATTTTGAAGATGTTAGTAGCCTTCCCGACATTCAAGTTTTTTTCAGAGAATTCGATTCAAATTCGATTTGAGTTTTCGGGTCGTTTAAATTCGTCCGAGTTTGATATATTCGATTTTTTAAATAAATAACCCCCCAATCGAATTTTGAGTAAAGTCAAATTCATTAGAGTTAAAAAAAAAACCATGAATTTTAAATTCGACCCTAGTGCCTCCCCGTATTTCAATACCCAACTATATAATATTCAGTTTTGACACAACTGGGCTCATCCACTCGTACAGGTATCTCATTTGATTGAGCCCCTTGAAAACTGTAGTTTGCTCCAAGACTGGATTTAGAGAAAGGTCACAAAGCCCTGGAATAAGGGCAGCAAAATGGTTTGTATACATCAGTATAGAAAATGTGTTACTATTGAAAAAAATAATTTAGGATTACAGGATTACAGCTAGACCTGATTCGTTGACAGGAGCGGGGGGCGGGTTCAACTGGTCTGTGTCCTATAGTAGTAGTTGCCTTCTGTATATCACTATAAATGACTAAGATAAGCCAATAATAATGCCAACCCAGGCCTGCCACAGAACTACTTAAAATTCCTGCATTTGTAGAAATACTCAAAACTCCTTATCTGACAGTCAGCGAGTTGCACATTCAATCCAGGCCATCGTTCACTATTAACTAGATCAGATTAAAATTGATTTACTTGATGGAGCTTTGGTTTCGAGTGGGGCATAACTAGACCCTGGTTGCAGTGCCAGAGCTAATAAAATTATATGGTGGGGGCAAACAAGTAAAATTGCTGAATAAAGAGGACTATACACAGACAGAGTACGAGTATATACAAATTATTTTACTATGAGATCATCAGCCTGATAAAAGCTTGTCAAGCTGTTGAGTTCAATAAATAAGAGTCAGGGCACCTGTTTAGATTCTGGGAGATTAGCCGCCCAGCGACAAATCTCCTCTTATTCAGGGCGACTAATTTCCCCAAACTGCCTCCCGCTGGTGATTTACATTCTAGCCGGCGGGAGGCAGTTCGGGGAGATTAGTCGCCCTGAATAAGAGGAGATTTGTAGCTGGGCGGCTAATCTCCCCGAATCTAAACAGGTGCCCTGACTCTTACTTATTGAACTCAACAGCTTGACAAGCTTTTATCAGGCTGATGGCACTCGGATCGCTTTGTTTTCCGAAGACGCCCAAAGTTTCCTGCTTTCCATTAAAAAAAAAAAATCCGCTTATTTATTATTACATTTTCCTGAAAATCTGGTTTGCAGGAAAAAATCTGAATTTCACGGTTTTTGTCCACCCGAAAACACTGATTTTGTATGCCTTTTTCCCGAAAACTGATTGGGACTTCTCCCATTGACTTATATGCAACCTCGACAGGTCTGAGATGCCGGGTTTTATGATTCAGAATTTTTCCATCCTCAGGGTAGAATAAATTCCAAACAAATTGTGATTTTTTTCTTTGTTATGAAAAGGCCATCTCCCATAGACTCCATTTTATCCAAACACTCCAGATTTTTGAAACCGATTTTTTTCCTCTGTAATAATAAAACAGTAGCTTGTACTTAATCTAAACTAAGATATAATTAATCCTTATTGGATGCAAAACCAGTCTATTGGGTCTATTTAATGTTTACATGATATTATAATAGACTTAAGGGATGAAGATACAAGTTATGGAAATCCGTTATCTGGAAAACCCTAGGTCCTGAGCATTCTGGAAAACAGGTCCCATGCATGTAGCTTAAAGCACAACATGTCTTAATGTCCTTAATATAGTGAATAAAGTACCCCATCTTGTAAAATATAAGGATATTATAGGGCACTGAGGAGTTCCATGATCATATAAAAGCACAAGACCATAGGAAATATCACTGCACTATCGTGGTGCTTTCTGAATTGTGGGTTTCTGGATGACATGCACCTTTCCAAATGCATCAATTTTAAGGAAAAAAATCAGCTACTCAAACTTTAAGTCACGGAGCATCTGAACACATTTGATTTATTACATATGAAATGAATATTAAGTTCAGTGTCCAGAGATGAGCTGCCGTCATTTCACTTCACATAACTGCCACCAACAAAATGACAACAGACAAATATTGAATTTGACACAAATAGGACATGGATTTGAGCAGTGTCCCAGTAAAGGAAAAAAAAAAAAGTACTTGGAATTCAGTTTATCGGCATTCACATTTTAATCAGTTTAATTTGTTTCCACCTACATCATACCAGTTTTAGGCCATGTATATTCAACGGTGGCACTTTGGTTTCGGGTCTCAAGAAAAACAAAAGGACGGTGGTCTCTTCCCCATGGAGTTAACATTCTACGTGGATTAATAAAGAATGTAGAGACTCTATAGGAAATATGGTATCTAAGTAAAGGCACAAAGAGGAAAAGTAATAATAGGTGTAGTCTTTGACAGTGGTTGGTATTGCAGGGGTCCCCAAAATTAAAAATGTAAAAGAAGTTGGGGAGCAACATTAGCAAGTTCCTGTAGAAACAAAATAAGGGCTGTGATTGGCTATTTGGTAGCCCCTATGTGGACTGGCAGACTACAGGAGGCAGTAAACCTGGTTTTATGCACCTAAAGTTTGCCATTCCATTAAGCTTGGAATAATAAGAACCTGCTTTGAGACCCCCTGGGAGCAACATGCCATGGGTTGGTGAGCAACATGTAGCTCACAAGCCTCTGTTCGGGGGATCACTGGTTTATTGGCTTGCAATGAATACTGTTCTAGTTAATTTGCATTGTAGTAGCAGAAAGACGAAAGGTTTTAATGCAGGAAATGGCATAGGAAATTGGAATGAAAGAGTCATTGATTTTGACGTTATTTTAGAGGGGAAACAAGTAACAAAATGTCAACAGTAGAGTGCCCAAGTTGTCTTTTAAGCTGGCCATACATGAAGAGATCCGCTCAACTGGCGACATCGCCAAACGAGCGGATCTTTTACCGATATGCCCACCAATGGCAGGGTTATATCGGGGTAATCTGAACATTCGGCCCTAGGTCCGAACTATTGGATTATGACGAGTAGCAATGGGCTCCGATGGGACGGTCGGCGGAAAAATTAGACCTTCCCGATCGATATCAATCGGGAAGACCCATCCGTAGCCCCCATACACGGGCAGATAAATTGCCGAATTGGTCTAAAGGATAGATATTGGCAGCTTTATCTGTCCGTGTATGGCGATCTTTAGGTTTAAAGCTGAAAATGGATTGAAGGAGTACTAAGAATCTCAAAGGCATTTAGTAGAAGTCTGCAGAAATATAGGCTGGATAGGATAAGTATTACACTTAATAAGCATTTTGGTAGGTGCTTGAGAGGGCATGGGAAAGGTCTTTGCAAGGATCTCTGAGTAAAGGGAATAGACAAAGATTGTGCATTGTGCTGAATTTAAACGGTGGGCAGTTTCATGAATGTGTAAAAAAAATCCACATCAGTAAACTGGGGGGTTATTTATTAAACTCTGAATTTATCTCAATATTTTCTGCTACAAACTCTGATCAAATCCACTCTGGTTTTTTGGGCTTATTTATTATTCCATTTTCCCGGAAATTTGCTTTTCGGGAAAAAATCCGATTTTCATAATTTTTTCATCCAATTTTCAAGATTTTTTGGATTTTTCACCTGTAAACTGATTTTTGGCCCGAAAACTTCGTTGTATTACACGAAACCCAGCGCACATCAAAAAATCATTAGGACTTTTCTCTTTGACTTATATGCAACCTCGACAGGTCTGAGATGCCGGATTTTCAGATTCTGAGTTTTCCATCCTCGGGGTTTGATAAATTCTGAAAAAAGTCAGATTTTATGGAAAAAAAAAATCACGAATTTTTCATAATTTATGCATTCGGAGATTCGTAAATAACCCACTTAGTGTATAGAGATGTAGATTTATGCCAGTGTAAAGTAAATTTTCACCATTGTGAAGTTAAATCTCCAAAACTCAATGTTTTCTCCTTTTTGTAAATCTGCGATGTTGACTGGAACCATTACTATATCTTTTCTCCAAATTTTCCCATTTGCCCTTCAGTTAATGTGTCCCATAAAAAGAATAGCATTTATTAAAATAAAACAGAATACATTGTTTTAGAACATAACTATAATATAATTTTGCTTGGGGTTAATATAGCAACTGAACAACAGGTTACAAAAACCAGATCTGGCGATGCTTAACAGTAGCCATCCATTAAACAACTGTAAAGCTACGATTCACTGTTGAATTGTAAGCAAAACGTTCAAGAGAACCGCACTTTTAAACAAAGTATTCAGTGGCTTCAGCAGAAGACAATAGAAGAAGCAGAATTTTGGCTAATGTCCGTCTCAAGTTATAAACAGCAGATAAATATGAGGATTATGAGGGTCTCCTTACATGGCGATGCTTTGAGATTGTGCACATTTAGGGCTACTGATTCAGTATATTATAGTCTGTTAAACATTTATCTCTTTCTTGCTCCAGTTACATAGTTTGTATCTCATATATCCCTGCCACATGGGTCAGATGAACTTTGAACGGTCTTAGAATGTTTAAATGGTGGTATAATTGAGAATGGTTTATACCAGAGATAGGCAAGAAGTACACAAATCCCTGGCTGAAGGATGGGAGGTCTAATAGCTGCAGTTGTCCTTTTTTTAGATGAAACATTATGGATCATAAATGGGGGTGTTGTGACACTAAGGGGCACATTTACTTAGGGTCGAATATCGAGGGTTAATTAACCCTCGATATTCGACTGTCGAAGTAAAATCCTTCAACTTCGAATATCGAAGTCGAAGGATTTACCGCATTTCCTTCGTTCGATCGAAGGAAAAATTGAATGATTCGAAGGATTTTAATCCATCGATCGAACGATTTTCCTTCGATAAAAATAAACCTAGGAAAGCCTATGGGGACCTTCAGGGTCGGACTGGACATGGAGGGGCCCACCAGGTAACTATACTCCGGGCCCCCCCGTGCGCATGCGCGAACGTCTGGACGCACACCAGCGCAAACGTTTTGGCGCACGCTGGTGTGTGTACGCAAACGATTAATTTTTATTTGGAGGCCCAGACATCGGTGGAGGGGGGCCAGAACATTGGGGGAGGGGGGCTGGGCTGGGGCCCACCGGGTTTTTTCCCGGTTTCCCGCCGGCCCAGTCCGACACTGGGGACCTTCCCCATAGCTAACATTGAGGTTCGGTAGGTTTTAGGTGGCGAAGTAGGGGGTCGAGGTTTTTTTAAAGAGACAGTACTTCGACTATTGAATGGTCGAATAGTCGAACGATTTTTAGTTCGAATCGTTCGATTCGTAGTCGAAGTTCGAAGTACCCAATTCGATGGTCGAAGTAGCCAAAAAAATACTTCGAAATTCGAAGTATTTTTTATTCTATTCCTTCACTTGAGCTAAGTAAATGTGCCCCTAAGTGGAGACTGTACACCAGTGCTGAGATAGCATTTTTGTAGTTTTATTTAGTATAGCAATTCAACTTCACATGTAAACCAGCTGAACTTTGAACTTTCAAGCGTCCATAGAAAACTTACACAATCCTAACTTCAATGGTACTCAGTGTGTGTGAGATTTAGGGTGTATATATACATCATTATTAATATTGAGCTGCAACCCACATACTTCCAACTGGAGTACTTAACTTGCCATGTTGACAGTTCAAAAAAATGGAAAATGTCAAATTGGGGGCTCTAGGTTTTCTGCATTGACAGGAGTCTCTTCTATAGGTGGCGATACACAAGCATCCGCCGAATTGCTAGATTAACATCCTGCATATGGGGCCCACCAATTCCATACCCTTGTATGGGGTCCACCAATTTTAAACCAACTGTCAAAGTTGGATTTTCCCATCTGATAAGTATCATATTAGCGGGTTGATGCCGTCCTCATCCAGTGGGTCTATAGGCCCTTCTGTATGATGGGCCAACGATTGGATCAGCCTGGTTTTGCCCAGCATCGAGATGGCCAAATCAGACCCAGATTCACTTTTTTGGCAACGTCAGTGTATTTGATACTATAAGTAAACGGAGTGTGAAATAAGGAAACCATTCATGATATTTGTTGTGGCCAAATAACAAATGCTCATCAAAAAGGTTTGTCTGCCTTTTTAATGATATTCAAATCCTTAAGATATTAATAGTTGAGTTCAAAAATCAGCATCTATCTGTGGGATTCTGGGCGTTGTTGTACAAATCTCTTGACTTATTAAAGTACACAAAGAGCCAAATAGCCTCACACAGGGCCAATATAAAGCACCAGTCTATGGCATATTACAGTGGCCCCTTTTGCATTTACTATAGTTTTCAACATGCCAGTTCATGTCTGTCTCCAGTAAACATTGACCAAACCCCATCTAGTTGACCATCCTCCATTGTTACAGTGATGAAACAGGGGGATGCTCCTCTCTAGGGCTGGTGAATTTCAGTTTTCATTAAATAAGGATTCACCTCTCTCCCTTACTGATTTGAGTATAACCATGTTGGGCCGTATCCCTGGTAGTGAGGTGAGACATATTAAGGGTTGTTTGGATTACAGGCATAGGGTACTGGATCAGTTATTGTGCCTGAAATTGGAATTACACTTGAACATTTTTCAGACATTCTGGAGGCCAGAGTAAGCCGTGTTCTGTATAATAACCCTTTGTGGAGTAATGTGGGGATGGAAAATTGATGTGACAATAGTGTCCTTAGAACAGCATAATACTGTACCTCAAAAGATTAAAGATAGACGCTATTTATAAGCGGAGGATGATATTTTCCATACTGTGAGTCTTTCCAGCTATTGGCAATATTTCTAACTTTGGTTCAGAACAATAGCACCCGTTACAAAATAAATAGATCAGGTTGCTAATTGCCCAACACCTTTACAAACAGAGAGGCTGTGTTTTCCTTGGCACCATTAAATGGCTGCTTATATCCTGGATTGTTCCTGTGTCTATTTGGCTTAAAGGTATCGCTAAATATCACAAAGGTTCATTCAGAACCCTACCGGGGTTGCCTTGGAACAGATTAGGGATCAGTTTGTCAAAGTATACTGGATCCATTAAGAAATGCAGTTCCCTGTACTATAATTTTCCAGTATAGTGTATATAAGGCTTTATTACAGTAGCAAACCCCTTCTGCCGTTGTCACCTTTGTTGCATATGATGTATCATTAGGAGAGTTTGGGCAGCTTATGCCCACTCCTCCAACCTACCCTGACTCCACCCTGATCGCACCCCTTTTATAGCAGTCCGAAAAACCAGCTTCAGATAAAACCTTTGCTTTGTTTGTGGCCTGTATTTTGTACCAAAGTAACGAGAGAAAAATGACAGATGTATACACAATGGGTAAAAATAACCTGCATATATTTTACATTAATAGTGCTTAGTAATAGAATTTTTGCTTTCCCGCCTGCACCTACAGTTTTCCAGGAATATATACAAAGAAATATTATATTGTTCATCTTAACACTTTGGTTTCCGAGCTGGAAACGTTGTTTTAGGCTTTGAGAGTGTCAGAGAACAATAGATCGTTGTTCCAAGAGGACAGTTGCTAAATATAGAGGTCACTGTGCACTTTGCAAAATGAGTTAGCAATAAAAGGCACGGCTGTGCTCTGTTCTGGCTCAGGCACACCACGAGTCAGCAGAATCCAGTGTATAACGAGCAGACCTTGGACTACATACCCTGCTTCTGAAGTATGACATTCTTCCAAACATCTCTGGTCCCTGGAGTGCCCAGTGGAGCTTAACTCTAGTCTCCTGTTGGCAGAACTCTTATCACTGTCCCCATAGAAGCCCTTAGCAAGAGCATAGGGATCTGCAGCAAATATCTCTGGGTTGGCCTGATAACCATTTAACATTCCATTGCCAGTCCTGCTGTCTGTTAGGTCCTGTTGGTATCCTTCACTCCTGGGTTGGTAAGAGGAAGAAGAGTTCTTAGAGACTTTGTACCCATGAGAAACTAGGAGATCCTCAACACTGAACATACTGAGCAAGCTTGAACAGCCGCTATGCCAGGTAAAGCGATACTTCCAAAGGGCCTTCCATCACTGTAAGGAGAGAGAGGAGAGTAAGAGGCAGTCGTTACGTGTTGGCCGATGGACCTTACACATGCTTCTTTCATAGCATTCTTTGATTTGTTACCTAATGGTAAACTACATGCAGATGCACTGATGAGTAATATGTGGGTCCTGCCAAGATAACAATGGTGTGTGTGCAGCCAGTGCTGGGATGAGATTATGCTGCTGACTCTGCTTATTTGAGAAGGTGCTTTAGGATCAGGTTCTAAAGAACTCAAAGCATGATGTACACTAAAAGGAAGGGGTAACAGAATTTTAGCAATCCCTTGCTTTCCCTTGAATGTGGAACATGGAAACACTAAAAGAAAAACCTAGATGTATTAATGGAGAACTAAATCTCAACACACATTTGGGCTGCTAATATTGCACCAGGTGTTTTGAGTTCTGTACCAGCCCAAGGTAACTACAACCTTTCAGCAGGGAAGATCCTACTGGTTTAAAAAAAATGAACCCGCGCAGGACTTTACATAGTGCAGAGGCAAGTGACACATGCTCCCTACTCTTTTGGAGCAACTATGCTGTGATTGACAGAGGGCCCTTTAGGAACCCTTGAGCTCTCACCAAGTTTGGAAGTGGGAGCAGCTCCAGGGTTCCCCTGCATAAGCACAACTGCACTTGATTCTGAACAGAAGGAAGGACTGGAAGCACCAAGTGCAACTATATGGAAGTGCAAAGGCTGTGGCAGCAAACGTAAATGACCCCTTTTACCAAAAGCTAACCCTCTTACAGGAAAACCCACCTCTTTTGAGTCGGTGGTTCTAAACTGGAATGGCACAATAGGGATAGTTGAATGGGGTTCGATTAAACTCCCAATTAATGAGACCCATTGCCAAATCTGTTTTCCTTGGATAAGAAAAATAAATGGAAAATTTGGAAATAGAAGCAGGTTGTATGTGTGCTACAAATGAATTATAGGCCAGAAGCCCCGAGGATACAATAAGATGAAGCTAAAACTTGGAGAATAGTCCAACATTGGTATGAGGCGATATATGTGCAATATATGCAGTAAGCAAATTTCCTTTCACGCCCAAAACATTATAGTGAAAGATGGATAATGTGTTAGAGAGCAGGAAATCATTAATATCATTGCTTCACATCTGCAATGGCTAAAACAAAAAAAACAAAAACAAAAAAAAAAAATATATATATATATATATATATATATATATATATATATATATATATATATATATATATATATATATATATATATATATATATATATATATATATATACTTCAGTGTATCTGCACACGATTCAAATTAGTAAGGGTGCTCATCAATATAATTATAGTTCACAAATAGAAAGCACTCACTTCACAATTTCCATGAATAGTTGGAAGACCTTCTAGTGCTTTCTATTCGTGAACTATATATTGGTGAACTATATCAATGACTATATATATTGCTGGGTAGGTAGAGTGATGTCAAAAAAAATATCTGTATGAAAAAGTTATTTTGGTTCCATTTAACTGCATCATGTACTTCCTTCCTTCCATGAACAGTTGCCCTACAGCTCTTTTGGCAGCCAAGGTAACCTCATTACCTGCAAACACTAACGTTTCTGCCTCCTCCGAGGCCTTTCTCAAAGTGAGAAAGGCCTCGGAGGAGGCCGAAACTTTAGTCTTCCATGTAAATAAAACATTTTTTATTTTGTATAAGTTACACATTACGGCTTTTCTCAAATTATGTTGCTTTATTAGTTCCATTAAAATTTGTTAGCTTTGGTACAGTACATGACAATCACCACTGACGCGTTTCATGCCCTATGGCACTTCCTCAGAGTGGCAAACACTCTGATAAATAAAGCAACATAATTTTTTAATTTGAAACCGTGTTTGAGTAAATTCGTAATGTGTGATGTAGATGAGAGTTCCTAGGCCAGGAACCCGGATTCAGAGACACGTGATGTCTGGAACCAATCGGAGATCCTACCACACTGAAGTAAAGTTTGTTTCGATATTTTGTATAAGACCTGAGAGTGCGGACCTTACTTGTGGGATAGAAATTCTAAATTTGGACACTGCACCCAGGCACGTTTGTACTAAGTACCGAGAGTGCCAACTCTTTCACGGACTGATATATATATATGTGCGTTTATGTTATGCCACTTAGACCTGAAATACAGAGAACAGTGCACCTACAAATGAATAGAAACCAGTGCCGTTACATATGCTTAGATAAATTAATACTATTGTTATTTTAATGATGACTTAAAGGAGAAAGAAAGCTACCAAGGTCATTTATTGCCAATAGATTAGCCACAGCGGTGCAAGCTAGAATGCTATATTTATCCTGTAGAATGTTTTACCATACCCGAGTAAACAACATTACTTTGAGGGTTTACTGGTGTATTTATATAGACCTTTCTGATAAGGCTTACTTAATTTTAGCCTTTCCTTCTCCTTTAATCCTTTCATAGATTAGAATGAGCTGCTAAGTGGAACTGACCAACTGCTGTACTCCAATGCTTCAACAGAAATCTTCACCGTTTTTTTAACTGTAAAAACAATCAAGCCAAACGTGTCGAGTAATGGTTTTAGCAGGAGTACCAAGCATGGGAATATATTGTTTATGGGCTTCATTTTAAAACTGTGTGAACCTAATGTACAAGATAAAACCACAGCAATCTGGCAGCAGGACAGAAACAAGTACTCAACGCATTGTTTTTATATTCTCTTTTGGCCAGTGGTTTGATCATTTAAGACAAAAGAAATACATTTGCAAATCTTCCCGTCCAAGACACAATGTACAGAAATGTTGTTTTCCCAATACTTTACTTTCTAACCTTTGGCCATGGTTTATTTAGTCAATTGTTATTAGAAAAAACAACAAAATCAGTTATGTCTGCTGTGTTTATATTAAGGATGCACCGAATCCAGGATTCAGTTCGGAATTCGGCCTTTTTCAGCAGGATTCGGATTCGCCCGAATCCTTGTGCCCGTCCAGACCGAATCAGAATCCTAATTTGCATATGCAAATTAGGGGCGGGGAGGAAAATTGCGTGACTTTTTGTCACTAAACAAGGAAGTAAAAAATGTTTTCCCCTTCCCACCTCTAATTTGGATATGCAAAATAGGATTCGGATTCATGAAGGATTCGGGGGTTCGGCCGAATCCAAAATAGTGGATTCAGTGCATCCCTAGTTTATATTCACCTGTCCATGTTAAAATGGCATTAAAGGGGTGGTTCACCTTTCAGTTAACTTTTTGTTAAAAGTTTTTTAATTGGTCTTCATTATTTTTTTTTTTTATAGTTTTTGAATTATTTGTCTTCTTCTTCTTCTGACTCTTTCCAGCTTTCAACCGGGGTTACTGACCCCAGGGTTGGACTGGAGTAATGGGGGCCCACTGGCATTTGCCCCAGGGGGATGGGGGAAGGTAGGTTTTGAGCCGAAAAGGTTTCCTTCCCCTTTAAAATGTTGTGCCTAAATAGCATTGGAGAAGAAGGTGACAATTTTTTTTCCCAGATGATTTTGGGTGGTATTTTTAAATTTGAATATGAAAATTAAGCTTGCCAGATGGGTGTCAGAATGGGTTTGAATATTTTGTGGAGGATTTGGTATTTCAAAGTTATGGATTCAGTACATCTTTAGCTGACATTTAAAGAGCAGCAGCAACCAAAGGCAAAGGAGAATTGTTTCATGGTGAAATGGGCGGTGATGCAGTACTACTATAATGTTTGGAGAAACGTATGATACTGTAAAAAAAAGTTTGGATAGTCATGCAAGTCATGGCAGAAGTGCACATTCACAGTTGGTCCATAGCAAATATAGACAGGGACAGTTATTGTTCTCAGCTCATGCAGAAATCCATACCTAGACATTATGCTGAACTAGGTGCAGATCCAATATACATTTCTGGTAGAAGTAACATCCCAACATCCTCCCTGCCTGTTGGACTAATTCTATCCATTTCATTTGTTTGTTTTTATCTTTTCCATTTTACTTGATTTCCTAAAACTATTCGGAAACACAATACTTCATCAATTCACTTTGGACACGCACTGTAGGAACTCCTCGGACGCAGTGTAAGATCAAAGATGAAACTTTATTTCAAATCGAGTAACATCTTACGCGTAGTGATGGGCGAATTTATTCGCCAGGCGCGAATTTGGAAACCGATGCGAAAATACGCCGGCGTAAAAAAATGGACGCCAGCACGGTTTCACAAATTTTTCGCCGTTTCGCGAATTTCGAGGGAAATTCGTGAATTTTTCGCGGAAGTGAAACGCCCCAAATTCACCCATCACTACTTACGCGTTTTATGTGTTTCCACACGTAATCATAGGTAAAAGAAGTTTCTTCTTTGATCTCACACCGCGTCCGAGGAGTTCCTGCAGTGCGCGTCCAAAATGTATTGACGAAATGAAGTGTTCTACCCAAGCTACGGGTTCGGGGCGCAGCACCCGGACCTCCAACGGTGAACGGTGAGTGACCCTGATCTTTAAGGCAAGCGACGGGTTTGGGGCAATTGCACCCAAACCACATTCTATACTTGGTGAGCGCTTAAATTGCAAATATACTAATGTAAAACATAAATGTCCATGTAGTAAAGCGGAACACAACAATCAATTAAGTTAGCAGCACCTGCATTTAGGGTTGCCACCTGGCCAGTATTTTACCGGCCTGACCGGTAAAAATTATGCATGATGCCAATGTTATTAATAGGGAAAAACGGCAAGAATATAGGAAGGCCGGTATTTTTTTCCAGAAAAGGTGGCAACCCTACCTGCATGGATCCGGTATGAGTTTATTCTGAAACACAGTGAAATACCCGGCAACACCATCTCTGTTTATCCATTGGAGAGGCCTCCCAAGAAGAGGGAGAAGACAAACCCAAGGCTGCTCGTCTCATTGTGTCTTGCCCTGCCCCACTCACAGAGCCAAGAACTCACCATAAATGGCAGGGGAAGGAACTTTTTTCCCTTGTTTGATGTTAATCCCCCAGTTTACAGCTGGATCTCGCTTCTGGCCTGTCTCCAAGGATAAAACAGGCAGCTTTTGCTAAGTATCCTTAATAAAGTCTTGTGTAAAGATACACAAACAAGCAACATGTGCTGACTGCACTCTTGTTCACTCGACATTACGGGATGGTATCTAATAACCCGGCTTGGGGACACAGTTTCCAGCATACACATGCTTAACAATAACAGCGGAGAAAGGTATCTAACATCTAACAAAATCTGTGTATTATCCTAAGCCTTCCACAGGCAAGATTGAAGAGGTTACGTCTTGAACTTGTTATGAAGTTAACTTTCCTTCTCTGAGAGAGGCGGCCTAGGGCTCGGCTTCTGGAAATGAGCCAAACTCCTCTGATAACTCAGATTTGTTTCACATTGACTGCTTCTATAGAAGACCACCTGCAAACACAGTGTAATAACAAACAAGCTCTACACCTAAGAGCCATCTAGATTCAAATGCCCTGCTAAAGCATTCTCTATAGACAACGGTGGTAATAGTAAGGGGTATATAACATCTGGACAGCGTTGGACTGGGACACCAGGTGCCCACCAAAACCCTTAGACCAGGGGCCCACCCAAAATCCTTTAGACCAAGGGCCCACTCTAGGTATTATTTTCTTCCTCTCCTCCCTCAACCTCTATTCTCCTATTCTCTTTTCTTTACATACTTTAATCTATTATTCCACCTATTTAGTCTCTTTGTTCTCATAGAAATAGGGAATGCCCATGAAATGAGCCAAATGTTTAGAAGCAGAAGGGCCCATTGACACCTGGGCCCCTGGGAGTTTTCCTGGTATCCCGGTGGGCCAGTCCGACACTGTATCTGGAGCTGTTTTGGGGGTGCAAATAGGTGTGTCTATCCAGGGAGTCAGAAAAGAAATTACCCTCGCACACCCTGGCCTTCCCAATCAAATTGAATCCCAGGTGCTCAGTGAAGGAGGCGTTTGGCTACCTCAAGATCCACTTGAAAAGTAAGAAAACACTGGCACAGCATGGGTTGCTTTCGGGGCGTAACCCCTTTGACAAAGGGGTTACGCCCCGAAACGTTGCATCCGCAATAAATGAGCAAGGGATTTCCCTGCTAGAAGCAACCCATGCTGTGCCAGTGTGTCTATCCAGGCCCATACAGTGAGAGTGGCCTAAAGGGCAGCATTTGTAAACTGAAGACATGAGATTACAGCAAGTATAAAAAGATCAGATGAAACAGAAGGGAAAGGTGGTTATACTAAAACCTTATACCAGTATTAACCAATCTGCAGTATCACAGTTGTTGTAGTACAATTCACAGCTGAAGGACCATTGATCAATCTATCTTATGGTGGTCTAAAAAGTTTGTTGTTTTGCAAAGAGTTATCAGCTGCTAGGGCTGCCATTAGCCTGGTATTTCTCCAGCCTAGCCTTATAAACGCTATTGGGCAGATTTACTAAAGGGCGAATTGTCGCCAGAGACTGGTTCAGACACATCGCACCACTTCACCAGGTGCAAATGCGCTATGAATACACTAATTCACTAGAATGCAAAGTTTCGTTCTGGGCACCGAACGCTGGCAACTCTTCGTTTGTGCCTAGCGAAATTTCGCTAATGATCTTGTGCTTAGGTCAATTTGCATACAGCGGGTAATTTAAAGTTTTATGGAGGTCTTTATTATAAATGTTGGTGCAAATACTTGAAGCTACGACTTTTTCTTATACATGTCCAGGGAACCTTAATAAAGACAAGAGAGTTAATATAATGCCCTACACATGAGTCCACTGTAAAATTAAAATTTTATAAAAATGTTTATAAAATGTGTGGAGAAAACCGTTACCCAAAAAAAGATTGTCAGACAAAAAAAGTTTAGGTCAGGACTTTTCAGCAAAAAAGAAAAGTCGCCAGCGTTTTTTGAACTTTGATGCATTTATGGCTCACAGGATATAATGTAAGTGACAGAAGATTGAGGAAGATCCGGCTGCTTTATAGCACTTTGCCTGGTCTGAGGTGGCGAAGGCAACTATGGCGAAAGAGGCAACGTTCAGTAAAATCCTCATTTTAGTGAATTTTCAGGGTAACATCCCATCACCAGAGCGAAAAGTCGCCTGGCGATAGAGTGCAAATGACCTCCCTGGTCCCGTTCACTAGCGAATTGGCGACTGCGCCTGTTAGTAAATTGGTGCTGGTGAAAAGTCGTTAGTGCTCTTTAGTAAATCTACCCCTATGAAAGGCCAGTGCTGGTGGCATACTGTGACTGAGCTGGCCTTCCCCCCAATGACCTGCACCCTCAGCCCCATCAATCCTCCACCCTCACATAAGGCGAGACTGGAACAATGGTGAAAGGTGGAAACACACAGCAGCAGGGTCAACCAATGATGCTGTAACTACATAATGTAATTGCTATTTAATGTATGCACTCCTATTGTTGCACCCCTGATCCACACAGTTATGCCCTTAATCCAAACCCACCCCACACCTTCACAGCAACACCCAATCTGCTCAATTATGCTCCAGATCAGACACAGTCTAGGCCCCTATATGTCATCACTCATCCCTGTTACACCACCAATATTTCATTTTACAGAAGTTGTGACTTTCTACTGCCAGTGTTATTACCAACAACGTTATTAGAGGACAGACAATAGGACGGTCTGCAATATTTTTCCAAAGAAAAACTCTAGTCTCATGTTACTACTTAAGACAGCCCTGATGGCCACAGGACAATGAAAAATGTTCATTAGTATTTGTTTCCTCTCAAAAGCTTACTGAATATATTCTACAGTTCCTTATGTTACCCTTCAAAATATATGTTACCCCTTCCTCCCTGTACCCATAATGATATTACAAAAAGGTCCTCTTGGTATCGATGGTATTTATTAAAACTCTGCCAGCTTTAAATGCCCACTGTATGATTCCTGAATGATTTATACATGCTCAAAATATAAAAAGAATATTCCTCCTTAATTTTGGATATGAGTTTTTAGTGATGCTGTGTTAAGTTCTGTATCTCAATGAAAAACAGAAGACCAGGAGGGGCAAAGAGAAAAAAGGTCCTATTTTCTAATCTGTATGTGGGGAATTCTATTGACTGTAAGAATAGCAACTGTGGCCTTTAGAGGATTACGGAAAAATGGAATTCTTATGTAAAACCCCAAATTTAGATTATATAACTGTATGGCACTTCAAGTGATGTGGTCCTGCAGACTGTCCAGGTGTTCAACTGGATTCTGTCTGTGACATCACCAACCCGGTTACAGGCAGGGAAGTGACTGATTGACTGGAAACACTAGAAGATGTCTGGGAAAAAGAGAAGGATCCAGGAAGGGCCTGGGGTTTAAGCCAAATACAAAGGGTTGCCAGAGAGAGCTGATAAAAGCAACCCTGCTGCAGCATCTAGCCAGATCCAGTGTATGAGACTGTCCAGGAGTGCAGGCAGGCTGCTGTTTCATGCTGAGCAGTTTTGGTTGGGAGTTCTGCATCTCTAGAAGTATAGAAGAGCTCATTTTGTTCCCTGCCAAGCTGCTAGAGACTCAGGAGGTGGGAGGTGCCACTGGTGAGATTGACCCTGCTGCAGAGCTGCCTGTAATCTCCAATGTGACTGCCTCTGAGAGGGCCCCTGTGTGAAGACAGGTCTTGTTTGTTTACCTGCCACATGGGAGCACCTGCTAAGTGCCAAAGGGAAAGGTAGAGTTTCCTGTGGTATAAGAGCTCTTGTTAAGGGACATTTCATATGAACTCGGTGGTCATTGACCCCTTCTGGTATGATTGGGAATACTGTGTTAGAGAGACAGTGAGATACCTAATAGTGAGTTAGGTAGATCCCCACCTTTCTCTAGGTGGAGGCACTGCGCTGTAAATCATAGTTTCCAGTATCTTTAATACGCAAAGAGAATTCAGGGCCCTGGATTGCAAAGGGTTAAAGGAACTGTAACACCAAAAAATTAAAGTGTTTTAAAGTAATGAAAATATAATGTACTGTTGTTCTGCGCTGGTAAAACTGGTGTATTTGCTTCAGAAACTCTACAATCGTTTTTATAAACAAACTGCTGTGTAGCTGTGGGGGCAGCCATTCAAAGCTGAAAAAGGAGAAAAGGCACAGGATACATAGCAAATAACTGATAAGCTCTGTAGTATACCATGGTTACTTCAGAATGCATCTGTTATCAATGGTGTATCTTGTGCTTGAATGGCTGCCCCCATGGCTACACAGCAGCTTGTTTATATAAACTCTAGTTCTGAAGCAAACACGCCAGTTTTACCAGTGCAGGGTAACACTACATTATGTTGTCATTCCTTTTTATCATTTTAGGTGCTACTCTTCCTTTAATTGCTATTTAAGAGAATGTACCAAAAACAAGGTTATATATACAGTACATAACGTGCCTACTTCATGGAAACACAGTTAGACAGCGGTGGTGTAGACTATAGAGCAAACAAGAGTCCATTATCCAAGAATGCCCTATGATATCAGATGCACTTTTTTCTGGTGGTGGTACCTGTGAGATAAATAGACAAAAAAAACTATAGCTGGAGTTAGTGGACGTGTTCACCAGCTTTCTGGACTAGTTATCTATTGGTCAGGGGTGATCCTGGCCCCTCTGCCGCTTGAGGCAGCAGCAGTTGCTGCTGCCCCCCCCCCTGGAAATTCGATCTTAAAGTAACAGGAGCAGCATTTTTGCCGCCCCCTGGTACCTAGTGGGGCGCTGCCGTCTGAGGCAACAGCCTCAACTCGCCTCATTGGCGAGTTGGTGACAGTAGAGGTATTTGTGCACAAAGTGTCATTGAGCAGCCCAAAAACACATGTATATGGAAATATTTACAAGGCCTCAAAAGCCTGAAATTACTGGGGCAATATCTTCCTGACTCATGGAATCTGGAAAGCCTCGAGGAAGCAGCTGTTTTGCTCTTAGCTGAAAGGTGCAGTTTTTTTTCTCAAGAGTATTATTATTATTAAAACTGCTGCCCTCACACATCAGAATTGCACATTCTGGGTTTTACATCTCCATAAATAATAATTTCCATTACATTTTCATCAGTTTTTAATAAATAAAAAATGAAGCATTTATTTTAATGTTCCAAAAAGCCCCCCTGCAAGTGGTTGCAATACAGGACTGGTACAGTTTATTATAATTATGTATTATATTGAGAATTATATCACTGGTTAAATGGGGGCCACAGACTCCATTGGGTCCTTCCTGTGCTGCAATTTGTCCACAGTGCTGACAATAATAAGGCAGTAAGTGCAGGGCTTATTATTCCATGTTTAATTGTTTTGTATGACACATGAACTAGGAGTGCGTCAGGGGATGCCCCAGTGCTGCCTGACATTCACCCCTCCTTTATGCTGTGCTGCCATGACACCCACTTACAAATTATTGGTGCATATTCCATTGCGACAAAAGGCAAAGTGCACAAAAACATGGCACCCATTTTGAGCACTATGTTCCTTGGCCCTTTTTTGGGGCTGCCTTTATACATTAACAGTCAGAAACCCAAGAGTCTCATTTATAGCTGGGGGCATTGTATTGTTTTTCTCTGTAGTTCTTCAGAATTTATTACCCCTCCAAACTCAATAAACAAGCTCTGCCTCTGCATAAGTGTGTGGGTATCCCCTGACTTAGTTAATATGTATTTGTTGCAAATCATATAGAGTTGCCACCTGCCAGTATTTTACCAACCCTTTTGGTAAAAATGTTGCTTGATACCGATGTTAAAGAAAGACAAAAGTACAGCAAATCATTAAAGGAGAAGTAAACCCTAAAGTTAAAAAACCCTACCCCCCTCCCTCAGCCTAGCTGCTACCCCCTAAGTCTTTACTTGCCTTTACTTGACTTACGCCACAGTGCAGATTCTGTCCAGCGGAGTTCATGGGCGCCATCTTCTTCTCTTCGCTAATCTTCAGGAAGTAATGCCGTATCGGAAATTGCCGAAGCGCCGGGAGAAGACCCGAAGATTACCAAAGCAGCTGAAGATGGCTCCAGTAAACTCCGCTGGACAGAATCTGCACTGTGGCGTAAGTCAAAAGTTAGGGGCATTTACCTGGGGTAGCAGCTAGGCTGTGGGGGGTCTATGTAGGTAGGGGGGTCTATGTGGGTGGGGGGGTCTTTTTTTTAATTTTATGGTTTGTTTCTCCTTTAATATCATAGCACTCTGGCAAAATCCTAGCAACCTGGAAAATTCTTCTTTTGGACTGGGCACTCAGATCATATATAGACCGGATGGTGATGTGAAGTTAAAAAATCCTCAGTGTCTAAAAGCAGTTTGTTTTCTAGGGGGAGTCTTTGTTATACAGCCGGTGACATCACCCCTTAATAGATGTTGCTTCCTGAGGATACAGGGTTAGCTCACTCATTTCCACCTCATTTCTAACTTTAACAGCACAAAAATAATAAAGGCAGCTGTTCAGCTTGGAGCCAATTTGCAAACAGTAACAAAGGACACTTAACGCTACCCAAACACTTCTTCACAACAAGGATATTTGCCAGTATTAAACACTACAATGTTGTGTCTTTTTCCCCAGTTTCATATTACTAGCAGTGGCACCCCAGTCGATAACAGAAGTCCCTTGCCTTAAAATGGGATAATGCTCCAGAGCAGGGGTCCCCAACCTTTTTTACCCGTAAGGCAAATTAAAATTTGAAAAGAGTTGGCTAGCTGGTAGCTCCTATGTGGATTGAAAGACTACAGGAGGCTCTGTTTTGCAATACACTTGGTTTTTATGCAACTAACACTTGCCTCTAAGCCTGGAATTCAAAAATACTCACCTGCTTTGAGGCCACTGGGAGCAACGTACAAGGGATTGGTGAGCAACATGTTACTCATGAGCCACTCATTGGGATCACTCACTGCTCCAGAGTTAACACTGATGGAAACCCTGGGCATCTTTATATATGCCAAGTACTCCCTTGGGTGTCAGTATATATTATGGATCCCCTGGGCAGCATAAAGTGTGTGTGAAGATGTATAGTATAGATTCACAAAACATCATTATGGTACATTCAACTGTAAGGGTCAGGGCACACGCTCAGAGTCGGGGAGATTAGTCGCCCGGCAACAAATCTCCTCTTCTTCGGGGCAACTAATCTTCCCGAACTGCCTCCCTCCGGCTAGAATGTAAATTGCTGGCGGGATCAGCAATTTACTTCATGCTCCGAAGTCGCCCGAAGTTGCCTCAGGAGGAAACTTCGGAAAACGAAGCCATCCGAGTGCCATCCCGCCGGCTATTTACATTCTAGCCGGCGGGAGGCAGTTTGGGGAGATTAGTCGCCCAAAGAAGAGGAGATTTGTCTCCAGGGTGACTAATCTCCCCGAATCTGAGCGTGTGCCCTGACCTTATAGTCCTAGTTGGTGGCAGCTAAACAGAAATGGGAGAAGACAAGGCAGTGGTGCTAAATGGGTGAGATAGTAATGTAAAAAGGATAAGGTAAAGGGGTGTGATAGATGGCAGGGGGGATAGAGTGAGTGGGGATGGCAGAACAAGAAAAAATCGAATTTACCAGCAAATATATTACAGGTAGATTTTTAATATTGGCCACAGTCTAGGCTGGAGTACATGTATTGCCCCTGCTGTTTTTGTCTATCAGTAATTTGCAGATATGCCCCAATAACGAATCCTTTACAAAAAATGTGGCTGGATACTGAACCAAATCCAAATTCTACATTATGAATATTCCAATTTGAGATACATCAAAATATTGCATGTCAATGGTGAACAAATATGTATCACATTAAAGGAGAAGGAAAGCTATGGAGGCATTTTATTGGCAATAGATTAGCTGCAATAGTGCAAGCTAGAATGCTATATTTATTCTGTAGAATGTTTTACCATAGCTGAGTAAAAAGCTCTAGAAACTCTCTGTTTGTTTAGGATAGGAGCTGCAGTATTAACTTGGTGTGACATCACTTCCTGCCTGAGTCTCTCCCTGCTCTGGGCTCAGATTACAGTAGAGAAGGGAGGGGGGGGGGAGAGGAGCAAACTGAGCATGCTCTTGCCCAGGGCAATGAGGTTTAAGCTGAAGGCAGGAAGTCTGATACAGAAGCCCATGTGTACACAATAGAAGGAAAGAAATGCAGTGTTTCTTTTGACAGGGGACTCAGAGCAGCACTACTTTGGGGGTTTACTGGTATATTTAGATGGACCTTTCTGATAAGGCGTACTTAGTTTTAACCTTTCCTTCTCCTTTAAGTTGTCCAAATATTAAAAGTGACATGAATGTTGTCCTATATGTAAGTTTGCCCCGGTGTAGTGACTCATAGAAACGGATACTGTCTTTATCAGGTGATCAATATATGGTACTTGCTGATTGGTTGCTATAAGGTCACTATATAGGTCACTGCATCTGGGCAAAATTAGTGCCACTTATTACATAATCCCAAAAATTCTGTCCAAATGAATCTTAACCAAAACGATTCAATGGAAACCAAATCTTGCAAACATTGCTGGGATTCAGCCAAATCCCGAACCAAATCCTGGATTGGGTATAGCCTTACTAAGTTCAGTATATGTCCCTTTAACCTTGATTCTGCTTAGTTATTATAGGCCATAGAGATCCATGCTTATCTTTTGGACTCCATGCATGTTGACGGTAAAGAATGTTTTTCCGGTCTAAGTAATGACAGAACACCCTATCATGTTATTTGAAATTTCCAGGGTTGAGCTGGCATTTCATAGTACCAGAGGATCTCCCAGTGGTTCTTATGTAAAGATAAGTTCCATTAGTCCTTTTTTATTTTCACCAAAAAACTATACAACCCCTTTACATTTATCACATTTATCTGCCTCTAATTACATTGAGAATGAGACCTGGTTTTTAGGTGTCTGGTGGGCCCTACCTGAACCCAGTCTGGCACTGGATACTTCTTTCAGTCCCAGACTATAACAAAGAGATCTCAATCACATGGCTCTCCACATGTCAATGGTCTGCTTTATTTCTCAGATAAGGATGCTGGGAACTGTAGTTAATCAACATACGGAGGGCTGAAGTCTAAAGATTACAGGCAAACAGGCGCACACAATACACATAGCTAATGTAATGAAACTATGCTTCTCTATCCAACTGGAATAACATGCAGAAATAACAAAGACACAATAAAACGGAGTTGCACTGGGACAGTCTGCGCGGTTGCAGATGCAAAGACCTGTGACCTTGATTTGCAAACATATTTTATGGTGTAATCTAAATAGCACAACCTTGGAGACTATCTGTACCATAAGACATAACTGATTTCGCAGCATAACTGATTTCTCAGCATAACAAATTGTCTAGAGGGATGCAAGCTATTTCTAACTGGCACTAAAGTATATCAACAATCACCAAATATTATGAACCTCGGGATAGAGTCTGCTATTTGTTACATAAAACCAGAATTATATTAGTTATTTATTGGTATTGCAAAATGCATATGCATTCCGTCCACACAACTTTGTCTGAATATTGCCTTTTTGGCTAATGTCACATGGGCCATTTGTATTATTGTTATTTGGGTTGGTTCACGGATCTACTTACTGCTAAGCCTCCCTTACATACAGGAGTGTCCAAAGGTGAAGCAGCCCCAGCAAGAAGCTTGCTTACATGTGACTCAACTGTTGTAACAAAGATAAATATACCTGCAGAATTAGACCTGTGCATTCTCATGATATAAGTAAACTTTATTTTATGAATATGTTGAAAGACCAATAAATTAATTAAATAAGGGACGTGAGAGCGCCAGCTACTCCTCTACATAGATGGGTCTTCTCATCCGGATACATACCAGACTGCGTGACTGTATAATGAGTTTCAGTTCCTTAGGGGTGGGGCCAGAAAGACAACGATGTATAGATTCCTAGGATGTGGCAGTCACACAGCAAATGTCAGATCACTACTCGTCTTCTGTTTCCCAGGTCGCAATAGCTTCTCATTTGGGAAACAGCAATGCATTGCCAGCCATAGTTCAACTGTTCAGAGTGAACCCAAGAGAAGTATATTCCCCATAAACC
This sequence comes from Xenopus laevis, assembly GCF_017654675.1. Lineage (NCBI taxonomy): Eukaryota > Metazoa > Chordata > Amphibia > Anura > Pipidae > Xenopus > Xenopus laevis. The sequence goes on from NC_054382.1 coordinate 17,267,634, forward strand.
AGTTTGTTTGCATTCAAGACTTGGACTTGCCAAGACTTTGAGAACGTTTGTTTGTAGCTAGGCTCCTGCCTCCATACACTCATGTCCATCACTCTTTCAAGCAACCTTTCTAGAGTAAATTCTTTCACCTCCTTTCTATAAGAGCACATTTCTTCTGTACTTTTATAAATTCCTTCTCTGCCTCAGTAAAACACTAAGCTGCTTTGAGTGTATTTAGGCTTAAAACAAGCAGAATTCTTATTCTATGAACCTAGCAACAGGGAAAGCTGCTTACTAAGGGTTCCTAAGTGATAAAGTACCTGTTAACATTCCCAAAGCAAGTCATTTTGGCTACATTTCTGATCCTCCTAATTCATATTTTCATCTGCCATAACCTTACCCTGACCCACTCTAACCCCTTCCCTTCTAAAAAGATATACCCATCTTTCATCAAGAAAACAGAGTATATTTTGTAAATAGGGGCAGTTGGCAACTATTTATAACTTGGAGGAAGTAAAGTGCTGGAGAGATTCTGATGAACCAACACCTTTACACATCACCAATTTGGTTTTCTGTTTTGGTCATATAATCAAGGGCCATCCAAAATAGGGGTGTGTTTTGCTGGTGATTGTGCTCCCTGTATTCGCCTCTTTTTCTTGGAGTAACCTGAGTCTCACTGGCCATATTCATTGTTGGTTGATTAGTGTTAAAACTTGGGCCAATAGGTATTAAGAGCTGTGTGTGCTGGAATGTCTGTGTAGTGATCTGGCCAAATTGTCTGCCTAGTGTAATCTGGACATCAGTTATTACTGACATATTACAAAAATACCCTACTGTTCTGCCCATGGCTCAAAGCTGGCTGCACCACTGAAAAGAAGACATTTTGACAATCAAGCCCTTTTATAATGAATTGGTTGACTGTCACTCCATGCGGGGCACTCTACGGACCATTTTGATCAAACCATGTAGGAAGTTATAAGCAGTCAGGATCCATCCTTCCTTTCAGATCCCATTAGTGGATCTAAATTGATCATATTAAAATAATTAGGACATTTGCCAAATTACAATGGGGTCAGCCTGGTGCAGTAGTTGCCAAACCTTTTCACTTCAAGCCCCAGTTAGTATAGGACAGTAAATTCATATTCATGTTTACCTAGCAGAGCAAATAGTCCGTTATTCCAAATTCTCCCCCTTACTGTTTTTCAGGTTGAGCCCCTTGCTATTGCTCCAAGCCTGGACATTCCCACAATTTGGGAAGCAATGGCTGCATATAATAAGATGTATATTAACAACAGAGCAGCCTAATTGGGCCTTGTAGATCTATTGTCTTAACCTTAAACATAAGGCCTTTTATGTCCCATGAACAGGAATCTAGGCCATCTATAGGATTATGCAGACTATTTTCCATAAAGGTGTGGGTATGGGTAGAAAATGTGTCTGTGTTGTGAGTTTGTATATGTAGATGCATTTGGCTTCCCTGCAGATTGCTACTATATGACCATGGGTTACTATTCTCTCAGCCAGAACTTCTTGCAGTGCACATCCCAGTCTCTTAGTACTGTAGACTAATTTCAGACTTCATCCAAATGTCCCTAGTTATTGCCAGAACTCTGAACCAGGTTCATATTTGATTTTAACACCTTCTTCTTATTAATCCTGATAAAGCTTTGTGGATTCAAGACCTTCCAGCCTTTGATCCGGCACCGCTGCAGCCTCCTTCACTTTTTCTGGAGCAACGCAGCACACTTAGATATAAAACATGATTACATTTCTTTTAGATCACTGAGACTTGAAGTCATATGAGTTGCAAGAAGTTTCTCTCCCCAAGCAAAAAATGTATATCTCTTTAAAGTCTAAGGGTCAGGGCACACGCTCGGATTTGGGTTCTTCGGTGCGACTAATCTCCCTGAACTGCCTCCTGCAGGCTAGAATGCAAATCCCTGGTGGGATGGCACTTCGACCAATTCTTTTTTCCCAAGTCACCCAAAGTTGCCTCAAGAGGAGAGGCAACTTGATAAAGGGCGAGTAGCCCGAAACATGTTATGTGAACAATAAACCACTTAGCAGTAAATCTGCCTGGCGTGCCCTCTCTCAGTTACTTTGATTCATTGGATTACCTGTTACACCTGGAGCGGGGGTGTCTTTTCTGAGATAGAGAGCTTGCACCTAACCCCAGTACACAGTCATTCCCTACATTGTGCTCAAGAGGAGAGTAGTCACCCCAAGGAAGAGATTAGTCGCCCCAAGGAAGAGGAGATTAGTCGCCCCAAGGAAGAGGAGATTAGTCGCCCCAAGGAAGAGGAGATTTGTCGCCGGGCGACTAATCTCCCCGATTCTGAGTGTGTGCCCTGACCCTAAATCCTTTTGTAGTTCTTCATGGAATGATACATTTTACATCTCATAGGCCCATGCACTGCTGTTTTGAGTGGTGAACCTGATGTGGGCACAGATTATATAGCTGGAATGCTAGATTCTTTGCCCAGTGAATGCCCCAAACACTACAATGCCCAGCGGCCCCATTTCCAAAACACTCCAAATGAAACACAGAATTTCTTAGAGCTGAAAGGCATTGCTCCCAGCACATGATCTCTTACAATTTGCTGCACTCAATATAATAGAGGAAGGTGTCCTGCTTTCGGGTGCAGCAGTGCATTACCTAAATTACTTCATCTATTCCTATAACCTTTGAGTGCTAAGGAGCAAAACATGGCTTAGCAAAGTATTAACCTCTGCTCTTTCAAGGTCAAACCACTTTAGAAACCACACAGAGGTGATTTACTAAAATAGCACATTGTCTAAATAACAATATACATGAAAGCATCACCCCCTGTCCTAGGCAAGGTCCCATCAGGAGGCGTAAATCCATTATGAGAACTTGGATGCAGCATGGGTCATGTTTGGCTAATGGTTAATATAGGCCGTTATCCATTAAATTAAATTATTCTTACTACCTCTTAAAGGATAAGTAAACCTTAAAAATAAGTGAATGTAAAATAGATGAGGGGTCTATTTTAAGCAATGATGTTCTTCTGGTTTGAGAGAGGTTTCTAACTTTTTTGCCTAACCAGAAGAACATCAGAGCAGCCTCTTTCTACTGACAACTTCCTTGACTACTTGGTGGTCAGACTGGTCCACCACACTATTCTATATATTCCCACCATTCTATCCCACCACATTATTCTATATATTCCCACCATTCTATTTATTCCCACCATACTATTCTATTTATTCCCACGATTCTATCCCACCACACTATTCTATACTTTACCACCACTCCCACCATTCTATCTCACTAATTCTCACCACACTATTCAACATTGACAGAGGACAGCATAAGACTTCGATTAACCAGAGGTGGTAAAAATGTATTCAAATATGATTAATCGTAATATCTATGATGCTTGTTACTAAAGAGAATAATGCTGAATGTTCTTCTATTATGCAGTATATCCACAACCAGCAATAAAAAAAAAGTACAATGGGTTAATAGTTTCCATCCAACTGCACAGAGACAGAGGAAAGCAGGAAGCCCACCGCCTATCTATAGTAAACAACAACTACACAGTGACCAGGATAGGGATGTGGTTCAGACAATAAAGACCCTTGAGAAAGACTATCTGGCCTGGAATATGAGACAATGTTCCCAGAGCCACTTCCATCAGCCTGATCTGGTTCAAAGGTATTTTTTTTCTTTTGATCCTGAATAGTCACAGTGTAACACCATAAGATAATGCTGAGATCTACATTATGAAAATATTTATACAATGAATATATGGCACGCATTTCATGTGGTGGGAGTTTTTCTATTGTATCTATTGTATTCCTATTACAATAATGCAGGAAAAAGTCTAAAGCTCAACATCTAAAATGCAATAAAACAGCAATGTTATATCCTTGGGTTTCATTGCTGGACTGGGACTCCTATAGCCCAAAAGAGAACCTTCGTCCAGGGACCGCACTCACAACAATTATTTGGCAAATGGTAGCAAATGCTAGAGAGATTATATAGGTTTATGGGAGAAATAAGAAAAGTCTAATACATTTTCCAAGACTAGGGCCACTAGGCAGGACTGTCACTGGAATGGTTCCTGTAGTCAGAGATCCTCTAGCAGAGAAAATGAATTGTTTTGGCATAACTGGGGCATGGCCTTGCATTTGAGGGGCATTTTTTTAAATTTGGGTTTTATTTTACTTGTTGGCAGGGTCCACTATCCATGGGCTAGTTATTAGGCCCTCTGGAGGAGGGCCCTGAAAACCTAGTAGTAAGGGGCCTGTGATTACTGATACTACTAGGGCATGGGCCCATCACTTGTCACGTTCCTTATCCTTGGAAATTGTATTTTAGGCTTAGGGGGTTAGTGGTTCAAATTACGGATGCACTGAATCCACTATTTTGGATTCGGCTGAACCCCCCGAATCCTTTGCAAGAGATTCGCCCCAATACCGAACCTGAATACTAATTACCATATGCAAATTAGGGATGTAAAGCGGAAAACATTTTTTACTTCCTTGATTTGTGACAAAGGTACGTTATTTCCCGCCCCTAATTTGCATATGTAAATTAGGATTCGGTTTGGTCGGGCAGAAGGATTCGGCCGAATCCAAATCCTGCTGAAAAAGGCCAAATCCTGGCTGAATACCAAAGCGATTCCTGGATTCGGCACATCCCTAGTTCAAAAACCCTTTTGTGTGATTGCTAATCTCCTAATGAGTCCCAGGCAAGGACAATTACTAGAGCCCTTTTTTTGTGTAAATTTTATGTAAGGATATTCTTGGATCCTACATCAATGTGACTATAATGATATTATGCAATATATACCGCTACAGCTCCTATAAGCTAGGGGAAGCCTGGATGACATAAGGTCAATTTGGAACCCAAATTTGGCGAATATAAGAAGATCCAACAGCTGCTGAAGGTTCCATAAGTATGGGGGGGGGGGGGTTTGTGGTTGTCCTGAATGATTTGCAATTGCAATACAATGAGCAAAGTAGGTGATCAGGCCGAACATTTTGGAATACAGAGATGTCCCAGCTGACAATTCTTGCTCTGGTGAGAAAGAAAAGGATGAATGGGGTTTTCATCATATGAGATAATAACAGCATCTACAAGGCAACTATTGTTTTCTAATGGGTTTTAGCCCCTCGAAATCTCTAAAGATGAATTAACATGGACCTCGGCCAAATTCATTAGGAATGAAAACTTTGTTGTGGTTAGGAAAATTAAAGGGAGAGGAATTGCCAAGCCCTGCAGAGTCTATGGAGAGAGAAAAAAAAAAACCATTTATCCTTAATCTGTTTCAATTATTTTCACAGTTATACTCATTTATTCTCATGATAGTGTCACTTTACTAACTGAGCGTGAGGATTTCTCTTTTAATCCAGAATTCTGTCTCTACGTAAATTAAACTGCAGACTGCATTGTTAATGTGAGAACCCAGTTTGTACTTGTCTGTGTCTAAGGGTGCTGGGAGTTGTAGCCTGTGGCTGCTGTCAAGCTTCAAGTCAGAGAGCATACATCAGTAAGGGTGAACCTGCTGAGAAGTGGATTAACTAATGCAGGGCTGTCCAACTGGCGGCCCGCGACCCCCCCTCATGTGGCCCTCCATATCAAAGTCTGCCTGCTGTGTCTGCTTACCATATGTTAACTTTAAAATGTATCACTTCAGAGAGTAACTGCCCCCTGCATTGTCTAAACCTCAAATTCAGACTAATCCCCTGTATTGGAGACAAAAAGGAACACCAAGAGCCCCAATAGTGTAATATGTTTTTATAGGGAGTAATGGTAAAGTAAACAAGTTAATACTCACAAACCAGGGTTACCGATAGGCAACCACTGTATAGGCAGGTGGGGAGATTATCCTGACCCCACTCAGGAATAAAACGTCGCTCTCTGTAGAAAAAGAAAAAGGGGATGATACCCCTCCACTCGGGGTGGACTCGATATAGTAGTAAGACAAAACAGAGGCGCCAAAAGGATAAAAATGGCTAAAAGCACTTAAAAACCCAATGGGTAATTCAGAGGAGGTAGTAATGAACTTATCTCCTCCAAGCAGACACCAACGAAAGTGGTAATTTTCAATAATAGTTTATTCACAACTTATTCACTTACCTCCTCCAAGCAGACACCAACGAAAGTGGTAATTTTCAATAATAGTTTATTCACAACTGTTTTGTGAATAAACTATTATTGAAAATTACCACTTTCGTTGGTGTCTGCTTGGAGGAGGTAAATTCATTACTACCTCCTCTGAATTACCCATTGGGTTTTTAAGTGCTTTTAGCCATTTTTATCCTTTTGGCGCCTCTGTTTTGTCTTACTACTAATCCCCTGTATTGTTCACACCTGTGATCCCCCTGCATTGTTCACACTTGTGACACCTCTATTGTTTATATCCTAAAGCCTGTACTGTCCACACCTGAGACCCAGACTGAAACTGCCCACATTGTTCTCCTGTTCACACCTTATTCAAAATGCTAATGGGGCACCAGCTCTGTGTCACTGTATGTAGTACACAGGGGAGGAGGAGGCCTATGGATTTATGGGTATGTCTTAATATGACAGCTTTTTGCACATATGAGTGACATCCCTGCCAGGGCAGACACAAGGTAGTTTGGCACCCTAGGCAAGAGCTTCACTCAGTGCCCCCCTGTCCTGCATTACCATTTACCTCCTTACCATGATGGTTTTTAAATAAAGAGAGCAAGAGAACAACATTTTTTCATTTATATTACTGCCCCCTGTACCTGTGCAAGCAAGCTCAGCAGCCATCCATCATACAGCCCTCCTGCAGCCATCATATTGCCCCCAATCTTTACCTGTGTCATCAGCAGCCAAAAAAAATTCTGATAACATCATATTGCCCCCAAGTATTTATGTACCTGCGCCAGTGCCCAGCAGCAACAGTAAACATATGGCCCCCGGCCCGAATCTGTACCTGGCTGTGCCAGCAGGAAGCTTCACACTTTACAGCAATAGAAAGAAAGTCTTCAGTTCTGCGTAACTGTGCAAGGCTGAGAGCAGCGAGTGTGAGACACACCAAGCAGCCCCCCAGCTCTCTGCCTCTCTCTGTCACCCAACACATCAGTGACATGATTGACGCGTGTATACACATCGCGGTGCACCGCACAGAAGGAGCTATTACTTGCCGGCAAGAGGGAAAAGGGGAAGGAGATGGATTCCACCCAACTGGGTGACCATGATTTCTGAAACAAATTATTAAATAAACGCTTGAAAAAAGTGCGCCCCTCAATGATGGTGTCCTAGACAGCCACCTACTCTGCCTACCCCTAGTTCTGGCCCTGATCCCTGCAGTGAGCACCAACCATTTGTTTTTTTTTGGTGTGCTATTATTGTGGACATGGTTTTGCGGTAACATGGGTGTGGTTTAAAGTGGGTGTGGTCTAAAAACAGGGAGTGGCTAACACTGGCTACCGTTATCGGCCCTCCACCATGTAGATTGGAAAAATTCCGGCCCTCGGTACCATAGAAGTTGGACAGCACTGAACTAATGTATTAACTGCAACAGGTTAGAACAGCGGTTCCCAAACTGTTAGGGTGAACCTTGGTTGGAGCAGCCCAGCCTGAAGGTCAATTAGAGACAGCTTCAGGTAGAATGCCTATTTGCCTAGATACTCCTAGAATGCATTCTCGGGGGGTCAATTAAAGGAGAAGGAAACCCTAACAATGAATAGGACTAAAAATGCCATATTTTATATACTGAATTTATTGCACCAGCCTAAAGTTTCAGCTTGTCAATAGCAGCAATGATCCAGGACTTCAAACTTGTCACAGGGGGTCACCATCTTGGAAAGTGTCTGTGACACTCACATGCTCAGTGGGCTCTGAGCAGCTGTTGAGAAGCTAAACTTAGGGGTCGTCACTAATTATCCAGCAGAAAATGAGGTTGGTCTGTAATATAAGCTGATGCTACAGGGCTGATTATTAAATTCTGATGCTAGTTGCACTGGTTTCTGTGCTGCCATGTAGTAATTATCTGTATTAATTACTAATCAGCCTTATAGGGACTGCAAGTTGCGCTGTCAAAAGAGGGACTGTACCTCTAAAAACAGGACAGTTGTGAGGTATGCATGACTGGGGGCAGCTGGGAAACTGACAATGTGTCTAGCCCCATGTCATATTTCAAAATTAAATAGAAAAGATCTGTTTGCTCTTTTGAAAAACGTATTTTATTGCAGAATTAAGGATGCATTTTGAAAAAAAAAAAACATGTTTTCCCATGACAGTATCCGTTTAAATTTGCTGACTAACTAAGAGACTAACTAAGAGAGAGCTGCAAAGCAGGAAGTAGTGTTCTGTTTAGGGATGGGTGAATTTTTTCACCTTGTTTCGCCGGAGAAATGACGCCCATACACTTGTATGGCGTCACGCGTCAAAAAAAGATGCTCGTCAAAATAAATTTGCTGAATGTCATAGACTTTAATGGGCGTTGGCGAATTTTAGGCGAAACGAAACGGGTCAAGCCAATTCTGTTCTGTTAGACATCCAGTCACTCCAGGATTTATACATTACCTTTTTGGATAACTAACTACCGCATATACTTGAGTATAAGCCAAGTTTTTCAGCATCCAAAATGTGCTGAAAAAGTCTACCTCGGCTTATACTCGGGTCAGCGGGCAGTAGCTGAGATTGCAGTCACTTTTAATCATTCCTATACCAACAGTTCACTTGGGGAGAGACTGCAATATCCCACAATGCCCTATGTTGGTTATATGAAAGAATAACAGTGACTGCAATATCACACAGCGCCCTCTGTTGGTTATATGAAAGAATAACAGTGACTGCAATATCACACAGCTCCCTCTGTTGGTTATATGAAAGAATAACAGTGCGCCCTCTGTTGGTTATATGAAAGAATAACAGTGACTGCAATATCACACAGCGCCCTCTGTTGGTTATATGAAAGAATAACAGTGACTGCAATATCACACAGCACCCTCTGTTGGTTATATGAAAGAATAACAGTGACTGCAATATCACACAGCGCCCTCTGTTGGTTATATGAAGGATTAACAGTGATGGCAATATCCCACAGCGCCCTCTGTTGGTTATATGAAAGAATAACAATGACTGCAATATCACACAGCGCCCTCTGTTGGTTATATTAAAGAATAACAGTGATGGCAATATCACACAGCTCCCTCCGTTTGTTATACGAAAGATTAACAGTGATGGCAATATCACACAGCACCCTCTGCACATGGTAGTGGGACAGTGGGACAATGCACACAGTAATCCGTTTGGCAATTCTCTGTCACCATCAACTTTGGAAAGAAGTCCGGTTGATCGCTGGGGGGGTCGCTTTGGCAGAATGTGCGCTGCTGGGAGACAGGGCTGTAGTTGTGTCTAGGCTTATACTAGAGTCAATAAGTTTTCCCAGTTTTCGTAGGTAAAATTAGGTACCTCGGCTTATACTCGGGTCGGCTTATACAGTATATTAAATACATTTTTTATTTTGTACATACTATTTACCCAATTATTTTAACACTGAACTGTTCTTTTAATCTTATTATCTGTATAAGATTCAGATATGTATTGTGCCTGAAAACAAAGTGTATAGTAGGGATGTAGCGAACCGCCGCCGATGTGTTCGCGAACGCCGTTCGCGAACACCGGCATAATTTGCGAACTGTTCGCGAACTGTTCGCGAACTTCGATCATCCGAAAATCGTTCGATTCGAACGATCGAAGGATTTTAATCGTTCGATCGAACGATTTTCGTTCGAATCGAACGAAAATCGTTCGATTTTAGCGATCGAATGGTCGAATGGGCGACCGATTTTGACGCGAACGCCTATTGGCGAACGTCGCGCGACGTTCGCGAACTTGCGGCGGACGCGAACAGTCGAAGTTCGCGCGAACTAGTTCGCCGGCGAACAGTTCGCTACATCCCTAGTGTATAGTATAAACTATACAAATACAAAGCTGATTCCATCCAAAAATACATTCTGTATCATTAACAAACACAAAGTTCCCAATCCTTGTTTGGCATTGTATGTAACCTTGTTATTCAGCTTCATAACAAACTACTTTCATCTATTTCCAACCATTCTGGGCCGGGAGACACTTGCTGCAGTGTCCTTCAGGGCAGGGGATACACGTGCTGTTTGTTTCTCAGGTGCAAAAAAAATGCATCTGCAAAATGCCAGACCTATTGCTTCAAAGACAATTTATATGTGCAAATAACCGGTAGGTATATTTTGGGATTACTTGGACTTTATGGGGCCTATTTGCTAACATTTGAATTTCAATTTTTTTTCTTCCATAAATCGAATGATCTCTCTAAAAATTCATGTTATTTTATTTCCCTTAAACTCTAAAAATTTGAGATTTATAAAGTGTAAAAACCATGAAAAATACTTAAAGGGATTCTGTCATGATTTTTAAAATGTATTTTTATTTCTAAATGACACCGTTTACACTGCAAAGAATTCACTCAATACAATATAAAATTGACTTCCTGAACCAGCAAGTGTATTTTTTTTCAAGTTGTAATATTGGCGTGTAGGAGCCATCTCAGGTCATTTTGCCTGGTCATGTGCTTTCAGAAAGAGCCAGCACTTTAGGATAGAACTGCTTTCTGGCAGGCTGTTGTTTCTCCTACTCAATGTAACTGAATGTGATGTAGTGGGACTTGGATTTTACTATTGAGTGCTGTTCTTAGATCTATCTTGTGTTAGGGAGCTGTTATCTGGTTACCTTCCCATTGTTCTGTTGTTAGGCTGCTGGGGGGGAGGGGATGATTTCACTCCAACTTGCAGTACAACAGTAAAGAGTGATTGAAGTTTATCACAGCACAAGTCACATGACTGGGGGCAGCTGGGAAACTGACAATATGTCTAGCCCCATGTCAGATTTCAAAATTAAATATAAAAAAATCTGTTTGCTCTTTTGAGAAACGGATTTCAGGGCAGAATTCTGCTGGAGTAGCACTATTAACTGATGAGTTTAGAAGAAAAAAAAATCCCATGACAGTATCCCTTTAATACAAAACTTCAGCATGTAATAAGCCGTTAAGCACTAGTGATGAAAAATTTGCAAAATGGCGCCGGCTTCTCGTTTTTGACGTCAGCAAATTTTCGCGGCGAATTTGCACCCATCACTATTAAGCACCTATTGAAGTTACACAATTTCCGATTTATCAGCCTGTGCAAGAGCGCTTTACAGTATGGACGCCATTTTTTAACTAGTAAGTCAAGGCTTGAGTTGATCTAACAATTTCAGTAGGCACACGGAATAAGGAAAGATGCAACCAAACAAATCTAACCTTGGTATCCCCAGGGACAGTTGAGTTAGAAAGTGAACCATGCAGCTGCACCACAGTCATGATAGCTGCTCTCTTAGAGATTGTCTCCCTTTGAGTTATGCCAGACCATTAATCCAGCAGCACTAAAGGGCACCCTCGGGTCATGTAAATGACCCCCTATAATTGTTCAGAAAGAAGGTGAATATTCCCCTTTAATTAAGCCTGTGTCCAATCAGGACAGCAGAACTTGCTCAATTCAAGAAGTTCTGAGGGACCTAAGGCTGGATGGGCATAATGTGCAAGTGCAACACAAATCTTAATAAAATAAACTCTATACATCTTAATATAATTCACATGATCAACAATCGTGGTGTCTTTAACTAAATCAAATGTTTATTCGAGGCGGAGGTTCTTCTCCCCTCATTTGCTGCGTCCATAAAACCCAAACAGCTGTCAAGGTACGAGGTATGGGAACCAAATAGGGCAACACGTACCTTCATCAGCCCAAATTCTTTCCTTAATGGCACAGATTGAACGTGGGACCTTTCATGAAGCTCGGAGCTACGTTATTACAGTAATATTTACACAGCTGACCAGGGGTTCCAGGGGCCCCTTCCACCAACTGAAGCCACTGTGGTGTTTGAAGATCACATATCTATCAAGGAATTCTCAGCACTTCCAATGAAAAACAAGTGTGGAATGGATTCTAAATCGACTGTACGGGCAATGGTGAGGACACAAGCTTCATGCACTATTTCTACACAGCAATTATCCATCCATTAAACCTAACCCATTACTTAGACTTAATTGACACTGCAGAATGAATGGAATTTCCTAATGCTCTTATACTGGAACAGCTTTAAAAACGTTGTGTTTTTCCTTGGATTTTTAGGGCTGTACGTAACTGTAGGTAAATGGAGCTGCAGATTTATTATACAGGAAAAGCAGACCAATGTGCAATGCAGCATGAGGGTTGTCTTCATTTTTCATTTCCTTGAATTGATTAGAATTTATGTTCTTTATCCCTGTTGCCTTGGGTGTTGGGCAATTTTTAAAACTACTTCTGATCAGATTATTGATGTTTGCCCTATGGCACACTTCAGCACCAATCAGGTTTCCATCAGGAATTGAGGGTCTCCACAGAACCCCATGACCAAATCCATAATCTTTCCTGCCCTGGTCCACCTAAACCTCGCCCAAGGCTCCTCCACTTTAATTTTGATCCTGCCAGGACTCCTGTCTGTCCCCCACAATGGCAACCCTCCCAATGGCCATTGAGCTAGAATCCTAGTCCCTCTTTATACTCCCTGCAGCATGATAAAATAACCCCCAGGAAAGATGCATCATAGGCAAACACTAGGAAATATTATATACTGACCCTACCCAAGAAAAAAGTTTTGTACCGAAGAGCATAGGTCTATATGCTGTGTTTACTAAAGAGGCTCTGTGGGTGGTATAATCAGCCATTGAGTCTATGGCAGCTGACTAGTTCCTTATCTCCCACAGGCCTCCTGTTGTGTTACAATTTTAAAAAAATGTCCTGTTATTCAGAGAAGTCTTCATCTGACATTAGTACATGTGGCCTCCCAAAACAGGACCATAAACTGCACACTCCATAGCAGATGTTATAACAGCTCCAAGCAGAGAGCCACATATACACTGCACATCATTTCCTCAGTAAAGTCCAAAGACCTGGGGTTTTCCAGGCCATTTAAAAACCACTACCTGATCACTGAAAACTCTCTCCCCAACTCTATTCCTGAAAGAGGCACACTTACCCTGGTGGCAGCCACGTAAGAACATGTCCCATCCTGCCTGAGGTAGTTGCTTTCATGTGTTTTTGGGGGTTTGTTCCCCTTTAAACTAGGCAGTTATAGGTGAGCCCATAACTCATTGCTAACACAGAACACTGCTCCTTATATTTGCATTTATACATATATGGAGCTGCCATAGTGTTTGCCTTCAAAGTGGAAGGGTCATCTATTTATGGCCAGTTGGGGGTCAATCGCTTTTCATGATTCATAGCAAACATCTCAGCAAGACTCAACTTAATAGTAAAGCAAGGCTGTGTTCATACAAAAAAAAAAAAAACAAACCCTTGAACAGATGGAGCAGATTGTATTGATGGTACACCATCTATTTCAGTGGAAAAGGGTGTGTCTGCGGGTCCCAGATGCATTCTGTGCATTCTCAGGGTCATTTACTAATCCAACTGGGGCAAGTGCTAAAGCCCTAACACAAAATACAAACAAGGTACAAAACTGTGCCCCTAAAGACCCATCCCATGGATCATCCTGCACCTTGCACTGAATCTGGCGCATGATGCAGAGAGACACAAGGCAGCACTGTATTTATTGTCCACTTTAGGTAGGGGGAACCTACAGTTCTCCTGTGACTGATGCACTGTCGGTGGGGAGAACGTGTGCACCATCACCATTCAGTAAAAGTTGCCAATTCAGCAAACCCAGGCAGCGAAGGGACTCTGCAGCACCAGTAACCATAACAAATAATTAGGATGGGCTGATCCTTTATAACTTGTCATAATATTTCTTTTCAAGGTTAGCAGTATAGCAGGAGGCACATGCTACTCGTGGATAAACATGCAGGTGAATCTAAGCCAGTAAGCCTCACTCAGCATTATAGAAAGCTAAAGCTCGGTTCTACTTCCTTTTCCAAAGCAGGATGATGGATCTTTGATGGCATTTCCCAGTTCCATAACAATCCAGTAAAGCAGCCTCATTTCCCTTGCTGCGGTGGATAACTTCAGCAATACAAGATATCTCAGGAGTAGGAATAAAGAGAGAGAGAGCAGTTTAGCACTTAAGGATATCCTTTAAAAAAACCAAAATACCTATGGGGGGGGGGAGGTCCTGGTCGCCTTCATTCCAAATAGCCTTCCATTGGCTGCTGGTTTTTAGGTGCACACACTGATGCAGTGAAGCCCCAGCAGGTCCCTGGGAGATTATCTGTGCACGATAAAAACTGCAGCAGTTTGCTGCAACAGTCAGATGTGCCATCCCCTAACACTCTAAGAGCCCAGATATATAATTACAGACATAATGTTTTAGCAGAGATAAAAGCTCTGTGCCTTCTATTCATGGGGGGCAATGCTTTTATTTTTTTTTTTTATAGGGGGTGTTGTTTTTATATTATAGTGCAGTGAACTACCTACCCTGGGAAAGGAGCCTGCCTCTATTCTATACATAATACTTAGCAGCATTTTAGTTCTCCCATGGGCACACACAGCAAGTGCCTTGTACCTGTGCTCTGCTGGCATGCAAATTTGCAGACATTTTGTTAGAATTGTTCAGGAAGGGGGCACATAAAATGCTTTTTTTTATTTTTTATTTTTTTTTATTTTCCTGCAGAGCTCTGAGAACTACATAGAGAATGCCAAGAACAGAAGTGAATCATAGAACGTCCTTTAAAATAAAAATAAGTATTGTTTTGGAAACGGCGGCAGTACTCAGTGGGAGGAGATCCCTCTGGAAAGATCTGTCCACCAGCACCCATATGCTCTGCTTTGATTTCACACTATAAAGTACACACAGGTCCAGATGTGATTGAACTGTAATTCCTGGCAGCTGAGAGTTGTAGTCCACCAACATCAAATGGGATCATAGAATGAACATGCCTGCAACTTATTAAATCTCCTTAAATTTTTACACCTTACTATTATGTGTGCAGAGGCAGGACTAAAACAATCTTAAACAAAGAATAAAAACCAAATGTTTTAGTGTTGAAGCCCCCTGCTCCCTCAAAGAGCTTGCAATCTATATGCAGCAGGCTGATCAGCAAGGCTGCCTCTCTATCCTGCAAGCCGATATGCAGATACTGTATCAGTTATATAATACCAGGCAGATTATAGTTTCCCTTCCAAAAGCAATGAAATGATTGGTTAGAAGGAAAGCTACATCCCACCAGCCATGGCATCCACATAGAGACAAGGTCAATGTCGTCTCCTTCCTTAGAGAAGTTTGTGGCCGTTGAGCCCAAGCACAAGCAGACGAGGGTGGGTCACCCTAAACATGATGGGCAATCGTATCCCAGTGCCCTACGTCTGCAGAGAGGGTGCTCACATGTAACAGCTGTGCCAGGCACAAGGGAAAGCAGCTTCTCTGGTTCACATTCAGCCTGCATAGTAATGAAGAAGTAAAGATCAAAGATTTGGTCCCCCCGAAAACAGAGACAGGGGATAAAAGCAGGGAAATGAAACCCACGTTTGAGTTGCTCCAAGTGTATCCGTAACAGGAGCCATCTGAATCCTTCCAGCCCAGGCAGTTCCTCCAGCAACACACAGACGCAGATGCAAAATAAAGGCAAATCCCTGTGCCAAGGTGCTGGTAGAGGTGGCACAGCTTCATCCTCAGCCAAAATCTGTCTGACGGAGAGGAGGCACCAGCCAAATCCAGAGAGAAACTTAGATTGACTTAACCATAGGCAGCTGCTGCCTTTCTCCCTCTCCCTTCCTACAAGCCCCCAGCTCTGCTTCTTCTGCTTTGCTGTTTAATATGCCAATGAGTGGGCGATTGTGCCGATGGCACAGATAAATCAGGGGGGGAAAGGCTAAGGACTTACCTTGTGAGTCCCCCATGCTTTCATCTGTCGACTTGCTGTGCAGCAGCTTCAGAATTGTAATCCAGCACTGCATGAAGCTACAGCTGAGCATGCCTAGTAGAGGCAGCAGCCACTAGCAACACTGGGAAGGAGAAGGTTTCCCCTCGCCTGTCTAATCATTTTGCAGCCAGCAGGAAAGTTTTAAAGGTGCAAACACAGGACTCGGCTGGGGTGGGTTTTCCTAATTGTGACATGAAGGATTGGATGGTCCATCGCATGCAGGGGGGCGAGATGCGACTGCTGCTGCGCTTCTTCTTTTTCACAACATGATTTTTTTTTTTAAAAGAGATTTTTCCATGACTGAATCAGAGGCTGGAAATGGGATTTGGGCTGTAACATAGAAAGAGAATTGGTAGCCACCCCCCACATCTGCCCAAAAATAGGCTAATGTAAAATAAAGATGTAAATAAATATACATTAACCAAAACCATCAGAAAATGATTATACAGTATAATAATGTATATATACAGGTATGGAACAAGTTATCCAGAATGCTCCCGATATTCCAGATAATGGATCTTTCCGTAATTTGGCTCTACTGTAACTACATAATGGAAAATCACATAAACTTTAAATGAGCCCAATAGGCTGGGTTTGCTTTCAATAAGGATTAATTATTAATTAGTTGGGATCAAGTACAAGCTACTGTTTTATTATTACAGAGAAAAATTTGGATTATTTCTTTATAATGGAGTCTATGGGTGACGGCTTTTCAGTAATTCTGAGCTTTCTGTATAATGGGCAGGGTCGGACTGGGCCTGCAGGACACCGTGAAAAAACCCGGTGTTACGGATGAAGAAAAACAGTGAATGAGCGGTACATTCTGCAGGGTGGTGGTATAGTTTGGAAAGGCTGTATTAGGCACCAATCAGTGCAGCCCATGAATGAATACTACTCTGCTGCAGATCTGTGTCGCATTCAGAGGGTGGGTAATAGCTGTTATAATGTATGCGAGTGATCCTGCTCACTGGGGGGGAAGCATGCACCCATGCGTAAGACTTTGCACTGCGCATGCATTTGGGTCTTGGTCTTGCCAGTAGAGCATTGCATAGTGTTTGTTTTTCCCTGTACCAAGGTTTTTGGTGAAGACTACAGATTTGGATCTAGTAAAGGGCACAGTAGTAAAGCATAATAGAAAAACTATTACACATTATTCGGGTATGCCTATCCAGTATTTATCCTATCCAGTATTTATCAAATCCAGTATTGTCTTTTGTCTTTCCTTATCCTTTAGTGAACTTTACTAGTGCATTAGAGCCACCCCTTTAGATTAGAGGAAAAACATTTTCTATGTTATTAGATGTTACTGGAGCAAGAAAATGTCAGGGTCCCTTAAAATTTAAGGATAAGACATTTTTGAAACATATTTAAAAAGTTTATCAGTTTACTAAACCACAACTTTTTCGGGTAAGGCTTTTTGTCCCCAAAAACCCGAAAAAAAGTCACTGGAAAAAAAAGGAATTTTGACGGATTTATTATGTGATAAAACTGCAACAATTCCTAATCCGAAAATACTCTAGCTAAAACCTGTCAAAATCATGTAGCAGATGTTCCTTTTACAACTGGAAGATCTTCCTTTGATTCCAGGTTTTTAAGGTTTTCAGGTGTTTTTGATGCTGGATCATGTGCAACAATAGAAAAAAGTCGTAGTTATTGTGCTACAAGTTGAAGAAGTCATGAATTTTTCGACCTCCCCGGCGACTTTTTCCCGTTCTTGGAAATTAGTTTATTTGTGGTTTTTAAAACCTCTAAAATTCCCCCTTTAATTAATAGGCCTCCATATGTCCCACTTGGCCCCCTATACATTTTGTTCTTCTGCTGATCTGCTTCCTATGTATTTATGCCCCTGGTCTAGTATCATACGGGGGAACATATGTGCTACTTGTAACTGCACAATAGTAAGACTAATGACATTATAAAATATATGCAATCAAATTATAGTTATGACCACTGGATACAGTAAGGCATAGGCATACATTATATATGTAAAAACCTGTATATAGTGGACTCAGTAAGTAGTACCATATTGGTGCCATAGGACAATGAGAGGATTGTTTCACCAGGAGGGCTGAGGTCAATATTCATATGCACATTGTCTATGTCCCCCTATAGTATAGTTTTAGTATGTAATACTCTTCAGTGTGGAATAAGTGATTTAGGGCATAAGCTTCATGTTACAGTTTTCATATTAGCCATAGTGGTATATATTTGCATTAAAGCTAAATTCTTATATATTTGTATTATTAACAGATGTTAAATGTTAAGGGAGGGCAGCATTTTATATGCATTTTACTTTGGGGTTTTATGAGAGACTGTTGTACTTTATTCTGCTTATATTCAGACCTGTAAGGGCTATGCAATCAGTGTGGCAGTCTTGCTCTCAGGCCTCTGGCTCTCATTACTAGAAGAGCAAAAAAAATCACTTCAGACCAGAAATCGATCAAGTAAAGAAAGTTGTACAATCATGCCATTCCAAAACAGCAAAAAAGGGTGCTGTTCAGGGGGTCAGGTGTGAGATATGGGGGGACAGGAACAATCAGGATTGGTTCAGTAAATTATGCATCACACAACATTTTTAGGAAGGGTCATACAGTTTGCTGTGATCCCTGTATATACTGTATTATAGGGAAACAATATATATCTATGGAAACATCCCATAAATATCTTTTTTCTAATATTAATGTCCCTTTAGGTAATACCATTCAACTAACTCAATTCGGGTCCGTAATAACTGCCCAAGTTTGCTTTATGGGAAATACAGCCCATTTAACCTGCCTAGGGAATGTGGAAAAGACACACCTTGCCAAATAGGGATGGGCGAATTTTTTCGCCCTTGTTTCGCCGCAGAAATGACGCCTATAGACTTGTAAAAAAAGACGCGGTGCAAAAAAAATTGCGGCATGCGACAAAATGTTTTTGACGCCCATAGACTTTAATGGGCGTCGCCGATATTTCGCCATCGACAAACATTTGGCGAAACGAAACGGGTCAAATTCACCCATCCCTACTTGCAAAGACATTTGCTTACCTCTGCTAAATGTTTGTTTGTGTAGTTGGTTTTCCCTGTAAAGATGGATGTGCTTATAATGTAAATAATGTCTTCCTGCTTTTGTATTATTATATATTTACAGTAAAGCACAAGCTTCTGGAATTGAGATTTGTAAGCTGTGCTTTTGCACAAATGCAGAGGCGGATGAGTTTTTAGGGTGCCCCCAGGCTGGGGTACATATAACAGCACATAGAACCCGCTGCACAATGGACACAAAGCAACAGCGAAACCCTGCTCCAGCCCAAGTTCATTTGAGAATACGATGCACTGCTTCTATAATGTTATTCTTAAACCGAGAAATTAAAAGAAGATCATTCAGGCTCCTGGGAGATGTGCCATATACTTCACTAATACATTTTTGCAGGTAGAGAAGTTCATAAATTGCTTTAATGGTCAAATAGAATAGGCAACTGCCAAATCAGCCCCTCCACATTGAATTAGCCAGTTGATTGGCCTGTCCTTTCTGGTGGACTACCTAACCAATATCTTTCTGCCCAGATACAGTATCTGTCAGGCAGGTTAGAAACCCCCTCAGATGAGGACCACATTGATGCATGATAAAGTCCTCTCCTGTGGGTCAAATGCTCCAATCAGCTCAATTTGACTCTGGGTGTTGTGGCCAACTTGGGCGAACAAGTAGATCTTCCGGTATATGTCCAACTTAAGTAATTCTTTAAGCTTATACTTTATACCCCATTTACAGATCATAGGTCAATACCCAGATATTATAATGTGCCAGTGTGGTTGCCAGCAAAACCCCCCCTCTGCTTATGGGGATATAGTTTGGTCCAACAGCAGCAGTAATCATCTGAACAAAGCAATGTTTTGGACACACACTCATCCCTTTCTCAGGATTCATCGCAGTTCTATAAATATCATGAATTGGCTCTCCTTATTGGCAGCTCAGGACATTGGCACATTGTGAGCCTATACATGAAAAAATTCAGGGGTCCCCCAAACATTGTTATTTATATTTTGCATAACCAGAAAGACATGGCACTTGGAATAATATTGATTCTTTTTAAAATAATTTTATACTATTTTACAAACATATCCATGATGGGAAATCAGGAAAATACAAATACTAATCTTTGGAGGCTTGGTGTAAAGGTTATTCATTGGAAAGGCCAAGCAAATGTTCAACCGTGTTCATGATGATTTGGCCACAGGAGAGCCCTGATCATTACAGTCCTTGGATGTGATTTTATAATTAGATCAGTTCAGCCTTTTCCCATCCTATAATTAAACAATTAAATAAGACTCTCTGTGCAGATTTATTAATGCCAATATGTTTGATGTTTAATAAGCATTAGTATGAAACGTAAAAGTAAACATATACCATGCTGCAAAGCTTTTGTATTCTTGGATAGTAACAGAACCACTGCAGGGTGGTCATGATATCATGTGTCGGACTTTGTTATGAACTACGGGGGACACAATGACCACAAGGTGGACCTTGAGCCCAAGAAGTCTGAAGGCATCTGAGCATGATTTTCCCTTTTAGTTATCTGCTGTAGAACAGTTACATATGATCTGAAAGTTTTTTTCTGGTTACCTAGTGAAACATTTAAACATGTGAATGAGCTTAAGCAGGGGATTAACAAGTCTTGCTTTCCAGAGGTGGGTGGAATGACCTCACAGTTTAATCCTTTCACAAACAAGGTAATTGAAATACCTAAATGCTTAGCCCAAAATGATTCAGGCTGAACCAAACTTTTTTTTTCCATCTAATAACTTTTTTTTAGGCAAATGTTATTTATCCTGTAGGTGTGATAATTTGCCAGGCATAATAATATCTATAGCACTCCTTCATAAAGGAAAGATGCAGAACCTGGTTTAAAAGAACCATAATAATAATAATAATTTTTGGACTTTTTTGGACTTTAAAAGAACCATGCCCCACAGCACATTTTGCCTCCTCTTCCTTGTGCCCAGCATTGTCTGGTGCAACTTTTTAAGCTGCAGGTATGGAGTCTAAAGTGCATTCCAATCATGTAGCCAGATGAAAAAGTAAACTTCGGCAAAATGCAGGCTTCTCCTTGAATGCTCTGTGCTCAAGGGTTTCCTTGATCACAAAGCACAGGGTGGTTTTGCTTGCAATGGGTGCGGCACCCAATAGGGAGCGTAGTACTTGCAACAATTTATAGTAAATGAGCTCATAGTTTAAATACTTAAATAAAAAGTTATGGCTTTTGGGACATTAGTTGGGACAGGGGCCCAAATGTAGACAAAGGGCTACATTTATACATCTATGAGTACACTGTTGTATCTGTCCTGCTATTATAGTTCCAGCATTATCTAGGATAACTAATAGGTGCTCACCCAAAATCTCACTATAGCTGGCCTTCAGCCTGACACCAAAAATTAGAAAACTGTATTACAAATTTAAAAATTTGTAGAAAACTGTTTTACAGTGAGAGTTATGGCTAGAATTCTTTCCATGTATTTCATGGGAAAGGGTATTTATACAACACCTCTGGACAACTATAGAACACTTGATCCTAAACCTAAATATTCCATAGGCTGAAGACTTCTGTTGATTCATGGGCATGGACCATAGCTGATCTGCTGGAGGTATCTGTGTATTTCGTGCCTGGTTCCCTTGGAACTATTAGCAGTTGAGTCTGATGTAAATGATGTATAATCTTTCCAGAATATGAGACACAGTATTAATAAGTAATAACAATATTCACATAGCACTCCCAAGGGTATTACCTTGTGCTTATTTCTAGTGATGGGCGACTTTGTTCCATTTCCATTTGCCCAAAAATTCAAAATTAGCGAAACTGTGAAAAATGAGTGAAACGCAAGTCAATGGGCGTCAAAATAATTTTGACAAGCGTCAATTTAGACGGCCGCAACAATTTTGATACACGCACCAATTTTGTCCAAATGCATTAAAGTCAATGGGTGTACGAATAATTTTGACGCGCTACACTTTTTATGCTTGCGACTATTCTGACGAGCGCCCACAATTTATTGATGCAGTAGATTTTTCGCCAGCAAATTCTCGCCACAGTTTCGCAAATGTATTCACCGGCAGCGAAATGTGGAAACTTGCAGCGAACTCGCGCCTGGTCGAATTTATTCGCCCATCACTACTTATTTTATTTACACCAGTATATGTGGCATGCTAGAGCATAGCCAGCTGGCACCAAAGGCAAACTTGATATTTATAATGCCTGGGGAGTCCAGGCAAATTTGTTTGGTGAATGTGCAAAGTGATGCCTTCTGGAATCAGAAGATATTTACTTGTCTCATGCCATACACACAACACTGCCTAGATACCAAAAATGAGAGTTTTAATTCTCCCATAAGGCATCATGGGTGGAGACATGCAAATCACTCCTTTGTGTCCCTTTGGCCAACTATTCACCCAGAACCGCTGGTTTATAGCACAGATCAGAGCCGGGCCAACCCGGCCAGGCGCCCTAGGCAACCTGGCCGGCCACGGCGCCGGCTTAGTGTGTGCTGAATCGCGCATGTGCGAAACTACATGCCAGCGCGCATGCGCGCAAGCGTATTTAAGCGCAAATTACCAGCGGCAGCCAGGGAGACACAGGACCGGACATGGGGTAGGCGAAAGAGAAGGTACGTGCCTGGCGCCCCCTCAGCTTTGCGCCCTAGGCACGTGCCTACTCTGCCTACCCCTAGTTCTGGCCCTGGCACAGATACAGCCTAATAGTTCAGAGCCATATATCCAAACTTGCAGACAGGCTGTTTTGGTCTTGTTATATCTCATCAGTGCAAGATATTGGAACATGGCTTCTGAGAGGTAGGACTTGGAGAGTAGCAAAATAGTCCTACCTCTCAGAAGCCATCACTTTGGATATAATTGCAAGCTAAGGGCTTTTTGGCTCCTTTCAGCCCTTCTCACCATAACCAGATTTGGCTCCCCATTTGGTGAATGTGTAACACTGGGATAGTTGTTTTTAAGATTTAACAGTTGGCATTTTATTGCACCTGTCAGTATTATTGATTGTTTATTTGATTTGGACAATAAACAGCCATAAAAATATACTGTACATTTTTAGAATCGTGTCTACTCCCGTTTCCCCAAAATGGTCCCACCCTGTGCTAGAAGAGAACTGCACGCTACCATGGTTTTTCGATGTAGCCTTAACTTAATACGTAACCTCCAAAATCTAGAGAATTTTAAATGCCAAATTGTTAGAATTACAACGATCTATTTCTGATTCAAAACTGCTTTCCGAACCATATAAACTAAGGTTTATTTTTCAAGGTTGGTTATAGCTCGCTGATTCTGTAATAAGCTCAAGGCTTTGTTAGATAAGCAGGTTTTGTAAATTGTTGGCTTTTGCAGTTATTTAGCACTTTTCATAAAATCTTGGCTGACGAAAGCACAGGGGGGCTAGGACTATATATCTGATATGACTACCCTATTAAATTTTTTGGCTTCTACAGAGCTTAAGCACAGATCTTTAACCTGGGTCTCTCCAGCTGCTGGGGGGCTGCAACTCCCAACATCCCATCAAAAGCTGGAATTAGGCCACAAATTGTCCTCAGAAAACTTGTAAAACAGTTGACCTTGATAAAAATGCTGAGAGTGTGTTTCAGGAAGAATGTAGGATAGCAAGAGATTTAGCCTGAGGTCATTTTAAAGTAAAATGGTAGACCAAATGAGAAACATGTGTATCATAAGGGAGAGTGTCTGGGAGGAGTATTAAAACAGTGAAGAAAATATTTCTCTTTCTGTCTTGTCAAAATATTAATGTAGCTAAGAGCCTGTATGTTTGTAAATGGGAGAGGCTGAAACCCGAATACCACGGATACCAGTTAATACAGTAGATCATTCAGCTGACAACCTGGAGAAGTACAGGAGAGTTTTAGACTGGTGCACACCCCCAAGACGCAAATACAAATGAAGGTCTCTGGAAAAGAATGAAGAAGACCTTATCGGAAAAGAACAAAGATGACTGCTCCGGAGAAGTACATAGAACAGAAGACCTCTCCAGTAAAGAACAAAGAAGACAGTGACGGAAAAGAACACTCACCGAGGAGGATGAAGGCCACCTGCTGAAATTTGAAGGTAAATTCAACTGATCATCAATGTTCCTTTTTTTTTTACTCCCAAGTCACCAATGAACTCAGTAGGTATTCCCTGGCTACCAGTGGGTGGGGGGGCTGGAGGGCTGGCCATCAATGTTTAACTTGTACTGGCTCAGGCCAACAAAGGTTTTTTTTGTATCTTGTAATGGGCCCTGGCCATCAATGTTTATTTGAATTTGTAGGGGGCCCTGGTACCAATTTTTTTTAACTTGAAGGGGTCCTTGCCATCAGTGTTTTTTAAATTGTAGGGGGGCCCTGGCCACCAATGTTTATTTCAACTTGTGGGTGGCCCGGGTCACCATTTTTTTTTTGAATGTGTGGGGGGCCTGATCACCAATTTTTTTTTTAACTTGTAGGGGTCCTTGCCACCAGTGTTTTTTAAATTGTAGGGGGGCCCTGGCCACCAATGTTTTTTAACTTGTGGGGGAGACTAGCCACCTATGTTTTTTTTCTTAAGTTATACGGGGTCCTAAACACCGTTGTTTTTTTTAACTTTTGGGAGGACCCTGGCTACCAATGCATTTTTAAATGTGTTGGGGGCCCTGGCAGTCAATGGAGGGATGGGACCTGGCCACCAATGTTTTTTAACTTGTATGGGGGGCCCTGGATGAGGGGGGCCCAGAAAATGTTGTTCTACAGTGATTTCTGATGGCCCCCCTGCATTTTTAAATGTGTTGGGGGCCCCTGGCAGTCAATGGAGGGAGGGGACCTGGCCACCAATATTTTTTAATTTGCGGGGGAGACTAGCCACCAATGTTTTTTTTAACTTATACGGGGTCCTGAACACCGTTGTTTTTTTAAAATTTTTAGGAGGACCCTGGCTACCAATGCATTTTTAAATGTGTTGGGGGCCCTGGCAGTCAATGGAGGGAGGGGACCTGGCCACCAATGTTTTTTAACTTGTATGGGGGGCCCTGGCACTCAATAGGGTGGACTCTGGGTGAGGGGGGCCCAGAAATGTTGTTGTAAAGTGATTTCTGATGGCGCCCCTGTATTGATCTATGAAAATGCTGCTGTAACAGCCCCTACTTTCTTGAATATCCCAGAAATTAAATAAGTGTCCACACCAAATCTCACCCTAATTGATCTTCAACCTGGAGTTCCAGAAGTATCTTGGAGATCCAGTTGACATTCTCATCAAATCCTACACTAACTGGCCTTGAGGGCTGACTCAACCAGCCACTGTTCCAGGTCCCTCAAGGGGACATAGCCCTACATTTTTGGAACCACTGATCTACGTTAAATTCCTCATCTTGTGTTATATGTACCCCTGTGAGTGTTGAAAGCAGAGACAGTACTGCACTATCAGCCCAATTTAGTCTGCACAAATTAATTAACTAACTAAAATTGATGCTTTTACAGTGGCAGTCAGATTAAGTGGCTGTACTGATTCCCAACATACTGACGATGGGAACACGATTTGCAACCTTGACAATTGCTGGGGTTCAGACATTTCAATGAAAATAATGAGCACACCCTTTCTTTTAGTCACCTCTATTTGAAGTGGGTCAAGTATTTTGTCCCCAAATCTTTGATCCCTCGCTCCTTACTTACCAGTGGAGTGAAACACTGTTGCATAGTGTGGGCAGTTATATACATTATAACTATTATGTCATAGTGCTACTGTACCTGCGAGCTATGATAGTTTGATGATGATTATTATTATCCTTTATTTATAGTACCAACATATTACAGGGGTCCAACATTATTCACATCAGTCCCTGCCCCAGTGGAGCTTATAATCTAAGGCCCCTTACATTCCTTCACAGACTACAGTTAACCTACCTGTAGATTTATAGGGTGTGGGAAGAAACCACAGTAGCTAGAAGAACCCACATAAGAATGGGATGGACATATAAATTAAATTCAATCAAACCATTAATGGGGGGGGTTGTAAACTGCTTAATTTTATATAACTAATTTTTTTTGCTTTTTGGCTCAGCCCCTTCTACCCCCGCCCCTACAAACAAGTGGTATTTGGAACATTGATAAATGATCAAGGTCACCAAGTAGATTCACACAATTCACCAAAACTGAAAGAGGCACAGGTGGGCCGCCCTGGGCCTTCAGCTAGGGGCATGGATCAAAGCCGTATTAATGTAGAGCAGCCACTCAAAGAGCTTCTTTCCAACAGACGTGTAAAATTCAAAAAGTTTATTGGGTACACATGGAGGTAGCCTTACGCGTTTTGTGCTTCACAACACTGCTCTCTGAGTGCCTGCTAGACATCAATACATTGGAAGGGACACTGACTAGAACAGCCAACATGTCAGAAGGAAGGTGAAGATTTTAAAACCTGCTATAAGAAACACATATGGTGAATCTTAGATGCCCCTCGATCAGTTCCAATCTGGATCGGCATCTCTGCAATTTTGATGACAAAAATAGATGATTCCGCTGTAATCATAGATTCATTCGGAGTAACTGATATTTATTTTATTTGTCATTTTGTTTTACAACTTTATTTCCAATTGTTAACAAATCAATTATTTTGTATAATTTTATTTTATATAATCAAGATATTGTTAACCAACAATTTCTAAATGGCAGATTGGTAAGATTGGGAGTATTTCATAGGCTGATTAGGTGATTGGTGTCTGGTTATTCCCAAATGCTGTAAAATAAGAACAAACTATTGAATTGAGTTTGGGAAAAGCCAATGTCTATATATGAAATTTATACAGGGTTAATAGACCCACACATATATATTAAGATGTATATTTTTTTTTATCGGTAACCAGTTAGCGCTAACTAGAAATCCTTAAGTAATGTGTTCAAAGATCCTTTAAATGTATTGTTTAGGGGATTTGCATTTAGAAAGAATTTGAATTACCAAAGACCTTCCAAACTGGTACAAACAATCCTGATACTGTGTACTAGCTAAAAGATGATATAGTACCAACCTTTGACAAAGACTTAATGACTTTTATAGTCTATATCACTAAATATCTAGGACATCTTGGAATGTGGTTGTCTGAAGTCATTTTGGGGCACAATGGGACTCATTTACTAACATCTCTGCAAAACTGCACCCATGCAGAAGCCTAGCGACACCCTTAGGACATTTGTTTTACTTATTTCAATCCAGTTCCTTATTGGTTTCTTTGGGTTATTGCGCTGCTAATAATAGGAAGTCATTTCTTCGTTGTCAGAAAAGTATTTTAAGAAACTGAAGCAATAAGGTAGCAATTATGCTAGAACATTATTACAAAAGGAAAACCTAATTGCTAAACAAATAAAGCCCAGCCTTCTAAAACACGAAGCACAGGAATATTCAATAAAAATGTGATTAAAAAAAAAGTACAATATGTTGATACACGTTGTTAATACAAGGGATTGTAAGAAGCTAAGGGGGTTATTTATCAAAATCCAAATTTTTGTGATGCATAAATATCTGATCTTTAATATAGTCTACAATTCGGTAAATAGAGTGTTTGCTAAATTTGGTTCCGTTCACTAAAAATCTAAATAAGTGAACTCCGCTGATAGAGGCAATAAAAATACATATACAGAGGAAGCATTGCTTTATAGTGCCCTTTATAAATTACCTGAAAGTGAAGGTGACCCGGTTGTAAAAAACCCCGGGTCCCACGTTTGGGTTCACTGATGTCTTAAACAGTATCAAGGGTGAAGACAACAGAAGGAACTCACCAGATCCAGTGGGTGGCCCGGGTGCATTGATTTGAGAATATTTGAGTTTTACAAAACCCTGAAGGGTGCAGCGTCGATTCCGCACCTCTCCCTCTACCTCCCCCCACACCACAAACCTCCTACCCCAAATAATACATACACACCACTGGTTTGGAAAGAGATGGCCGCAGTTGTTTATTTAAACACAGTAATAAAATAATTATCATGTATCACATTTTAACCTTTTAACAACCGTTTTTAACCTTTAACATATTATTCCCCCACCCGGGTGGAATGGGGGGTGGAGTGTCTGTACCCAAACTGCCAAGGTAGGTTCCTGTTGCAATCTCCTAACCCCAAACCGGGCTACCTACCGTTCCATGAGGACCCAGGCCTACCAGGCTACTTCCACTCACAATGAAATACCCCCTTTTAACTTCCCCTGGGGGTCCTTGCAAAGCTACCCTCCGCAACTGCGACTAAAACACATATTACAGGGAGGGAGGGAGGGATGCTGCGTCCTTCTTCCTCCACGTCCCGGCGCCGAATGGTAAGTATTACCGCTGTTCCTTCCTCTGCTCCTCCGCCCGGGACCCGCCAGCCAATCACCTGCAATAGAAAAAAGGGGGAGGGGCGGGGATAGTTGCCCTCCTAAGGCCCCATCAAGACCCTGTTGCCCCTATTCAGGGCATGGGGTTCCCTCACCAAAAACCCCAACAGAACTTTTGTAAATAACTCCCTTATGGTCTGTTTTACTAAAATTTGTATTTTTTCACAGTTTGTATTTTTTTCTCTAAATATGTATGCTTTTTTGCTTACATTTCTCTAAAACTCCAGTTGTAACTGGACCAAGTCCCATAGAAGTCAACAGAAGCTGCGCTGATCCTACTGGACCATTTTCAAACAAATCGGACTTTTTGAAAGTTTGTGACAAAATCACACAAAACACAGTGAGCTACGGGGTGATTTCTATATATACATTCATTTATAAAGTTTGCACAGGGCAGATTGGTCCGTACATATATTTGCCCTGCGCATGTTATATTTATAAAGTTGGATAAGAGTGAGCAAACAGAATTGCGAATTTCTTTTCACACTGCAAATGTCCATAAGAGCTTTTTTAAATATGACAAAAATCACAAATTGCGAATATTTATGAGCACACTCTGCATTTGAATTACGCCACGAATTTGGTGGCGTACAAAATATTCGCAAAACATTCTCGCAAATTGCTAATTTACGTTGTCGTCAACACTATTTTCACGCACAACAACCTCACACAGTGGATGCACTCACACAAACACCTGTATTATTTGCAAAAATGTGTGGGCAATGCCAATTTGCAAAAACCAGAAAGACAGGCACAACAGTGCAATATCTTAGAGTTCAGGA
Organism: Xenopus laevis; assembly: GCF_017654675.1. Taxonomy (NCBI): domain Eukaryota; kingdom Metazoa; phylum Chordata; class Amphibia; order Anura; family Pipidae; genus Xenopus; species Xenopus laevis. The sequence goes on from NC_054382.1 coordinate 17,296,635, forward strand.
CAAAGCTTGGTTAATACAGCCATTTGCTAATAATTATGTGCTGCACAAACTTTATAAATGACCCTCACTATGTTCCTTTGGACTTTTATGAGTAAACTGTATAGGGCAATATCTTTGTGTATCCTGTGCTTGAATGGCAGCCTCCATGACTACTCAGCAGCTTGTTTATATAAACTATAGTAGTACTTATCTGTTATCTACTGTGTATCCTGTGCTTGAATGGCTGCCCCCCATGGCTACACAGCAGCTTGTTTATATAAACTATAGTAGTACTTATCTGTTATCTACTGTGTATCCTGTGCTTGAATGGCTGTCCCCATGGCTACACAGCAGCTTGTTTATATAAACTATAGTAGTACTTATCTGTTATCTACTATGTATCCTGTGCTTGAATGGCTGCCCCCATGGCTACACAGCAGCTTGTTTATATAAACTATAGTAGTACTTATCTGTTATCTACTGTGTATCCTGTGCTTGAATGGCAGCCCCCATGGCTACACAGCAGCTTGTTTATATAAACTATAGTAGTACTTATCTGTTATCTACTGTGTATCCTGTGCTTGAATGGCTGTCCCCATGGCTACACAGCAGCTTGTTTATATAAACTATAGTTGTACTTATCTGTTATCTACTGTGTATCCTGTGCTTTATCAGCTGCCCCCATGGCTACACAGCAGCTTGTTTATATAAACTATAGTAGTGTTTCTCAAGCAAACACACCAGTTATACCAGTGCAGAGCAACACTACATTATATAGTCATTATTTTAAAACACGATCATTTATTGGTGATACTGGGGCTCATTTATCAACACTGGGCAAAATTGCTCATGGGCAGTTACCTATAGCAACCAATCAGTGATTATCTTTTTAAAGCCAGCTGCAAGTAGAACAATGAATGCAGCAATTTGATTGGTTGCCATTGGTTACTGCCCATGGGCAAATTTGCCCAGTGTTGATAAATAACCCCCACTGTCCCTTTAACACTATAGTCTTCAGGGACAGAGAGGAAATCTGAGGGGTAATCTCATATTTTAAACACACACACAAAACTAGGTAGTTCACTAAAGGCCCTCCGATTACTACTGGTACAAAGAACAGGGCTTTTTTGATAGAGTTGAAGGGACAATGCCCATCAATTTCCTTTTAATAATGGGACGATTTCTTATTACACTTTTCTAAACCATCTTTTTCTTTTAGACATTGTTCCTGTCCATTGATCTGTGACCATTGTCCTGCCCTGATCCTAAAAGCAGTCAGTGCCTATTGCATCTGTAGCCAAGATCAGAGATCAACTAAACATCCATTAAATGTGTGGCCCTGTGTTTTGACCACAGTTTTGTCGCTCTGTTAACAGAGTGTATTTCTCAATTATTGCTCATTCCAGGAAAATAGCAGCCATATAAAATCCTGTTTCATCCTTTATTGGTTCAACTTTTAATGGCGGTACAGGTATGGGAGCTGTTATCCAAAATGCTTGGGGCCTGGGGTTTTCCAGATAAGGGATCTTCCTGGAATTTGGATCTACATACCTTACCTTAAGTCTCCCGATAAACATTTAAACGTTAAATAAACCCAATAGGATTGTTTTGCCTCCAATAAGGATTGATTATATCTTAGTTGGGATCAAGTACAAGGCACTGATTTTTTAAACATTGGAATTATTTGGTTAAAATGTAGTTTATGGGAGATTTGCCTTCACTTAATTTGGAGCTTTCTAGAAAATGGGTTTCTGGATAATGTATCCCATACTTGTATATACTACACAGGGCAAGATGAGCATGTGAAGACCTTTAAATGCTGTTAAATGATAACTCCCATCCTGTTGGGCCTATAACATTGTTGGTATAACAAGTTGTAGCACTGACTAATACAAATTAGATGCATAAATGTGTAGCACACCCTTGAGTTTACTTTTGCTGTGGATTGGTCACTATGTGTGTATTTGACTATTGGTCACTATGTGTGACAAGGCTGCTAGTAGTGTTCCCCGGACTCCCAGTGTACCCGTGCAACTCCCTGCAACTCCCGGTACCTGGTGTGGATCAATGCAGCAGAAAAGCAGTCCAACACGTTGCGGTGCAATCAAACATCAACTTGTTTATTGAAAAGGGCAGCAGAAAGACTCAGTCGGCCATAGACTCTCCAGGTGGAGTCGGCCATAGACTCTCCAGGTGGATAAGTCCAGGTGCAAAGTTCTCATACACAGGAAAATATAAGTTCTCATACACAGGCACAAAATCACAACTTCACAGGATCCTTCACTGATAATTACCCTCTCTCACTGGGTAACTTATCTCTCTCAGGGTGTTTAGCACTAACTCTTGGGATTTCTTACGGGGGTCTTGTATCTTGGTCCTTGATGTTGTCCTCATTTTACTGGGGTCTTGGCACCCTATCTAGTTCTCAACTCACCCTTATAGATTTCCCTGAGCTAGTGGCCCAAATGCCATGGGGTACTAACCCCACTAATCCTCCTCGTTGGAGCTATGGCTGCTCGCTATCTACCCTGACTCTCTCTTCACTCCTGGAGTGACTATGACAGGATTAACTGCTATCTCTATCTAATCCTGATCTTTTAGGAACCAGAGCCCTGGCCCTACAGTACCTCCCTGGGAGGCGCCCCAGGGGAAAAAGACCCAGCACACATGTTCTCTTCCCTATTTATTAGGTCACTCGCTGCCCTCTAGTGGTGGCTTAACTCACAGGCCCAATACTAAACTGCGGGGTCTCTACAAATAAAATTATAAAATTGGCATATTTGTATATGAACCCAAGAACACAACTTTTTGACTGTGTCAAGTCAAGCAAAGCTGATAGTGGGGGCACCTGGCTTTCTACATGAAGAGAGAAAGGTTTGGGGGGTTAGTTGCTTCAATGTGATGTGAAATGAACATTTGTGGTGTTTGTAAGCAGCAGTGAGGAAGAGGATGTGTCTGGAGTCCTGTATATGTAAGCAAAAGATATGCAACTGCAATGCCTGGGCATGAGATCAAAGAACCTCTCCCGAATGTGTTGTCTGTCTTTTATTCCTTTTTACAGGATCATAGACTTTCTATCTGCAACAATGTTGGACAAAGGAAATTACAGAAAGGTGGCACCTCAGTGTAAAGTCATCATGTTGTCAAGGAAACAAAGACAAATACCATATTCTCCACGTGAGGAAGACTATGCATGGATAGATGGAGCCCTAGCACTTTATTTCTACTTGACAGGAGAACCTGCGCCAGTGTTATACAATTTAACACATTTTTAGGACCCTAACTTTTTATATTGTTATTTTTGCAGCTTCTTTGTTCTGATTTCTATTTGGTGGAGTCATCAGGGAAACACGTTTATTATGCAAAATATTGGAGTTATTTTTCAATGCGCTGCTGGTTCCTGGGGTCCATGTTGTTCCAGCAGAAACCAGGCCCTGGCCCTGCTGCCTACAAGGATAAAGCATCTTGCCAGAGACTTCTTGGTGGCTGCAGTCTGCTGGGGACCTTACAAGCCGGAAGTTGCTCTGTGCTGGTGGCAGTAGATAAGCCGATGACTGGTCTGAGAGTTATGTGATTACAAATGCAGGAAATTATCCAAAACAGCTTGAATTTTCCCCTGTGACACATACTGGTTTCTAATACCCCTACTGGTAATCAAGTGGAATGAAAAATATATTAAATATTTATTTCAGTGAATCAGAATTACAGCAGAAGAAAAAATCAAGTCAATTTTCTGTTCTTCATAATTTTCTCTTCAGTAATTTTATTTTATTATGTCATCCTATAGAAGGGATGTTTGTTGCCAGCAGGAAGACAGCAGTTAGCTAGGAAATGCTGGGAGTAATCACAAAAAAATGCTTGTTGGACGTTGGCAAAAGTTATTGGTCGGATAGAGGTAAAATTCAATAGTTTCTACCTTACAATTTTTTAAAAAGAGAACTAAAGCCTAACTAAAGAAGTAGCTAGAAATGTTGTACATTATGTTTTGTGCTTCTGTACCAGCCCAAGGCAACCACAACCCTTTAGCAGTAAATATATGTGTCTCCAAAGATGCCCCAGTAGCTCCTCATCTTCTTTTCTGCTGATTCACATGTTCTGTGCTCCTGTCCCTTACTGGTTGCAATATAAGGCTAAGGCTGATTATCTAAACATAATGTACAACATTTCTACACTTACCTATTTTGTTAAATTTAGTTCTCCTTAAAGTGGCTATTTGCTTTAAGTGGCTATTAACCCTACATTTTTTTTTTTCATTTAATTTTTCTCTTCATTGACAGACCAGTTTGAAATTATAATACTAAGGGACACATTTACTAAGCTCGAGTGAAGGATTCGAATGAAAAAAACTTCGAATTTCGAAGTTTTTTTTGGGTACTTCCACCATAGAATAGGCTACTTCGAATCGAACGATTCAAACTAAAAATCGTTCGACTATTCGACCATTCGATAGTCGAAGTACTGTCTCTTTAAAAAAAACTTCGACTACCTACTTTGCCACTTTAAATCTACCGAGCTACAATGTTAGCCTATGGGGACCTTCCCCATAAGTTTTCTGAACTTTTTCCTGATCGAAGGAAAATCCTTCGAACGATGGATCGTTCGCTTCGAAGGATTTAATCGTTCGATCGAACGATTTTTCCTTCGATCGATTGATCAAAGTATTTGCGGTAAATCCTTCGACTTCGCTATTCGAAGTCGAAGAGTTTTACTTCGTTCGACCCTAAGTAAATGTGCCCCTAAATCTGTGTAATGACAATGGAACATAACAGTAACAGCTTGTACCCTGAGGAAATCCCAGTTAGTACATACAAATACTGTCAATTGTTCATAATACAAAAATAAATAAATAAATAAATAAATAAACATACATACATACATACATACATACATATATATATATATATATATATATATATATATATATATATATATATATATATATATATATATATATATAAAAGCAGATTTAAAAATTAATAAATCATTTACTAATATAAAAGGAAAAAAAAGGAAAAAGAAAAAAATGAAATATATTTCCCCCCCTAAATATTCACATATTTTAATAAAGATACATTTTCAGTTGAAAGTATGTGTGCATTGGTTTATATATGTGAATGAAATGCAGGTAAGTTTAGAGGGAGAAAGGAGGTTCTCTCCTGTGACTGATTGATACAGAAGCTACTACTGCTTGTGCTAGGGGGCAGCCTACTTGGATTTCTTAACATCGAGACAGAAACGTAACTAGAGGGGGGCGGGCCCTGGCGCAGGACGCGCAGCCGGGCCCCTCACCCCCCTCCGTACGCCCGGAACTGGCCCGGAATAAGAGGCGCACAAACTGCCGGGGGCCCTGAGGGGTTGCGGGCCCTGGCCCGCTCGCACCCCCTGCTCCCCCGGTAGTTCCACCACTGCATCGAGACACTTCAGATGCAGGTCCAGCAGCAGGGCTACTGAACTTCTCTCATGTTGTCTGGCAGAGCATGGTGGCATTCTCTTGTTCAATTCTGGCTTTAGAATATTGCCTCGGGTTAAGGTCTTATTTATTTGATAAAATGAATAAATGCTGTGGCCATTTTACACCCACGTCTGTCTACTGGTTTCATTAAGGTATATTATAATGGGGTTCAGTGGGATGACTCAAGGCGAAGGGTCAAATTGAGGAGTTCACTTGTCATGACGTTGTCCCACATATTTATATTTCCATGGCATGAGGTTAACATCACTTTTATGATATTTTGCCTTTAGAAGCATTGTCCTGAAAACTAAACCCTACACTAACATCCCACATAAGGCCAGGCTATGCCACATTGCTAATAAAATCAATGTTTAGCTTGTTTTATTTGTCTTTTAAAAGTTGTTCTTAGCCTCAGCACACACTCCTTGACAATCGTGAAAAATACAGTTAGATGGCCTTAGGTCTTCCTTTGGTGGAGACATTTGCAGTAAATAAATATATCTCCAAATTGTCAGATTGTAGGCTAACGTAGACTTATTCCAGAATCTGAAGGAAACAGAGGCCAGCGCTCCACTCACAGATGACAGGCGAGACGGAACCTACAACACCCCCATTCACCAAAAGCTCATGGGATATATGAGTAACACTGACCCCTCAACGTACCATGACTTGGCAAGAATGTTAAATATTACTGCAAGTTTGCATTTTCTATACAGAAGTTTACAGTTTACATTAAACATATTAAACTTGGCTTTGGTTCGTAAAAATCTAGCTTAGAAGAGCGCTGGATAAAGATAAAGGCAATGGAGAGGGGTGTAAAATGTAGGAGGGGGGTCAAAAACCCACATGAAAGGAACGAGAGAAGGGAAATAAAACAATAAGGTATGTTACGGGTTTGCAGTCTATTTGTGTTGTTCAGAGCAGATGTATCATAAGAAGTGACTTGTGCTGGAAGAAGATCTCTTTTCCCTGGCTGGGCTTCAGTTCAAAGGAATGGACCAAGTGCAGCCCTCCCACCAATACACACATGTGCTAACAAATAAGGTGACATAGGAGGGGAGAGGTTCCTTCTTTTTACAAACAGCAGTCCAATGAAATCTACAAAGTATTTTAGGAGAAGGATGTCAGAATCGTTATACTCGTGGTCAGGGCCGCCATTAGAAATCATTATAAATCACAGGGCCCCGTAAAATTTGCCCCCTGGGCCCGCCCAACCCACCCTTAAGCCCCACCCTAGATCCCGCCCACTCCACACCACACTTAAAAGACCGCACAGACATCAGCGCTAAAAAAAGGCAACCTCCCACACAAACAAGTTCTAAAAAGCTATTGATTGTCAGGGCCCCCTTATAAGTTAAAAAAAACTGTGGCGCCAGGGCCCCCCATATAAGTTTTTTAAAAAAATTGGCGGTCAGAGCCCCCCTACAAGTTAAAAAAAATAATTGGTGACCAGGGCCCCCCTATAAATTAAAAAAAAACATTGGCACCAGGGGCCCCCATAAAAGTTTTTTTAAAAAAATTAGCGTCAGGGGCAGGGCCCCCATAAAAGTTTTTTTTAAAAAACATTGGCGCCAGGGCCCCCAAAATTCTTTTTAAAAACAAAATTGGTGCCAGGGCCCACCTGTTAAAAAAAAATTGGGGGCCACAGAGAATATTTTTTAAAAAAACATTGGTGGCAGGGGCCTATAGAATATTAAAATAATACATTGGTGGCCAGTTCGACTAGGGAATAGTCCAAATTCGAATTGAATGAAAAAAGTTCAAGATTTAGAATGTAAAATGTACTGTCTCTTTAAAAATTCGACTCCAACTATTCGCCATCTAAAACCTGCTGAATTGCTGTTTTAAGGTGGCCATAGATGTAGAGATCCGCTCATTTGGTGATGTCACCAAACGAGCGGATCTCTCCCCGATATTGCCCACGATCGGATCATAATGCATCCGAAACGGGAAGTCGGATCGCAGGACCGCATAAACGCACAGATGCGGCCACGATCCGACGGGATTTTTTAATCTGTCCGATCGAGATCTGGCCGACTTTCGGCCACATATCGATCGGGGAAGCCCGTTGGATGGCCTCGACTCATCTGTCGCCAGCTTTTATCGGCCCTTTAGCCTATGGGGGACCTCCTAGAACCAATTTGGACTAATTTGGTGGACTTTAAAAAATCTAAGTTTTTTTGGGAAAAACTGCAAATCGAATGCAATCAAATATGATCCGAAAAGGTATTACTGCCAAGTAAGGGTAATATAAATATAGATACATTTTATTCTCATTTGAATGTGAAAAAAAACTTTAGTGAATTTTCCCTAAAGCCGATGGCCGTAAATATATTGTAGCACAAAGGGGGAATGTAATATTGGTCGCTAGCGCAAATTTGCAATTGATACACAATGCGAATTAAATGTTCGCAAAGTGAACACATTGTCCCTCACATGACACTAAGGGGTCTGTTTACTAAAGTGCGGTAAATCTGACTTTAAGTTTCCGCATGTTATCGCTGAGAATATGTTTACGCCAGAATATTCGCAGCGACTAAGTTTACTAAACAGCGATGCGCTCAGAAGTCATTGCGATCACTTGCGGTAACTACGATAAGGAACCAGCTTACGTTAGCGGTAATTTTAGCGAGTTGCGAATTTTCTGGCGAAAAATTACGTTTTTGCGAATATTTATGCTATAAAATAGTCTTGTTTTATGGCGGTTATTATGGCAATTTTTACTGTGACATTTATGGCCAGAAATGCATCTTCAAAACTTATAAACTTTATTGACTGATGATTATACCATCCAACAACATCACCAGAGTAACACCAATCAAACATGTCTGCATCATATAAACCCTTCTGCCAATAGAATCATAGGAAATGATACCAGTCAATCTCTTTGCTTCATAGAAATGTACAGTTTAATGTAGCCAATCCCAATGAAACCAAAAAGTGTAGAGGCTGACGAATCCTTGGACTGTGATGCCACTGCCAATAATACGACTCTGAGCTGAAACTGCTGCTGTTGCACCAGATAGAAACAGAAGCCAAACATGCTGTCAGCAATAGCTACAGATCTGTCTCCTGTCAGCAAAGAATGATGGGTAAAAAAAAAACATTATTATGGGATATTTCCTGCCCCTTGAGAATTTTCTGGCAGAAAAAATACTTTTACGCCACTTCATATGTGGCGGTAAAAGTTTGCAAATATTCTGGCGTTAATTTTGTCTTTAGCACATTTCGCTGTTTAGTAAACCATGCGTTAATGTGTACGTAGCGTTATTTTCAGCAAATGCGATAACTGGCGAACAATTATTCTTGCGCAAGAAAATTCGCAAATTTATATTTACCGCAGGTTAGTAAACTGGGGGGTTATTTACCATAGGTTGAATTTTAGAGTAACGTGAATTGTTTTAAACTCTGATATATTCTAATATATTTTATTCACAATTCGAATGGTATATTATTTATGAAAAAATGTGAGCGTCTAAAATCCGATTAAGCCTGACCCGAAAACTGAAATAGAATTTTCGAGTCTCAACTTTTCGAAACTCAACTTTTGCTCATCAAATTGTTTTTGGCAGGCAACATTTTATTTTTCCCCTTGGGGCATCATTTTCCTTTAACCTCTCCCATTGACTTCTACAGCAGGTTTTAGGTGGCAAATATTCGAATAAGATCTGTTTCCAGGGTCGAGTGTGATAAATCTCACATTTGAATTCAAATTCAAGTTGGTGCTTTTAAATTAGTTATGACCAAATAAAAAATTGGAAAATTCTAATTTACCTTTCGAACCTTAATAAATCTGACCTTAAGATAGCAATTAAAAATTTTATCGTTTGCTAACGTTCGCAGTGTATTTAATAAAATTTCGCAATCGCAAACCATTTTTTGCCACAAAATATTTAACAAATTTGCAGGTGTCAAAGGTTCACAACGCGCAATTAAGATTTGAAATGCAATAAAAGCCTAATGAAGACTATTACATTGCGACAGGCGAATTTTTATTCGCAATGTTTAGCCCTTTGCAAATTTTATTACATTTCCCCCAAAGTATCTGTGTTATTTTTTCCTGCAATGGTAACAGAGCAGTTTCATTAGTAAAGTAGAAATGTGCTGCTCATTAGAACTTGATAAAATTAATGCAATGCCCCCTGGGAAAGGTGGGCTGTTCTTCTCTTATGCCAAATCTCTGGAACCTTCTCCGGTCCTATATTTCGTTGCAAAAACAAAATAACATTATTTAGCATTTTGCCCATTTTTTTGTTAGAGGATCGTTACTTTTTTCAGAGATTTATGGAATTAATATGTGAGACTAGCTGACCTTATTTTGGCATATGTACATTTTTCCATATTGCTCCGTTATATTAGAAGCACATTTGCAGTGTATGTAAACCGTATGTAAAAAGCCCACAAATACCTCAGTTATCCTGGAATCCATTAAATATGCTCTTGCCTCAGTAATGGGTAACTGTAAAGCATTTTACTGATCAAGCTTTTGGATCCTACATAAAAACATTTACTAAGTGAGCATTGGTATTTGGACACAAAAGCGCAGTACACCTTATTTATAGCGTTTATTGTGGGCAAAGCTTATTGGGCCCAGGATATGGCTGCCATATTGTTTTCAGCATTTTCCTTAAGCTTCTGTATACAGAACCATATGTTTATGACCACCAGGGATGCAATACTCAATTAGGAATGACTTTAAGCAATATACAGCAGACAGTTAAGCTGGTTATATACGCAAAGATCCAATTATTTGCCAAGGTTGCCAAAGGGGATCTCTCCCCGTTATGGCCGCAATCCCGTGTCCTATTGATTCCAGCCATGCTAGCCACAGTGCTCTTCCAAACATATCAGGGGAAATATACAATGACCCCACACACAAAATTGGGCCCCTTAAAGTTCATTCAAAACAATTTGCTGCTCTCAGCACCTCTCCATATTGAAAAATCTGCTGAAATGTGCAGAGTGCCAGGGGGCACAAGCCAGCCATGTCCTAAAATGCAAGACGGTGGCTTGTATTTCAGGCGATGGGTCGGAGGAAATCAATGTACCTCCCTGTTCACCCTTTATCAATACAGTGTTGCCCACTGTAGCCAGCTTTGTACTCATGGGTCAGATGCAATGTGCCAGAAAAATGTGACGAAAGAGGTAAAGTTTAGTAAAATTTACTTTACTGAATTTGCGGAGTAACGACCTTTCGCCAGAGCGAAAAGTCAGCTGGCGATAGAGTGTGAATGAACGCTAGTGATGGTCTCTTTCGCTAGCGAATTGACTCCTGCGCCTGTTAGTGAATAGGCGATGTCCCTGCGGATGGTAACGCTGGAGAATTGTTTCTAGCGTTACCCACTTCGTCCTTTAGTAAATCTGCCCCCTACAGTTCCCATATTAAGCTAGCCATACATTCAAACATTTGCTTGTTTGGCAGGACAACGATCATATCATAACAAGGGTCTAGGCCAGTGATCCCCAACCAGTAGCTCGTGAGCAACATGTTGCTCTCCAACCCCTTGGATGTTGCTCCCAGTGGCCTCAAAGTAGGAGCTTATTTTTAAATTCCTGGCTTGAAGGCAAGTTTTGGCTGCTTAAAAACCAGGTGCATTGGCAAACAGAGCCTCAATGTAGGTTGACAATCCACATAGGCGATACCAAATGTACCAAATGGCCAATCACAATACTTATTTGGCACCCCAAGAACATTTTTCATGCTTGTGTTGCTCCCCAACTTCTTTTTCTTCTAAATGTTGCTCATGGGTTCAAAAGGTTGGGGACCCCTGGTCTAGGCAAACCAGTTGGAAGAGAACAATAGAATTTTCAAGCCATCACAATTGATATCATCACAGGGGTCTAGGCAAACCAGTCAGGAGAGAACCACGTCAACTGACTAATACGGACCACGCCCAATGGTATTTTCAAAATTCTTTAATTAATAACATTACAAGGGTCTAGGCAAACCACATTAACAGACTGTTACAGACCTCACCCAATGGAATTTTCAAACCTTCCCAATTGATGTCATAAGAGGGGTCTACGCAGATCAGTTGGGAGAGGACCAAATCAATGGACTGATGCAGACCTCACCCAACAGAATTTTCAAACTTTCTCAAATTATATTTGTCCAGATACAGAACACACTAATAAGCTGCCAACTAGGTCTGGAGTCAAAGCTAGTATTGAGTCTTCTAGTTTATATTCCATATCCTCAGATGAGGATCCACTACCTCAGTAATCAAGAATATTGTTTGACTTGCTCATTAAACTGTACTAATGAGAAGCTAAGTTCAATGATGGTTACCATATCACCACAATAAAAATACAGGTCAACAGAGACAAAGCTTGGTTGAATATGTAGTCCATTCAAAGCCAAATCATTTAAGGGATGTTAGACCATAACTCTCAAAATTAAGCATTCATTTTTCCCTAATTTTATCGGGCACCACTGATCCTTTAACACATTACATTGGCCATTTGAACTGCTTTACACACAAAAGGAGCAGTGTCCTATATTTGGAGCGATACTTATTTGTGAGAATATGGAATTATTTTGCAGCTGCAGGATTACCATTGCTCTGTTTAACCACTTTCAGATGTACAATTCTAATTTCTATTATTCTGAGCTCTGGTCTACTGGGCACATGGTAAACACATTATATGTTCATCATTGTTGGAGCAGATGCATTTTATAAACACATTGTACAATTATATTTTCCAGAAAGGAAAAAGAACATGACTTAAATGTCAGATAGTATGAGGGAAAAGCCTGAGCAAATGAGGTCTCCATTGTTTGGGATTAGTACCTAGGGGATTGCTGAGAAGCACTAGGGTAAAACCCGGAGGAGCTAGTGAATTCAGGAAACACCTGTAGTGCAAGGAAATTAAAACAGGAGAAATCGGTAGTTCCTTTGGGTGCCAGAAAGAATGAAGAAAATCAGGAGAACAGACCCCAATAAACTCCATCTAAGGCTTAGTGCAACTGTATCACTAAAGAGCAGTGTTGGACTGGCCCACCGGGATACCAGCAAAAGTCCCAGTGGGCCCAGGTGTCAGTGGAACTCATGCTGCTAAACATTTGGCCTATTTCATGGTCATTCCCTATTTCTATGAGAACAAAGAGGCTAAATAGATGGAAAAATATATTAGTATATATATATATAGTATAGTTAAGAAAAGAAAAGAGACAAGGAGAATAGAGGTTGAGTGAGGAGAGGAAGAATAATAGTACTGAGGGTGGGCCCCTGGTCTAAGATTAATTGGTGGGCCCCTGGTCAAAGGTTTTTGGGTGGGCCCCTGGTGTCCCAGTCTGACACTGCTGATGAGGAACCTAACACAGTGAGGATAAAAAGAGGGTCCTTTACCTACACCTGATCTAACACTGCTGAAGAGGAGAGCTTTAAACTTGCCTTAATTGACAAACCACACTGATTTGCTTTACCAAGTGTCAGTAAACAATTGCTCAAACCAAATGTCAATACTCCATCGAAACATATGTAAATAGAACCAAGAGTCATTGTAATTGTCAAACATTAAACATTATTGGAAAATTAAAGGGTTTGTTTAAATTAACTTTTAGTATGATGTAGAGAGTGATATTTTGAGAGTGAGAGTTTAAGTTTTTTAGCTTTTTATTCAGCAGCTCTCCAGTTCGCAATTTCAGGTGGTTGTTAGGGTCCACATTACCCTAGCAACCATGCCTTGATTTGGATAAGAGTAGTGATGGGCGAATTTGCGCCATTTCACCCAAAAATTTTCGAATTTCTCGCGAAATTCGTGAAACGGCAAAAAATTCGCGAAACGGTGCCGGCGTCTCGTTTTTGATGCCGGCGCCATTTTTTTTTACACCGGCGGGGAAATTTTTTTTTTGACGCCGGCGAATTTTAGGCCGTTTCAGGTATTTATTCGCTGGCGGTGATTCGCGCAAATTCGCACCTGGCGAATAAATTCGCCCATCACTAGATAAGAGACTGGAATATGAATAGGAGAGGCCTGAATAGAAAGATGAGTAATAAAAAGTAGCAATAACAATACATTTGTAGCCTTACAGAGCATTTGTTTTTAGATGGGGTCAGTGACCCCCATTTGAAAGCTGGAAAGACTCAGTAGAAGAAGGCAAATAATACAAAAACTAGAAAAAAAAGAAAAAATTAAGACCAATTGAAAAGTTCCTTAGAATTAGCCATTCTATAACATACTAAAAGTTAACTTAAAGGTGAACCAACCCTTTAAGTTCATAGTAGAAAATATGTGATTAGAAACATTATCTCGTTGCATATTTTTACCTTTTTTGCCATTTATATGGGATCAAGAATGTTTGTAACAAGAAATGCACTTGTGCCAGTCAGGAAGCAATGCGACTAGACAAAGCTTTTTGTGTTGTTGAAAAGACCATCTTTAGCCCATGTTAAAGAACAAACAGTCCCTATTCTTATGATGGTATCCTTTAATTGCCAGCACAGTATAGGTATTGGATCCATTATCCAGAAACCGTTATCCAGAAAGCACCTAATTACGGAGAGTCTGTCTCCCATAGACTCCAGAATAGTTACATACAGACACACACACAAATAACAATACACATATAAAATCAAAATCAAATAATCCAAATTTTTAAAAATGATTCCTTTTTTCTCTGTAATAATAAATATTGGAAGCTAAACCAGCCTATTGGGGTTATTTAATGGTTACATGATTTTCTAGAAGACTTAAGGTAGGATGATTTAAATCACGAAATAGATTTGTTATCTGGAAAACTCCAGGTCTTATAAATAATGTAATTTTCTATTTCCCCAGGAGCGCTGCGAGTTGAAGTGAAAACGTGCCGCGTGATTGTACGGAGACATTGTTCTACCTCCTAATTTGCCAGCACAACTATTTTCCCGAAAAGTGACTTGCCTCTCTTCTCATATGTTTTTACTTACTCGTATTGTTCTTGGGAACTCACAACACACAAGGACTGCGCTGCAGTTTCTCACCCACAATAGGAGACACACTCCTACCTTCTAGTGATAAAAAACAAAGCAGATGGAATAATAATTAAAAACAAGCTAAGCACAAACTTCCAAGCTGCTTAATCCCCAATGGGTGGGTTATATCCGTGGTCAAAGATCTAAAGTAAGTTATGAACCCGCTAAATTGAAACCAAAGTTCCCCAAGAGCCATTGTTAATAACTGCAATGTTTCCTACTGAATACAGTCAGAGCTTTCTTATAAACTCAAGTATTTGCACATTTCATGATACACATTGCATTTTCAAATCCAACATTTAGAGACTTTAGCTCTCACGAAGGAATTATGGGGAAATGACTACATTAGTATCTATGGCCAACTTGGCATCCAATACTACCAGTTTGATAGTGTTAATAAAACCTTAATATTTAGAACCATAAATCCTGACTTATAGCAAACTTTTTCAGTCTATAGTTTTCATCATTCAAGATATCAAACATGGCTTCTAAGTGGTAGGACTTGGATAGCAACCCAATAGAAGAACCTGAGAGGTTAGGGTGAGGTCAAAGAATGCAACCAATACTCTGAAAATGCTAGATAAAACTTTAGAGCGCAATTGTGTCCACTTTGACGCATCAGAAGCAATTGTACTGAAGGAAACTGGGAAGGTGGCCACGATTACTTTGGCATTATTAACATTACGGGGGTTATTATGTTTTCTGGTTGGAGTTTTAAAGGTGAAAAACTATTTTTTCTTCAAAGAAAACATTTTTCATGATTTATTAAACAATGATGCTGTAAAAAGTCAGAATAAAAAAGTACTCCATCTCAAACCTGCCGAGGTCATGTAGAAGTCAGTGGCAGATGTCCCATTTACAATTGGAAGATATCATGATTTTCTCTGGAATTTGTACAGTAATTTGTGGTTCTCAGGTGATAATCCCACAAAATAATCTTCAAGATTTTATTGAGCCTTTTCCTACACCAGATTTTTTTGAGTAAATGTATTGATAAATACAGGGGCGCGCCACCAACGAGGCGAGTTGAGAAACTCGCCTCAGGCGGCACGCCGGAGAGGTTTCCAGGGGCGGCAAAAAGCCGCTCCTGGTACCTTTAAGAACCGGATTTCTGTTTTTTAAACCGGAAATTCGGCTTTACTAATGCGAGAGAGCGCAATTGCGCTCTCCGCATTAGAGTTCCTGCCTCCCCTCCCGACTGGTAAACCGGGGAGGGGGGGCGGCATTGCAGGAGCCGCCTCAGGCGGCATTTTCCCTTGAATCGGCGCTGGATAAATACGGTAAAAATGTGCCCAGGAGTTTGGTGTGTTTTTTTTTTAGAAAATAGTGAGAAATGTTTGGATTTTAGTAAATAACCCGTATAGGTAAAATACATGAGCACAATTAACTGCAATAAAAGGCCTCAATTGAATATTTTTGCACACTGTGTGGTACATTTGAAGAATGGACGTAGGCCTCTCTACTCCTTTTTAGAGCTCTGAGACCTACAGCATACCCTTCGAATTGCCTTAGGCAAAATCGATCTAAGAGTGCCAGGATGGGGGAGGCATATAGGTGCCCCTCACTCTCCCCTAACTTGGGTCAAACAGATGCGTAAATTAAGGAGTGGCGGGAGGTGCAGCGCTCTGTCCATACACCCCTTATCAGTGGATCTCTGTGGTATAGTAAATGACCCCTATGGTAATTTGCATCTGAAATTTCACTTTTCATACTGCACTTGCATTTCTTAAATTACCCCTAGTATGTTTCTAAATTCTGAAATTCTCTCTGGGCAGAGACCTGCTTGTTAGCATGATTTTTATATAAATATATTAAACTGCTAAATCAGTCAGTGCCCCACTGGGCCCATTATACCTCCTGGTCCCCTGCAGTTGCAATTGCAAAGTTTCATTCTATATTTACACCCCTATTCTGAGCCATAAAGCCAATCTTGCACATAGCTATATATCTAGCTGGCGATATTCATTCGAGCATCTCAGGGCTCAGGAGAAGAGACAGCTTGGAAAGGTCCTGACTGATGTTGCATCTTGATGTCAGAGCTAGGCAGAGCTAATTAAATAATCCCTACTCTTCTTCCCCATACTTTTCCTTTAAACAAGTCTATAGAGACAGAAAGGCAGACAGATTTTCCATGAAGCATAAAAGAAGTATAATTAAAGTGTATTAAGCTCCTGCTTTTTCTGTTTCTCCCACAAAAGGCAAATTATAATTATGTTTAGGTGGATATTAAACAAAAATACAAATTTCTTACTCTGTGCAGACTCTAGTTAAAGCCATAGTTTCATATATGATGGATATATATTCTACATATTGACTGCCTGTTATGTTTGACAGGCCAAACTTTTGATTTTACTATTATAATTTGTGTTATGTTTGAAGACTGCTACAGTTAAAGCAGACCTGTCACCTACACATAAAAAGCTGCATAATGAAAGTCCTTTGCAAATCAAACATGGAACCAAAATTATTTTTTTCATTAAAACGATACCTGTTATAAAGGTGTTTAAATATCTGAGCTGTCAATCATATATTGCCTGCCCCGCCTCTATGGTAGAGGTGGGGCAGCCAATTACTTTCACTTTCCATTCAGCACTTCCTACATGTCACTGCTCTCCCCACATTTCCCCTTCCCTCCTCAGGCTCTATACTTGTGTAGGGCATTGCACATGAGCCTAAGGTCCTCCATTCTGGTGTATACACAAGATTTTGGGGTGATACACAATTATAACAGCATTCAAAAAATGGCTCCTGTCTGTGTGCTGTGATTGTATAATTCCAAGACTGAAGGAAACAACATTTAAATAATAAATATAGTGTAAGTAAAGTTTATTTTGCTCAACTAACATGATATTGGGAATTTCTTGGGGTGACATGTGAGCAGGTATAGGGCAATGGGAAGACAAAGACTAGGGTGGCCCAGGGACATTGTCCTCTTGCATGTGTCTTGATGCCAGGTGTCTTTGCACCTATTTTAGGTTTTCAATTAATAATGGATGGAGGGCACACCAAAAACGTTCAATTCAAATTAGTGAGAGGTGCAGAAACAAATGTTACCCCTACCTCAGGTAACCCATATCACTGATTCATTAGCATGTTTGCACACTCAAAACAAAAACAATTTGGCAAAAAGGGTGGTTTAAAAATCTATTTTTACTCTTTGTTCAAGAAAAACATTTTACACAGACAATGCCTTACAAAACATGGCATAATTTAGACAATGTTAAAAAGTAGCATAGAATATCAACCACCCATTAGTTAAATGCAACAAGCAAGAAATCAACAAGGGAGCGAATACACCTACCAGAAAAATGAGAATGGCCCCAACGTTTCGGCACCAAGGCCTTTGTCAAGGGGATTCTGATGCTTACCAAGTTCACTAGAGGTATAAATACCCTGTTCAATCACCAGCTGGACGCTTCGTTCGCGCGCTACCTACACTTCCGGTATACGTGACGTCACTTCCGCCTACGTCACTTCCGCCGATGAGTCATCAGGTTTGGTGACGTGGCGCTATACTGCGCGTATTCAAGGAGGAGGCACACGCATTTGTTTGTACTGTTACTAGGCAACTTCCTCTACATGTGCCATTATTTGTTTACATTCATGGATGGAGCATGCGCACCAGTTAGCCTCGTTGCTAAACAACTTCCTATATCTGTGACCCTATTGTTTACATTACCCCAAACATATACACAAATATAGCGTCCAGAAAATTTACAGATCAGAAAAGGAACAAAATATATCTTATAGCAATACAGTTCATATGGCTTTGAAAAGTGCAATAGTGCAAAGGTATGAGCAGTGTTCCATATCATATAATATTATTAAAAAACCTAAAAACATATATATAAATCATGTGACATCTCATATCGTTTTTTCAATTTCATCTAATAACCATATCCATAAGTGAAACTTTTAAGTTTAAAAATAATATATACTTCATTATATGTTAAAACCTCCAAAGTATACCCCGTGTATCATAAACACATATTTGAATACATCAAATTTTGCCAAATTGTTTTTGTTTTGAGTGTGCAAACATATTTTAGGTTTTCAGCCTGGTCATTCAGTGTTGTTCTTCAGCACTAGTCACTCCAGATATCCTGTTGTAGTTCTATGTTCCTGACCCTCACTTCTGCTGATATTTCCGTTTGACCTGAGCCTGTTCTTTGTCCTTGATCCTTGCTCTCTACCCCTGATTTTACCTCTCTTGACTAACGGTATTTGCTGTCCATCCTGACCTGTTTGACTTAGATATTGTCTTCCTGAATTAACTGCACTCCTGTTTATCCTCACTTCACAAACTCCTGTCCCTAGGGGCCTCTGTGTTGTGGAAATTGAAGGTGTAGCCATTTTCAACTGCCTGGAACTTTCGTTTGCATTGCAACAGATCAATAAATATTAGAGTTCAGATTGTGGCTTGTACATTTTTGAAGTGTTTTGTGAAAGCTTGTTCTGCTGCTTTATACTTTTTCCATTAGGATGACTGACTTATATGTCATAACATTTGGAAGTTATCTTGTGCATCAGTTGGTCATAGTGTACATAGCCGGAAACTCAACATAGACATATCCAAAGCCAATTATTGGGGCAGGTTTATAAACCACCAGCTATAATTAAAATAAGTGCAGCCCCACAGTTTAGTTTGTAGTTATTAGTGATGGGCGAATAAATTCGGCAGGTGTAAATTTCCATGCTTCACCACCAGCGAATAAATTCGCAAAACCGATATGAAAGTTCCCTAGTGAAAAAACATTGTTGTGCATCAAAATTATTCAGACGCCCATTGGCTTTAATGCATTTGGCCAAAATAGGGGCGCGTAAAACAATTGTTGCAGGTGTCAAAACTGATGCGCGTCAAAATAATTTTGATGCCCGTTGACCTCAATGGGTTTTGCTGTTTCGCAAATTTCACTGGGATATTTGTAAATTTTTCGCCAAAGCCAAAAGGGACAAATTCACCCATCACTAGTTGTTAGAAATAAATTAACAAAGTGCTGAGAGAACGATATCCAAAGATATTGACATATTTACAAAGAGAAACATATTGCTCATCCAGCATCCAACCAAGGCAGGACATAATGAAATATAGAAGGGGTGTTTTCATCAGGCCCATATCCCATGTAACACAAGAGCCTATTGCTGACACAAACAAAACATTGGCATAAAAAGCTTTTATAATTATATCTACAGTGTCTGGGCATAACTGAACGGAACTAAGAGTGACAGCTCTGTTTAATTCTTAAAGTGCATTCAGCCATTCTCCCTGGCCAGGGAAATGTGTAATTAAATATGTTGTTTAGTAAAGAGAAGTGGCTGTAAATTTAGACATAGGCAGTGTCGGACTGGGACACCAGGGGCCACCAAAAAACCTTAGACCAGGGGCCCACTCTCAGTACTATAATTCTTCCTCTCCTCACTGAACCTCTATTCTCCTAGTCTCTTTTCTTTACATACTATAATCTATGATTCCATCCATTAAGCCTCTTTGTTCTCATAGAAATAGGGAACGGCCATTAAATAGGCCAAATGTTTAGCAGCATGAGGGCCCACTGACACCTGAGCCCACCGGGAGTTTTCCTGGTATCCCAGCTGGCCAGTCTGATACTGCACATAGGAAATGCTTTATCAGCAATAGTAACCAGTACCACTGGTAGTTGATGCTTGGATAGGGTTTCCACCTTTAATGAAAAAAATAACCGACCGATGGGGGGCGGGTACAAAAAGGAGGCAGACCATGATGCAAAAAGGGGCGGGGCTACGCAGCAAGATGCAAAAAGGGGCGGAGCAACATCGCGGCGATGCGAAGAAGACTACAAAAAAGGTACGTTTTGCGCAAATGTGGGCAGGCCGAGGGCTTTTTTTTAAAGGATATTACAAATTACTGGCAACTGCATTGCGGTAAATTTGTAATACCGGCCCCGGCCTTGGCAGGTGTTTTACCGGCTAGGCCGGTAAAATACCGGCCGGGTGGCAACCCTATGCTTGGTCCAATCACAGGTTTGTCATGAACGAGGACATGGCTTCCAAGCAAATACACTGAAAAATCTTTATGCCATTCATAAGATGCCTATGCCTTGTCCACCACTCTCATTGATCATTGAAGTTCTCATCACTCATTTCATTAGTTTAGTAACTAATGTCTAGTAACTAAATAACCCGGTGTCACTCAAGCACAGATGCCCAGCTGCAGTGTTAGTTCTGCTTCCCACTTCCAAATTCCATATCCATCACCAATCAGGACTATTTAGTCTCACTGTTGTGTTAAAGAAAGAAGAGGTATTTTTGTTTGTTTTAGACTTTCAAGCTTTAAACCCCACTTCCCATTTTCATATTCCATAGCCTTCACCAACCAGGACTTTAAAGTCATATTATGGAGTTGAAGAAAGCAGAGATCTGTATTTTGTTTGTAATTTAAATATAATGTATCACTTAAAGTTAACTGACATTGATATTAATTTAGGTAATGGGTATTTTTATTCCCTGGACCCCACTGGCCCACTACAGGCAGTATTTGGCAAAAGGGTTTCACATCAGACCACTGGGCAAATATGGGAAGCCCTTACATCTTGGGTAGCAGTATGGGAATCATTTTATATGTTTTTTATGAATAACACCAAACTGACAAATTATTCATGGCTGACCCTTATTGTTCTTCTTGTTCTTCTTGTTCTTCTTGTTCTTCTTGTTCTTCTTGTTCTTCTTGTTCTTCTTGTTCTTCTTGTTCTTCTTGTTCTTGTTCTTCTTCTTCTTGTTCTTCTTGTTCTTCTTGTTCCATGACCGTGGCAATTTTTAGGAAACCCTCAACATTTAGCTCATACAAATATAGCTCTCTTTCTATTGTTTGAATGTGGTCTTGCCTTTCTAGTATAGTATGAAATGGGGAATGTTTCCTTTTTAAGGGAGCTGTATTTTTATTGAAAACACAGGGCAATGAAATATGCAAGGTGGGGCTAGATAGACAGAGAGGGACATGAATTATAAACAAAGACTATTATAAGCAAGAAATCAGTTACGATGGGAGAGATTTTGTTTGTCATGGAAGAAAAAGAAAGCAGGAGCTGAGGAAGGGAAAATTAAAGTCTATAGTATATTGGATAGAGAAAACTGGTATTTATATCCAACATGTTTATTTATGAATGTGTATTCATGTGCAGGGCTGAATATATTTGAATATAAACTGAACAAAAAGCATATTGTCCTATCTAATGGCTAGCAACAAAAAACTTGTTTAAAAGCAGAGGTTTCCCAAACTATAGGATTATCAGCCGTAGGGGGTATCACCAAGATGTGAATGTTGAGTAGGAGAACCTTGAAGGCCAAATAGTGTAATATCTGAGAGTGAATGATCTCCTAGATCTTCTTGCAGGCCCAGCCTGAAGGCCATTTAGAGGGAGATTTAGAATGAAGTGTATTTGCTACGGTAAAATCTTCATTGGATTGGAATGAGCATGAGCCATGGCAGTACTTCTGCTGCAAACAACTGTTTATTCAACACAAAATGCTTCAGGCCATAAAGGACCCTTTCTTAAGGGAATTATGTGTGTTGGGGGAAAGTTTGTTGTGTGTCTAGATGTATTTGTTACCATAAAACTGGAAAGGAATTGGTACCTTGTTATGAGATAATACAGGGCCATGGGCAAATGCTGGACCAGCAAAGATATCTGGAATACTAAAGATCTGAAAACCTCTGTCTTAAAGGTCATGTATTTATCTGTATATACACAGATCTTGCACCAAGGGATAAAATGCCACATTCATCTCTAGCAGGGATAAACACGGAGGAGGGGGAACAAAGAGGTGTGTAGTAAAATACTAAAAGAAGAAAAGGGCAGGGGGTGCCACAGTCATATTTTGTTATTGAAAGTCATTTTTTATATCCCTCCTTATCCAGTCAGTTTCAAACCTTCTGGTGCCACTGAACAAGAGCCCTAACTATCTCTGCATTAGTCAGGAATGTCTACAGCAGTGATCCCCAACCAGTGGCTCGTGAGCAACATGTTGCTCACCAACTTATTTTATGTTGCTCCCTGTGGCCTCAAACAGGTGCTTATTTTTTAATTACTGGCATGGAGGCAAGTTTTGGTTGTATAAAAACAAGGTGTACTGCCAAACAGAGCCTCCTGTAGGCTGCAAGTCCACAATAGGAGCTACCAAATAGACAATCAAAGTCCTTATTTGATACCCCCAGGAACTTTTTTCATGCTTGTGTTGCTCCCAAACTCTTATTATATTTAAATGTGGCTCACTGGTATAAAAGGTCGGGGATCCCTGGTCTAGAGGAACTAAAGGTGGCCATAGACTCAAAGATCCGCTCGTTTGGCGACATCGCCAAACGAGCGGATCTTTCCCCGATATGCCACTAAACAGCATGGCTATATCGGGGGTAATTCGAACGTTCGGCCGTATGGCCGAACGATCGAATTACGATATGCCAAGGGGCTCCGACGGGTCGGTCGGTTAAAAATCCAACCTTCCCGATCGATATCGTGGCCAGATATCGATCGGGAAGACCCATCGGAAGCCCCCATACAATGGCAGATAAGCTGTCAAATCGGTCCAAACGACCGATATCAGGAGCTTTATCTGCCCGTGTATGGCCACCTTAAGCCACTGATGCTTCTCCAGATGATAAGTAAGGTATGATAAACATGGGCGATGAACTGTGGATGAAGTAAGGTCTCTTTTAGTACACTGGGTAGAACACTGGATCCTTTGGGTGAGTCTGGTCTATTCAGATAAGTCAACATCCCCTATATTAATAAGCCTTACTGGCCAAACAAAGGTGTGCCACTTAGTATACATATATGTGGAGACCACCAGGGAAGCTGGCTGATAAAAAGAAGTGCTCTCACCCTAGGTAAAAAGTTTTCGAAAATAATTGTATTCCAGGAAAAACATCCACTTAAATCAGAAACTGTTTACAATGTTGATGATTATTTTCCCATGCCAAAATCTGGTCAACCCAGAAAGCGGATAGTGTGGGAAAGTAAGATACAAGAACACCCAAGGCTTATTAACATAACCTCCACTACCCCAGCCATAATCATCCCGCTACCACAGAATTTTTTTAAATTCAGCCCAAAGTTCCTAATTAAAGGCTTATTAAAGCATTCACAATGAAAGCACTCATTATGTGAGCAATGCGCTTACATTGGTCTAGTAATTTACCAGACAGTTATATTCATTTTTAGAAAACAACACTATATTTTCCGCACATTTCCTTGCCGTTCTGAGGAAGTCTTCATGTTCCGCGGCTCTTGTGAGATTGCAGTAATTACATGATCTGTTTTTATCTCTCTTTTAATTGTTTACATTTGTCACACAGGCGTTTGACAGGGAAACCTTTTAAATGGAGTAAACAGTTTCTGTGCAAATTCTGTTGATTTGTTCAACGTCTTATTAAATGATTTTGTTTCCTCTTGTTTACCTGGGTGCGCGGGAAATGTTTGGTTCTAGACAGATGCCTCATTTATTATTTCTACAGTACATGTAAAGTATGGAAATAATAGGTACCACTGCACTTATTATTATTAAACCAGTGGTGTAAGGTTAGGGGGCTGGGCCCCCATCAGAAAATAAAACATTTAAATGCCCCATTGGCTCACTTGTGGAGCTGGTGGGGGGCATGGCGGGGGAACTGGAACAATACAATAGACCCCACACGCCTCTGTGCTGTGGGATCAGCTCTCTACAACCACTTGGGCCCCTCTCCGGTCCCCCCTATAATCTATAGGCCACAGCATTAAAAATTATGAGCATCATTGTAGGAAGTCACAAAGAGTAAAACTGACAGTTGGCCAAGTTAGATTTCATCATGGTTGATGAGCAAATCAGTTGAATTTTGGATTTCAAGTCCAGTGCAAGCTGCAGCCACACGCAACATCAGACTGGCCTTACAAAGTTCCAGAAGAACTTCCCATGGACCCAGGTTTTAGTGGGCTCCAGTCAAGGACAATTTCCATTAGCATTTTTTATTTCCACTATAGGACAATATAACAAGTAACATTTAGCACCATCTACATGTGATTATTGTGAGAATGGGCCCTTGTCAGGACCTCTAGCAGGCCCAAGGAGGCTTAATCTGTTTCTGAGAGCAGCTAACTCTACCAGCAGTATTTGGAGCCAAGTGATGCCACCACTGAAGGTACGCTGTTATCAACAGTGTCTTAGTAATTCAGCTGGACCCAGCACAAACAATATATAGAAAGCGTTTAATGTGGGTCAGTCTGATTTGGATCTCTCTATTTAGCTTCTGGTGTCTGACCCAGTTGAATCTGTTCCAGAGAGCCTGGGTAGACCAAGGCCCAATAAAGCTTTTCTGCCCTAGAGGGACCAGTAACTTTAGTGATAAGTCTGGGAGCAAGGACCCTGTGAATGAGGTCAGCCAGTGACAGGGTAATTCCTTTCATAGTAATCTCTAGGTGAGTGAGATAGAGGGTTAAACAGCATGAGCAGCCTGTGCTCCAACCAGGATTGTAGTAGGGAGTAGCTCTCCCCTGGCCTCCGAGTCTGCCTATAGTGAAGGGACCACAGCTGGATAGGGAATAAGGCTTTAGATTTATTCTCCCAGATCATTCCTCTGTATGGGATCCGGACCACACCTGGTCATTCCATCATAGAGGTGCACCTTCACTACCCTAACTGCTTCCACATGGTGTCACATCTTGCTGTCTCTTCCTAACTGTCCTGGCATTTTAACATCTTGTCATCCATTGCCTCTATGGATTATGAGTATTAACACTGTGGATCACACACCTCCTGGTGTCCTTTATTTAAATTTTAACCATAGTAACATATGATAGTTGTAGTTCAACTACACCAGTCCTTCATACCTTCCACCTAGCAAAGGTCCTGCCCTGTGTGTGTTAGAAAAGAATTTCGCCAGGACACAGGATTTTAGGCTGCAGGGCAAGCCCTTGCAATTTTTTAATGCAGTGCAGGTGCAACGTTTCGGGGTCACGCTCCTTTGTCAAGCATTGACAAAGGGGCGCAAGGGCTGCAAGGGCTTGCCCTGCAGCCTAAAATCCTGTGTGCCGGTGATATTCTTTTCTATGAGGTGGCCGATGCCTCTATCGTTGTGCACCAGGTGATCATTTCAGGAAGGGTGGTGTCGGTGTGCGGTTGACCATTTCTTGGCTGTGTGTGTTAGAGTCAAGTGTAACCCTTGCTCTACTTATTAGCTGGACATAACCTATTTTAGCCCAAAAAACCGTTACACAAAGGATATATAGTACATAGTAGCCTTTTTATTTAGGTTAATGGCACACAGGGCTACTTCTGCCACTTTGAGTGGTTGTGTATTTAAGTAGCCACAAACAAAATTTTCAAACATGTGTAATTGCCCACTGACATGTATTAAAATACATGCTGGATTCCCAGCAGCTGTTGTCTGACAAAATACGATGCCTGGGTTAGTGTCTAATTTATCCACTGGAGTCCAATTAAACATGCCACTGAGATTTTTAAAGCAATGGCACACTGAAGAGTTCCAGCATTATGTTTTCTGCAAGTTAAAAACACAGTATCCAACTGCCTGGAATCACCATCAATGGCTTCCCTTCCCCGCCGATATGTATCACAGTTTTCATGCAATTTTGCATAAACATGCACTTGTCCTTGGTTTCGGGCAAAAAAACTATTTGAAAATAGTCTGTATTTCTCTGTGACATACTTAACCCTCCTATGGGATTCCACTGGTAATGATCCACTGCATGGCCCGCATTCGATTATATATGTGCCTCTTTTGGCTTTATTATCAAATATATAAGCATGACACCATTGTCTACCTAATTCTCCTTCGATTTAGCCCAGATGTTTCAGACTGATTGTAGCCAGAACAGGATGTGGATATAATACAGAATAAACCATATGTAAACTTCTTCCCCACCCAACTCCCTTTATGCTTGAAGACTGAATTATTTCCAGAGTTTGTGATACTAACGCTAAGTCATTTCTGCAGCTTCTTTTGAAAGTGACCAAGTCTCCTGCTGAGCATTCATTAAAGCCCTCCAATTAAGCACACCAGACAATCCCATCTGAATCTCCATGATATTAATTTACCCCCAACAGACTTTTAAATAAACATGTTCTCAATGTCTGCTTCCCCAATGTCCATAAGGGTGGTGGAAACGTGGCTACTGGGGAAGATTAGTCGCCCAGGTGACTAATCTTGCTAAATGCCTTCCGGCCAACTAGAATGTAAATCGTGGGCAGGATGACACTCGGATCGATTCGGCTTACCGAAGTCGCCCGAAATTTCTTCGTGAGGCAAAGTCGGGTGTCTACAGAAAATGAAGCATTCTGACTGCCATCCCGCCGCCGATTTACATTCAAGCTGGTGGAAAGACATTTAGGGGAGAATAGAAGAGGTGATTTGTCGATGGGCGACTAATCTTCACCAAAAGCCACGTCTGCCACCACTCTAAAGGCCTCCATTATCCATTTGTTCTCTTTAGTCTGTCAACAGACCCTGTATCTACTCATTTTGTTGCCCCACACAGCATTGTATCCTACCATCAGATGTTGCCAAGTTGTACCTTTTGACCTTCGGTAGCATACCACAACTCACATGGCAGCTTTAATCTCAGCAGATAATAAAAATGCACCACATGTGTCTCATCACACTAAAATACTACAAGGAATCCTCATGTTAGTTCTTTCAACAGAGACTGGTATGCCAAGATAAAGGTATGAGAAGATTTCAGAAAATGCATAAATATTAATATCCCAGTCATTTATTATAGCTCTAGTGATGACTATTAGATTAGAGAAAAGCTCTTGTGATTTATTTCACCCCCACCCACCCACAGAACCTCTTTCCACATCACTGGAGACTTGCTCCTACATTGTACACGGTAAAGCATTACACCACCCCACAAACCTGTCTACAAAAGATTCTATGAAGTGTTTCTGCCTGACAACTTGAACTTTTCTTTCCAGTATATCTAGTATAGGTCAATCTAAAAACAACTGGACTTGCTGAGTAATCAATAAAGACGTTTCACTACTCATCCGAGCAGCTTCTTCAGTTCAACTGACTGGTGTGGGAAGTTTTCGGCATATAAACTCTTCCACTAATCCATTTATAATGGCACATTGTAACTTCTTCAAAGAGGTGAAACCGACTCACTGGTTCAGGTATGTGGATGATACTTGGGTTAAAATCAGATCCAATGAAGTGGCGGCCTTTACAGAACACATTAACTCAGTGGACAATAACATCAAGTTCACAAGGGAAGATGTCCACGAGAACAAACTTGCTTTTTTGGACTGTTTGATATGTATCCAAGAGGGGGGTAACTTGAAGACGGAATTATACAGGAAACCCACTCATACGGATCAATATCTGTTGTTTGATTCCCACCATCCGCTGGAACACAAACTGGGTGTCATTCGAACCCTGCACCACCGGGCGGAATGTGTGGCAACTGATACAGAGTCCAAAGACAAAGAACAAAAAAAAACATCTCAGAGGAGCTTTGAAAGCATGTGGCTACCCAGACTGGGCCTTTATCAAAACAGCAGCAACCAAGCCCAACAGGAACACCAATAGAAATAACCGCCCGGAGACACATAGTAGGCGAAACATAGTCATCCCATATGTAGCTGAAGTGTCAGAGAAACTCAGGAGGATTTTCAACAAACACCATGTCCCTGTGTTTTTCAAACCTAGCAGCACACTGAGACAAAAACTGGTACACCCAAAGGATCAAACACCAAAAGAAAAACAAAGCAATGTGTATACGGAGTCCAGTGTAGTGAGGAATGCACAGATCTATACATTGGGGAGACAAAACAACTGCTCTCCAAGCGAATGGCTCAGCATAGGAGGGCGAACTCTACAGGGCAAAACTCAGCTGTCTTTCTACACTTAAAAGACAAGGGACACTCCTTTGAAGATAGCAAGGTCCAAATCCTGGATAAAGAAGACCGCTGGTTTGAACGAGGCGTGAAAGAGGCGATTCATGTCAAGGTGGAGAGACCATCTCTGAACAGAGGCGGGGGCCTTCGACACCACCTGTCTGCTACATACAATGCTGTTCTAACATCTGTACCCCGGCGGATTCAGAACACTTCACACATCCATTCATGCAACTCTCACAAGTAACACCTGTATCTAGGAGTTGCATGACACATTGGATAATCCTATCACAACTACACAGAATCAACACCTCTGTGAGTTTTTTCAGATGTCACCTCTTTGAAGAAGTTACAATGTGCCATTGTAAATGGATTAGTGGAAGAGTTTATATGCCGGAAACTTCCCACACCAGTCAGTTGTACTGAAGAAGCTGCTCAGATGAGAAGTGAAACGTCTTCATTGATTACTCAGCAAGTCCATTTGTTTTTAGATTGACCTATACTAGATATACCATGACCTGGATGAATGAAAATCTTCATAGTCATTTTCTTTCCAGTAAACTTCTGAATTTTACTTCCTTTATCAGACCCCTCTGACAGAAGACATCTTCCACGGACCTTGGGGGACTTTCGGAGATTCCTCCAGAACCAGTACAGGAGTCACACACAGGACCCCACTTGGTTTCACCACTCACATCATTTCTTATTAGAAAGTGAACAAAGAGGAATGGTGTATTTGCTGTGAATATGGAAGCGATGCCCTGTAAAGCAGAATTCTACATGTTTTTGTTTGATCGGATAGTAAACTGAACCTTAGGGAGTAGTATAGGAAGAGACAACACTACAGTTCTTTTATGTTGGTATTTCTAACCTGGCCAATAGATATACAGTAGGTCCATTTTTCATGTGCATATAGACTGGGCAGCCCATTTAAAAGGCCCCATACATGGGCCAATAAGCTGAGGTTCTGGGGGTTGAAGTTGCCAGTTGTCATTGGCCTTCAGCCACTTAAGTTAAGGTAAGAAGGGCACTATTTTTATAAAGCTGGTGAACATGGGCCAGGCACAGCGTTGGATTGGGGCAGTCTGGGCCCAACATGCTGCCCCCCATAGCCCCCTTGCCCCAGCCACAAATCTGTCTTCCCCCCACCACCACTACCAGAGCATCCTTCTTCATGCGACTGTGATCGGGTGGGGGAAATCAAGAAGGGGCTCAGACCAGAAGCTCCTCTGCTGGCTGTGAGGAATAGGTATGGGCCTGCAGAGCCCACCAGGTTTGCTTCCAGTCAAACCGGCCCAGTCTGATCCTGGCCAGGCACTATTTCTTGTGAACATAGGGGGGTAATTTATAAACAGTGTCAAAATTTGCTCCTGGGCTTTAACCTATGGCAACCAATTAGTTTTCAGTGTTCAAACTGCAGCTGACTGAAAACTTGAAACAAAAATAAGCCAAAAAAACCAAAATAAGGCCCCTAATAAGAAAACCCCCTACCCTACATAATCCACCCTCCCTGCCCCCCCCCCCCAGCCTAGGTGTTAACTCCTGTAATTGCCCCTAATTCTTTACTAATTCAGCCCAGCGGAGCTCACGATCTTCGATCTTCTTCGGTAAGTGAGCGCCGTATCGGCGCATGCACAGTTGGAGCAGTCTACCAGATCATGACAACTGCGCATGCACCAAAAGTGACGGAAATTGCCGAAGGGAAGGAAGAAGACCTGAAGAAGACCGAAGAGCCGGAAGATGGTGCCCGTGAGCGCCGCTGCGCTGAATCTGCAACGAGAAGTGAGTAAAGAATTAGGGGCAATTAACAGGCATTAACACCTAGGCTGGGGGGGGAGCAGGGAGGGGGGACTATGTAGGGTAGGGGGTAGTGATTTTTATTAGTAGGGGGGTTTGGTTCCTCTTTAAGCACTGATTGACTGCTATGGATTTCTGCGCAGGTGCTTATTTGCCGAGTGTTTTTAAATGAGGCCCAAGCTGAGTACACTGTTTCTTTATTTGTCCATAAGGAGTACACAAATTTAAACTGCAGTCAAATGTAATGTGGGAAGCGAACCACTGAGGATGACATGGTCCTCATTTGCAGCTATCACTTTAGGCACTTTGATTTTCCGTATTATAAGGGCCTATTTGGAACCAGTCAGGCAGTTCTCAAATGTGAAATTGTGCCACCTACACATGTA
Organism: Xenopus laevis; assembly: GCF_017654675.1. Taxonomy (NCBI): domain Eukaryota; kingdom Metazoa; phylum Chordata; class Amphibia; order Anura; family Pipidae; genus Xenopus; species Xenopus laevis. The sequence goes on from NC_054382.1 coordinate 17,327,066, forward strand.
GCGCGTTCTGTTGTTTGTCATTCAAATGAAGGCGACTAAGTCACTGCTAAAGCTGGCAGGCAAAGGAATTATGTGACGCCTGCTTCCTATCAATAGATCCTTTTACAAGTGTGAATAAAACATGAAATGCATTTGCCATATAGCTCTAGTATCTGGAGATAATGTTTCTTGCTTTGATACAAGATATAATACAAGAAACTGGAAAAAGAAAACTGTTTTTCCAAGCAAAAGATCAACAAGGAGTCAATTGTATGGGACTAAACATGGGCAATAATATATCCATATACTTCTAAGACTGCTACCGATGAACCACAGCTTGTTTTTATTCCCACTAGATAATAATACCGGTATGGGACCTGTTATCCAGAAACCCATTATCCAGACAGCTTTGAATTACAGAAAGGTCATCTCCTATAGACTCCATTTTATTCAAATAATCTAAATTTTAAAAAAACAATTTCCTTTTTCTCTGTAATAATAAAACCGTACCTGGTACTCGATCCAAACTAAGATATAATTAATCTTTATATCTAGGCTGGTATGTGAACTCTTGCACTTGATTACATTTCTCATATAAGGCCTCAGTTAGGGAGTCTTTGGCAAAGTGTAAATAACAAAGAAGCCTATGCACCACCCATCTACTGTCCGTAACTGCCTTATGTAGGCAGCGTTTCATTCACAGTGAGGAGCGACTCGATGATACATTCTAGGACAGTTTAAAAAGCTACAACTCGGGGCAACAAAATCTGCACAGAAGGTGCAAAGGACTTTATACTTCGCTTAAAACGCGGTTGCCACCTGCCCAGTTTTGAATTGGGCAGTCAGGTTTTTACTCTGCTTTAGAAAATAGTATGGCCCGCTCACACCCCCTGGCCTTCAGAAAGTAAACAACTGGTGCATCAGCCGTGAGTGCTAGTGTATATTTGGAACCTCTCTGCTTTGGAAACCCAGAAATAATCTACACGGAGAGTGTACAAAGGGCCACACACGTTCAAACATGAAGCATTGGCAGAGAAGGAAGTGAAGGGGACCAACATCTCCTCGTCATTTCATCATCAGCCAATGCACAATGTACTGGCCAACACGGTACAATCTCACATGCGATTTCCAAATCTCCCTGATTCCCGAACCAACCTCTATCCATAGCACATGGATATCAAGATCGGCTGGCCACCACACGCGTACCAGTAATCATACAATACAGTATTATTGGTATGTGGATGGACTTTGGATCTATCACCACAACGAGCAACTTTCTCTGCACATCTTTATTCTATCTGTGGATAGAAAAGTTGTATGAGTTGAAGGAATACAGGTGGATCTTCTGACAGACCTCATCCTAAGCATGAACATGAAAGTCAACTAATAATGCAAATTTTAATACAAGAGAGTGAAAGCCAGGCCCCTTCATAGGGGGCAAAAATACTGTAGGAGAACTGACAGTATATTAAGAAACTTCAGTCTTCATATTTTTGTGTTCTTGTTGGATTGTAATGTCCAATCTTGAACTCAAGATTTATGATTAGAGATAAGTAGTAAATTGTTGCATCACACCTTGCCCTAACCTGCCACTTGCTTCTAACCAGCCCTGAAGTCTTTAGTTTTTTTTAAAAAAAATTACCTTTTAAAACATGAAAAGTGGGAAGGGGACCTTTAAATTAGGAAACCTATGTGCCTAACCTGTTCTCAGTTTTCTCACCACAATCCCATCCTGTCTGCAACTCTATTTTGGATTCCTTTTATTGTTTAAACTTTAATCTCTATCATTCTCTGAGTTTCTCTGAACATTGTGATTCGAGTAAAGATGCTTGTAAGGATCAGATTTAGTTGGGAACTTTGATTCAACCATCTGACCATGTTGGCTCCTTGAAGGGCAAATCCAACAGGTCATTTATTAAAAATTATGTATTTTGTAGTAACATTGTATTTTTTTTAACTTGAGTTGATCACCTAAGAATTTTCTTCATGCCAAGTGAAAATACTGCAGTATGGTTTGCTTGAGAATAAATTGTCAGGAAACAACCACCCCTCCCCCCAAATATGAAGAAACGAGAAACATTTTTCAGATTAGCTCCATAATTTTCCATTTTTTTGTATTTATAAAATGCCAACATATTCTCCAGTATCCAGCAGTACAGTAGAAGAATGATAACATCTAACATAGACATTACATGAATACTGACCGGTACAAGTAAGGCCCTACTTGTTAGAACTTACCCTTCAGTTGGTAATAATGAAAACTAGTAGAAATGGTTTCATATTAGAGTATTCGATAAACAGTTAAACGGTGCAAGAAATAGTAGCCTGTTCCTCTGGGTTTCCGTGTCTACTGATTATTTATTTATGTCTGTCTTTTATGTTTCTGTCTACTTGTGTTGGCCAGATGTTTTATTTTTTCCAGGTGAAAGCTGCCCTATGCTGCTCTTTAATTCCCCTATTTATAGTTTCCTAATTCATAGCAGTATGCAGTCTGTTGTGGAACATATATTTGGTGTAATATGTATTTGGTGATTTCCGATGTGTTTCAAATATGTTTTAATAGTGATGGCCGAATTTATTCGGCAGGCGTGGATTCGCTGCGAATTCCCGAAATTCACGAAACCGCCGAACTTGGCTTTGGAATGTTCCTAGTAGAAAAGGCATGTTGAAATCAGTGGTGTTAGACCAACATTTCTTAATGCTGCACCCACACACATCTCCCCACTGAGAACCTCAGCCAACATTCCAAATTATTATGGAAAATCCACAAGAAGGTAGATAACACACCCTTGTATTCCTTTGTAAATACAAGGTATGTGTGGAATTCCTGTCCAGATACTGATACAAGAAGTGCAGACAAGGAAATCAAATTCCACTGACTTATCTGTGGTTTCTTCCTCTTTTCTTTAAAAGTCATTGGGGCTCATTTATCAACACTGAACAAATTTGCCCATGTGCAGTTACCTATAGCAACCAATCAGTGATTAGCTTTTTGAAGCCAGCTGCAAGTAGAACAATGAATGCAGCAATTTGATTGGTTACCATGGGTTATTGCCCATGGGCAAATTTGCCCAGTGTTGATAAATGACTCCCATTGGTTCACAGGGGTGTAGGGGGATATATTAATGCAACCACTGTTCTTTTTTTAAGGAATTAATGAATCAGTCGCCTATAATAGTCAGTTTTACCATACTGACCCCAGCTTGGTGCTTATAAATTGAGACATATTGATAAAATCTGTGTCAAATCAAGGTTCATTGGGTTAAAATACACATTATAACCAACATAATCCAGACACCAATTCTAAGATCACAGAGGTAACACTCTTTGCCAAGTTACAAACTGTTTTTGGAAGTAACATCATTACAGGTATGGGATCTGTTATCCAGAAACCTGTTATCCAGAAAGTTCCAAAATATGGGAAGGCCATCTCCCATAGACTCAATTTTAATCAAATGATTCCAAAATGAGTTCTTGTAGTGTATTACCTTGCACTTTGAGTCCTATATTACAACCTCCAACTCAACAAACTATTAACTTGTAAGGGGGGCCCTGGCACCAATGTTTTTAAAAAAAAACTTTTATGGAGGGCCCTGGCGCCAATGTTTTTAATTTAAACTTATAGGGGGGCCCTGGTCTCCAATTATTTTTTTTAACTTGTAGAGGGGCCCTGATCCACCAATTTTTTAAAAAAACTTTTATGGGGGGCCCTGGCGCCACAGTTTTTTTTACTTAAAAAGGGGCCCTCACCATCAATAGCTTTCTATAACTTGTGTGGGTGTGGGGGGTTACCTTTTTTAGCGCTGATGTCTGTGTGGTCTTTTAATTGTGGAGTGGGTGGGATCTGGGGTGCGGCTTGGGTGCTGGGGTGGGTACCGCCCAGGAGGCCCCGAAATTTGGTTGTACGGGGCCCAGTGATCTCTATTGGCCGCGGTGAGGGCACATGTACTTATTTCTGTTGCTATTGGCCTGATTTTTAACCTTTTGACTGTTTAAAATGTGTAGTGGGGCATCTTATAGTAGAATTGCCAAAGCCTCAAAATTTGAATACCGTACATCCATGTATACAGGACTGATTCTGCCATAAGGCAAGATGAGAACCTTGTTTCAGGTAGCAGCGAGTGGCCAGTTACAAGGGGCAACAAAAAGCTGCCTCTTCTAAATTCAAGAGCCGAATTCCAAATTTTTAACCCTGAAATTAGGCTCTACTAGTGCAGAGAGTGCTATTACGCTCATAGCACTAGCGATGCTGCCCTGCCCCTTTGACCTGCTCCAACGCTGATTTTTAAGTGCGGAATGGGAAGGGGGATGGCATCCTCAGAATTGCCCCTGCATGTAGAAACCCCCACTCCCTTTTTTAACAGTTTTTACAGTTAACAGTAATGCAAAAAAGCCATGTAGTGTAAATTTATGGTGACAAAAAATACTTTGGACACAGCAGATAATACAAAATTGTGATACCCACATACAGTCCATTACAGTATAGACCTTTGGATATATAGGATCTGCCAACATTCCATATACTGTAGCTTGTTTTCGTAGTCACTAATAATTCTTTTTCGGAAATGTTGCAGAGATTTCATATTCTAGTACTAAAATGTAGGGAAAAGAAAAAAATGGTTCATCACATATGGATCTTAAAGCACCGGAGATGCTCTACTAAATAGAATTACACGTTACACACAAGAGAACAGTCATCCCGTTATTATTCTTACCATGTACTTTGCAGTGATTGGGGTTGTGTTCTTATGAGCACCCATGTGTAAATCTATTGGGCAAGGATTGAATTCAATAACACTGGGAAAAAACAAGTGTGTCCAACAGACCTTCCCTCCTGAAAACTGATGTTGATCTCCTGGACCACCCCAATTGCGACTTTAGTGAATAAATATAGAGTATGTGAAGAGGGTGAGTGACATTGGCGGGTTGTAACATCTGCTAACCACTGAATATGTGGGCCTCTGAGGTGCCAGCTCCAGTGGGACCTGGAACCCTTAGTCTGACGCTGCGCACTAGCCACCACCTTACAAATGCCTACCTCATCAGACATTGCTTAAGAAGGCAATAATCTTGGCCTCATTTACAGGCCAACCTCGTCAAGTGACGCCATGTTGGCTTCCCAAAATCTGTCCATATATGGGCACCATAAGGCAGGGAGAGTCATGACCGGCGGTTGTACTGTGTATAAGTTGCACAAACTCCAGGCATACAGTGGCACTTTATTGCTGTGGGTGAAACCTTGTATAAGTTAAAGGGCCACAATGATATCATGTGTGTTGGGTGTATTTAAAAATTGCAATACCACAGTTGCTGCTCTAACCATGACATTGCTGCAATGCTATTATACATAAACCTTGGTTAAACTTGTCCACGTTGTCAAGTGGCCATATCCAGAATTATATGCACATAAAATTTACATTTCTTAGCCTAATTCTTAAAGGGATCCTGTCATCGGAAAACATGTTTTTTTCAAAACACATCAGTTAATAGTGCTACTCCAGCTGAATTTCTGCACTGAAATCCATTTCTCAAAAGAGCAAACAGATTTTTTTATATTCAGTTTTGAAATCTGACATGGGGCTAGACATTTTGTCAATTTCCCAGCTGCCCCTGGTCATGTGACTTGTGCTGGCACTTTAGGAGAGAAATGCTTTCTGGCAGGCTGCTGTTTTTCCTTCTCAATGTAACTGAATGTGTCTCAGTGGGACATGGGTTTTTACTATTGAGTGTTGTTCTTAGATCTACCAAGCAGCTGTTATCTTGTGTTAGGGAGCTGTTATCTTGTGTTAGGGAGCTGTTATCTGGTTACCTTCCCATTGTTCTTTTGTTTGGCTGCTGGGGAGGGGGGGGAAGGGAGGGGGGTGATATCACTCCAACTTGCAGTACAGCAGTAAAGAGTGATTGAAGTTTATAAGAGCATAAGTCACATGACTTGGGGCAGCTAGGAAATTGACAAAATTTCTAGCACCATGTCAGATTTCAAAATTGAATATAACAAAATCTGTTTGCTCTTTTGAGAAATGGATTTCAGTGCAGAATTCTGCTGGAGTAGCACTATTAACTGATTCATTTTGAAAAAATTTTTTTTTACCATGACAGTATCCCTTTAAGATCTCCACGACACCAAGTTCTACCCACTGACAGGGCGCAGTGGAAATATAATTTGTTGGACATGGAATAGAATGAAAAATTGTCTGCAGCTGCAAGGTAAATAAAAGGGGGAAGTATGAGCGCCTGAATTAGAAAATAGTACCTAAACAATTCAAGGAACTTATGAAAGGAAATTGCAAAAATAAAGGTAGATTTAGTTTCTTGCATTGTGGATTGACACAATTTAATTCATTAAACATATTAACATAACAGATTTTGTAAACAATAGAATTGTAATCTTTTTACTACAAATCTGCATTTTCTACATATCCTTCTGCTAATTGGCTACAATCAATATTTCACAGTGTCTTTATCAACCATTAGAGCATCCCTTACAGTACAGGAAAACTCTGCTCTAAAGAAACATATTCCAGAAAATTGATCGCTCCCAGGCTGAGAATCAGTTAATTTAGGGTGGCCATACACGGGCCGATAAAAGCTGCCGACAGACCAAGTTGGCAGCATATTGGCCCTGCATGGGGCCCCCCGACGGGCTTCTCCGATCAAGATCTGGCCGAAAGTCAGCCAGATCTCGATCGGATGGGACAAAAAATCCCGTTGGATCGCGGCCGCATCTGTGCGTTGATGCGGTCCCGTGATCCGACCGCCAGTTCCCGTTCGTTAGGCTATCGGAGAGAGATCCGCTCGTTTGGCGACATCTCTCCGTGTATGGCCACCTTTAGAGGGGCAATATACCCCCTTGTTCAACATGAGTCATTGAAGAGTGCTTGTGCTGAACATACTTTTTGCCTATTGTTTTAATTTTAAAAAAATATGTTTTTTGTTACTTCTTGAGCTAATAAGGGAGAAACAGGGAGATTTTAATTTATTTCACTCAACTTCCTGGTTCTTTCAAGTAACTGTGAGGAAGATAATCAGATTAACTTTTACTGGCTAATTCTCAGATCCATTTAATTTTGAGCATTTATCCTAAAGTTCAAACAGAATATAACATTCCATACAAGACTTGAAGATGCTTCTTACCCAATGTGGGCCTTGGGATGGTCCTTGAAATATTTTTTTTGGATTCTATCCTTTAGCCTAGAGCAGGGATCCCCAACCAGTAGCTCGTGAGCAACATGTTGCTCTCCAACCCCTTGGATGTTGCTCCCAGTGGCCTCAAAGCAGGTGCTTATTTTTAATTCCAGGCTTGGAGGCAAGTTTTGGCTGCATTACAACCAGGTGTACTGCCAAACAGAGCCTCAATGACAATCCACATAGGGGCTACTAAATGGCCAATCACAGCCTGTATTTGGCACTCCAAGAACATTTTTCATGCTAGTGTTGCTCCCCATCTCCTTTAACTTCTGAATGTTGCTCACGGGTTCTAAAGGTTGGGGATCCCTGGCCTAGAGCATGGCCGGAAACCAGTTGGCCATGTATATCAGTCATAATCAGAAGTCCAGCCACAAGGAATTGCAAGGAAACTCTTGTCCAGCTCAAGAGGCTGTTGGACAGACTGGGAAGTAAAATAGAGAGGGAGAGGATCCTATAGCTCTTGGAGTTTATTCCTGATGCTACCATAGGTGCTGCTACATCTAATGCACAGGAGGTGAGCAGATGCACAAGAGCTGAAGAATGTCACCTCTACTTTAATCACCTCAATACATTTTTTCTGTTTATTAGCAATGGAAAACCCTTAGAAAATAAACTGGTTCACAGGAGATACAAGATGAAGCCAGTAAGTTTAAAGCCTTGGATCATGCAGCACATGAGAGCTCTCAGTGAATGATTATAAGACTGGCGAATGTCAGATGTTTCCAGATGTGATCCTGACTAAAAAGCCTTTCAGAGGATTAAGCACATTCTATTAAAAAAGCAGAATGAGTGAATGCATATGGTCACTGAGACAATTCCCAGTACACTGCCTTAAGATATATCAAAATCCATATTCAGACTTGCCTTCCTTTATTATAGAACTGAAGTTCACCATTATTTTCCCTTTGCTTGATTTGGTGACTGTCATGTCTCGCTTCCCTTTGCTTCAGGCAAGATCCATGTGTTCATCGGTACAAATTGCCCAAAACACCTTCTTACTTCACTTGTAGTTCCAGTTCATCTTGGGGCCAGGCAGGTGTGGGGAGTCACCTCTGTACTCTCATAAACAATAAAATCAAAGTTAAGCTCCATAGGGTGGTAGGTAACTTCTGAAGGTGTCTGTTTTCTACTCAGGGTCTCACAGCATGGACTTATCTGGGGTAGCATAGTGAGGAGCAAAGCTGTATTAATAGAATGCATGCAATGTTGAATTGGTAGGGTAGACGATGGCTCCTGTGGCATCACTGATAATTTCAGAAGATCCATACAACAACAAGGTGAACCTCAAAAATATGCAGAACTGCCCATCTCCAGTGTAGTTCAGGGTACAATGTTGGCTGGAGCTCAACATTTCTCCAAAAGCAAAATAAGCTTTCAGAGGAAACCCAACCTGCAATTTTTTGCCATTGTGAGAATTGGCTGCACTCTGGTACCTACCTGTAAAGAACTTACCCTGGTGGTCTAGCAGCAGCGGGGTCCACGCCACGTCCTCGGCGTGGACGCCCGTCGCGCTGCTTCCTTCTCCTGTGCCCGCTTCCTCTAGGGTGCGCGCCGCGCGCACATTGGTTATTTAAAGTCGCACTGGCGTCATCACGCCAGCGCGCAATTGGCGCGAAATTCAAAGGTATATAAAGCACATTTAGATTACAGGACCTTGCCCATTGTTAGGTTCAATTAGCTTGTTCCTCGGTGTTTATTGTGATTCCTGTCTTGATATACTGTGTTTGACCCTTGCCTGCCTGCTACTACTCTGACCTCTCCGATCATGACCTTGCCTGCCTGAAACTACATTGTTCTCTCCAATCCTGAAACCTTGCCTGTTCTCCGACTATTCTATGATCTCTAATCCTGATTCTGGCCTGTCTGACTATTCTAACTGCTTGTGCTGGCCCGGCCTGCCTGTTCCTGGTGGCTTCCTATCTTCCAGCATCCTTGTAAACAGTCGTGCCCCATTGCCTGCCAGAACTTACGCCTTGCACCTCTCGTTAAGTCCAGGTGGCATCTGAGTAAGCCGAGGGCTCCTCCCGAGGCCAAAGGTGGTAACTTAACTGGGGAAGTACGAGCCGAGACCAGGGTGCTTGGCATCTGTTCTGGTGTAGGGTGCCGACCGTGACACTACCAAAATGGGAACCTTTCTAACTACGTTCACAATCAGCAGCTTTGCTCTGACCTCAGCTTCCCAGGGCATGTTCATATTTCAATATTATTGTCATTCACAGAAAGAGAAAGCAATAACCTGGGAAAGTGAAGGTAATTTCAATAAAACCTAACAGGATCCAGATGCAGCAATAAAGCTTTAGTCCATCAAAGCTAAAATGTGGAAACACACAGAGGGGATTTTAGTACATCAGGTAAAAGGGTGGTAAAAATCATATTATCTAGATAATCTTCATAAATACTGTGCAATGATCTCCAGGTCTTCAGCACAACTGGCCGAGACATGACTGGGGAACACTTAATGCAAGCTGAGCTTCCATACCTTATTGTTGCCCATTTGTCAGAGTTGGAGTGAGTGAGTGAGACAGGCATCACTATGTTTGTTAGGAGCCAGGTATTCCAACTTTACCAGTTATCTCCTGGGATGTTGTTCGCAAAAGGGTATGGCTACCATATTTTTTAAGATCTCCTATTGACCCACTATATTTGGTGTCTATGGAAGAGCTTGATGAGTTGGGGGCATGTCCTAACATTCATTCCTCCAGCCACAGTTTAGACCTTCAGCCATTGCACAGGGAAAGATAAACTGCAGTTCCCTGTCAGGTCTGCCAAGCTTGCATGCCAACAAGAAGGGGGATCCTGCAATGCAAAGTGCTGAAAACAGGTAGAAGAGGTGGAATGGCTTGCTAATGTCTTGCTAATATGATTTTAGGGGGAAATGTATGTGATGCACAAAGGAAAGCTGTTAAAAGCACATTCCTTGCAATTTTAGAGTTGAATAATGCTTTGGTATGGGATCCGTTATCCAGAAATCAGTTATCCATAAAGATCCAATTTATGTAAAGGCCATCTTCCATAGACTACATTTTAATCAAATAAATAAAAAAATGTCAACATTATTTCCTTTTTCTCTGTAGTAATAAAACAGTACCTTGCACTTTATTCCAACTAAGATATAATTAATCCTTATTTTAGGCAAAATCAGTCTATTGGGTATATTTAATGTTTATGTGATTTTCTAGTAGACTTAAGGTATAAAGATCCAAATTACTGAAAGATCCATTACCTGGAAAACCCCAGGTCCCGAGCATTCTGGATAAGAGGTCCCATAACGGTACTTGATCCCAACTGAGATATAATTCATGCTTATTGGAGGCAAAATAACCCAATTGGGTTTATTTAATATTAAATATTTAAATTATATAATTCTTTAAGAAGAGTTGAGGCATAAAGATCCAAATTACAGAAAGATCACTCATCCAGAAAACCAAAGTATTCTGGGTAATAGGTCCCATAACTGTACTTATTTTTATACTATTTGTTCACTTTAAGAAGCGATACAGTCCCTTTAGGGCAATGACAGACAGAGGGATTCAGGACTGTTATATTTTTTGAGCAATTGTCTGATCTGCACTTGTGGGTCCAGGTTATTGCCACTGAAATAAAGGCGAACCTATGGCCCCAAATATGGTCTCTTTTTTGTAGCAGGCAGGCTGGGCAGTGGTTAGCAACACAGATGGGCTTGTCTGTATCTCATGGGAAATAAAGTGTCTGCAGTCAGCATATTTCACAAGTGAATGTCTCATCTGACCCTTTTGGGTGGGTTCACAAGTGAATGTCTCATCTGACCCTTTTGGGGGGTTCATACTGAGTCTAACTCTAGCCTTAAGCTACAAAACTAAGATCAAGTGAGAGGTTAAAAGACGCACAAAGAGAGGAAAGCCAAAAGGTGAGGGAAAATAGGGTGAATGGGAGCAAGGTATCAGCCAATCAGAAAGAAAATAAACTCAGTGCTTTATAAACCTTACATCTGAGAGTCTCTTTTTTTCCCCAGCAACTGATCTGAACACGCTTTAGTCATGCTCCGCCCGTCCCCTCCTGAAATAACATCAGATCTATGAATTAATGTGTTTGCTGGAAAAACAAATCTCTCACCCCTGATGTGTCCATGTTGTTCCAGCTTTGATCTGCCCAATGCTATAATTCTGCGAGGCTCAGAGACCAGTGCAACTAAAACCTCCCATCTGCTGTGCTCTGATTCTGGGGACATTAAAGGGATACTGTCATCAAAACATGTTTTTTTCAAAACGCATCAGTTAATAGTGCTACTCCAGCAGAATTCTGCACTGAAATCCATTTCTCAAAAGAGCAAACACATTTTTTTATATTCAATTTTGAAATCTGACATGGGGCTAGACATTTTGTCAATTTCCCAGCTGCCCCTGGTCATGTGACTTGTGCCTGCACTTTAGGAGAGAAAAGCTTTTTGGCAGCTGCTGTTTTTCCTTCTCAGTGTAACTGAATGTGTCTCAGTGGGACATGGGTTTTTACTATTGAGTGTTGTTCTTAGATCTACCAGGCAGCTGTTATCTTGTGTTAGGGAGCTGTTATCTGGTTACCTTCCCATTGTTCTTTTGTTTGGCTGCTGGGGGGGAAAAGGGAGGGGGTGATATCACTCCAACTTGCAGTAAAGCAGTAAAGAGTGATTGAAGTTTATCAGAGCACAAGTCACATGACTTGGGGCAGCTGGGAAATTGACAATATGTCTAGCCCCATGTCAGATTTCAAAATTGAATATAAAAAAATCAGTTTGCTCTTTTGAGAAATGGATTTCAGTGCAGAATTCTGCTGGAGCAGCACTATTAACTGATTCATTTTGAAAAAAAATTTTTTTCCCATGACAGTATCCCTTTAAAGTAGATGGAGTAGCAGAATTGCTTAATGTTCTATGTCTTTCAGGCAGATCTTATTTCGCTTGCGGTATCATTCATATGAAGCAAAAAGCTTGGTCAGCAAGAAACTCGTTAGGTCAGATGATTGGCAGAAATATTACTTTCCTGATGTGCTGAGATCTATATATATATAAATATATATATATATATATATATATATATATATATATATATATATATATATATATATATATATATATATATATATATATATATTGATAAGATGGGTGGCACTCCGCTTCTCGACTGCACCCAGTTGCACGGTTAAAGTTTTCATATATTTTCAGAATGAACCAGCAACACAGGTTTTTTTCAATAGAAAAGTGTATTTAGTAAGTTAGTAAAGCATGTTCCAGCCATATATATATATATATATATATATATATATGAAGGGTATCTAGAATGCTATGGGGCCTATTTATTACATTCAAACTTCTATTTTTTTTCACAAATCAAACATTTTTGTTAAAATGTAGTTTTATTAATTTCTCTAAAACGGTAAAAATTTAATAGAAAATCTAATAGAAAAGGACATAAAGTAAAAGCAGTCAAGGTCGTATAGAAATCAACGGGAGCTGCTGCTGATCCTATTGGACCTTTTTTTTTTTTTTTAGAAATTCAGACCTTTAGAGGTTTTTGTTTTTTAGGGGATTTTTTGCTAGCTAATGTCTGAAAAAAATGTAACTTTTAAAACTTTCAGCACATTGTTCAGTGGGTTTTTTAAACTTTTTTTAGGATCTTTTGATAAATTACGAATCATTTGTGATTTTAGAGAAAGTTTAATGGTGATTTTAAAAAACTCTAAAACCTCTAAAAGTGAAATGCTTATAAGCGGGCCTCTTTATGAATGGCACACAGATTGTTGCTGTTCCAATTCTCCCAGTAGCCTACAGGTAAGGGCACGCGGGCAGATTCGGGGAGATTAGTCAACCTGACGACAATTTTCCTCTTCAAACTGCTTTCCCCTACCTTCCCGCCTGCTATAATGAAAAATCGCCAGCGGGATGGCACTCACGGTGCTTCATTTTCCGAAACCGCCACAGTTGTGTCACGAGGAAACTTCGGGCGACTTTGGAAAACGAAGAGCCACGAGTGCCATCCCACTGGCGATTTTTCATTATAGCTGACGGGAAGGTAGGGGAAGACTTGAAGGGAAGATTGTCACCCCAAAGAAGAGGAGATTTGTCGACGGGGTGACTAATCTCCCATGTGCCCTTACCCTAACACTGCCAGCTCAAATCGATAGAAATCATTATAGGAAGCCCTAAGCCTAAGGCTAATGCTACACATGGCAGATTCTTGGCCTGCAGATAAGCGCAGTCCCAGAATTAGCCCTTACTCCAGGGTTGCCACTTTTCCCTGTCCCGATTTCTGGACGGTAGGGCGGGAGCTGATGTCATAGGAGGGAGTGGCTGTGACATTGCAAGGTGGGGTGATGACATCATGGGGTGGGGTGGGGTGATGACATCATGGGGTGGGGTGGGGTGATGTTGTGGGATGGGGTGAATACATAATGATCAGCAACTCAGCAATTGCCGCTTCAGGTTTTGACCTAAGCAGCCCCTCTGAAAACTTGGCTAGCCTAGTCAAAACCAGACAGGTGGCAACCCTACCTTTCTCCCTTCTGTGTCTGCCCACAGAGCCATTGCATCAGGCAGGTGTAGGCACACTAAGTGGGTTTCGGTGCCAAAATCTGCTACATGTGCCTGCACCAAGGTTGATGCAGTGGCCCTGGAGGAACACTGATTCAAGCGTAGGGGCTGATACAAATTTACCTCCAGTTTGCAATTTCAGCAATTTGGCTGCTAGGGTCCAAATTACCCTAGCAATAGTTTATATAAATTTATAAAAAAATTATTCGCCAGGCGCAAATTCTCGGCAAATTTGTGCTTTTAGCCGCCGGCGAATAAATTTACAAACTTTTTTTTTTGCCGCTGGCGACGGAATCAACAATTTAGATGCCGGCGACGATTAACGGATGCCCATTAACTTTAATCGACGCCGGCGCCCATTCTGACGCCAGCGAAAATGGGAAGAATTCGCCCATCACTACCTATTAACTATGCATTGATTTGAATAAGAGACTGATGTACAGTATGAATAGGAGAGGCCTGAATAGAAAGATGGATTAATAAAAAGTAGCAAGAACAATAAATGTGTAGCCTTACAGAGCATTCGTTTTTTTAGATCGGATCAGTGACCCCCATTTGAAAGCTCGAAAGAATCAGAAGAAAGATGGCAAAGAAAAATAAAGGGCAATTGAAAAGTGGCTTAGAATTAGCCATTCTATAACATACATAAAGTTAAATTAAAGGTGAACCATCCCTTTAATAAATGAGGCCGTGTATATTTATAGATAGAGAACAAAGAGAAATGGACCGCTACTGCTCACCGCATTTTCCCAACCAGGTGCTCCGTCAAGCAGTGTCCCCACTGCTACCTTCCAACAGAATCAAAACCAGCAGACGGCACTTCTGGAAAGGGTTTATTGGGGTTGCTGCTGCAAAACCTAACGCGTTTCCGGTAACGCGTTTATGACTAAGGGATTTACTCCCGAAACGCGTTAGGTTTTGCAGCAGCAACCACAATAAACCCTTTCCAGAAGTGCCGTCTGCTGGTTTTGATTCGTGTATATTTATAGATCTAAAGTGTCATGTTACTCAACACTGCAGAAAAGTACATCCATGTCCTTTTATGACATTTATGAACTGATATCTTGTTATGCTTACGTAAATATTCCATAACACAGAGTATCTGCGAAGCTGAGCAGGTTCACAAAAACAATTACGCAGAATTTATATTATTTATATTAATACCTGCCTGTAACAATGACAGTAAATCTATTCTGAGCCAATTCATAAAGGTCACACGGTACGGGAATATATTCATTTATCAGCTAATAAGAGGAGAACAATGAAATGCATTCAGACTACCTACTCAATGTGCTCAGATCCTCAGCCTATGCAGGGAAACTTTACACGGATGCTGGAAAGTAAATGTAGAAGTCTAGCGCCCTCTGCAGTTCAGAAGATCAGTAGCATCTTAGCAATACAGGTATGGGACCTGTTATCCAGAATGCTCGGGACCTGGGGTTTTCTGGATAACGGATCTTTCTGTAATTGTATCTTCATGCCTTAGTCTACTAGAAAATCATGTAAATATTAAATAAACCCAATAAACCGATTTTGCTTCGAGTAAGGATTAATTATATCTTTGTTTGGCTCAAGTACAAGGTACTGTTTTATTATTACAGAGAAAAAAGAGATTGTGTTTACAAATTCGGATTATTTGGATAAAATGTAGTCTATGGGAGATCGCCTTTCCGTAATTCCGAATAATGGATTTCTGGTTAATGGATCCCATACCTGTACTTACCTTTGTACTCAATTTCTTGTGGTTCCGCTAACAGTACATTTTAAGAGATCATTTTCCAGGTTGTCTTGCCTTTTTTTTCTACATTTTACACCAAAAATACATTCTTCATTTTTAGTAGCTCAATGCACAAAATGTCTCAATGTCTTAAATATATTTATAATGGGTTGAGCGCAGAGGACTCTTGTATTTGTCTGTAGGAATTTTGTGGTAACAACCTCATTGCACTCATCGCAACTTTCTCTTCTTTGTGATCTCCAACCTTGCAACACACTTCCTCTCCCCGTCATATTTCTGTAATTAGGAGCTTTCTAGATAACGGGTTTCCGGATAACAGGTCAGATACCTGTTATCCGGAAACCTGTTATCTAGAAAGCTCCTAATTACAGAAATGTTGTCTCTTATAGACTTTGAATTTTATTCAAATAATCCAAATTTTTAAAAACGATGTCTCTGTAATAATAAAACAGTAGCTTGTACTTGATCCAAACTAAGATATAATTAATCCTTATTGGAAGAAAAAACAACCTATTGGATGTATTTAAGTTTTACATAATTTTCCAGTAGACACGGTATGAAGGTCCAAATTACAGAAAGATCCGTTATCCAGAAAACACCAGGTCCTGAGCATTCTGGATAACAGGTCCCATACCTGTAACAATAAAATGAATGGTTTCAATATAGGACAGCGAAGATCCAGAGAACTGGTAAGCCAGTTTCACACCACCTCTATGCAGTCACATCCATCTTAAAGGGGTTGTTCACCTTTAAATTAACTTTTAGTATGATGTAGAGAGGGATATTCCAAGACAATTTGTAATTGGTTTTCATTTTTTATCATTTGTGTTTTTTTAATTCTTCAGCAGCTCTCCAGATTGCAATTTCAGCAATCTTTTTGCTAGAGTCCAAATTAGGAGAGGGTCTGAATAGAAAGATGTGTAACAAAAAGCAGCAATAACAATAAATTTGTACCCTTAAGGAGCATTTGTTTCTTAGATGGGGTCAGTGACCCCCATTTGGAGTCTGGAGAAGGCAAATAATTAAAAAAAAATTTGTTAAATATGTGTTTGCTGTCGGAATACACCAGAGGGCGCTCATCTGAAACCTAAAACTTGAATTAGTATCTAAAAAAATCTCACAATAAAAAACATTACATAACCAGGGCCATATCACTTCTTCCTATGAATTGTTTGAGGGTGTAATATCTCATCCTGAGTTTGTTATTCAGTGTATTTTACTCAAAGAGCTTTTATAAATACTCACATCTAAACTGTGTCCCATCTGTCAGCCTAATGGGAACATGAATGCTGATCATTAGAAGTAAAACGTTTTTTATCTGGGGATTGTGTGGGCAGGAACACGTGCGTTTATTGTGGTGGAAATTTAAAGGAGACATTTAACAAGGGAATGTGCTCACCAATAATTTTTTAAATCATTAAGCGGGGTGCAATGAGGTTGTGACCACAAAATTTATGCAGACAAATACAAAATATCCTCTGCACTCAATCCATTATCAATTTATTTAAGGACATTGCTACATTTTGTGCATTAAACTACCAAAAAATAAAACAGGGATTGTTTGTCCATATATTGCAATATATTTAAGCTGGCCAACTACGTTTGTTACAGTTTATACAGGAGCAGTGGCCAGTTCCACGTTGTAGCTCCCACTTTTCCCAGCTTATGTTATAGTTTAATCACTATGAGTAGGGGCTCACAGACAGACCACCAAGAAAGGAAGGGCTTCACATGTCTTAAAGGAGAACTAAAGCAGTAGGCTAGAAATGTTGTACATTATGTTTTGTGCTTCTGTACCAGCCCAAGGCAGCCACAGCCCATTAGCAGTAAAGATCTGTGTCTCCAAAGATGCCCCAGTAGCTCCCCATCTTCTTTTCTGCTGATTCACTGCACATGCTCTGTGCTGCTGTCACTTACTGAGCTTAGGGACCCACTCACAATATACAGTACACATAGAATAGAAATGTCACAATATAAGGCTGATTAGTAATTAATACAGATAATTACTACATGGCAGCACAGAAACCAGTGCAATTAGCATCAGAATTTAATAATCAGCCCTGTAGCATCAGCTTATATTACAGGAGAAGCTCATTTTCTGCTGGATAATTAGTGACGACCCCTAAGCTTAGCTTCTCAACAGCTGCTCAGAGCCCACTGAGCATGTGAGTGTCACAGACACTTTCCAAGATGGTGACCCCCCCCTGTGACAAGTTTGAAGTCCTGGATCATTGCTGCTATTGACAAGCTGAAACTTTAGGCTTTAGGTGCAATAAGTTCAGTATAGAAAATATGGCATTTTTGGCCATATTAATTTATAGGATTTAGTTCTCCTTTAATAACAGCTTATAAAAAAGTACTTTTGGCATGAAACCCATCAGGTTGTTCTTTAAATGAATTGACTACTGTCCTGGTCACAAGGCTTTATGTTACTGCCTGCTCCTTATGTGTTGTCTTGCTCAAGGGCGCTTCGCCAATGAGGAGAGTTGAGGCTCTCGCCTCAGATGGCAGCGCCCTACTATGTACCAGGGGCGGCAAGATTTCAAACCGGAAATTCAGCTCTTCTAGCGCAGAGAGCACAGTTAGGCTCTCTGCGCTAGCGTCCTGGCCCTCTCTGCCGCCCTCGTGGACCCCCTCAGGGGTAAAAGGTAAGGGGGAGGGGGCCGCAGCAACTCCTACTGCCTCAGGCGGCGGAGGGGCCAGTATCGCCCCTGGTCTTGCTGCTAGCCCATGGTGAACATTTGCATCTCCTGTATGGTTGGAGGGTTCCTAATCCTTTGTAACAGCTATTCATACAGTTATAACACCTCCTCCTTCCTAGAACAGTGATCCCCAACAAGTGGCTCATGAGTAACATGTTGCTCCCTAACCCCTTGGATGTTGCTTCCAGTCACCTCAAAGCAGGTGCTTATTTTTCAATTACTTGCTTGGAAGTAACATTTGGTTGCATAAAACCAGATGTACTGTAAAACAGAGTCTCCTTTAGACAGTCCAAATAGGGGCTACCAAATGGCTCATCAAAGTCCTTAATTGTCACATTTTCATGCAAGTGTTGCTCCCCAACTGTTTTCACAATTGATTGTAGCTCATGGGTAAACAAAGGTTGGGGACCTCTGCTTTAGAACATACAGACCATGATATTGCTCACCCTACACAAAAAGTATGACAAAATCAATAATGACAATCTTATCTACCACCCCAATAACTTTATTGGATTAGTGTGAATCCAAATATAAAAAGGTTATTACGCCCTTACTGGACAGCTCATGTGAGCAAAGCAATCATTTTCAAGAAGAACATGATCCATTAGACTGATGTTGTGACTCCAGAACATCTCAGATATTCCTGTCATTTGAACTGTTCATACATGGAGTTCAGCCTGGAATCTTGTTGGCAATCATACAATCCTCAGGAGTGGACTACCTGACTTTACCATTAGTTTTCAAAGTGTCCAAGAGACTTTTGATTCTATCGCTGGCAGGTCCTCTCTAACTTTTCTTCTTAATCTTGCCAATCCCTTGGAACACGGATGGAAGCAGTGAGGTACCAAGGCCCCAGGTTGTGTTTTCTTTCTTAACGAGCTGGCTAATTTGTTTTTGCATGATCCAGGCACTTTCCTGAGCTAAAGCCACAAACCTGTCCAGTTGTGATTGGTTAACATTTTTACTAACATTAAGGGGCACATTTACTAAGCTCGAGTGAATAATTTGAATAAAAAAATATTCGAATTTCGTAGAAATTTTTTGGGTACTTCGACCATCGTCAAATTCAATCGAATTCAATCGAATTAAATGATTAGAACGTTTCGAAGAAAAAATCGTTTGACTATTCGACCATTCGATAATCAAAGTACTGTCTCTTTAAAAAATCCTTCGACTTCATACTTATCGTTTGAACGAACGATTTTTATAAGCATTTGTGCTAAAATCCTTTGAATTCGATATTCGAATTCGAAGGATTTTACTACGAGGGTCGAATTCGAGGGTTTTTTAACCCTCGAAATTCGACCCTTGATAAATCTGCCCCCAAGGGTCTGTTCAACCGGATTCCGAATGTATAAAGGGGATGCTTCTGGCTTGTTTTGCTCCTTGCCCTGTATGATGTGAAAGAAAAGATATTAAAGGGGTTGTTCACCTTCAAACCCTGTTTTCAGTTCAGTTGGTTTCAGATAGTTCACCAGAAATAAAGACTTTTTCCAATTACTTTCTATTTTCTATTTGTGATAATTTTTTTCTAATATTGAAGTGTAAAGTGTCATTTTTCACCTTCTAAAGCAGCTCTGGGAGGGGGTCGGCGACTCTTTTAGGCTTTTAGCCAGAACACTACTTCCTGCTTTGCAGCTCTCTTGGTTTCCACTGATTGGTTACCAGGCAGTAACCAATCAGAGACTTGAGGGGGGGGGCACATGGGTCATATCTGTTGCTTTTGAATCTGAGCTGAATGCTGAGGATCAATTGCAAACTCACTGAACAGTTATGTCCCATGTGGCCCCCCTTATAGTCACTGACTAACTCAGAGTTAGAGAGCTGAAAAGCAGGAAGTAGTGTTCTGGCTGTTATGTTAGACATCCAGTCACTCCAGCCTTTATACATTACGTTTATGGCTAACTAACTAACTATATTAGAAAGATTTTTTTGCACAGCCTATGTATTTACAGAGAAAAAGGAAATCATTTTTAGAAATTTGGATTATTTGGATAAAATGGAGTCTATGGAAGATAGCCATTCCGTAATTCGGAGTTTTCTGGATAATGAGTTTCCACATACCTGTACAAGATATCAACTGTGTGTCATCTGCTCAGCATATACATAACAAAATTATATCTAATCCAGAACCTGTGTTCTGTATTTACTTTTGTTATGCCCTCCTGGAGGAATACTAGTTAACTGACGAAAGCATCAGACTTCCCTTCTTGGTCTCCTCTCTGTTTACAGCCTATCTATTTACTCAGTTTTTATTTTTACACTGAACTGTTCCTTTAAAGGCATTATCAATATGCATCAATACAACTACATTTAAGAATCACTAAGATTTATAGTTGTTTTATCTATGGAACATGCCTCTGCCAAGGTAAGTATAGCTGTTCCCTCTCAAATCTATAACTGCTATTAAATAGAGAAAGGCTATTTGGGGACACGATTAGCTATGCCTTATATAAATATATATATATATATATATATATATATATATATATATATATATATATATATATATATATATATTATCCTGTCAATTAAAAGAAAAATACATATGAAAAAATAAATAATACCGGTATGGGACCTGTTATACAGAATGCTCAGGACCTGGGGGTTTCTAGATAATGGATCTTTCCTTAATTTGGATCTTCATACCTCAAGTCTACTAGAAAATCATGTAAACATTAAATAAACCCAATAAGCTGGTTTTGCTTCCAATAGGGATTCATTATATCTTAGTTTGGATCAAGTACAATGTACTGTTATATTATTACATAGAAAAAGAAAATCATTTTTTAAAATATTGATTATTTGGATAAAGTGGAGTCTATGGGAGAAGGCCTTCCCATAATTTGGAGTACTCTGGATAATGGGTTTCTGGATAACAGATCCCATACCTGTACTTGGAAATACAGTATATTTTCCCTTTAAGCAACAGCAAAATAACAGCATACCAGCTCAGCCAATCACTAAACGTTGCCTATAAATAAAAATGCAATTACCTTTTGGATATTGATGCAGTTTTTACTGAAGTCAAAGTTGCCATAAAATTCAGAGTTCCCCCAGCAGCACATCTAGAGAAATAAAAGAGAATAGTGCTACAGTCGGTACAATGTCCAGAACTGCAATGGCATGAGGTGATTATATGATATTTAAACTAGAGTCTCAGAGTTTTGCGTTGGTTTAATTCTGTTCAGATTGCTAACAAAGGAACAATCGTGCCCATCAATGGTGTGTTTGTCTTCTTTGCCTACACATAGAATTATAGTAGAACTAATTCATTAGAACGTATCCATGAATGCAAAGAGCCTGATTAACAAGTATGGTTAACTGAGAATTAGTTACCATTGTAAATTTATAAACATTATCTTCTCAAGAAACATAAGGCATAGCAAATGATCCTGACAAAAACAAATCTGGCCTAACAGAGTCTGCTTTTTTGGCTGCCAGGGTCACTGACCCTTGGAAACAGAATCCATTTGACCTTTAGGATGAGACAGAATAGCAAAAAATAGTATTTAAAAATAAAAACCATCTGCTTAGATTGTTCGCTTCTGCAACTTTCCCTTGAAAAATAGCTGCACCTGCTAAAGTAGCTTATAGGGATGCACCAAATCCACTATTTTGGGAAATAGCCGGATCCTGAATCCTTTGTAAAAGATTTGGCCGAATACTAAATCAAATACTGAACCGAATTCTGGAAGAGTTAAAGAGAATCACATGTGCAGAGTGCGGATAAAAATGTTCTACTTCCTTGTTTGAGTGCTGGAAAGTCACATGATTTTAAGGATTTGGATTCGGTTAGGACAGACACTTGGCCAAAACCAAATCCTGTTGAAAAAGGCAGAATATTGAACCAAATCCTGGATTCAGTGCATCCCTAGTAGCGTATGAGCAGTCTTTACCAGTCAGAACTTTCAGCTGATTCAATGTAGGGGTGACAGGAGGGTTCCTTTCTGCAGAAAGAACAGGATCATCATGGTAAGGAAGAAATTGATTATCCCTGCTCCGGGAATTGCGCTTATAATCCTATGCATACGTGCCCAGCGTCGCAGCATGAAGACCAACGCTCGCCGTCTGTGCTCAAAATTTCCATAGATATGTAGCAGCTCCTAAGTCCTAAGGCTAAGGCCACACTAGGCGATAGCGCCGCGATTTGACTCGCGGCGACTTTTCGCCGCGACTTTTAAGCCGCAATCGCTGGGGAAACTTTTGCGCTGGCGTCTATGGGGAATCGCGAAAAATCGCCAGCGTAAAAACACACGCGGCGATCTTTTCTCTACTGTCGCTCGAAATTGCCTCGCTAGGCG
The DNA here is from genome assembly GCF_017654675.1 of Xenopus laevis. Lineage (NCBI taxonomy): Eukaryota > Metazoa > Chordata > Amphibia > Anura > Pipidae > Xenopus > Xenopus laevis. Next base: position 17,349,518 of record NC_054382.1, read on the forward strand.
ATTTCGAGCAACAATAGAAAAAAGATCGCCGCGTGTGTTTTTACGCTGACGATTTTTCGCGATTCCCCATAGACGCCAGCGCAAAAGTTTCCCCAGCGATTGCGGCTTAAAAGTCGCGGCGAAAAGTCGCCGCGAGTCAAATCGCGGCGCTATCGCCTAGTGTGGCCTTAGCCTAAGTCTAATTCTGCAGTAAGGAAAACAAATAAAAGGTGCCGATCTCTAATTGTATATAACACTTTGGTGACGTCACTACAGGGAGAGGGTGAAGCATGTGCTCACACCTCTTTCCTCACTTTAAAAGGATTTGATATGGTGTAACACTAGAGTTGCCACCCGGCCGGTATTTTAAAACACCTGCCAAGGCTGGGTCCAGGGCCGGACTGGGAGTAAAAAGCAGCCCGGGCAAAAAAACCAAATCAGCCCACATGTAAACCCGCAAAGGTCTTGTACTCATCCACTTGTTTAGGACCCCTGTAGCATTGGAATCCTGGCGCCCATCACCTCCATGGGCAGCAACCCCCCAACATCACTGGAATACCACATTATTGATCATTAGGGATCCACTATTTTGGATTCAAATCAGTGGTTGCTAGGGTAATTTGGACTCTAGTTACCATATTGATTATGATGCAAATTGAAGAGCTGCTGAATAAAAAGCTAAATAACTCAAAAACTTTCAAAAATAAAAAATGAAGACCAATTACAAATTGTCTCAGAATATCCCTCTCTACATCATAGTAACAGTTCATTTAAAGGTGAACAACCCCTTTTAAGTTAACTTTCAGTATGTTATAGGATGGCTCATTCTAATAAACTTTTCAATTGACATAAATTTTTTTCTCCTTTATAGTTTTTTAATTATTTGCTTTCTTTTTCTGACTCTTTCTAGTTTTCATATAGGGGTCACTGACCCCATCTAAAAAACAAATGCACTGTAAGGCTACAAATGTATTGTTATTGTTACTTTTTATTCCTCAACTTTGTATTCATGCCTCTTCTATTCATATTCCAGTCTCTTATTCAAATCAATACATGGTTGCTAGGGGAATTTGGGCCTTAGCAAACAGATGGCTGAAATTGCAAACTGGAGAGCTGCTGAATAAAAAGCTAAATAACTCAAAAACCACAAATAATAAACAGTTAATTTAAAGGTAAACAGCCCCTACCCTATATTGGAGCCTTGGTTCCTAGCCTGTCCCCTCCCCCAGTATTAATATGCCCCTCCAATAAAAACAAATATTCTAACAAGTCCCTGTGTCCCTCATATCAATATTCCTCTACATACTAATCCCTGAGCCCCTCTGTCCCTATATATAGATTATAACCGCCCCTCATTATTACACTGCCCCTCTCTCCCCCACACACTAATATGCCCCTTCAATAGTAACAGCTACCAGGGCTCTCCCGTGCACCCCAGTCTCCCCTCAGTATCGCTCATACCCACCAGTACCTGCTCCATTCACCTCTCCACGTCACCCGTCACGTGATGCTATTAGGATTTCCCATAGCTAAGAGACACAGGGAGATCCGTTCAACCAATGGAAGCTAGGCTGTTGATGACGCGCAATAGCAAGCCACGGCCAATGGCTAACCAAGGGTGGTAACCGACTACCTTAAGATTGACGTGTCTATTCGCCTATGTATGCTGTCAGAAGGCGGGTGCTTATCGCTGGTTGGTTGAATGCTGCTTGACAGGGCAGAGACGTCGACGTAGTGGGTGGGAGCGGTAGAAAGCTGCAGCTGGACGCATCCCCATCCCTTTCTTTGTTTATTAGCGATCCCTTGCCTATTGTCCGGGTATCAGCAGAGAAGGCAAGGACAAGAGGTGTGTCATGTGGAAACAGCAGTCATTAGTGTGGGAGAGACACTGCAGCACCATTTCAAATTAGGATCAGGAGCGAGCGGCCCACTTGAATTAAATATAACACGGCCCCTCGGGCAATTGCCCGAACAGACAAATTGCCAGTCCGGGCCTGGCTGGGGCCGGTATTGCAAATTTACCGGCAATGCAACTGCCGGTAATTTGAAATACCCTTTAAAAAAAGCCCCTGGCCTGCCCCCAATTAAAAAATAACTTACCTTTTTTCCAGTGCTGTGCGATGTTGCTCCGCCCCTTGTAGTGGCACGCCGCGTAGCTCTGCCCCTTTTTAAGATTCACATTGCATAGCTCCGCCCCCTTTTGGTGCCCGCCCCCGACTGGCCAGTAAAAAATTTTAATAAAGGTGGCAACCCTATGTAACACAAGGCTTGATAAAGGGCCTGGTGTGCTCGAAACATTGCCTTTTTGTACGTGGGCTTAATAAATTCTTTTTGTACACTATTACAAAGTATTTCAGTCTGCTGCTGTTACTTTTCTCTAGATATTCAAATTAGAAAAGGCTCAGGTTACGCAGCAGATAAGCTCTGTAGAACATAATGGCGTTATCTGTTATCCACTATTTAACCTGTGCCATATAGACTTTTTTCAATTTCTGCCATTGCTACACAGCAGCTTGTTTATATAAACTATAGTAGTGTTTTGCAAACACATCAGTTTTACCAGTGCAGGGCAACACTACATGATATTTTCTTTACTTTAAAGCACTTTAATTTTTCAGTGTTACTGTTCCTTTAAAGCATTTTCATGCTGTAATAGCACTAGCACAATTGATTTCCCTTTTACATCAATGGGAGCTTTTATTTGGTGCAGTTTTGTATTGAGATTTTTTGTGCTTTTTTACATTTAAAACATCTACATTTTTTCAAGTTTTTCAAGAAATTCGTGAAAAATAAGACATTTGAACGTTAGTCAATAGGTCCTGTAGTTGTTTCTATGTATATATTTGTTGACTTTTTTTTTTTACTTCTTTGAGGTTTCTATTGTAATAAACTGTCATTCTGTGACATGTAGATGGCGCTCTTGCTCCATTTATGAAACACATCGCCTTAGTAAAGCAATGATGCCAATCTTCATGCCCACCAGTGTTTCATATAGAGATACTTTTATCTAACACTGGATATACACATAGGGGTATATTTATCAAAGAGTGAAGTTAGAGATGGCCACAGTCCTCTAGAGTAAAATTACACCACTCTTCATAAATTTCTATGGGATTTTAAAATAGTATTTATCAATGGGTAAAAGTGAAAGTTCATCCTTTGAGAAAAACGCCTTTCAAAATCCCATAGAAATGAATGGAGAGTGCTGGAATTTTACTCTAGAGGACTGTGGCCATCTCTATCTTCACTCTTTGATAAATATACCCCCATAGTGTTTTTTACTTCCTTCTGGGTTATTTACATGTCTGATGTAAGGTCACAATGTAGGACTGCTGGCTAATGGGAAAACCTCACTAATGGACAGCGAACATTCACTCATGTACACCCTGGGCCAAAATTGTCTTTACATTCCCCGATGACAGATTATCCTCTGCGTGGCTACTCTTCCGGAGGGAACCGTCTTCAACAAATACTCAATGGCAATCGGACCAATAGTCTGAAATAAAGTAGTTCCAAAAAGTTGAACACCTATACGGTTTAGAATGAAGTGAAAGCAGCAGGAACAGAGACTGAAAACTATCACACTCATTGGTACTTATAATATGCCTCCACCCCACAGATGAGAGCAAAGGTGGGGGGGTTCTCTCTAACTTGTTCTGCAGCTCTCCAATTTAGAATTTAAAATGTTATCTGGTCATTAGAGACCCTCCTACCCTAGCAACCATGTTGTGGTTTTAATGGAAGACTGCAAGATGAATAAGAACAGGCACAAATTAAAATACAGGATTCGGTTTGAGATTCTGCCTTTTTCAGCAGGATTCCGATTCTGCTGAATCCTTGTGCCTGGTCGAACCGAATCTGCATATGCAAATTAGGGCCAGGAAGGGGAATCGTCTGCTTTTCAATCACAATAAAGATCCAGCCTCGGAATAAAATTGGTTGTTTGTTGTCTGATAAGAAAGGCACACAACACAGAGAACATAGAAACACACTGTCTCACCACTGTCTACATCATTACGTTATATTCAATTTATAGGACAGCATGATTCAAGTGCAATGGTTAGCTTGCTGAGGCCCTAACAAAATAATGAAGAAGCTGCTCGGACGAGTAGTGAAACGTCTTCAATGATTACTCAGTTGTTTTAGAGCAGGGGTGCCCAAAAGGTAGATCGGCATCTACCCAGTAGACCTTTAGTTGGTGATCAGTAGATCTCAAGACACTGTCAACAAACAGCTTGTCTAAATCCCCCTCCTATTTCATACTTTTCATTCAGATATGTATTATAAAGTTACATAAGAAATAGTTGTTACAACAATATACATTTTCCCATTAATCAAGATTCAAGTAATAGTTTCCATGGAACAGAATGCTAAAAATGCTTTTATGGATATAGATCATATTGGGACAACATCACTAAAAGTAAACCTTGTATTAGTAAAGTATGGGCACTCCTGTTTTAGAGTTACTTATACTAGATATTCCATGACCTGGATGAATGAAAATCTTCACAGTCAAGAAAGGGTATATATATTCACAGAAGGAGAGGGTGGTTCCCCTTTACAAAGCAATGCTAAGGTCCTATGCAGCATACACAGTGCACAGGAGGATAGGCCAGGGGTATGTAATATTTGGAAGCAAAAGCAATACAAGGGGAATAGGATACCTGATGGTGAATGAAGGGTGTACAATTTGCATTTGGTAGGGTCATCCCTGTGAGGCAGAAAGTAGGAGAAAAGGGTTGAAGATGGCACAAGTTAGTTAAGAACTAGTATACAAAGAAACTAGAAATGAAAAAGAATGTAAAAGGGGCAGATGATGGGAAAGAGACAGTGAAGCACACATAAGGAAAAGGGTGTAGAGGTGGAACAAGGCAAGAGAAATATATGCAATCTAATCACTGACATAACAATCATCTTATTACTGTATATATAATTAGTGCAATGCCAGCTTTCCAGATCCCTTCTGATTAGGAACTGAAGTGCAGCTGAAAAAATGCAATAGGGATGCACCGAATCCACTATTTTGGATACGGCTGAACCCCGAATTCTTCGCGAAAGATTCGGCTGCATACTGAACCAAATCCTAATTTGCATATGCAAATTATGGGTGGGAAGGGGAACAACCTTTTTTACTTCCTTGTTTTGTGACCCGATTTCCCTCCCTGCCCCTAATTTACATATGCAAATTTGGATTCGGATTCAGTTCGGCCAGGCAGAAGGATTCGGCCGAATCCAAATCTTGCTGAAAAAGTCCTGGCCGAGTAGGGTGCATCCCTAAAATCGAACACAATGGTGGCCTAGGAATAATTATGTTGATCTGTGACCTGCAACAGTGATGCCAGAATGGAATGTGATTGATGTCCCAGATAGAGTGTCGCTTGTGGGAGTCAAGGACGTCTGGAAGTTGTAGTGTGCAGCAGGTAAATAAAAGGTGATTTCAGCATTTGAATGGATGCAAAGGAATTCATGTGGCAGCTCTCTGGGATACGGATAAAGTGAAGATTCTGTGAGTAACCAACTCCCCCTCCCCCCCTACACAGATATCTATTCTACCACCAAGAACAGTGTCAACTATGATGGCCAATTGCAGTAAAGGAGGTATTGGGGATATGAGTGGGGCAACAACAGGAAAACACTGGGTCCCCTGAGATATGGACTATGTACATTAGCTGCCACAATCCTTCACTTTGATATATAACATATGCCAAGCATCTCAATAGTCACGCCATATTCATCAAGTGAACTATAACTCCCTTTAATGAGCTCATGGACAAACGTATCTGTGGGAAGCATTGGGTGGCCACCCTGCAGGTCTAGCATTAATCATAGATGGTGTTTTTATAATATAATGTATTAATAAATATTGTTTTAAAAATTAATTGAGGTTGTGATTGCATGACCTAGTGCACCATAGACCACCATAGCAAATTTAAATGGTATTGAACAAAATCCTGAAGTTTTTCAATTTATTGAACTGAGTGCCGCTAGTTGGATCTTTCGTTTCTTTCTTTCTAATATTTAAACACAGTGGTGGTGGCCTTTTTGAAAATGTCTCATCATTACTCAGACTATGATACTTTTCTTAAAGGGCATGTAAAGGCAAAAAAATAAAATCCCATTTTTACTTTCTTTAATGAAAAAGAAACCTATCTCCAATATACTTTAATTAAAAAATGTGCACCATTTTTATAAGAAACCTGACTGTATGCAGTGAAATTCTTCCTTCATTTACTGCTGTCGATAGGAATTGTCAGACGGTCCCTAACTGCTGAGCAGGGAAACAATCATACTTATGAACAGCAGGGGGAGCCCCCGCCTTACTTTCCAGCCATGCAGAACTCAATCAGCTTTGTTTGTTTACCTGCTTTGATAATTTATTACGATCCCTAAGCAGCCCACACCACACTGAGCATGTGCATAGTCTTGGTCATGCAAAGATGTTTAACAAAGTTACAAGATGGTGACCCCCTGTAGCCAACTTTGAAAGCATAAATCATTTGTTTGATTAGGCTTGTGGTGCAGTAAGTTCATGTTTATGTTTAGTATACAAAATACAGCATTTCTAGCCTTATTCTATTTTAGACTTTACTTTCCCTTTAAACTGCCCAAATTTGGAATTATTACTAACCAGCCCCCCTCTCATATCTCACCCAGTGCAAGATTGTATCACTACCCTGTAGTACAAAATAAACAGGTTGGGTCTATTACAAGGAGGGAAAGGGGAAGTGACACAAGACCGTAGCAACAAGACGTTTACTTCCTTTTCACGCTGTGTGTTTGCAAGGACAGTGTAAAGACTAAAAATCAGACTGGTTTCTGGAAATTCCCAAATATTTGGCAAGTCTCTCTGACACACACATACGTCTTTGTGTAGAAGGATTTAGCAGGGACTGCCTTGAAAAAAGTCCCCATAATAGGGGTAAAAAATATATTACAGTAGAAAACATGCTCTTTAGAAATCTACCATGTATATACAAGAGCCACTCTTTGTAGTAGGTGGTATCACAGTATGCTTTGAAATACTCCTCTGTGTATACCTGCACCTTACTAGAAAAATGTAGAGTTAATGACTCCTTTTATTGGAATTCGAAAATGCAAGCTTTTAGAACAGCTTAGGTCTCTTCTTCAGGCAAGGTAAGAGGATGATAACTAAGTAGTCCTGAAACATTGTATTTTGTGTTATCCACAAAAGGAATCACTTACTATACGTTTTCCTAATTAAAATGCAGCATCATTTTACTTTTTCCTCATGAATTCCTTGCACAGCTCTGTACTGGAACTTGTGCCCCATACTCCATAATTTTACTGGAGTAAATCTATGGTAAATGGTGTAAAAATGGCAGTGCGGTGCTCCCATAGGGCTAAAGGGTGAATTAGCGAAAGAGACAGACGGTAACGGTCATTTGCACTCTATCGCCAGGTGAATTTTCGCTCTGGCGAATGGACGTAACTCCACTAAACGTTTTACTAAACGTTACGTCTTTCTCCAGACTTGTCTTTGCCAGCTCAGACCAGGCGAAGTGCAATGGAGTGCATAGGACTTCCTCAATTTTTAGTGGAAACATTTTGTAAGTCCCAAAAAATGCTGGCGTCTTCCTTTTTTCAGAGCGATAGCCTGCAAAAGTCCTTAAATTTTTTTGGGGGGAAAATTCGCCAGCGTTTGGCACCCTGGCCGCAACTTCGCATTTTAGTAAATTAGCGTTGTCTAAGCAAATTTTCGCCTGGCGAAAGTGTTGCGATGGCTACGAAGCCGTCGCTGGCGAATTTTTGCAGGTTAGTGAATCTGCCTGGAGCTCTGGTCCATTTATTTGTTTTTTTTTTTTTAACTAAAGTGTAGGTTCTAGATTCCAGTGATAGATTCACCTGAAGTTGCCTAATAAATTGGTACCACTCAGTTAATTGGCCTTTTTATTGTCCTTTCATTTTTTGGCCAGGTTTATTTTTCTTCTTCGCTAAACTACTTTATTAGCATATTTTGAACTAGGAATGGATCACCTAGATCAGTTCTCCACAACATTTTCTATATTGTAGGTAAATCTATACATAAATTGTTATGCAAAGACCTTTGTGGCCTCTTGGGAAGATTGGGCACTATAAAAAAAAATCTAGAGGTCTGAGGGTAACCAGTAGTTACCACTAATCTAGGGGCTATGTGTACTTTACTGTACATATAAAAAAAAGACCAATGAACATGGTAAATATCTTGCAAACCAGATAAAGAGGCATCTGAAATCTATTATAGTCAGTGTGTAATACCTTTCCCAGTACAATTTAAAGTAAAGTTTAAAAAAAAAACCTCTAAATAGCTTATTTTCCTACAGTAAATTTGTAGCCCGCTCTTCTCTTCCCTTTACATTCCAAAAGAATTTACAGTAGAGCCATACTGATTTACTGTGGATTTTGGGTAATAGGCAGCAGCAATGACTCTAAACAGAGAGGAGACCAAGAAGCGAAGTCTGAAGCTTTCGTCAGTTAACTAGTATTCCTCCAGGAGGGCATAGGCTTCTTCTTCTATCTGAATAACAAAAGTAAATGCCATGTGAATTATGGCATCTAGTTATACAGAACACAGATTCTGGATTAGATATACTTTTGTTATGTATATGCTGAGCAGATGACACACAGTTGATATCTTGTACAGGTATGTGGAAACTCATTATCCAGAAAGCTCCGAATTACGGAATGGCTATCTCCCATAGACTCCATTTTATCCAAATAATCCAGATTTCTAAAAATGATTTCCCTTTTCTCTGTAAATAGATAGGCTGTGCAAAAAAAAGTTTCTAGTATAGTTACTTTGTCAAAAATGTAATGTATAAAGGCTGGAATGACTGGATGTGTAACATAATAGCCAGAGCACCACTTCCTGCTTTTCAGCTCTCTAACTCTGAGTTATTCAGTGACTTGAAGGGGGGCCACATGGGACATAACTGTTCAGTGAGTTTGCAATTGATCCTCAGCATTCAGCTGAGATTTAAAAGCAACAGTTATTAGCCATGTGCCCTCAAGTTACTGATTGGATACTGCCTGGTAACCAATCAGTGGAAACCAAGAGAGCTGCAAAGCAGGAAGTAGTGTTCTGGCTATTATGTTACACATCCAGTCACTCCAGCCTTTATATATTACATTTTTGGCTAACTAACTATATTAGAAACATTTGTTATTTTGCACAGCCTATCTATTTACCCAGTTTTTATTTTTACACTGAGATGTTTACTTGATTTTCTAGTACACTTAAGGTATGAAGATCCAAATTATGGAAAGATCCTCTCTCTCTCTCTCTCTCTCTCTCTCTCTCTCTCTCTCGCTCTCTCTCTCTCTCTCTATATATATATATATATTTTTGGGACTTCAGGGTACACCATGTCCTGCCCATGGTTTCTTGCATTCTGGGTAGCAGTATAGAAAACATTTGATGTCAGCTGCCAGGGCCAATCCTGCCACGAGGCAAGGTGAGCACCTTGCCTCTGGCGGCAGTGAACGGCCAGTTACAAGGGGTGGCTAAAAGCCGCCTCCTGTAACTTTAAGAGCCGAATTTCCGGTTTTTAAACTGGAAATTCGGCTCTGCTAGTGCAGAAAGCAGGGAACACGTTCGCTGCGCTAGCGATGCAGTCCCCTTTGACCCACTCCGACACTAAACTTTTAAGCACGGAGCGTGAGAGGGGGGCAGCATCGGGGTTGCTACCTCAGGCGGCAGCAGCCCGCGGATCACCCCTGCCAGCTGCTTTGCATTTGGTTGGGATATGTTTTATGAAATAAATGTTATAATTCCATGGTGTAGAAGCAGACACGTGCCTGGAAATGCTTTTCAGTTACTTCTGTTTATCAAAGCCTGGCCACAAATACAGTACATAGACTTCTCTCACAGTTCCGTCTATTTCAGCACGGCTGGATCAAGCAGATAACTCCCCTGGTTCTGCCTAGGACCCCCGTCTTTCTAGAGGGGTTACAGCATGAATAGGATGTTGTGATGTCAAGAGAGTAGCAGGAGACTTCCATGAGCAGAATGGACAATAATGCTGGTGCAAAACTATTACACTTTGGTCTGCATATTTGAACTTTGTATTCTGTCACCCATATTAAAATAATCCTATTGGGGCAAATTTCACTTGCAAAAGTGGCCAATTGCACCGGCACATTAACTCATAGCAACCAATCAGCAATAAGGATTGCTCAGTCAATGTAAAAGAAAAGGAGAACAACCTGATTGCTAGTAACTGCACTAAGTCTAGGGCTGGAGGGAAAATAAACAAAGTGCACAAACCTGCCCTTCTGAGGCTCTCAAGCTGTTAGCATGACGCACGATGTGAACGATGCACATTGCGTCTTCCGACAGTCGCATCGGATGCACGCAGCAACAAGGTCCAACATTTCTATTACTTACCTTATTTTCTTCGCATCCATCTCGTCGCATCCGTTACCTCTCAGCGCATTGGATCTGGGGGAAAACCTGTGTGTAGTTCTACCATTAGAGCTCCCTGAGAGACTGACCAGCCTGGGTTTTAAGGGCTCCTGATTACCCAAACCCCCCCCACCCGAGACTTATCAGAACCCGCTGGTCAGTTGTAGCACCTTACTCTGCTACAGGGACACAGATGTAGTAATCTGTAGAATAAAACTGTTTTTCAAATTAAATATGAGACTTCAATTATTTTTGTTTAATAAAGCACCCATACCTGTTATAAAGTTATTTAAAAATCTTAGCTGTCAATCATATTACCTGTAAACTGCCCCTCCTCTATGCCATGGCATTTCACTTTCCATTCTGCACTACCTTAGTATCTTTGCACGTTCCCCCTCCCTCTCCATTGTATTGGGCATGTGCATCAGGTCCCTCGTTCGGCAAATAAACAAGATTTTGATATCATAAAAAAACATGCCTTAATAACAGTGTCCACAAAATGGTGGCTGTCTGCTTGCTGTGATTGTGAATTACAAGACAGAATGAAATAAAATTTTAATATTTCAAATTGTTTAAGTAAAGTTTGGTTTGACTAACACCATAGAAAATGTTTCAGAATTATCTCTTAGGTCCCCTTTAAGCCTTTCAATGTTATGGTTTCTAGCAGAACAATCCAGTTGCTAACTCTTTGGAGTGGTCTTTTATTCCTACAGTATCTCCTCCCCAAATTCTAAACCACAGCCAAATATTCGAGTAGTGTACATTACTATATTTTGGGAACTTGTTTAGCAACTTCTCTTACACTATATTCTTCAATCATCTCTTCCCCAAACAGTGTTCTGATCTGTTCGTAGATGCTTCTTCAAAGATTAGGATGATGCGCCTCATTTACAAATAGGAGGAAAATGCACTCCGCATATTTGATTATGTTTTTCCCCACAATTCCAGAAAGCAATATTTGCACACCATTATAAAATCTTGTGATGAAGTATAGACTTACACTTATTTGCCCTTTAATTCCATGCAATATCCATGGCTTCCTTGTGTCTCTATTATATTTACAAATGACACCTTATTTGAGGCTCCTCATAGAATCTCCCTGGTTCGTGTAGGACCTATGAACCTACTGCATTTTCAGGGATTGACCCAGATTTATATACTGGAGGGGTGGGCATATCTGGGTATAATGAGGGTGTAATTGGGCAATGCACAGCACTCCTCTGTGCTATGGGGATACAGTTAAGTTGTGGCAACAGCTAGTGATGCAGTTGGGTAGGGAATTGGGAGCCTGTGCACTGGTACTAAAAAAAAAAATCACAGGGAAAGCTTTATTTCCCCTTTGAAAATGTATGAATAGTCAGCTTTGTGAGCGACTTTTTAGATGCGCGTCCAAATTTCGTGACGCAGGTGAATTTTCGCTGGCAAGTTTTCGCAGGAGATTTGCAAATTTGTTAGCGAAATGCAGAAATTTGCCGCGAATTAGTGACAGACAAATTTATTCGCCCATCACTAGCACAGAAGCAATCTGCTTCCTATCTCAATAATGGGTTAAAAAGGGCAGATTGCGTAAAGAAGGAAAGCATTACAAGAAGTGTTGAAATGGCATCGTTTTGCTGAGTTTTTCATGAAACCTGGCACATCAGATTTGTTTGTTGTTCAAGCTTCAGTGAGTCCGGAGACTTTTGTAATCAGCTACGGGAAACCCTTCAGCCTATTGAGCAAGATTAGTATTCTAAGTAATCTGATGTTTAACGCCTTTACTCACTCTAAGGCAAAAAGGCAAAACATGCTTTCTGGGTTTTTTTCTCAGAGAATATAAAAGGGCCAGTGTACCCCTTCTCCAACATGAGTTTATTAAATAGGGCTTGTGCCGCACACACTTTTAGCCCATTATTTTAATAGTAAAATATATATTGTTTTTCTCATTTCTTGTACCAAACAGGGAAAAACGTAGAAAGTAAAAGTCACATTCTACTTCTTGTTCTTACAAGCAAAATCAAAACAAATCACCAGTTCAATGTGAAGCCCTCTGTATAAACAACCACCCCCCTCACCTGCAGCCTGTTAGGCTTTGTGATAAAGAGCAGCTCATAATACAAATGATTTCTCAGTGAGCTGGTGATGTGTTTTGATTAGGGTTGCCAACCTTTCTGAAATGTTTTATTGGCAGGTGGGGGGTGGGAACAAAAGGGGCAGTCCGTGATGCATAAGGGGCGGAGCCACATCATGAGATGGCCAGACGGCCAATAAAAGGTAAGTTATCAGTGAATTGGGGGTGGGCCAAGGGCTTTTTTTAAGGCTATTACAAATTTACTGGCACATTGCCGATAATTTGTAATACCGGCCCCGGTCTTGACTGGGCCAGTAAAATACCGGGCAGGTGGCAACCCTAGTGCTCATAAGAAGAGGACTTTACATTCAGTGTCCATCTATACCCTGTGTAGCTCAAGAAATAACAAAAAAACATAGATTTTTTTTTTTGTAATTGAAACAAAAGGCAAAACATATGTTCAGCACCATCCCTATTCATCAAACAAATGTTTAATGAAAAAGGTAGGATGCAGCATGACCCACATTCTGTTTTACATGCCGTGCTTCTTACAGGAGTCACCAGGAAGTGCTATTAACCTTGAAACGAGTGAGTGACTAGAATATATGATTGTATATGATGATTGTATATTCACTGAATGAGTAGGTTAATTGAGGAACCGCCCGTCATCAAGTCATTTGCCTTCACGTAGCCAGTCATGCTGTTTGTCACATTCAGATGGAATGATGTTGGTGGGAGGAATCTGATTGATTACATAAGGACAGACAAATGGAATTAAACATCTGCAATTCATTTTATTTTGCATTACGCAAAATTGCAGAGGGAACCCTGGCCTTTGGGGCTTAAGATGGCCATATATATATATATACACAGAACAGATCTTGCCTCGATTTGCCCACCTTGAGGGGGCTTATATTAGGCTGATCCGATCGTTTGGCCCCAGGGACAAAGAATTGGATCCAGTTCTGTATTTAGGTCTGGTGCCAGACTGGATCTCAGCATGCCACATTTACTGTGAATACAGATATGGGATCCGGAAACCTGTTATCCAAAAAGTTCCGAATTACGGAAAGGCCGTCTCCCATAGACTCCATTTTATGCAAATTTTCTTTTTCTCTGTAATAGTAAAACAGTATGTTGTACTTGATCCCAACTAAGATATAATTAATCCTTACTGGAAGCAAAACCAGTTTATTTAATGTTTACATTATTTTGTAGTAGACTTAACGTATGAAGATCCAAATTACAGAAAGATCCATTACCCGGAAAACCCTGTGTCCCAAGCATTCTGGATACCATTATAACATTATTTCCACTACCGACATGCAAAAATGTGTTTCTTACCCCTCACCCCCCCTCCCACTTAGCTGCTGGGGGCAGCACCTAAGGGCCGCCCACTTAAAACTGCAGGCACAGGCCCTCGGATGCCTATACAGGTATGGGATCCGTTATCCGGAAGCCCATTATCCAGAAAGATCCCAATTACGGAAAGGCTGTCTCTCATAGACTCCATTTTAATAAAATAATCAAACATTTTTTAAATAATTTCCTTTTTCTCTATAATAATAAAACAGTACCTTGTACTTGATCCAAACTAAGATGTAATTAATTCTTACAGAAAGCAAAACCAGTTTATTGGGTTTATTTAGGACTCTTACACACGGGCGTTTTTTGCCTGCGCTCCCCTGCGCGTTCTTCCGTTCAGCCTCAGGAGAGCGCAGGAGTAGACGCAGTCAATTATTGTGAAGGGGGCTGTACTCACACAGACGCATGTAAGCGCCAAACGCAGGTTGGGACGCAGCATGTTGCGTTCAACGCACACATGCGTCTGTGTGAGTAAAGCCCCTTCAAAATAATTGTTTGTGTCTACTCCTGCGCTCCCCTGCGGCTGAACGGAAGAAAGTGCAACGCAGGGGATCGCAGCCAAAAATGCACAAGCGTTTTTACCTGCGCTCCCCTGCGTTCCGTTTTTCTGCGTTCAGCCGCAGGGGAGCGACGGAATAGACACATTACAGGCGCCGAACGCAGGAAAAATGCAGCATGTTGTGTCTCAAGCCTACACGCGCCTGTGTGAGTACAGCCCCATTGGAAAAAATTTAATGCGTCTATTCCTGCGCTCCCCTGCGGCTGAACGCAGAAAAACGGAACGCAGAGGAGCGCAGGTAAAAACGCTCGTCAGTAAGAGCCCTAATGTTTACATGATTTTCTAGTAGACTTAAGCTGGCCATAGATGTTGAGATTTTTAAAAGATCTGATCGTCATCGTGAGACCACGATTATCTAAAAAGACCAATTTGCCAGGATAACAAAGGGGAGCTGCCTGCTTGGCCCTGCAAACATAGATAGATTGCACTGGGACCAACAAAGATTTTTTAACCTGGTCGATCAATTTTCTGACAGATGTCGGCCGAAAAATCGTAAGATGTTCGATCGTTCGAATCCCACTAACCACAAGATAATTTCAAATGATTGTTCGGACTTTGCTAAAATTGGTCGTTTGGCAAGAGAAATCTCTGCGTCTATGGGGACCTTTATTATATGAGGATCCAAACTATGGAAGAATCCCTTATCCAGAAAAGACCAGATCCCGAGCATTCTGCATAACAGGTCCCATACCTGTATGTAAATATGGCCCTGATTGGAAGACAACGATGGGGATACAGGGCGTCAGGGCGAGGACCTCATCAACAAGCTGATGCAGTGACACAGAGATGTTGTAGCCAAAATCAGGTACGTCAGGCTTTGATTGGCTGTTAATTCTGTTCACTTGTAAGTGGTGTCAGAGCATACGAACCACTGGGGTTTTATAGCTCGTTTCCTCTGTTTCCTGCCAGTAGACTCCCCTGCACTTCTGCATGCTGAGAATAAAGAATGCGGTGAAACTAAAGACCATCTACCTGCCAAAGACACATATTGCCTGACTTTCAGAGGGGCAACAGCACAAAATAAGTATACAATACTAGGAGTATGATGTAGTACAGCAAATATTTACCCTCAGCCATTGATTTGTGATGTAGTTAAAGGGACAGCATGAGTTTAGTGAGGTCTTGTGCTAAACATACATTTCTCATATTGTTTTACATACAAATCGATTTTGTTATTTTATTTATATTATTAATTGCATTAAAGGGGAACTAAGGCCTAAAGGTGAATGTGGCTAAAAATGCCATATCTTATATACTGAACTTATTGCATCAGCCTAAAGTTTCAGCTTGTCAACAGCAGCAATGATCCAGGACTTCAAACTTGTCACAGGGGGTCACCATCTTGGAAAGTGTCTGTGACACTCACATGCTCAGTGGGCTCTGAGCAGCTGTTGAGAAGCTAAGCTTAGGGCTCGTCACTAATTATCCAGCAGAAAATGAGGTTGGTCTGTAATATAAGCTGATGCTACAGGGCTGATTACATTTTGATGCTAATTGCACTGCTTTCTGTGTTGCCATGTAGTAATTATCTGTATTACTTACTAATCAGCCTTATATTGTGACATTTCTATTCTATGTGTACTGTATATTGTGAGTGGGTCCCTAAGCTCAGTAAGTGACAGCAGCACAGAGCATGTGCAGAGAATCAGCAGAAAAGAAGATGGGGAGCTACTGGGGCATCTTTGGAGACACAGATCTTTACTGCTAATGGGCTGTAGTTGCCTTGGGCTGATACAGAAGCACAAAACATAATGTACAACATTTCTAACTTCTTCTTTAGTTAAGCTTTAGTTCTCCTTTAAATAGAACAAACAGGGAAATTGAAGCTACTCCATGTTTGGTCCTTGGGAGGCAGCGAGTTAGATGACCAGTGCACAGATATTTCCTATAGTATACTATACTAATAGTATTAGTTCTGGTGCAAACACTACTTGGACCAGCTCTGGAAAATGCTTTCTGGTTGTTGGGGTCACTGACCCTAAAACCAAAAACCAGATAGACTGTAAGATTTACATTTTATTGCTATTTGTTTTTCTTCTCAGTCCCTCTGCGCTTACTCCATGCCCAGAGTAAGTGTAGAATTACACAAGCGATTTTAAGTGTGATAGCTTCCATGCTGACGCGCTGAGGCGTCACGGTCGGATGTACCGAATCTAAAGTAAGAAATAGGAATGTCAGATGTTGTCGCTGCATGCATCCAACACAACACGACTGTCGGATGAAGACGCAACGTGCCGTGTTCGCATCTGACAGTTGTCGTGTTGGATGCACACAGATAGACTGTGAGACTTACATTTTATAGCTATTTGTTTTTCTTCTCAGTCCCTCTGAGCTTCATTTTTAGTTTTGATTTCAAAACGGCTCTCAATTTCATTAAAAAAAATAAAAACCCAGTGTAAATGTTCTTAGGACACGGACACACGTGCGGATTTTCACCGAGCTCCGCGCCGCATTTTTGTAAAAAAGAAAGCCAACCGCCACGTAAATACGCTTAGCAGTTTCAAGCTTTATGTGTGTCCATGCCCAGTGTAAGGGTAGAACTACACATGCGATTTTAAGTGTGATAGCTTCCATGCTGACCAGCTGAGATGAACCGCAGGCGTCACGTCGGATTCGCCGAATCTATGGTAAGTAATAGGAATGTTGGAAGTTGTCACTGTGTGCATCCGACACGACTGTCGGATGAAGACGCGACGTGCAGCAGTCGCATCCAACAGTCGTGTCATGTCGGATGCACGCAGCGACATTCCTATTACTTACCTTTGATTTGGAGCATACGACGTGACGCCTGCGATTCATCTTAGCGCGTTGGAACAGAAGCTATCACACTTAAAATCGCCCATGTAGTTCTACCCTTATGCTTTCCGAGCCATACTAAAACCCCTTTAAGCATAACGTTTAAACTCACAGGGAAATGTGTTCTGCCCAAGGATCATCTTTCTGGGGCCCCTGATGCTCCCTTGCTCCTGCCAGTCCTGGGGTCATTGCTGGGGAGATTGTTGAACTGTAAAGGTGGCCATAGACGTAACAATTACGATCTTTCTTGGAAAAGATCTTTCCAAGAAAGATCGTTCGTTTCAATACACATGTGTAGAGCTGAATCGTCAGATATACAGGTATATATACGGGAAGAAACAATAGAATTCTACCTGTATCTGACGATTCAGCACTAACAATGGGTGATGTTTGGGTCCCTTCAAAGGCACCCGATCAAAATTTTCCGTCCAGCCCGATCGACGAGCCGACCGATATCCAAGTCTTCTGCCGATATCGGTCGGCTCTTTTTCCACCATACACGCAACGAATATCGGACGAAAATTTTTTTGTACGATATTATCTGTGCGTCTATGGCCACCTTAAAGGGATACTGTCATTGGAAAAATTTTTTTTTACAAAATGAATCAGTTAATAGTGCCGCTCCAGGAGAATTCTGCACTGAAATCCATTTCTCAAAAGAGCAAACAGATTTTTTTATATTCAATTTTGAAATCTGACATGGGGCTAGACATTTTGTCAATTTCCCAGCTGCCCAAGTCATGTGACTTGTGCTCTGATAAACTTCAATCACTCTTTACTGCTGTACTGCAAGTTGGAGTGATATCACCACCCTCCCATTTCCCCCCAGCAGCCAAACAAAAGAACAATGGGAAGGTAACCAGATAGCAGCTCCCTAACACAAGATAACAGCTGCCTGGTAGATCTAAGAACAGCACTCAATAGTAAAAACCCATGTCCCACTGAGACACATTCAGTTACATTGAAAAGGAAAAACAGCAGCCTGCCAGAAAGCATTTCTCTCCTAAAGTGCAGGCACAAGTCACATGATTGGGGGCAGCTGGGAAATTGACAAAATGTCTAGCCCTATGTCAGATTTTAAAATTGAATATTAAAAAATCTGTTTGTTCTTTTGAGAAATGGATTTCAGTGCAGAATTCTGCTGGTGTAGCACTATTAACTGATTCATTTTGAAAAATTTTTTTTTTCCCATGACAGTATCCCTTTAAGAAGGCAAGAGAGTACACGATCTTTATAAAGTCCCAGACAGTCCATTTTATTAATGCTGATAAGTACTCTAAAGACTTTTTCCAAAACTACCACCCAAGTATTTAAAAGGCTTATGACACCCCAGAGTATCTGACTGCCTCAATCTTTTTTGGGAGTTCCACACTGAACAGTTATGTTCCCTGGCCATTCATTAAAAAGGAAATGCCCTGTCAATGCCAGCTGCTTTCATGTGTATGTGGGTATTGTTCTTGTACATTGACTCATACCAGAGTTGTTAAGGGCCATGCAGCTGTCTCAATGGGCAGGTGTTTTAGTTGCTGCAGTTAGTCCTTAGGAATAATTTAATGGGACTTATACAGGCTAACAGAAGCTGCCTCTCATACTTCTGCCCTGTATTAAAGCCCATGGGTTATAGCCTTGTGCCATTATGTGGTGCTCCTCTGTGAATTCTCATGTTCTTATCATTTACAGAAAGTGTGTGTACACAAACATGATTTTCTGGCTGCTGTACAAAGAAGCAGTCGATTATGGTGTTCTGGGAAGAAAGAATTTTATTCATTCTATCTAGCTGAAAGGGCTGGATGGGAAACACAGCTTCCTCTTTATAAGAAGTTATTATTTTCCATATCACTTCCATTTCCCAGCTTACCTTGTTGTACGCCCTCTTTCTCCCCTTAGCTCCATTTATGCACATGAATTGAAGCTGCCACATTGCTTGTCCCAGAAAGAGGCGTTTCTACTGGGACACTAAACTACTTTGGCATAGTCCTTAAAGGGATACTGTCATGGGAAAAAAATTTTTTTCAAAATGAATCAGTTAATAGTGCTGCTCCAGCAGAATTCTGCACTGAAATCCATTTCTCAAAAGAGCAAACCGATATTTTTATATTCAATTTTAAAATCTGACATGGGGCTAGACATATTGTCAATTTCCCAGCTGCCCCAAGTCATGTGACCCCTTCCCTTCCTCCCCCCCCAGCAGCCAACAAAAGAACAATAGGAAGGTAACCAGATAACAGCTCCCTAAAGGTGGCCATAGACACACAGATCCGATCGTACGAATCAAGGATTCGTACGATTTTCGGATCGTGTGTGGCGTGTGCCGACATCTTTCGCCCGGCGGAGATCGGTCGTTTGGTCAATTGGTCAGGTTTGATTTTGACCCGACCAATCCCACCGGAGCTCATGGCACATTGTAATCTGATCGTTCGGCCATACGGCCGAACAATCAGATTACCCCCTATATAGCCATGCCTGTTAATGGCATATCGGGGAGAGATCCGCTCGTTTGGCAACATCACCAAACGAGCGGATCTTTGCATCTATGGCCACCTTAACACAAGATAACAGCTGCCTGGTAGATCTAAGAACAACACTCAATAGTAAGAACCCATGTCCCACTGAGACACATTCAGTTACATTGAGAAGGAAAAACAGCAGCCTGCCAGAAAGCATTTCTCTCCTAAAGTGCAGGCACAAGTCACATGACCAGGGGCAGCTGGGAAATTGACAAAATGTCTAGCCCCATGTCAGATTTCAAAATTGAATATAAAAAAATCTGTTTGCTCTTTTGAGAAATGGATTTCAGTGCAGAATTCTGCTGGAGTAGCACTATTAACTGATTTTGAAAAAAACATGTTTTTCGATGACAGGATCCCTTTAGGAAGAAAGAGAAAAATAACAGAAGTTATTTAAAGGTTTACAAACCATTTTTAGCAAGATTACAGGATTGATTTACCCCCAAAACAGGAAATGTTCTGAGAAACAACTGCGTCCAACTAACTTTTTTTTTTTAATGTAAAATGAAGAAAAAGAGGTTCACTTAAATGAACATGTCTGTATTCACTGATGGATTCCCTTGTGTGCAAATGGTCTCAATTCCCTAACGTGTACATATCTGTGTGGTTTAGAGGCTGCATTTTTTTTTTTGCAAGTGCCAAAAAGCCTGCTTAACCCCCATATACAGAAGATGCCCAAAATAATTGCATTGTAATGCCTCATGGACAGTAATATATACCCCAGTGGATAAAATCTGATCCTCTCCCTTCCACACATTGTATGTTTGTTGGGTGACAGGCACAGGATCAGCCTATTAGTGAACAAACAAAGTGGATTTCAGAGTGAAAATTCACACTTTTACTTTTCCACCCCAAAATCTGCTGACACTGCCTGCACTTGTGTTCATGGTCAAAGAAAATGATAAGACGATAAGCAAAGTCATACTTATCCTGCAGAAAATTGTTATGATAAAAACTGAACTTCCCCAAATAACTTTTGCAAACACACACTTTCAAATGTCATGGTGTGACCTTTCCATTACTTTGCCTTTAAGCAGTTCCCTTTCATCCTCGCTGCCCCCAGAGGTTACTGCTGCACAAAATAACTACAAGTTCCTCCTGGTCTCTCTTCATAAATCTCTCTCTCTCATTCTTGTGAAATAATTTTTTTTACACAGTTAGCACTGTCCCTTTTGAGATTGGTTTGATTGGAGAAGATAAAAACAAAATAAAGGTGCAAGATAAAGGTGCAAAATAAAGGTGCCTGTCCCTCCTGTTTAGATAAGAAGGGTTAGATGTGTGTGATCAGCACATGTTAATAACTTGATATAAAGCGAAATAGTCCTTTCGCTCTCATTCTCTCTGCCCCTTCTTTACCACAACTTTTATTTATTGTAATCTGTGCTCAATCTCCAGGAAAATGGCACCCTTTGCTAGCATTGAATCACCACAAATAAATTACATTACTCATGTCGATTCGGCTTAATTACAGGAAAATGGCTTCCAATTAAGCCAGATCGGTACAAGTAATAACTTTTACTTGCAGTGATCTTAATGTTACACTAAGGGGCAAATTCACTAAAGCGCAAAGCGCATAAAGCTAGCGCAAATTCGCCAGCGTGATGTCATTTCGATTTACTAACGGGCACTGGCGTAAATTCGCTAGCGAAGTGGACCTACTCTAGCGCTACTTAGCACCCTTACACCAGGCAAAGTTGCGCTATGGCGAAGGGATGGCGTAACTATGCTAATCACTAACTTGCGCATTTTACTGAACGTTACCTCTTGCGCCAGACTTGCCTTCGCCACATCAGACCAGGCGAAGTGCAATAGAGTAGATAGGGATTGCTTCAAAAAAAGTCCCAAAAAACTCTGGCGTCTTTTCCTTTTTTAAGGGTGATAGGCTGAAAAGATCGTAAATTTTTTTGAGGGTACCCTCCTTCCCCCCTACATTTCCTAACATTTGGCACCTAAACTATACAGTGGGCACATGTATAGGGCAAAATAACAACTCTATTTTATTTAATGAAGCTTTCCCAGCCTTGTGTAGTTTAATGTATTTGCTGCTACATATACAACCATTGTACTTTAACTTGGCGCTGTATGCAAATTAGGCATCGCGTAACTTCGCTTTGCTTGACGAACTAACTCTAGCACAACTTCGCTACCGTTCGCCTCCCTAATGCAAAAATTTAACAGACACAGAAGGCAACAAATCCTACCATGTGCTACAGACGGACTGTGCTAACAGTGTAAGGGCTCTTACAGACGAGCGTTTTTACCTGCGCTCCCCTGCGTTGTGCTTTCTTCCATTCAGCCGCAGGGGAGAGCAGGAGTAGACGCACTGAATAATTGTGAATGGGGCTGTACTCACACAGACGCATGTAAGCACCAAACGCAGGTAAAATGCAACATGCTGCACTTACATGCATCTGTGTGAGTACAGCCTCATTGCCAATAATTCAGTGTGTCTTCTCCTGCGCTCCCCTGCGGCTGAATGGAAGAAAGCGAAACAACGCAGGGGAGTGCACAAACGCCCATGTGTAAGAGCCCTTAGAGCCCTAAATAAAAATAAATAATTTCATTAACGAGAGAGAGAGTACTGCTACATGGGAAAATTTAACCAGCTGTGGTATTATAATAAAGTATATGGGTGCATATTAGGGTACTGCTACTTGGGAGAGTTTATCCTGCTGCAGGGGTCTAAAGAAAACATCAGACTTAATTCCTTGTACGACCATCATTTGTTTTAATGCAGCGATCTAAAACAAACCATTCAATTGTAGGATTAAAGTAGGAAAAATAACAAATGTTCTGGCCATTAGGGAATTTTTTTGGCACGTGGGAAGTAACTGCTGGCAAGAACTTATAGAGAGGGCTAGAAAGGGTATTAACCGAGCTGCAGAAGAATAATATATCACTGCAGTGAACACAGGAGGAGCAGCCATGGCACGAACGTCTTCAGTGACAGAATCTGCCTTCGGCAAGGGAAATGACACCTTTCAGCTAAAGGTGTGACAGTATCTGAACATTTTTAGAATTGTTTCCAGCATGTAAATGAGGTTTGTGTAAGAAAAGAGGAAGTGCAGCTGATCTTTCCATGAGAGCAAGGAACTAGGAAGCAGAGCCGTGATGCATGACGCCTTCTTATTGTACTTTATACCAGTATGGAAATTATAGCTTGCCTGTATGGGCTGGGGCTGCCTTGTAGAACTACACTGTGCCGCATACTGGGGTGGTTAAAGGAACAGTAACATCAAAAAATTAAAGTGTGCAGAGGTCTAGTCTTATTATTAAAGGGTTGGAAATATAACATAGCAAGGGGTTGTGGGTAAGAGGTAGCAGAATATTTGTGATATGCAAGTCCTGGCTGCACCATATAGTAAGTGAGGGTTCAGTCTGAGGGTGGCATGTGAGCTTTAGGTATATCTACAAGGCACCCTGTTGGAGGAGGGGGTCGAGGCACAGGGTATATGTACCCAGATTACAGGTATTAAAATACACATAACCCTGAGGGGCGTAACTACAGAGGAGGCAGACCCTGCATCTGCAGGGGGTCAGGAGGTATAGAGGCCACATGAAGCCCCAATTCATATACAATTTCAATATATATTGGTTAAACAGGTCAACCGTCCTCTAGACATTTAGGGGGCCTAAAAAATAATTTTCTGTGGGGCCCATTAATATATTAATATAATATATTATATAATATAATATTATATATTATATAATATAATTATATAATATAATATATTACATTAATAGTTACGCCACTGAACCCTATAGCTTCTACCCTTTGTTTTTTCTATTAGATAAGAATATAGCAAAATAACAAGGGTTAGACCAGTGATCCCCAACCAGTAGCCCATGAGCAACATGTTGCTCTCCAAACCCTTGGATGTTGCTCTCAGTGGCCTCAAAGCAGGTGCTTATTTTTGAATAATAATGGTAGCAAGTTTAAATTGCATAAAAACTAAGTATACTGCTAATTAGAGCCTCCTGTAGGCTGCCAGTCCACATAGGGGCTACCAAATGGCCAATCATAGCCCTTATTTGGCACCGCAAGAGGTCTTTTTCATGCTTGTGCCGCTCCCCATTTCTTTTTATAGTTGAATGTGGCTCACGGGTAAAAAAAGGTTGGGGACCCCTGGGTTAGCCTGTGCATGCCAAGATGGGCCAGACACACCTTGAATGCATAAGAAATGTGTTTCCTTATTAATTATTCCTGGAAAGATGTCTGGACTGTAGCCAAAGGCAAACTCTGCGTTTAAATGCATGTTGGGCATACAGCTGCCCCATTCACTGCATGATGCATGTAATCGAGTGGGTCAGGCAACACGTGTGTGGGTATCTGTTCATGGACCGTGGGGTGACTGCACAGAAAGTCATAACGAAGGGGGCCCCAGACTGGCCAGTATACTTCTTATATTAACACTTCAAACACACAAGTTATAGAAAAATGGATCTATTATTTTAATCAAAGCCTCCAAGTACGTGCCAGGCAGAATGTGCCATCGTACTTTGTCCACAGCTTTTCCTAAGACTGGCAGCGTGTATAATTGCATGTGTGTGGGTTTTGCACAAGTCTGTGTGTCCCCTAGCTAGGAATTGCACAAGGCACATCAATTGCATTTCCAAAGAGCTCACAATCTAATATTTAGTATCATAGGTACAACGAGACTTAGGGGCAGATTTATTATGCTGTGTAAAACGAAATTTGCAGATATAAACAGTGTAAGAGGTTCTAAGAGGTTCTGCAGCCGCACCATGTATCTATTCTTTCTGTTCCAAACCTTTAATATTCCATCCCCAGTACTTCTGTGTAACCAGTCATATCCAGCAAGGAGATGGAGCACAGGGGATTCTGAGAATAATAGTTGAACTAGGCGTTTCTTTCTGCCCGTATGTACTCAATTACAGGGCCCGTCCACTGACACACAGGAACATGCTATTTGCATATGTCACTTTGTATCACCCCTCGGATGCGAATGGAACCTGCCGGCTGTTTGCTGATAGGCAGATAGAGATGGGATAGAGAGAGAGTCTCCCCTTGGGCATAAGCAAATGAGCAGATACCAGCGGGGGTGTGGGGATTTCCTCCCCAGGGAAGAGACTTGCCACACACACTCGGTGTCTCTCCCAAGCGGCCGCAGGGGTTAACGTCTCCTGCTTTTCGTGTTGTTTCTCATCATTTCCTGACAGGCTCCTCCTCTCCTCGCGGCACGTGGAACCTCCCAGTTTTGGACTTTCCAGCAGTGACTGAGATCAGTGAGCGGCGCAGTCGGAGTCGCGTGATGTAGCGGCGCCGTGTCTCAGCCATGCCCGGGCACAGCCTCGGCTATAAAGGTAAGGATTGTACGGGGAGCGACTGCTGCTGCAACTTTATGGGTGCGACTGTCGCTACAGACTCCGAGGGAGCTTGCAAAGTCGCACCAGTGTCCATGGCAACGTTCTACTCGGAGAAATGTCTGTTCTGTACAGCAGGGCCCCTGCCTGGATCTAGTGCCTGGACATAATTGCTTCCAGGGTTGTCAGGTCTCAAAGTCAGCTACAAAACCAGCCTGAAACAAGCCAAGAGGCTTTTCAAAAGTAGCCCAAAAATAGCACAATATGTGCAGTAAAGAAAAAAAAAAAAGTCTGAAAAATCTATGAATCTATGTGAAAATATGCCTTTATTCAAATTTTCACTGTTTCGCCCAAAAGTTAGATCAGGATCTTTAAATAGACCTTTAAAGGGATCTTGTCATCAGGAAAACATGTTTTTTTTTTTCAAAATCGCATCAGTTAATAGTGCTGCTCCAGCAGAATTCTGCACTGAAATCTGTTTCTCAAAAGAGCAAACAGATCTTTTTATATTCAGTTTTGAACTCTGACATGGGGCTAGACATATTGTCAATTTCCCAGCTGCCCCTGGTCATGTGACTTGTGCCTGCACTTTAGGAGAGAAATGCTTTCTGGCAGGCTGCTGTTTTTCCTTCTCAATGTAACTGAATGTGTCTCAGTGAGACATGGGTTTTTACTATTGAGTGTTGTTCTTAGATCTACCAGGCAGCTGTTATCTTGTGTTAGGGAGCTGCTATCTGGTTACCTTTCCATTGTTCTTTTGTTTGGCTGCTGGGGGGAGGGGGGGGAAATGGAGGGGGTGATATCACTCCAACTTGCAGTAAAGAGTGATTGAAGTTTATCAGAGCACAAGTCAAATGACTTGGGGCAGCTGGGAAATTGACAATATGTCTAGCCCCATGTCAGATTTCAAAATTGAATATAAAAAAATCTGTTTGCTCTTTTGAGAAATGGATTCCAGTGCAGAATTCTGCTGGAGCAGCACTATTAACTGATTCATTTTTTTTTTCCTTGACAGTTTTCCTTTAAGGTCCCCATGCATGCAAAGATTTCTCTTGCCGAACGACCGTTTTTAGTAAGGATGCACCAAATCCACTATTTTGGATTCGGCCGAACCCCCGAATCCTTCTCGAAAGATTCGGCCGAATACCGAACCAAATCCGAATTTGCATATGCAAATTAGGGGTGGAAAGGGGAAAACATTTTTTACTTCCTTGTTTTGTGACAAAAAGTCACACGATTTTCCTCCCCACCCCTATTTTGCATATGCAAATTAGGATTCGGCCGGGCAGAAGGATTCGCCCAAATCCGAATCCTGCTGAAAACGGGCGAATCGCGAACCGAATCCTGGATTCGGTGCATCCCTAGATTTTAGCGAAGTCCGACCAATCCATCTAAATTATTGTGCGGTTAGTGGGATTCGAACGATCATACATCTTACGATTTTTCGGAAAATTGATCGGCCAGGTTAAAAAATCTTTATCGGTCCCAGTGCAATCGATCTATGTTTGCAGGGCCAAGCAGGCAGCTCCCCTTTGTTTTCCTGGCAATATCACCTGAAATGGTCTTTTTAGTTGATGGACAATTCGTACGATCGTTTCGAGATAATCGCGGTCTCTCAATGACAATCGGATCTTTTAAAAATCTTTACATCTATGGCCAGCTTTAGCTGGTGATCAGTAGATCTCAAGACGCTGTCAACAAACAGCTTGTCTAAATTACCCTCCTGTTTCATTCTTTTCATTCAGATATTTATTACATTAAGGTAACGTAAGAAATAGTTGTTTATTAAATATAGCAATATAAATTCTCTCATAAATCAATATAATATTTAAGTAATATTTTCCATGGAACAGAATGCTAACAATGCTTTTATGGATGTAGATCATAATGGGATAACATCACTAAAAGTAGACCTTGTATTAGTAAAGTATGGGCACTCCTGATCTAGAGGTTAACCAGTTTTACTATTATTTATTGAAATTGTACAAAAGTTAGATAAGGAGAGCCCATACTTCACTAATGCGAGGTCTACTTTTAGTGAAGTTATCCCATTATGATCTACATCCATAAAAGCATTGTTAGAATTCTGTTCCATGGAAATATTACTTACATATTATATTGATTTGAGAGAATTTATATTGCTATATTTAATAAACAACTATTTCTTACTTAACCTTAAAGGAGAAGGAAAGGCTAAAATAAAGTAAGCTTTTATAGAGAGGTCTATATACATACATCAGTAAACCCTCAAAGTAATGCTGATCTGAGTCCTCTGAGTCAAAAGATACACAGCATTTCTTTCCTTCTATTGTGTACACATGGGCTTCTGTATCAGACTTCCTGTTTTCAGCTTAAACCTCCAGGGCTTGAGCATGCTCAGTTTGTTCCTCAATCCCTCAACCCCCTCCTCCCCTTCCCTGTTGTAATCTGAGCCCAGTATGAGTGAGCAGGGAGAGACACAGGCAGGAAGTGATGTCACACCAAGCTAATATGGCAGCTGCTATCCTAAACAAACAGGCAGAGCTTCTAGAGCTGTTAACTCAGGTATGGTAAAGCATTCTGCAGAATAAATATATTGTTATATCTTGCACTATTGTGGCTAATCCGTAGCTTTCCTTCTCCTTTAACATAATACATATCTGAATGAA
The DNA here is from genome assembly GCF_017654675.1 of Xenopus laevis. NCBI lineage: Eukaryota > Metazoa > Chordata > Amphibia > Anura > Pipidae > Xenopus > Xenopus laevis. The sequence goes on from NC_054382.1 coordinate 17,377,149, forward strand.
AATTATGAAATAGAAGGGTGATATTGAAAAGCTGTTTGTTGACCGTGTCTTGAGATCTACTGATCACCAGCTAAAGGTCTATTGGTAGATCCCCATCTATCTTTTGGCACCCCTGAGTTAGAGCCTCATAGGGCCCCTATACCACCTAAACCCACCTGTTGCCGTAGTGTCTGCTTCCTCTGTAGTTAGTTTCCTTAGGCACAAGGAAGAACTGCAATAGTCCAGCCTTTGTGATAGTTACACTACTGCAGGAGCAGTGTAGGTGCCCAGCTTCGTGACAGGCTGTTGGAGTAGTAAATGGCATATTTATTTAGTGAAGCTCCTTAGTGCAGTGTAGTTCAGAAATCAGATTTGGTGTATGTTAAAGTTAGTGCACTCAGTAGCAGAAGGAGCTCCGGGCAGCGGTGGCACATCCATCAGAACCCACAAATCAATCTGTATTTCTGTGCCCCTGGCGTCTCTATTATGGTGCAGGGCTTTGTATAGGGGGTAGGGATTATGGGAGCAGATCGGACTCCAGTCCTGATTGATACCATATGTTGTACTGATGGTTACAGTATGAACCCGCTGTTATCATTATGAGCTACAAACCCCCCTACATTTGTTAGTGGAGGGGAATGAGGATACCTAAGTTCCTGTACTTTATTTGTGTAAAGTAGGGATGCCGACTCCAGGATTCAGCCTTTTTCAGTAGGATTCGGCCGAATACTTGTGCCTGCCTGAACTAAATCCAAATCCTAATTTGCATATACAAATTAGGGGATGGGAGGGAAATCACATGGCTTTTTGTCACAAAACAAGGAAGTATAAACATTTTTTCCACATTTTCCTTATGCTCCTCTAATCTGCATATGCAAATTCGGATTTGGTTTGGTATTTGGCCGAATCTTTCATTAAGGATTCGGCTGAATCCCAAAAAGTGGATTCGGTACATCCCTAGTGTAAAGCAAAGATCCGTTGCGTACATTATCCTAAGCTGGGATCTGTATTCTCTGTGATTTCTATGTGCCGCACATCAGAGATAACCATTAGCTGCACCACAATACAGTTTTCCCAGCAGTGTCAGAGGGGATGTAAGTGGGGTTGGGACACATTTAGGACAGTGTGACATTGGTCATTTCTTCATTTCTCATAAACCTTCCCTCTGCAGCAGTGGTTTCCAAACTCTCTGCATGCACTCTTCCACTGGGGAGGCTCAGGATCTTGGCTGGGACCTAGGCTGAAAGTTAGTAAGGGTGAGATTTGGGCTGACACTTATTTGCTATTTTAGATATTTTAGAATGTTTTTTATGTATTTTGTGACCACTTCTATCCCAGGATGGTGCGTTGTTTATCCACCTGTTCTAGGCTCAGAGGTCGCATTGTACCATTTATAGACACACATTCCTTGCATGATATTGCCTGCCCAAATATTGCACTTTTGCTGCTCAGTAGGTGTCCAAAAACATTAAGGTGCAATATGCTAAAAAAAAAGTAATGAGTTTATACACTGGTAGGAATATGTCTTTCAACAATTGAAACTGTATTTTTCTGCACTGCTGGTTGTCTCTTGAAACAATGTAGCAGAAGATGGGCTTGTGTGGTTCTTCAGCTGGCTTCTGCTACATTGTTTTAAAAGTCATAATCGCCAGGGTAGACAAAAGGGCTAGACATACTGCCTCCAGTAGCTATGATTAAAGAATAACATTAAAACCATTGAAAGTGTGTAATGACTATATATAGGAAAGTTATTAAGTATTACATTGTCTTTCATTGGGCAAAAGCTTGCTTTCCCTATAATCCTAAGTATTCCTGTAAATGTGTGTTGGCAACAGTCATGGGAGGCTCCAAAGTCCTTTTCTGACTCACAGGCACTGTCTTTGTCTGTGCCGATCTTTGTAGAGCTAAATGGAAATTACATAACTTGCATATTTTCGTTTTACCATAATGCAAGAGCCGAGATATTTATAGTGATTTCCTCAGTGTTTATGACCCTGGTCTGTCACGTGACTTGTGGTCTGGTAGAGCATGGTTATAGTCTATAGGGCGACTCCTTGCACCCTTGTTCAGCACACGTTTAGCTGTGTTTATAAAATGGTTGGGGCTGTTTGTGTATGAAACCGTGAGTGCTGTATGTTCATGCTTGGGATTGTTATGCTCTAGTAATAAATATGGGGCTTTATTTGCTGGGAATCCAGAGCTGCTTCAGCTGTCAGTAACAAGTGCCACTTGTGGATCACAAGACCTACCGTTTTGTAAACCTAGAGGCACATTTATCAAATGTCGAATTTCGAAATTCATGTGAATTTTTAAAAACTCCCCTAAACTCCTATAATTCGAAAATCGACTGTGAATCGAAATTTATTAATAAAATCAAATTTTTTTTTATAACTCGGATGAATTAAACCGACCGGAAAACTCGAATCGAATTCAAATTGAATTTGGTTTGAATTTTAAAAACTCGATTCGAGTTTTTTCTCCGAAAAAAAAAACTTGAATGTCAGGAAGGCTGGGAACAACAATCAAATTGATTCCTGGACCTCTGCCATTGAGTTAAACAAGTGGTCAAATTCGAGTTCTTAAAGGGCTAGAGTAAGATAAATCTCTAAAATTTAATTTGAATGTTTTAAAAAAAACTCGAATCTAATTGCAATAACTCCCTAGTTGAATTTGACAGATTTGACCATAAAAAATTTTTTCTAATTCGACCTTTGATAAATTTGCCCCTTCGTGTTTGTACATTTAGGGTTGTACCAATATAGACAGTAAGAGCAGTGCCAAGGGGCACAAGGGAGACCTGTGCCATATGCAGGCAGTAATTCAGTAATTGAGGCTCCTTAGAGCCTTGTTTCCCTGTGATTTGCACCCTCTGAATGGCACAAAAGCTCCCTAGGGGGTGCCTGTATGCCACCCATGTGCCACCCCTCTGCGTGCAGTGTTTTTATGAAAAGCCAGTGCTACATACAGAGAGAAGCAAAATCTTTGTGCTCTTAGGTGGAGGGGCAAAGTGCAAAAAGCATGGTTCATAAATGAGCCGGTACACATGTAAAAAAAAAATTTTTTCATATGTTTGAGGGCCCCAAAAAAACATGCTTGTTGGGTCCATCAGTGTCTGCTCACACCACGTGTAAGGCACACCGCAGAGGATTGAAACTGCCGTTTGGATCAGAGTCATTCATTAGGCACCAGTCTGCGAATTGCAGTGGTGTGTTTAAAGGATTAGGGGGCTGCACCTTCACCGAGACCTGTGTTATCTGATTATATTGCAGCTTACAGTAGAACCCCCATTTTACATTTTTCAAGGGACCAGAAAAAAATGGTGTAAAATCCAAGAAAATGTAAAATCAGGGAAATGTATTATGCACAACATGCATTATAAAACAACAATGTAAAATGTAAAATGAGGGGAAACTTAAAATCAGGGGATGTAAAATTGAGGTTCTACTGTATGTATTAGATTATATTAATAATAATTATATAGATATATATAGAGAGAGAGAGAGAGAGAGAGAGAGAGAGAGAGAGATTATATATAATCATATTGATTGCAGCTCTATAGCTCATTTTAGCATGACTGATGGCTAGGGTTGCCACCTTTTCTGGAAAAAAAATACAGGCCTTCCTATATATTTAGCTTTTTTCCCTATTAATAACATTGGGGTCGACCAAATTTTTATCGGCCAGGCCGGTAAAATACCCTACTGATGGCCCATCTTTGGCAGTCCACAGAGCAGCCAGAATATTTTAGGATACTGTACAACATCAGTACCTAATCATTTGGCATCTAAGCTATGGAATATAAGGGGCTGTATAACATATTAGCATCTTATGAGTTAAGTTAGAACATAGTGGGTACTGTGTGCAGTTACAGCAGACAAACTGTGTGATATGCATCCAAAGAATTTTATTTTGAAGGTGACTCAGGCCACTTCCCTTTTTCGTAGGCAGCTAATCCAGTAATAGGTGATGCAACTGTAATTCAACAAAACTGACGTGAAGAATAAAGGTTGCAGCAAGGAGTAGCCAGCACTTTATATAATCCCTTTGTTTTGTTGGGGCACTTGCACTTTGCACGAATTGCTGCCAATTTTTTTGAGATTTATTATACAGGAATTGGACCTATTATCCAGAATGCTTGGGGTTTTCCAGATAATGGATCTTTCTGTCAATTGGATCTTCATACTTTAAATCTACTAGAAAATAATGTAACCATTAAATAAAGCCAAAAGGCTGGTGTTTCTTCCCATAAGGATTAGGATTAATTATACCTTAGTTTAGATCAAGTACAAGGTGGAGTCCTGCAGCGGGTCGGGTACCTGCAAAAACCTGGGGTACCCTGCCGGTAGAAGTTCCGGGTGCGGGCATAGACGCGGTTCTGCGTCTTGGATTATTTGGCTGGCAATCTGTGGTTTCTGGCAAATGCCAGAGGGGCTGCTATAAGGTGCCATAGAAAGTCAATATTTAGTGGGCTGGTGGGGGCGGTTTGGGCCGCTGTGTGGGCTGATTGGGCCTCTGTGTACCTGAAATGCCAGTTAGTTCTCAGTCCGGACCTGGGCCGCGGGTCTTCTCAATTTACAGCACATCCTGACTCTTGATGGTCAGCGTGTCTGGGTTGCAGATAAGGTATTTGCGGGTTGGTTAGCGGGACCAAGCAGGTAGGAATGCGGATTGCGGGTACGGGTCGAGAAAAGGTTCCAAAAAATGGACCCACTCAGGACTCCAGTACAAGGTACTGTTTTATTAATACAGAGGAAAAGGAAATCATTTTGAAAAATTTGGATTATTTGGTTAAAATGGAGTCTATGGGAGATTGTCTTTCCGTAATTCTGAGCTTTCTAGATAACGAAGAAATCTGTTGCTCAATATGATAGGAAAGATACAACTGAACAGGGAGGCGCCAAGATACACTACCTGCTGTAGTGATTTAAATTGGTAGATATTGACATTCTAATAGAACTTGCAATTGGTAAATATTTTGAGATTTTTTTTTTGTTATTCAGCATTTTGTTTAGCAGCTCTCCAGTTTATTTTAGCAGCGGTCTGGCTGCTAGGGTCCTCTTTACCTTAGCAACCAGGTAGTGCATTGAATGAGAGACTGGCAGATGAACAGGCAAAGGACTGAATAGGAACATAATGAATAAAAAGTAGCAAAAACAAAAGTGTAGCCTCACAGCAATAGTTTTTTTTGCTGTCGGGGTCAATAACACCCATTAGAAAGCTGGCAAGAAGCAGAATAAGATATAAATAATCCTTATTGGAAGCAAAACCAGCATATTTGGTTTATTTAATGAAAACCAATAGACTTTTTGCTTCCAATAAGGATTAATTATATCTTAGTTTGGATCAAGTACAAGCTACTGTTTTATTATTAGAGAAAAATGCAATTGTTTTTAAAAAAATTGGATGATTTGGATAAAATGGAGTCTGTGGGAAGTAACTTTTACATAATTTGGAGCTTTCTGGATAATAAGTTTCAGGAAAATCTGTATTAACAGTGTAGAAATTGCTATTATATAATCAAAGTGCAAAATGTTCTCAGAAGAGTTAGTAAAATACAAGGTAGGGCAGGGGTCCCCATTTTTACCCGCGAGCCACATTCACGTGTAAAAAGAGTTAGGGAGCAAGCAAGCATGAAAAAAGTTCCTGGTAGTACAAAATAAAGGATATAATTGGCTATTTAGTAGCCCTGTGTGGACTGGCAGCCTATAGGAGGCTCTGTTTGGCAGTACAACTGGTTTTTATTCAACCAAAATAAGCCTAGAATTCAAAAATAAGCACTTGCTTTGGGCCACTGGGAGCAACATCCAAAGGGGTTGGTGAGCAACATGTTGCCACTGGTTGGGGATCACTGTGGTAGGGTATATGTTAAGTTTATACAAACACTTCAGGTTCATTCTATATCTCTTTAAAGGAGAACTCAACCCCCCAATTAAGAAAAGACATCTTTTGGATCTTCGGATTTCTTTGGGTCCTCTTTGGCAATTCGGGTCCTCTTTGGCAATTTCCGGCACTTTTGGTACATGCGCAGTCGGTATGAACCGGAACACTGCTCCAACTGCGCATGCACCAATACGTCACTCTATTACAGATAAAAACCAGTGTTTTGGAAGATGGCGCTCACAAGCTCCGCTGCGCTTACTCTGCACTGATAGGTGAGACATATTTTAGGTACATTTTCAGGGCAATTGATGTATGTTTGGGGAAAGCAGGAAGGGGGGGGGCAATATAAGTTAGTAGGTAGGAGCTTTTCTTAATTGTGGGGTTAAGTTCTCCTTTAAGGGTTAACACTGGAATAAACAACCCTGAATTTCACTGTGTTCCATGGCCATTATCTTGCCACCCCATATCTGTAGTCAGCAGTAAGAAACATGATTCGGCAGGAAACTCTGTTTCATCATGATTAATGAAGGCTTTTTTATGACCAATTCCTTCATCCACATTTAGTCATGTAATAAATGTAATTTCTGGATTCTCAGCTAGAGGAATAAAAGTTAATGATTGTGTTAGGGGTCCTGCAGTTTAATAAACCACTCCTCACTTGCTAAGCATGTCTGGACATCATTTCATTGGGGTAGCATAATCCAATTTTTTTTTAATATGCTGTGCAAAGTAAATTTGGGGAAAAAAACCCTGATTTTCCTTACATTTAAAAATGAAAGGTTTTAGTGACTCGCTGTGCTTGTATGGGGTGTGCCGATCTTGAGAGTCATTTGAGAGAGAAATTTGAAGCAAAATTGCAATAGTCTTTGGTATATAGTTGCCATTATTAGTGGACGGTAGGGTTACTTTATACCATTAAATTACTCCTTTGGTGGAAAGTTACCCCATCCCGCTCTAAGCTTTACTATATAATATAATGGTGCCCACCTACGTACCACTAAACCCCATGGTATGTGCCTAATAAGAAACACTCAACTGTATTTTATTTCTTATTACTTGTATCCCCTGAGCCTCTGTATACACAGGCATAATATACAGTACTAATTAAATGCACCATGTAGAAGTGCCCAGAATAGCACCTACTTACAACCATTGGGAGATGTCTCATGGTGACAGTACAGTTGCTTCCAAGCTCAAAGATGCTTTAATAGGAAATTTCAAGCTGAAACACAGTCGTAGTGACTGTCAGCCATGTAAATGGTAGGCGGCTGGGGTGGATTTGGGTGTTTCTCTGATGCCTGCATTACACTGGTGATTTTGGTGAGACTGTAAAAACTGTACTCAGCAGCATAATTATAGCCCCATGGACCCAAGTGCACCCAGAAGTACCCCCTGCTGTCTTGGTAGGTACACCACAGCCTGTATGTATGGATTTATAAGTTCAGATGTTGGTAGAGACAGAGGTAAATGGTTTGGGGTATATTTTATTTGATGCAATAATTAAGGTATGGGATTCCTTATGCAAAAAGCTCCAAATTACAGGAAGGCCGTCTCCCATAGAGTCCATTTTAAGCAAATAATACTATTTTTTAAATTTATAAACTTTTAAATTAAATTTTTTTCTTCATACATTTATGGGACCTGTTATCCAGAATGCTTGGCACCTGGGGTTATCCGGATAACAGATCTTTCTGTAACTTGGGTCTTCATATCTTAAGTTAGAGTCCTGCAGCAGGTTGGGTACCCGCGGGTTACCCACAAAAAAAGCAGGCACCCTGCGGAATGAGGGGAGGATATTCAGGTGCGGGTACACCCGCGGGTCGGCTTGCGGGTCTCATCTAAATTTCTTATGTTATGTATGTTACTCCTTCTTTTACAAAAGTTGTTTCTGCCCCGCCCGCTTATGATGATGTCACTTCCGGTTTGCAGCACCATCACCAGCAACTGTTTGATGGAAGGTTGCGGATAAGGCAGTTGCGGGTCTAGGTCAGGTAGTAGATCGAAGTGGTTAAAAATGTGAGTTGCGGGGTCGGGTCTTAGAAATTGGTTCCGCGCAGGACTCTACCTTAAGTCTACTAAAAGATCATGTAAACCCAGCAGGCCTTTTTTGCCTCCATTAAGGATTAATTATATCTTAGTTCTGATCAAGCAAAAGGAACTGTTTTATTATTACAGAGAAAAGGGAAATCATTTAAAAAATGTGGATTATTTGGATAAAATGGATCCTATGGGAGACATCATTCTGTAATTGGTAACTTTCTGAATAACGGGTTTCCGGATAAGAGATCCCATACCTGTAATAATAAAACAGTACCTTGTACTTGATGGTAACTAAGCTGCATGAATCCATACTGGTTACAAAACAATTCTATTGGCTTTATTTCATGTTAAAATTAATATTAGCAGCCGTTAAGTATGATGATCTAAATTACTGAATGATCCCTTATTCAGTATTCTGGATAATAGAGCCTATACCTGTATTTTGTGCAGTGGACATAACCAAGTGACATCAATGGTGCTGCAGTCCGATCCATGACGCCGTTCTGTGGTGAAAAGTTTTGATTCCTTGAGCTTCGGTGATTCTAGGTCTGCAAACCACAAAGGAAAAAACAAAAACCATAATCATAAGTTTGTACAGAGAAATGAGCCGGGGCTGCAGGTAAAGCTGTTCAATTTAAGGGAAGAGGGTTACAAAGACTGTTTGGGGCTTTCCAGACCACAAAATGACCCCAATAAGATTATTTAAAAAAAAACAATAAAATAATCAGTCATTTCTAGTGTTTTGTTCTATGAGTGTTGTTTTTTGTCATAGTGAAGCCTTTGGTCCCTCCTAGCTGTAATATATCATCCCATTTTCTGCAGGACAGTCCCGATTTTAACAGCTCAGCCCACAGTCCCGGGTTTTTTAGTGACATATCCTGAGTTTTCTCTCTGATCTCCTTTACTGATGCCAGAAAAAGATACAAAGTTTTTGAAACTAAAATAAATAAAGAGGCTTGGGGAAACTGACTCACTGCTTAAAGGGCAATTTCACCTTCATTATCAAAACACAAAAACATAGCCCTAAGGGCTCTTACACACGGGCATTTTTACCTGCGCTCCCCTGCATTGCGCTTTCTTCCGTTCAGCTGCAGGGGAGCACAGGAGTAGACGCGGTCAATTATTTTAAAGGGGACCCGTCACCCAAAAAAAACATTCCAAATCCTATTTTATCACATTAGTCAAGCAAAATGAACTTTAATTACACTATATAAATTATTTGCATCTTGTTTCCTTCATTCTGGGAATTCATAATTATAACAAGCAGGAAGCAGCCATTTTGTGGACACTGTTATTAAGACAAGCCTTGTATCATCTCAGAATCTTGTATGTGCACCAGAATGGGGGACCTGATGTCCATTTCCTTGCCCTGGTTACACAATTAAACAGTAAAGAGAACGGGGGGAATGTGGGGAGAGCAGTGACATCTAGGAAGTGCTGAATGGAAAGTGAAAGTAATTGTCTGCCCCGCCTCTATGCCACTGGCATAGAGGAGGGGCAGACAATATTTGATTGACAGCTGAGATTTTTAAAACAGCTATGAATGCTTTAATAAAGAATAGAAATTGGATTTCATGTTTAATTTGAAAAGTAATTTTATTATACAGATTTTTGTGTCTGGATGACAGGTCCACTTTAAAGGGGGTTGTACTCACACAGACACATGTAAGCGCTGAACGTAGGTGAAATGCAACATGCTGCGTCCCAACCTGCGTTTGGTGCTTACATGTGTCTGTGTGAGTATAGCCCCCTATAAAAATAGACTGCGTCTACTTCTGCGTCTAGAAACGCCTGTGTGTAAGAGACCCAAAGCTCCCAGAAATTTATTTAAACTTTCATAACCTGTCAAATTTTGTAAAAATTGACATAATTGGGGGGGTGTGGCCATAAAATGGGCATGGTCAAAATTTCACCGTGCTACGGGAGTTTGATGTTTTTGTCCCTCTTCTCATTTTTCAGATGTTGAGAGGTATGTTGCTGTGATGAAAGCATTTTATTGTATGGCCAGTTTTGATACTGGATTTCTGGGGAGAAATGGTGCATTGTGGGGGGAAAAAAGCATGACTGTCCGAAAGTGTTCCTTGGAATTATGGGGGGGACCTGGTGAACTTGCTTTAGTCCACATTGACATGACACCTATAGAAATGAAGGCGTATGAATTAGGGATGCACCTAATACACTATTTTGGATTCGGCCGAACCCCTGAATCCTTGGCGAAATTAGGGGTTGGAAGGGGAAACATTTTTTACTTCCTTGTTTTGTGACAAAAAGTCACGTGATTTCCTTCCCCTCCCATAATTTGCAAATGCAAATTAGAATTCGGTTCGGCCAGGCAGAAGGATTCGGCCGAATCCTGCTGAAAAAGGCCGAATCCCGAAACTGAATCCTGGATTCGGTGCATCCCTAGTATGAATATCTATAAATAACTGCATACTAAAATGTTTCTGGAGCAACAGATCAATGTTTTTTTTTCATACAGATTGCTCCTTGATTTATACTGTGTTTCAGTTATTCAAATATGCTTGGATCAAAGTATAAAAACTGGCACCGTGTTCAGGAAATGCAGATAAGGAATATCTGGTGCGTGCAATGATTTGCCTGTTGGCTCTCCAGTCAGTTTAAAGGAAATAAGTGGAACATAAATCATGTTAATAAATAGAAAATATTTGACTTTTATTGTTGCCTATGCTAATCCTGTCTCAGGCTGGTGGGCCACAACCTTCCGTATTCTTTCACGTAGCCCTCCTAGTGGGTTATAATCCCCAGTTAGCAGCATAGAGTGGCCTAGTTTCCAGGGCTGTGCTTATTTTGTGTTTACATTTCCTATAGCAAGAATAACTCCCTGTGTTTTCCCATAAGCTGTACAGAGTCATTTTGGTGCTGAGTGCTTTTATAGCGCAGCTCTGATTAATTTGTGGTAGAGTCCTGCAGCGGGTCGGGCACCCATGGGTAACTGCGGGTTACCCGCAAAAACCTGCGGGTTGTAGGTAGAAGTTTCGGGAGCGGGTATAGACACTGGCGGCGGTTCTCCGGGGTCGCGTGTCTTCTCAATAGCGAGATTTACTCTTTTTTTCCTGATCACGCCTACTTGTAATGATGTCACTTCCGGTTTAAAATGTCAGCACTTCCTGTTTTACACCTTTTTTATGATCACGCCTACTTCTAATGATGTCACTTCCGGTTTACAATAACCGCACTTCCTGTTTGTTGGTGGTCAGCATGTCACGGATCGGGTTGCGGATAAGGTACTTGCGGGTCCAAGCGGGTAAGTATGCAGGTCGTGGGTCGGGTTCCGCGCAGGACTCTAATCTGTGGCAAAGTACAGTTGCATGTAATGAATACACCGCACGCCTGTAATTCACACGTACTGCAGTTATTGCTAAGGTCCCTTAGCAAGAGCAAGATTTTCATGGATCCGCACACACTCAATTTTCTGTAGTTGGGGTATAATAAAAGGGGTAAGCTCTCTAGAACCAGTTTTTGAAACCTGACCTGGACCCGCGACCTGCGACTTGCACCCAAAACCTGCATTTTTACCCACGTGACCTGCAACTGCCTTATCTACAACCCCCAACCCGCTGACCACCATTAAACAGGAATAGCTGTTGTTGCAAACCAGAAGTGACATCATTGGAAGTGGGCAGGGCCAAATAATGTTTTTAGGAGTAAAATATAGATAATATAAGAGAAGAGATCTAGATTAAACCCACAGACCCGCATCTATACCTGCACCCACAAATCTCATCCACAACCTGCAGGGTACCCCCTTTTTTTGCAAGTAACACAGTAACTTGCTGATATCCGACCCTGCAGCACTCAAGGTTAGGGTGATAGCACCCCACAGCATTGCTCTCTAGGCCGTTCTGCTGCTGCCTACCCCTAGATCTGGTCCAAAAATAGAAGTTTATCACAAGTCACCATTAGGAAATTCACAGCTCTCTATTAACTAGGGATGCACCGAATCCAGGATTCGGTTTGGTATTCAGCCAGGATTCGAATCCTTCTGCCTGGCCGAACCGAATCCGAGTCCCAATTTGTATATGCAAATTAGGGGCAGGGAGGGAAATCGTGTGACTTGTCACAAAACATGGAAGTAAAAAATGTTTCCCCTTCTCACCCCTAATTTGCATATGCAAATTAGACTTCGGTTTCAGTATTCGCGATTCTTTCGCAAAGGATTCAGGGGTTCGGCCGAATCCAAAATACTTTATTCGGTGCATCCCTACTATTAACATATATGGGATTTTTAGTGCCGTATTTATCGACTGGTAAATCCACTGAAAAATATGCCTCAGTAATCCAGTACAAGTTAATGAAAGCGTAAAAGTGACCCTCTGGCAAATTCATTCATTTGCATTCATTTTGTTCTGTAATTATAAATATATTTGAGTATGCCTGCATTTTTGGAATTTCCAAGAGCTGAACTGTTAGCCTTGGCACAACACCAAGCTCCTAGACTTTGAGTAAATGCCTGGGAGGTTCCCATGTACAACCGCTTATAGCCCTGCTTTCATTCTTGAATTCTAATTGTAGCTCCGCCATATAAGAGATTTCTTGCCGCTTCTCTGGAACCCAAGGCGACATGTAATACTTTCTTCTTTTTATTACTCTGTTTATCATATAACTGGGCTGACAGCTTTGCACGTGGGATTTCTCTAATTGCAGGTTTGGAGAAAGGCTCTGTGGTTTGTGTGAGGGTAAATCCCATTGTAGCAGGGAAATGTACTGTAACAATTACATATAATGTAGTAAGACACAGCTGACAGCATATCAGGCAAAACTTCCCTTATTATTAAATGACCAGGTTTGTGCAGAGGCTACAAAGACCCAGGCCTGGAGAAGGGGTATAAAGGACGCATAATGGAACATGACCAAAAATAGGGATGTCCAAGTGCTGTTGTATCAGGGAGATATTTAGGTCATATATTTATGGGTGATGCTTAAACTGAGAATTTATGAGAACATTGTTACAGAGATGCTAGTGATGTTGCGTACACATTTCAGTAGACATCACATGGTCCCAGAGCAGCCAAGGCCACTGGCAGGGAAGAAGTTAAAGCAATTGGAAGCTAGAAGTTTTTTTTTTTTTTTATAAGTGTCAATTACAGTGCAATGTAAATAGCAGAAATGTTAAGTGCTGCCAGTATTACAGTTGAGCGTCACTATTACGTGCACAAGTGATTTGGCACAGCTGGGTTCCCGGTACAATGAACTCTTTGTGGGATTTCTGCCAAAGAATGGATCTAGTTATGGGAAAATAAAAATAATCAAAGCAGAATTATGATTGGTTGCTAGTATTCCACCAGTGATTAATATATTAGGCCTGTGCTACTAAGAGGTCACAATCTCATTACTAGAAATAGAGCACTATTACCCGCTTGTGTAGATTATTTACAGTTTCCATTAGGGATGCACCGAATCCAGGATTTTTGTTCTGAATTCGGCCAGGATTCGCCTTTTTCAGCAGGATTCAGATTCGGCTGAACCGTTCTGCGCAGCTAATCCGAATCAGAATTTGCATATGCAAATTAGGAACATGGAGGGAAATCGCGTGACTTTTTGCCACAAAACAAGGAAGTAAAGAATGTCTCTTTACTTTTCCACCCCTAATTTGCAAATGCATATTAGGATTCGGATTTGGTGCGGTATTCGGCCCAATCTTTCGCAAAGGATTCGGGGGTTCGGCCAAATCCAAAATAGTGTTTTCCACTTTTATTAACAATAGAAATAGCTTTTCTATCCCTAGTGCTCATGGAGTAATTTCTTGTTAGTTGCTATTGGTTGCTGAGTTTCAACTATTATCATAATTAGTGGCTCCCCTATGAAACTGGTAAGTTAAAGGAGTCAGGAGTACCGTATATACTCGAGTATAAGCCGAGTTTTTCAGCATCCGAAATGTGCTGAAAAAGTCTACCTCGGCTTATGCTCGGGTCAGCGGTCAGTAGCCAAGATTGCAGTCACTTTTAATCATTCCTATACCAACAGTTCACTTGGGGAGAGACTGCAATATCCCACAATGCCCTCTGTTGGTTTTATGAAAGAATAACAGTGCACCCTCTGTTGGTTATATCAAAGAATAACAGTGACTGCAATATCACACAGCGCCATCTGTTGGTTGTATCAAAGAATAACAGTGACTGCAATATCACACAGCGCCATCTGTTGGTTATATCAAAGAATAACAGTGACTGCAATATCACACAGCGCCATCTGTTGGTTGTATCAAAGAATAACAGTGACTGCAATATCACACAGCGCCATCTGTTGGTTATATCAAAGAATAACAGTGATGGCAATATCACACAGCACCATCTGTTGGTTGTATCAAAGAATAACAGTGACTGCAATATCACACAGCGCCATCTGTTGGTTATATCAAAGAATAACAGTAACTGCAATATCACACAGAGCCATCTGTTGGTTGAATAAAGGATTAACAGTGATGGCAATATCACACAGCGCCATCTGTTGGTTATACGAAAGATCAGTGATGGTTTTATGAAACACAGCACTCTCTGCACAATTCTCTGTCACCATCAACTTTGCAAAGAAGTCCGGTCGATCGCTGGGGGAGTCTCTTTGGCGGAAGGTGCGCTGCTGGGAGACAGGGCTGTAGTTGTGTCTAGGCTTATACTAGAGTCAATAAGTTTTCCCAGTTTTCGTAGGTAAAATTAGGTACCTCGGCTTATACTCGGATCGGCTTATACTCGAGTATATACGGTAAGAGGAAAATGAAATACAGAGAGAAATTTCCATGCAAGCCAATGTGACCTGGGTGCTCTCGGCTGCTAAAAACAGCAGCATCTAAAGCAATTACCCTAATGGTAAGAAATGGCTGGTTGCTATGGGTTACAAGACCAGGGTGAACTGGTGCTGCAGTTCTTTGAGCTGCAGACATAGATGACAAAACTCTATTACTGTAACCAAGTAGTGTTGTGGCTTGGTGTAGGGGAGCAGAGCATTTAAGTGGAAGTTTCTATATAACCTGTTTAAACCATTATTTCCAGAGGAAGTTATACCCCTAGTGGTACTATGTTATGGTTTTCCCTCTTACATTTTTTTTTTCTTTTTCTTTTTTTTTACATGAACATAAACAAAAGTTATTTTAAAGTATTAGAAATGTAATGTAGTATTGTCCTGCACTGGTAAAACTGATGTGTTTGCTTCAGAAACACTACTATAGTTTATATAAACAAGCTGCTGTGTAGCCATTCGGTTTGAAAAAAGGGGGAAAGGCACAGGTTAAATAGTAGATAACTGAAAAGTTCTTATTGTATTCTACAGAGCTTAGCCTTTTCTCCTTTGAAGGGCTGCCCCCATGGCTAAACAGCAACTTATTTATATAAAGTATAGTAGTCTTTCTGAAACTAAAAAACATTTTTGTGCAGGGCAACTAGATTATAAATAAATTATTTTAAAGGACATGTAAACCCCCTGCACAAAAATGTAAGCAGTAAACAGCCTCTTTGAAATCTTTAGGTAACTGCCACTCTGGTTGTTAAAAGGTTAACAGTAAGGGCAAGGCCAGAGGTAGCTTTTTTTGCGGCGTTTTTACGTTGCGTTTTTAAAAAAGAACAGCCAGGCGTAAAGAGGCATAAACTGCACTACCACTGAAACTAATGGAAAACGCACTATGGCAATTCACACAGTGCACTTGCAAGCTGAAATCCGCCAAAGGACGCCAGTATTGGCGTTTTTTAGCAGAAACGCCAATACCTCAATAAACTACCAAATCAATAGACTCTATGGGATCTGTACGTTTGAAACCACACTTTACGTAAATACGCAGCATATTTTAAATATGGCTTCCAAATTCAATGAGAACAATGAGAAGTGCAGGTTGGGAAAAGAATCCTACGTGCTGAAAAACGCATGAAAAACGCATGTTGACGGTGGCATGTGGTTTCAGTAGCGTATTTACTCCTGGCTGTTCTTTTTTCAAAACACCGCAAAAACGCCACGTCTGGCCTTGCCCTAAGGCTGCAGCATCCCCTTAATCACTTAGAAATCCTTCTCCTCTTATAACCCCCTCCCTCAGGAATTTGACTTGTGAGCATGCTCAGTTCTTCTCGGCTCAGATCACTAAACACACCCTCAAGTCTTACAGCCAATGAAGAGATAGTATTTCTGGTTCCCATAGAAGCTCTGCTCTAGCTGTCTGATCCTATTTTTTTCTCCTAACCACCTCTTCTGAGCTCAGCTTAACCATTACAGTGCTCAAACCCAGCAGAACTTTTTATCAAAGTATGTTGTGTTTGTGTGAACCTGCATTCTGCAATGCATGAACTTTACAGCATATATGTCCTGTTTGCACATGTCAGTTATTGATGATGTGTCAGAGGAAAAATGGCCCCCGGGTGCTATTTGTTTTAGGAAAATGTGATGGCGCTGGCAAATGGAGGGGTATATGCAGTACAAATGATGTGGCTTGGGTGGGAAAGATACCCCCAACTTATATACATGGTAGGAAAATGTAGGCTTTACATGTCCTTTAAAAAAACTTAAATTTTTTGGTGTTACTGTTCCTTTAAGAGTAAAGAAAGATAAGTGTTGCTCACAGGTATGCTATATTTTCCATTTTAAAAGCAAGACTAAAGACTAAGCCTTTATTTGTAGGTGCCTTTCTGGACAGCAGCAATGAAATGGAGCTCATGAGCACCAACAGTGACCAGAGGGACGAAACGGAGCTTTTGCTCACCTACTTGAATGTATCCGATGTTGTTAACATCATGGAGAACTTTTATCGAGATGGGGAAGCCTGTGCAGGGGGGGAGAAAACCATCCAGGAGCCCCCCGAAGCCTATGAATGCGAAGAGAGGTCAGACTCTCTGTTTCTCAGTGGGCAGGAACCGTCTTTTCTGTTATCGGTCAAATATGGAAGCGAGAGAGAATTACTCAGTTTTGCCAATCAAGTCACTGATGCTCCCAAATATTTGCATGCCTGCCTGCAGCAAGAATGTGGAATCATAATGAACAAGGTAGGAAACCTACTTATGCTGCTAATGATTTATCTTCTTTTTATTGCATAATTGTAACATTCTTTTAATGTTCCCTTTGTATTTGTGGAATAATCCCTTCTTGCATTTTGTTCTCTATGAAAATGTCAGTGATTTGGCATGTAGTTTCACCCTTGTGCAAGACTCCATTGTTTTTTATAAGCTTATTTAAATACCCTGTTGTAACCTTTCAAGTAGCTTTTGACTTCCACTAGCGGATAATAAAGGGCCCTTCAGTGAGAGTAAAAAGCTCTAGAAGCTCTTGCTGTTCGTTTAGGATAGCAGCTGCAGTATTAGTTTTGTGTGACTCCATTTACAGCAGGGAGGGGGGAAAGGGAGGGGGAGAGGAGCAAACTGAGCATGCTCAAGCCCAAGCCCTGGAGGTTTAAGCTGAAAACAGGAAGTCTGATACAGAAGCCCATGAGTACACAATAGAAGGAAAGAAATGTTGTGTTTCTTTTGACAGAAGACTCAGAGCAGCATTACTTTGAGGGTTTACTGGTATATTTAGGTGGACCTTTCTGATAAGGCTTAAAGGAAAGTGTAAAAATAAAAACTGGGTGAATAAATAGGCTGTGCAAAATAAAAACTGTTTCTATTATAGTTAGCCAAAAATGTAATGTATAAAGGCTGGAGTGATTTGATGTATAACATGTCAGTCAGAACACTACTTCCTGCTTTTCAGCTCTCTTGGTTTACACTCACTGGTTACCGTGGTTACCAGGCAGTAACCAATCAGAGACTTGAGGGGGGGGCCCACATGGGTCATATCTGTTGCTTTTGAATCTGAGCTGAATGCTGAGGATCAATTGTAAACTCACTGAACAGAAATGTCCCATGTGGCCCCCCTTCAAGTCGCTGACTAGCTCAGAGTTATAGAGCTGAAAAGCAGGAAGTTGGATTCTGGCTGTTTTATTAGACATTTGTTCACTCCAGCCTTTATACATTACATTTTTGGCTAACTAACTATATTAGAAACATTTTTTATTTTGCACAGCCTATGTATTTACCCAGTTTTTATTTTCACGCTGAACTGTTCCTTTAATTAGTTTTAACCGTTCCTTCTCCTTTAATAGAGAAGTGACCCTTACATATTGTTTAGTATCATTTCAACCCATGTCTGCAGTTGTATTTATTTTTAATTTAGATACTTTGTGGTTGTTGTAGCCAGTGTAGTGAACGACAGCAGCCTTTAAATATTCAGGCCCGAAACTTGTGCCTTCTCCAAATCACTCCCCTTCCTAGAAACAGTGTGAGTTTCTCCAGCAATGTGTTCCTTGTACTTCAGAGCCAGTCTGATAAGTGCCATGCTAAACCTGAATTTAAAGTATATGTAAATACCATTTAAAGGTGATGTAAAGCCAAAATTAACATTTTGTGTTATGAAATAAGTTGTAATTCTAAGCAACATGTCAGTGGTTTTAAACATTTGTAAATATAACTGCTACTAAAATCAGTATTTGATATTGGTTTGTTTTCTCTTCCTTGGTAGTTCTGACTTATGGAATAAAGTAGCATAATACTTGTCTTGACTCTAATTTTGGAGGCCATGTAATGCTCTGTTTCTCTTTCATTCAGATGCTGACCATCAGAAGCGGCCGTTATCAGATAGACACCGACGTCCTGTTATTTCCCTGGAAGATGACTTATAGGAACATTGGTTCTGATTTTATACCTCGTGGAGCTTTTGGGAAAGTACATCTGGCACAAGATTTGGAAACAAGGAAAAGAATGGCATGCAAGCTAGTAGGTTACTGCCACGGCAACTTTCCTAATGACTACAGAGTCTACTCTTCCAAAAAATAGAGGGAAATCAGTTACAAATAGGTTGTATATGCAGCATACATAGACATATACAGCTTATTTTATCGTTTCCAGTAACGGGGCCAGTAAACGCATATCTCCCAACTTTAAATCTCCGACTGGCTCATCTCCTGTGCCAGTTCCTTTGGGAAGTGAGACTGTGGCGCAATATTACCTGATATTTCCTCATGAGGAAAGTAGTAGTGCCAATGTGTTTCCCCACTGTGATTTACATTTTAGCCAGTGGGAAGTAAACAAGGGACACTCACTTGCGGTAGTCAAAATTTATCTTCAGCGACAAAACTTGCTGTGTGCCATAAGCCTTTAGGGCAGAGACAAATCTCCTCTTCTTCAAGACGACTAATCTCCCCAAACTGCCTCCCGACGGCTAGAGTGTAAATCGCCGGCGGGATGGCAATCGGTGCGCTTCGTTTTCCGAAGTTGCCTCATGAGGAAACTTCAGGCGATTTCGGAAAACGAAGTGCTCCAAGTGGCATCCCGCCGCAATTTAGATTCTAGCCGTCAGGAGGCAGTTCGGGGGGGGGGGGTTATTCATTCCGAAGAGGCCGGGCTGACTAAATCTCCCCGAATCTGAGCGTGTCTCTGCCCTTATATCCCACTTTTATGTGCCAGTCCCTTCCAAGCGATTGTAAAAATCTCATAAGATGAGACCGTGACATAGTTTTCAGCATTATACAAAGCGCAGTCACACCTGTCGCCTGGGATTTCTGGCTGTGCAGAGCAGTGGCCAATATTCTACCAGGCTGTGCCATGATATGCTGGGGGAAGCCAATATGTGGGGACAATAGTCTGTCATAAAATGCTGGTACTCCTAGTGCTTCTTTACTGCTAATTTCAACTTTGTTGTACGAGTTGTGTGTTTTGTTATGTTTGAGTGTGGAGGTTGATTAAAATTTTTGTAGTTTATCCACATGCAGGGGTTAATTGTAAACCCCAAAATGTGTGCCTGCACTGTGCTACCTGCAGCCGGCTAATTGCAGGCGATTGCTTGACTTGACTGCACATTTTTATAAACGCCCTGTGTGACCTCGCCCCTTACAGTGCGGGAAGCCATGATTGAAAATGCTATCCCTGTTTATAAAACGTACATAAATAACATAACATAAGTACATAAATACGGAGAGGTTGACCACAGAAATTCGATAAAATCTGCACTCAATGGATGGAACCTGATCAGGACCCTTAATTATACACTGTAACATGGGGGCATATTTATTATGCTGTGTAAAACAAATTTTGCTGAAAAAACGGCATAAAAAGCTGTGTAAAATAAAGGGCGAATTTATCAAGGTGTGTGTAATTTTAAACCGCGCTAATGCCAGATTTGATGCCGTTATTTTCCATAGCTTCCACACATATGCTACACAAGAAGAAAAGCAGAAAAAATTTACTCTGTAAAGAGTGCCGACGTGTGGTGTATTATCCTGCCATTTTTATACAGCATAAATGCCCCTTAACATCTGCTTGTAACCTTGTTAACCTACTCTCCCGGATCTAGATCTGTCCAATCAAACCAACTCAACCCTGAGTGCATGTTTTATGATCCTTGTATGTACCTTAGGGCTGCCACCTGTCCGGTTTTGACCCGGACAGCCCAATTTTTTGAAGAGCTGCCAGGGTCAAAACTCCCTGCCCAGTTTTCCAAATAAGAAAACCAGGCAGGATTGACGTGGCGATCGGATGATCATAGCCCCGCTCCTGACGTTGTGGCATGCCTCCATCACATCAAGGACATGCCCCCATTACGGCAGATCCGCCACCAACGCATCACGGCCCACCCCCCTGCCTGAAGTTCCACCACACAGAAGTTGGCAACCCTAATGTACCTACTGTATCCAGGAGCATATGTTAAAGGACCAGTAACATCAATAAAAATTGTAAACTTTAAAATCACAAAGAAATAACTTACCAAAACTCCGCTTGCGTTCCTCTTCAGAAAAGGTGACTGCGATCCATCGTGCGGCGCTCGATTTCTCCTCCCAGCCTTCCTTATAGGAGATAGCCAGGGAGGAGAAATCGAGCACCGCACAATGGATTGTCGTTTCTGTAAGTTATTTCTTAATGAAGGCTTTCAGATTTTAAAGTTTGTCTTGGTTTTCTTTTTTTTTTCAATGTATACTAACGAATTTTTTAAAAAAAATATTTTTTTTGATGTTACTGGTCCTTTAAGCACCACTGTGAAAACATCACACCAAGTTGTTTATTGTATGAATTAAGCATCCTGAACATGTCCTGTTACACTGTAATACCTGCACCACTTTCTTTCAAGTATGCTAAATAAAAATACTTGTAAAAAAAAAAAAAAAAGTCATGCCCCTCACACATGATCTGATAATGGGCATGGGCCTGATTATTTGGGTCCTGGCAGCTCTAGAGCTGAATTATATTTGATTAGACCTACGCAAAAGGCAGTAGCTTAGACTTATTTTTCTGGCTTCAGTACAAGGAAGTCTGCGTGCTTTAAAACAGCTTCCCCTTTCCCTGTGGGAAATTAGTTTTATTACATATATTATTGAAGAACAAGGATGTTACACATTTACTGAGGGAAATTGCATGATAATCTCAACTGTTTTTTCAGGACGCCCAACTGGCAATGCTTCAGCCTCTGTTGAAGTACAATTTGCAATGTCTCGCAGCAGCCATAAACTGTGGGTGCTGGAAGTTGTAGCAAGAAAAGAGACAACAATCAGGACGGCTTTGTTTTAGAATTTGTCTTGCTTTATGCTGGCAGAGTTAAAGGGGTTGTTCACCTTTTTAATGAACTTTAAGGGGCAGATGCTCTAAAGGGCGAATTGACTAACGTTAGCGAAAATTCGCCAGCGTGATGTAATTTTGTAACTACACCGGTTCCCTAATGCTAGCGAAGGAGATGGACGCTAGTGTTGCTTCACACTTTAACGCCAGGCGAATTTTCGCTCTGGCGAACCAATGTAACTCCGCAAATTCACTAAGATGCGCATTTTACTGAACGTTACCTCTTGCTCCAGAATTGTCTTCGCCATCGCAGACCAGGCGAAGTGCAATGGAGTGCAATAGACTCTTTTTTTTCCTTTTTTCTGAGTGATTGCCTGCAAAAGACTGTAAATTTTTTTTTTGGGTTACATTTCCTAACATATGGCACATAAACTATACACTGGGCTCATGTTTAGGGCAATATAACAACTTTATTTGACTTTATTAAGGTTCCCTTGACTTGTGTAATATAATGTATTTTCTGCAACATATACGTCCATTCAACTTTAACTTCCCGCCATATGCAAATTAGCCAATGCTAACGCAACTTCGCTTTGCTTGCCGAAGTAACACTAGCACATTTTCGCCAGTGTTCGGCACCCTGGACGCAACTTCGCATCTTAGTTAATTAGCGTTGTCCTGATGAAATTACACCTGGCGAAGTGGGCGAAGCAATCGCTAGCAAATTTGCGCCCTATGTGTGATGTAGTAAGTGATATTCTCAAACAATTTGCAATTGGTTGTCATTTTATTATTTTATTTGTGGTTTTTGAGTGGTTTAGCTTTTTAATCATCAGCTCTCCAGTTTGCAATTCCACCAATCTCGTTGCTAAGGTTCAAATGACCCTAGCAACCACTCATTGATTTGAATAAGAGACTGGAAGATGAATAGGAGAGGGTTTGAATAGAAAGATGAGTAAAAAAAAGTAGCAATAACAATAAATTTGTGCGTTGGTTTTTTTAGATGGGGTCAGTGACCCTATGTGAAAGTTGCAAAGAGTCAGAAGAAAGCAAATAATGATAGAATTAGCCATTCTATAACATAGTAAAAGTTAACTTAAAGGTGCATTTAAGTCAGTTGTTGCACTATAGTATCCCATGAAAGCCTTTGACACAGTGGAAGTTGCATTTAACCTCTGCGTGTTGCCCAAATCTATATTCTTTTTCTATATCAAAAAATATGGATAATGCAAGTGTGGCCAACATTCTCCTCACTGCGCTCCTTGATCTCTCTCCAGATCCCAGTGGAACATTTCAAGCCGACCGAGGTGGAATTCCAAGTACAGTTGCGCCATGAGAATATTGCTGAGCTGTACGGGGTCGTACTGTGTAACAACATGGTCCATCTTTATATGGAAGCCGGAGAAGGCGGATCTGTTTTGGAAAAGCTGGAAAGCTGCGGCCCTTTGCGGGAATTCGAAATAATATGGGTCACCAAGCACATCCTCAAGGGCCTGGACTTTCTTCACTCCAAAAATGTCATCCACCATGATATTAAACGTGAGTCTTTATAGTCACCCCCTGAGTAGCACAAGAACTTTTTAGTTCAATCCTCATAGTCCTGGACAATATTAGTGCATCTGGCGCTCTTAGACGGTGCTGTGCTGAGGTGCATCAGGCACTGGTACACTATTTCTAGTTTGGTGGGCATGGTGAAGTGAAGCAAGCATGACTGCAGTCTGGGGTGTAACTACAGAGGAATCAGAGGGGGGCCCAGGCAGTATAGAGAGACCATGAGGCCCTAATTAATGAGCAATTTCAATATATTTTGTTAAAAACCTCTGGATATGTTGGGCGGCCCATTAACATCTAGTTACGCCACTGACTGTGGTACATATAAGTGCCTGTGTGTGTCCATAACTTAAAAGGGGGCATGAGCAGCAAATGTATATCCTTACCCTAAATACATTAGATAGCTTTAAAGGGGAACTCCGGCTTCCAAACCAAAATTATTCTTATACCAGTAAATTGATTACTGCCTACTACAGACTTGGTACTATTGGCACAAAAAAAAGGATTAATATAAAATATTAGTTGAAAACCAGTGCAGGGCAACACTACAATATATTTTTATTAATTTAAAAAACTTTTTAGATGTTACTGTTCCTTTAAACAATCGTTTCCGTATAAGCTTGGTGTTACGATGATGAAAAGATCTTTTAAACATCTTAACATATATGGCCACCTTTAAACACTTTTTCACGGTTACCCATGTGATCCAGTCACTCAGCCTGACGACCCACACAATGTTATAAGTGCAATGAGGCCATCATTCTGCACACAATCTGTTTAAAGGATAAATAAACCTTAAAAATAAGTACATGCAAAATTGACAAGGGGGCTATTCTAAGCACTTTTGCAATGTACTTTCTTTTTTTTTTTTAATTCCAAGATATTAAGGGATACATGTACTGTTAATATGAATGAATATTTTCACAACAGCGCCACCTGCTGGTCAGTCCAGTCTGACCAGCAAGTAGTCAAGGAAGTTGTCAGGAGATAGAAAGAGGCTGATCTGATGTTTTTTTTGGTTAGGAAAGATATGAGAAAGGTTTCTATCTTTTTTCCTAAGCAGAACAACATCAGAGCAGCCGCTTTCTTTCTCCTGACAACTTCCTTGACTACTTGCTGGTCAGACTGGTGGGAAAAAGTCCAGCAGGTGGCGCTGTTGTGAAAAAATTCATTCATATTAACAGCACATATATCCCTTAATATCTTGGAATTAAAAAAAAAAAAAAAAAAAAAAATGAAAGTACACTGCAAAAGTGCTTAAAATAGCCCCCTTGTCAATTTTGCATGTACTTATTTTTAAGGTTTACTTATCCTCCAACCCAGGGCAAAACATTTGGCTCACATTGAAGTGCAATGGATGATTCCTACATTTCTGTGCTTGAGTTACTAGTCATCATTTACAGGCTTATCCTGTCTAGAGCATTCCTACCGAGCGGAAATACGTAGCTGGAATATTGTGACACATTGTTTTCAGCCTTATACTGAGTGCAGTCTTTTATTCCAGCCAGCAACATTGTCTTCATGTCAACCAAGGCTGTTTTAGTGGATTTCGGGCTGAGTATTCAGATGACTGGGGACCTGTATCACCCAAAGGACCTGAGAGGGACTGAGGTAACTTTATATAACTGTAATCTATACCTTATAAGAAGTGCTATTTATTATGCCTTTATAACTAGACGGCAAAATGTGAGGGTATAATTTATTGTAGGCACTGCTCATTCCATCTTTTATATATCGATCTATCCGGATACCTTACCTAAGGCAGGCAGTATGGCCTCTCTCAGTCCTGTATGTGGGCAAAGATACAAAAACATTTGGTGCTCTGGAATGATCTTTGTTTATATAAAAATGAATGCAACATATATATGCAAACCCTTCTACAGAAAACTACAGCCAATGATCATTCCACTGTACCACATTTCCTTTAAAGGAACTGTAACACCAAAAATTTTGAATCTTTTAAAGTAATAAAAATATAAAATACTGTTGTGCTGCACTGGTAAAACTAGTGTGTTTGCTTCAGAAACTCTACAGTAGTATTCGAACGCTGCTGAATAGCCATGAGGGCAGCAATTCAAAGCTGAAAAAGGCACAGGATACACAGCAGATAACAGATACAGTAAGCTCGGTCGTATACAATGGGATTCTTCATAACGTATCTGTTATCTAGTAGTACTTATTGTGTTTGAATGGCTGCCCCCATGGCTACACAGCAGCTTGTTTATATAAACTATAGTAGTACTTATCCGTTATCTACTGTGTATCCTGTGCTTGAATGGCTGCCCCCATGGCTACACAGCAGCTTGTTTATATAAACTATAGTAGTACTTATCTGTTATCTACTGTGTATCCTGTGCTTGAATGGCTGCCCCCGTGGCTACACAGCAGCTTGTTTATATAAACTATAGTAGTACTTATCTGTTATCTACTGTGTATCCTGTGCTTGAATGGCTGCCCCCATGGCTACACAGCAGCTTGTTTATATAAACTATAGTAGTACTTATCTGTTATCTGTTGTGTATCCTGTGCTTGAATGTCTGCCCCCATGGCTACACAGCAGCTTGTTTATATAAACTATAGTAGTACTTATCTGTTATCTACTGTGTATCCTGTGCTTGAATGGCTGCCCCCATGGCTACACAGCAGCTTGTTTATATGAACTATAGTAGTACTTATCTGTTATCTACTGTTTATCATGTGCTTGAATGGCTGCCCCCATGGCTACACAGCAGCTTGTTTATATAAACTATAGTAGTACTTATCTGTTATCTTCTGTGTATCCTGTGCTTGAATGTCTGCCCCCATGGCTACACAGCAGCTTGTTTATATAAACTATAGTAATGTTTCTGAATCAAACACACCAGTTTTACAAGTGCAGGACAACAGTACATTATATTGTCATTCCTTTTAAACACTTTAAATTTTTCTGGTACTGTTCCTTTAAAAGTAAAAAAAAAACAATGTATAAATTACCCTAATACACCTGTACAGTACATGAGGCCAATGAATAGTGTTGGAGAGGCATCTTGCCTATTGCTATAATAATACAGGCAGCTGCCTATTATAATGAATAGTAGGACAATTTGAGACCCATTTACCAAGGGTCGAATTTCGAATTCATGTGAGTTTTTTTTTTTTTTTTAAACTCCCATGAGCTTGAAATTCGCCCAATCGAAATTTATTAATAAAACCGATTTTTTTAAGTCGAATTAGACAGTTTTGACCATAAAAAAACTCGAAAATTAGAATTTTCATTTTCAATTCGACCCTTGATAAATCTGCTGCCTATGAGTGTCTCTTCTTCTGTTACCGGGAATTTGTACTCTCTACCCCTGGATACAAAATCCAATAGGCATATTGCTTAGGAAATGCACATTGTTTAGAAAATGATAGAAATTGTAGCTGTGTGCATCTGACATGTCTCTAGCCATGATATTCAAAGCATCGGCCACTGTTTGTTTACAGATCTACATGAGCCCAGAAGTGGTTCTGTGCAGAGGACATTCAACCAAAGCTGATATATACAGTATGGGAGCCACTATCATTCACATGCAGACTGGGTATCCTCCCTGGGTCAAAAGATACCCACGTTCGGCCTACCCTTCCTATCTCTATATTGTAAGTAGCCTTTGTCTTTGTTATAACAATAACCTGAACAAAAGAGAAAAGACCTGGGATCAGGTCGAAACGTCAGTCTGAAGCTTTAAAATAAAACATTTTTTTTTTTTTTGAAAAGTCCTGAGAGTGCGGATCTCATTGTATTTGGAGTGGATAAATAATTTGGAAACTGCACCCAGGCACGTAAACCATTTTTTAGAGAGTGCCGGGAACATGGAGGTTTTATTTACATATATATATATTAGGGATGCACCGAATCCAGGATTCGGTTCGCTATTCGGACAGGATTCGGCCATTTTCAGCAGGATTTGGATTCGGCTGAATCCTTGTGCCTGACCGAACCGAATCCTTTAAATCATTTGTCTTTTCGTCACAAAACAAGGAGGTAAAACTGCACACTTCCTTGCTCTATTTTTCTCTCCCCCTCGCTGATTTACATATGCAAATTAGGGTTTGTATTCAGTTTGGTATTTGGCCTAATCTTTTCGGGAAGGGTTCGGGCGAATTCAAAAAAGTGGATTTGGTGCATCACCAATAAATATATATAGATATATTTGCTGTTCATCAGCACATTGGGTATGTGCAAATAATGCTTTGCACCTTTTACTTCCTGCTTATTTTTCTGTTCAGGAAGTGAGACTTGCAAAGGAAAACTTGAGCTATTATGTTATGCTAAGGTATAGTTATGTATTTGTTTTCCTATTCCAGGAACACTAAACTTTCCATGAACAATACTTGACTGAGGGCCCTATTTGCTTGAGCCGATGATCTAGACTGTTTTCCACCTTATAAGATGTATATTGTTTTGTCTCTTTATCAGATACACAAACAGGCACCTCCATTGGAAGATATTGCCGAGGACTGCAGCCCTGCCATGAAAGATTTCCTGGCTGCGTTACTGGAGCGAAACCCAAATCAGCGGTTGCCCGCGGCAGAACTGCTGAAACATGAAGCTCTGCACCCACCTCCCGAGGATCAGCCGCGGTGTCAGAGCCTGGATAGCGCTCTCTTTGAAAAGAAACGATTACTGAAGAAAGAGCTGGAGCTGCCAGAAAACATTGCAGGTACAAAGAGGTTTTGCTTGTGCTTCTTATGAATGTAGTTGATAAGGTCGAAATACCAGAAGTAGTTTTCAAGGGAAAGTTCAGCCAAACATTTATTAGCAACGGTAATTTAAAAAAGGTTGAAAGGTTTGTAGCAATCAATCAGAAGGCAGCTACTTACCTGTTTGAAAGCAAAGTTCTGTATTGGCACATTTTCCCTGAAATGTTAGCTTTTGTGCCAAGTCCCATGCTCTATGGGCATTTTTGATCTCTGAGCTCATCCCAAAAAATTGCATTCTTCTATATCAGAATTTGTGAGTGTACTGTTGTGTTTGATATCTCTATGGGCTGGGGTTTAAAGGAATTGTTCAGTATAAAAATAAAAACTGGGTAAATGTGCAAAATCAAAAATGTTTCTAATAATGTTAGCCAAAAATGTAATGTATAAAGACTGGAGTGACTGGATGTCTAACATAATAGCCAGAACACTACTTCCTGCTTTGCAGCTCTCCTGGTTTCCACTGACTTGAGGGGGCCACATGGGTCATAACTGTTGCTTTTGAATCTGAGCTGAATGCTGAGGATCAATTGCAAACTCACTGAACAGTTATGTCCCATGTGGCCCCCCTTATAGTCACTGACTAACTCAGAGTTAGAGAGCTGAAAAGCAGGAAGTAGTGTTCTGTTCTGTTATGTTAGACATCCAGTCACTCCAGCCTTTATACATTACATTTTTGGCTAACTGACTATATTAGATACATTTTTTATTTTGTACAGTCTGTTTTACACAGTTTTTATTTTTACACTGAACTGTTCCTTTAAGGCTTCAGCTGTTGAACTCCCAGCATCCCCTAACATCTGAAGCCTGCTGGGAGCTGTAGTTATCTGTAACGGAAGTGAAGCAGGTTTCATCACTGCCGTGCAGCTTTTCCCAAGATAACTGTTCCTTAAGGATAGAACAGCCTTTTTAATGATTACTGCTACTTGGGGACCTTAAAGGAGAACTAAAGCCTAACTAATGAAACAGGCTAGAAATGCTGTACATTGTGTTTTCGACTTCTGTACCAGTCCAAGGCAACCACAGCCCTTTAGCAGTAAAGATCTGTGTCTCCAAAGTTGCCCCAGTAGCTCCCCATCTTCTTTTCTGCTGATTCGCTGCACATGCTCTGTGCTGCTCTCCCTTACTGATAGGGTTGCCACCTTTTCTGGAAAAAAATACCGGCCTTTCTATATTTTTATCTTTTTCCCTATTAATAACATTGGCATCAACCCTCATTTTTACCGGCCAGGTAGCAACCCTACTTACTGAGCTTATAGACCCACTCACAATATACAGTACACATAGAATAGAAATGTCACAATATAAGGCTGATTAGTAATTAATACAGATAATTACTACATGGCAGCACAGAAACCAGTGCAACTTACATCAGAATTTAATAATCAGCCCTGTAGCATCAGCTTATATTACAGACCAACCTCATTTTCTGTTGGATAATTAGTGATAGGGATGCACCGAATCCAGAATTCAGTTTGGGATTCGGCCAGGATTCTGCCTTTTTCAGCAGGATTCGGATTCGACCGAATCCTTCTGCCCGGCCGAACCGAATCCTAATTTGCATATGCAAATTAGGGGCGAGGAGGGAAATCACATGACTTTTTGTCAGAAAACAAGGAAGTAAAAAATGTTTTCCCCTTCCCACCCCTAATTTGCATATGCAAATTAGGGTTTGGATTCGGTTCAGTATTTAGACGAATCTTTCGCAAAGGATTCGGGGGTACGGCCGATTCCAAAATAGTGGATTCGGTGCATCCCTAAATAGTGACGAGCCCTAAGCTTAGCTTCTCAACAGCTGCTCAGAGCCCACTGAGCATGTGAGTGTCACAGACACTTTCCAAGATGGTGACCCCCTGTGACAAGTTTGAAGTCCTGGATCATTGCTGCTATTGACAAGCTGAAACTTTAGGCTGGTGCAATAAGTTCAGTATATTAAATATAGTATTTCTAACGATATTCATTTTTAGGGTTTAGTTCTCCTTTAAAAGGCTTCACTGCCTTGTATATTAATCGGAACCTCCCCCTGTTCTCTTATTTTACTTAATAACCATAACCTGACCGTGTGTTCTGTGTGTACAAAAATCTTAAGGTTAAATGAAAAAAAAATGCTGTTTTATTATGGGTTTTCACTCAGTATTAACCCCAGTGAATTGATACAGTATTCATACTGTGCGTGTGATTGGTCTAGACACAGCTGCAAAGGGTTACTGGGAAATGGCTGCGTGAAAAAGTTCCCCCTGTGCCAGGAGGTTAAGCAGAAGAAGGTCTAGTGGGGTTGGAACTGTTCCTACAGTGTCTGTTATTCCTCTCTGCTCCACACTGGGACTGGGAACCCACTAAACTGCCACATTTGCTGTGCCTGGTTCTAAAAAAAAGCAGTGCTGCAAAGTAGTATAGGGGGTTGGCAAATGCCTCCTTCCGCCGATTCATGACAAAGAATAGTAAGGGCCGGAAACGTACTGATTCCTTGTAACTAACCATAATTAATGTATATTAGAAAAGCTGACAGGAGCAGTTCCCCTTTAAATAATGGTTGAATGTTTGCATGAATAACAATTATTTGTTGGCAATATAGCGACTGTCTACCGTCTTACTTTCAGACGCTTCCATTTACACGAGTGACGAATCGGAGCAGATGAGGAGGCAGCGATCTCTCTCTGTTGATCTCGGAGCCCTGGCCGGCTACCTGAACATTGTCCGTGGACCTCCGACTGTGGATTATGATTGTGCCTGAAAGCGCAAGTCCGGGAGATGCTTGTGTCTACAGCAATGGCTTACGTGAAGCAGCAGGAACTGCTCAGCACATGAAGCCTATTTATACATATCAAGCAACTCAGACTTTTAGTCACATACTAGGGAAGGGAACTGTAATGTCCCCAAATGCTGAAAAATGGGGCGCCAGAATAATAATGATGTCTTCCAGGGATCCTGATCCTACTTACTGACCAATGAGTCACTGAGAATATAACCGGGGATAACTCATTGCTTCTGCCTAATACGTTAACTTAAAGGGATACTGTCATGGGAAAAAAAAAAAATTTCAAAATGAATCCGTTAATAGTGCTGCTCCAGCAGAATTCTGCACTGAAATCCATTTCTCAAAAGAGCAAACAGATTTTTTTATATTCAATTTTGAAATCTGACATGGGGCTAGACATTTTGTCAATTTCCCAGCTGCCCCATGTCATGTGACTTGTGCCTGCACTTCAGGAGAGAAATGCTTTCTGGCAGGCTGCTGTTTTTCCTTCTCAATGTAACTGAATGTGTCCCAGTGGGACATGGGTTTTTACTATTGAGTGTTGTTCTTAGATCTACCAGGCAGCTGTTATCTTGTGTTAGGGAGCTGCTATCTGGTAACCTTCCCATTGTTCTGTTGTTAGGCTGCTGGGGGGGGGGGGAAGGGAGGGGGTGATATCACTCCAACTTGCAGTACAGCAGTAAAGGGTGATTGGAGTTTATCAGAGCACAAGTCACATGACATGGGGCAGCTGGGAAATTGACAAAATGTCTATCCCCATGTCAGATTTCAAAATTGAATATAAAAAAATCTGTTTGCTCTTTTGAGAAATGGATTTCAGTGCAGAAATCCGCTGGAGCAGCACTATTAACTGATTCATTTTGAAAAAAAAAATTTTTCCCATGACAGCATCCCTTTAAGCAGTGACTAATCAGTTATTATTAAAGGGATACTGTCATGTGAAAACATGTTTTTTTAAAACACATCAGTTAAAAGTGCTGCTCAGGCAGAATTCTGCACTGAAATCCATTTCTCAAAAGAGCAAACAGATTTTTTTTTTTATATTCAATTTTGAAATCTGACATTTTGTCAGTTTCCCAGGTGCCCTCGGTCATGTGACTTGTGCCTGCACTTTAGGATGGAACTACTTTCTGGCAGGCTGTTATTTCTCCTACTTAATGTAACCGAATCAGTCTCAGTGGGACATGGGTTTTTACTATTGAGTGTTGTTCTTAGATCTACCAGGCAGCTGTTCTTGTGTTAGGGAGCTGCTATCTGGTTACCGTCCCATTGTTCTGTTGTTAGATGCTGGGGTGGAATGGGAGGGGTTGATATCAGTCCACAGTAGTAAAGAGTGACTGAAGTTTATCAGAGCACAAGTCACATGACTGGGGGCAGCTGGGAAACTGATAATATGCCTAGCCCCATGTCAGATTTCAAATTGAATATAAAAAAATCTGTTTGCTCTTTTGAGAAACGGATTTCAGTGCAAAATTCTGCTGGAGCAGCACTGTTAACTGATGTGTTTTGAAAAAAACATGTTTTCCCATGACCGTATCCCTTTAATGTATGTGACAAATACATCAGAGTCAGAACTGTGCCCTTCTTAACCACGTCTGGAGGAAAAAAATGGATTCCCTTGGAAATGTTCCACGTCCTTCTTTCTGATACGATATTGTCTCGACATGATATTTTGTACATCCTGATGGATGATTGTGTACGTTTGTAACGACTGCTCGTTAAACTCCATTTTCGGAGGTTTCACACAGCCAGTATAATGCACAGTAACACTTTAGCTACAATGGATATACTGCATACTGTGTATGCTATTCACTTGGATTTCATATTAACAAAACAGCTTGCGGATCTGTGATTATTCTTTGAATAGTTCCACTGCAGTGCTTGGACCTTAGAGTCTTTGTCCGAAACGCTCTATATAATGTGTATGCTTGTAAGCACCCTGTTATCTTCAAGCTGTGAATAAATCATGCTACTGATATTGTCTCCCCAGGGTTTTTATTAAAGCAGGGGTACATGGGGCATTAGGCAGTGATCTATAAAAAGAATGGATATTAGGGCAGAGACACACGGGCAGATTCGGGGAGATTAGTCGCCCCGGTGACAAATGTCCATTTCTTTGGGGCGACTAATCTCCCCGAACTGCCTTCCCTGCCTGAAAACGAAACACTCCGAGTGCCCTCCCACCTGTGATTTTCTGCTGAATGAATAAAAAGTTACCTGGGAGTTCCATTGCCTTCCGCTTCGTGTTTTTATATGGTCATGAAACTCCTTGGTGACTTATAATATCCTTATAATTAACTAGAGGGGGTACTTTATTCACTATATAATCTGGTGCCTGACCATGAAATATGGGGAATTCATGGGCCACTATATGGAAACAGTTGACCAGTACTGATTGGAGTATTATACTGTACTTATCTCTGCATACAGTAAGCCTCAGTTGTAACAGTGTCAGGCTGAATAGTGAGGACCCCCAAGGCAACCCCCTGTCCTCAATCACTCACCCCCAACTGAAGTCACAGAAAGTTGAACTAAGGGTGGGCAGGCAGAAGGACTGGGTTTCAAGCCCCCCACCCTTACACCCTAGGCATTTGTCTCTTGTGTTACCTCTATCTCTCCAACCATGAGTCTCAAACTATTGTATAAGTAAGAACTGTGGCGTAACTATAGAGGAAGCAGACCGCACAGTCACAGGGGGGCCCGGACTAGGGGGTCTACTTTCTGTATAGTTAATAAGTAGGGAGGCACCAAATCCAGGATTCGGTCTTTTTCAGCAGGATTCTGCTGAATCCTTCTGCCCGACCGAATCCTAATTTGCATATGCGTAATCGGCCAAATCTTTCTCGAAGGATTCGGGGGTTCGGCTGAATCCAAAATAGTGGATTCGGTGCATCCCTGCTTATAAGATAACCCCTTCCTCCCCAGCTGCTCTCTTACTGGCGAGGAAGGGGATGCAAGTCGGACGCGGGCGGTCTGGAAGTGGGCGGGTATAGAAGCGGGCGTGAGGATGGGTATTGGACTGCGCCAGGCCCCTCTGAAGGTTTTCTTGCAAGGGGGCCTGGCGCACTCTAGTTACACCACTGTGTAAGAATGAATACTGGGGGTCAGGGCAGCCATCAGGGGGGGGGAGAGTTGAAGGGGGCCCCGAGGGTAAGGGGGGCCCCGGCCATGCCACACTTACTTGATTAGCTGGGCCCTCTTTCTGAGAGCTGCTGACTTTGGGAAGGCATGGACATTTAATGGGCCCTGGCCCCCAATTTTCTTATAATGTGGGGGGCGGGGCTGACCACCAATTTTTTTTTCTCATGTGGGGTCCTAGCCACCAATATTTTTTAATGGGGGGGGCCCTGGCCACAAATGTTTCTTTTTTTTTTATGGGGGGCCCTGACCACCTATATCTTTTTATTAACGTGGGAACCCTAGCCACCAATATTTTGTTGTTTTTTTTTACTGTGTGGTGGGGGGCGGACCTGTGGGGTGGGGAGGGCAGACCTGTAGGTGGGGCTGCGGTGGGCGCAGCCCAGGGGGCCCAGGAAATGTTGTATGGGGCCCTGCGATTTCTGATGGTGGTCCTGCTGGGGGTGCACCAAACCCATTGGGTTTTTTTTTTTTTTTAATTCCAACAAATTCTAAATCTTCCACAAAGGGTTCTGCTGAATACTAATTGGAATCTGAATGCGGATTCCTTAATTTAAATATAAACAAAATAAACATGTAAAAAGGATACACTATACCCTATATTTTCCCAAAGGTTTGTGCATATTAAAGTATAATTTCTATGTTGGAATAGTTTTATATCTTGTTATAGATTGCTAGTAAATTTAGGGATCTGTACCTGATATGGAAAGTACCCTAAATGTCTAGTCACACCCCCAACCATCTCTGATTTTACCGCTCCTGCCTTCTTCAATTGGGGTTATTACCATAAAAGGAGATGCTGTCGGGAGGGGGCTAAAACTGTTAATGGCAATTATCAGTGAAACAGTTGACATTGAATTTTATCAAAACAATCTCTGTATCTGTGAATCACAAAAGGAAGGCAAGTTCTTTGGAAAAGTGTTGCTTATCGCTTGCAGTGACTGTGTATTTAAACACATAATACTCATTAGTTAAGGGAGATTTCTGTGCAAAAGCTGGCTTGGCACAATGATTGAAAATTCTAAGCAACTTTCCAATAAACAGTCATTAAAATGTGTCATCTCTGTGAAAAGCGATATCTCCTTCCTTTCTGTCCTCTGGGTCCTAGTCTCTAATCAGAAGTCTGTTCTCCAACGGATCGGCTCCTTCTGGTACATTATTTCACGAGTCAGAGCCAGCAGTGCTTGCAATGTCAACAACCAAGAGAGAAACTATTTTCAATAGCAATTTTCATGACGTATATATCTTTAAAGTGTTGTAGAACTGCATTTTCTGAAAAATAAGTGTTTTTGGATTGGGCTCCCATTATGAATTTTACCTGCAAGAGTTAAAGAAAATAGTTTGGGACTTGTGCTGTTTGGGTTGGGTCACAAGGAACCTTCCCAAAAATATAATATTAATATGAACTTTTCCCCCTACAATTAAACATAGTAGTTAAAGGGCATGTAAAGGCAAAAAAATAAAACCCCATTTTTACTTTCTTTAATGAAAAAGAAACCTCCAAAATACTTTAATTAAAAAATGTGCACCGTTTTTATAAGAAACCTGACTGTATGCAGTGAAATTCTCCCTTCATTTACTGCTGTGGATAGGAATTGTCAGACGGTCCCTAACTGCTGAGCAGGGAAACAATCATACTTATGAACAGCAGGGGGAGCCCTCACCTTACTTCCCAGCCATCCAGAACTCAAGCAGCTTTGTTTATGACGATCCCTAAGCAGCCCAGACCACACTGAGCATGTGCACAGTCTTAGTCTTGCAAAGATGTTTAACAAAGTTACAAGATGGTGACCCCCTGTAGCCAACTTTGAAAGCAGAAATCATTTGTTTGATTAGGCTTGTGGTGCAGTAAGTTCATGTTTATGTTTCGTATACAAAATACAGCATTTCTAGCCTTATTCTAGATTAGACTTTACATGCCCTTTAACACAAGGTAAATAGTGATTATAAGCTAATGTTTGGGCTTTGAAGTTAATTTTGATTAAAAAAAGCAGTGGCCTACTTAAATCTTTTATCTGGTGTATGAACAGACACCTATAAGTTTCACTTTGAAACCAGAGATTGATCCAACAGTGACACCTAGTTCCCTAAAAAGGGTTGCCACCTTTTCCTGAAAAAAAAATACAGGCCTTCCTATATATTTATCTTTTCCCCCTATTAATAACATTGGGATCAACCATCATTTTTACTGGCCAGGCCGGTAAAATACCGGCCAGGTGGCAACCCTAGTTGCCTCGGCTAGTTATTCAGTAATTGTGTAATATGCAGAGAATGTATCCTGCCCATACTGTGCTGGGTAATGCTAATACTCCTATATATTAGGCTAGGTCTCTGGTAGTGGTATAGTTAAGAGAAGCTGTTTTCTATTCAGGTATAGGCGTGCCACATAAGGGAGGATGGAATTCCTATTGGACCAGGGATTCCATGTGATTCCCATAATAAAATAAAAGGTGCCCCTTACCTTCCACCTTCCAAGTAATCAATACAGATGAGTTGTGCCAGGATCCTGGGGCAGTGAAGTAGAGAAATCCATGGGAAGATAGCAAGGGAACTCTTGCACAACCTCTGGTACAGCTATTCTGTTATCCAGAATGCTTGGGACCTGGTTTTTTTTTCCGGATAAGTGGTATTCCCGTAATTTGCATACTTTGTATACTAAAAATCATGTAAAATTTAACTAAACCCAATAGTATGGTTTTGCTTCCAATAAGGATTAATCATATCTTAGTTGGGATCAAGTGCAAGCTACTGATTTATTATTACAGAGAAAAAGGAAATCATTTTTTAAAATTTTGGAAGTGACCTTCCCGTAATTTGGAGCTTTCTGGATAACGTGTTTCTGGATAACGGATCCTATACCTGTACCACCAACCTTGCCAGGTGTTCCTTCCATGGGACTTTGGACACCGTTCTTGGTATTTTAGTGACAACGTTACTCCTAGGTCCCTTCTCTAAGCCCTTTTCTAATTTACATTTATTTTATTTTTTTGAAGATCCCAACAACTGTGTGAATTTTGGCACAACAGCACCACCTACTGGCGAATTTTCAGACTGTGATCCAGTTAGCAGAATCTGCCAGAAAAAAAAAAAAAAAGAGAACTGCTCTAAAGTTGTTCTGCTCAGGAAAGACAAGACCAAAATGATGAGAGATTTCTCTCTCCTGAGCAGGGTTGAGGGGGTGCTGTTGTTGGAATCTTCAAAAATAATAATGTACTTTAATGTATTTTGGTTTATTTTAAAGGTCACATTTCCTTTACATTTAAAGGGATACTGTTATGGGAAAAATAGTGCTACTCCAGCAGAATTCTGCACTGAAATCCATTTCTCAAAAGAGCAAACAGATTTTTTTATATTCAATTTTGAAATCTGACATGGGGCTAGACATATTGTCAATTTCCCAGCTGCCCCTGGTCATGTGACTTGTGCCTGCACTTTAGGAGAGAAATGCTTTCTGGCAGGCTGCTGTTTTTCCTTCTCAATGTAACTGAATGTGTCTCAGTGAGACATGGGTTTTTACTATTGAGTGTTGTTCTTAGATCTACCAGGCAGCTGTTATCTTGTGTTAGGGAGCTGTTATCTGGTTACCTTCCCATTGTTCTTTTGTTTGGCTGCTGGGGGGGGGAAGGGAGGGGGTGATATCACACACGACTTTCAGTACAGCAGTAAATAGTGATTGAAGTTTATCAGAGCACAAGTCACATGACTTTCGGCAACTGGGAAATTGACAATTTTTCCCATGACAGTATCCCTTTAATAACAAAAATCTTACAATCTAATCCCCAATAGCCAGCATGTCCAGGTCTCCTTCATAAATAGCATATCCTGGATACATTCAGTGTCAGACAGGGGGTCACAGGGCCCACCGGGCCTGCAGCCTCAGGGGCCCCCCATACCATTCTGTGGGCCCCCCAACCGCAAAGTCTTCAGTCTCTGCACTCCCCCCTGCGTGTGAGTACCTCTTTCCAATGAGCGTCAGCTTCAGGGAGGTCAGGGAGGGAGGTAAGGAACCGGGGTCCACCGTGTTTTTTCCCTGTGTCCTGCTGGCCCAGTCTGACCCTGGATACATTTAATAATTCTGTATTGTTTTGTCTCATTGGCAAATGCATGTACATTGCTTTTAATAGGCAGACTAATCCAGAACCCCATGGTGCTCTACTTGCAGCCACAGTCCAATTAGAAAATGTATGTTAGGGATTGGGAAAGTATTACATTATATATGCTTGGGAAGGAAAAGCTACATATTGCTTGTTATTGGCTGTATATACACAGTTAGAATGGAAGATACAATGGCTCACAATATACTTGGTGATGGGCGAATAAATTTGCAAGGTGCGAATTTGGTGAGAATTTCCAGGTTTTGCCACCGAAGAATAAATTTGCGTAACTTCCGCGAAGATCCATTGGTGTCAAAATATTTTGGATGCGCAGTGGAAATGTCGATTGCATCAAAATCGGTGCACGTCAACACTATTTAGACGCCCATTGACTTTAACGCTGGCATCAAATTTGTCGCATCTGTTAATTTTTGAGTTGCGGAAATTTATGCTGTTTTGTGAATTTCGCACATTTTTTGGCAAAGCGAAATGGGAAAAATTTGCCCATCACTACTCGGTGCCCCATTGGAGGGAGGGAAGATGCTATAGGTTTAATGTCCTGTCTACCTGTTACAGTATCTTATCACTGGATGCCCAATGATTGGATTAATATAGGTTTTTGTTTTGGAATAAGAGATTCCAAAACAATCTCAACAAAGGGAGGGGGCTGTTTATACAGAACTCTTTATCTCTAGGTAATCTAATTTAATTTTTTCAATCAAAAAGTTTACATTCTCTGCACTCCTGAAATAACATCGCAGAAGTCAGCTGATTAAAAGTCCCGGAGAAGACTTCTACTACTACGTTGTCCTTCACAACCAGAGACCAGAAAGATTAAACCAAATAGATTTACAAATAACAGCCATAACATTTACAAATAGCATGAAATGTTTGATAAATGTATATTTTGTTTTCATTATACCAATGTGAGTTTTTGGGTGAAGTTCTCCATTTACTCAGAAATGTATTTGTCCCTTTAGTTGCCCAATAAATCAGTATCTCAGACATTTCTATGTCCTGGTTATGAGTTGGGACTGTGTCCGGTCACACTTCTTACTGTGGACACTCTGTAGTCTGAACCTGCTTGTAAGACACACTTCTATTTAATTCAACCTTTCCTCGCAGACAAAGCTTCCAATTCACTCATCCCTATGTGGTACATGAACTCTTTCCAATCATTCAGCCTCCTATAATGAGCTACAGAGAATAAAGCATAATATCCTTCAGTCTTCATTTCTCTCCTTCCTATAAATTCCACATTTTATACCTCCATTGGGCTTCTCACACATCTTCCCTGAACAAACTGCCTTTGTAAACAAGGCCCTACTCATAAAGAAATGATCATACATTTACAACATTTTAACTGCCTTCCCTCCATGCTTCTCTCTGAACACAGATATATGCTGAAGTGTCCTCCACACAAATCTTAATTTATTTTGCTCTCACACACACACAATTTGTGGCCAGGGGCTAGGGACGCAATCTAAGGCATACGGGGATGCTCCGGAACGTGCAAGGGTAGGGGTGGTGTTTGATGACCCTGAGGACTTCGGGCACGGGGAACCTGTGGCCTAGGGGCAACCAAGGCCAAAATCCAGGCCTGCCAGTGGGGCAACAACAGAGTGTCAGGGAGGGGTCACAGTGAAGGGAGTGAGGCCAAAGGAAGATGCTGCGCAGGGAAAGGGAAGCAAGACAAGCATGGTCAATTGACAAATTGAATAATAAACACTAGTTGATAGTAGTTATATAAAAGTTCTCAGGTCTATTGTGAGATGAGGTCCACCGTCCTGAACCTACAGCTAAAGAAGTGGAGAACCACGTAGAAAAAAAATAGCAGGCACTTCCAAAGACCAATCCTCCAGGCAGACTTGTCAAATAACCAGTAATTTATTTTGGTACACAAGGATACAGCCTTACGCGTTTCATATCATTCAGATAAAGGCTGCATCCCGAAATAAATGACTGATTATTTGACAAGTCTGCCTGGAGGATTGGTCTTTGGAAGTGCCTGCTCTTTTTTTCTCTACACGGTTAATTGACAGGCTAGCAGGCTTAGAGATAAAATCTAAGGTTCAGTACACAGATCAGGCAAAGGATCAGGGCTGGCAGCATTCAGGCAAAATCAAACAGGCAAGGGGTAATACTAGGGTCAGATATAGGGTGGCCATCATGATGTCACAGGGAAGACCGAGTGCTGTCACTGGGTGGGGCTATGATGTGGTGATTGGATCTAGGAGAATTCTGCCTGGTTCTCCTAATTTGGAAAACCAGGCAAATGGTTTTAACCCAGACAGCCTGGATTTTGGAAGGGCTGCCTGGGTCAAAACCAGACAGGTGTAAACCATAGTCAGATCATGATCAGGAGCAATGGTAACAGGACCACCTATCATGGACATAGTGACCACGAACTGGCCAGGTGTCATTGGCTTTAGTGATTTTTAACTGTCAGAATTTGTCACCATTTCCGTTATTTCCGTGGAAATCCCTGATATCTAGTGAGCAGGCACCAAGCATCCCCACTAAGTGTCAAAACCAGTGAGACCGTGATATATATTCATATATGTTTATTGAGGCCTTTGGGCAAACTTGTTTCCATTGTTCTGCCTGTTGCTGGCTGAAAGACAAGAGTGATAATTGCTTGCTATTGGCTACTGCCCAGGGCAGTGTGGCTCCATGAGCTTGGGTGGCATAGTGCTAGGTACTCTCAATGGCTAAAATTTACTAGGCCACCTCTAAAACTCTAGCAATATGATCATTTTTGCAAGCATGTATATGAATTACAAATTAGTCTCATGGCAATAACTCTCCTCATTTCCCATAACTCTGGAATCACCAACCTCTGGGAAAAGCAATATAAAAACAATCGTGTTGTACTTGGAACTGTTGCACTTGGCTTCACCTCAGGCTTGGACAATTAGACCTCCTTGTCTTGTTTCCAAGAACAAAAGAGACCTGGACAGAATAATAAAAAGGTAACGTCATCATCAGTCCTATTTTTAAAGTAACAACATTTAGCAAAGGTCCCATTGCTCTCTCACTAGTCTGTTTTCTTCGTCTTGAATTGATCTTCAGTCCAACAAGCCACTCACAGTACTGCTCCGATCTTGACTTAAATTTGGTACTTTATAGTCATGGTCTTGATTTAAAGACTTCCTATGTCTCCCACCTAACATGGACCTGACATAAAGCCTTAAACCAGACCACTTTACAAACATATAGAGTAATAATAAAGCTTCTTATTGAATGGGGAGGACATTGCTTGTTGGCAGCATGGATGGAATGACCTGTCCATGTATCTTACCAGTGTCCATATTGGAGAGGTGTAACTCTAGGGAACAATGGCTGATATGGGAGGAAGCGGAATGGAACCTTTCAGAAATAATTTAAAGATGCCTCTCAACTGAAGTTCTATTATGTACAATACTTTTCAGTTAAGGGGTTACGATATTCCTGATTTTTTTTTTTTATTTTGCCTTTGTGTTTGCATAATGGAGTTTGGGAATGATCCTAAGCATGTGACTTTTCCTCATGTTTCTTCATGCCGGTTCTTGTGTATCTCCTATCTGTCTTTATAACATGGAAATTCAGTGCTGACTATTAGGGATGTCGCGAACTGTTCGCCCGCGAACTAATTCGCGCGAACATCGGCTGTTCGCGTCCGCCGAATGTTCGCGAACGTCGCGCGACGTTCGCCAATTTGGGTTCGCCTTAGCTGGCGCTTATTTTTAACCTCCCACCCCAGACCAGCAGCTACATGGCAGCCAATCAGGAAGCTCTCCCTCCTGGACCACCCCCCACACCCCCTGGACCACTCCCCTTCCATATATAAACTGAAGCCCTGCAGCATTTTTTCATTCTGCCTGTGTGTGCTTGGAAGAGCTAGTGTAGGGAGAGAGCTGTTAAGTGATTTGAGGGACAGTTGATAGTAACTTTGCTGGCTAGTAATCTACTTGATACTGCTCTGTATTGTAGGGACAGAACTCTGCAGGGATTTGAGGGACATTTTAGGTTAGGTAGCTTTGCTGGCTAGTAATCTACCTTCTACTGCAGTGCTCTGTATGTAGCTGCTGTGGGCAGCTGTCCTGCTTCTGATCTCATCTGCTGACTGCTGCCTGTAACCCAATAGTCCTTGTAAGGATTGCTTTTATTTTCTTTTTTGTTTTTTTACTTTGCTACTATAAGAGCCCAGTCCTATTAGTCTAGCTGTGTTGGGGAGTGGGACTGGTGTGCTGCTCCTAGTAGTTCAGCACCAACCAGAGTAATTTTTTTTTTTAATATATATAATTTTTTTTTTATTTTACTTATCTTACTGTTCTTTAACGTGTCCAGTGCTGTTTGCTGTTCTTCATAGTAGTGCACCAATAGTAGTGCACTTGCAGGCATTGTTTGCCCAGTGTGTTCTTCAAACAACTGCCAGCTAGCTGTGTGAGCTTGTTCACATTCTGTCTAAATATCAATAATAATACCGTCTCCAGAAACACCACCTGAGTGACGTTTTTCAAGCAGCAATAATATATTCCGTATCCACTGCTGTAGTGTATACGTTGACCTTGCAGGCATTGTTTGCCCAGTGTGTTCTTCAAACAACTGCCGCCTAGCTGTGTGAGCTTGTTCACATTCCGTGTCCAGAAACATCACCTGAGTGATGTAGTGTGATTTCTGCCCTTTACAGCACAAAACGCAGCGCTATGTCAACAATGTATTTTTCAGATACATTTTTGCCCTTGATCCCCCTCTGGCATGCCACTGTCCAGGTCGTTGCACCCTTTAAACAACTTTAAAATCATTTTTCTGGCCAGAAATGTCTTTTCTAGCTTTTAAAATTCGCCTTCCCATTGAAGTCTATGGGGTTCGCGACGTTCGTGAACCGTTCGCATTTTTGACGCAAGTTCGCGAATATGTTCGCGAACATTTTTTCCGACGTTCGCTACATCCCTACTGACTATCAAAATAATGTAATTCTTGGCATTTTTCGGGAAAGTGTATTAATAAATAAGCCCAAAAAACCCGTGTGGATTTTTTTTCAGAAAATATTGAGATAAATTCGGACTTTGATAAATAACCGCCCTTATTGTATTATGTTACAATGATTTCCATGTGTCTATGCGGTTTTCTTACAACTGTTAGGTTTGTGGCATTACTCATCCCTGAGGAGGGGAGAACAATTCTAGGTCTCAGATCCTGTTACCACTTTACACTACTAACACTTCTAGATCTGTCAGCTGCTTTTGACACTGTGGATCATCCTCCCCTCTTCCAGGTCCTCCATTCTCTTGGCCTTCAGAACACTGCTTTGTGCTTGTTTTTATCTTACCTCACACATTGGGCACAATGAGCTAATGGAGATTACTTCCTTCCCCAGGGAATATATTACTAACTGGGGTCTTCTCCATTAGTGGGGGAAAGTTAAAGGGATCCTGTCATCGGAAAACATGTTTTTTTTCAAAACACATCAGTTAATAGTGCTACTCCATCAGAATTCTGCACTGAAATCCATTTCTCAAAAGAGCAAACAGATTTTTTTATATTCAATTTTGAAATCTAACATGGGGCTAGTAGACATTTTGTCAATTTCCCAGCTGCCCCTGGTCATGTGACCAGGCCCGGACTGGCCATTTGTGAATACGTGCAAATGCCTGTTGGGCCGCTGCCCATGCTGTGTAAATGGGCCGCATTGACAGTGTGTGACTGTGCGATCTCCTGTGCGCAGGGCCCTTGCGCTTGGATGAAGAGAGAAATGTAATTTTGCAGGACCTGCACTAACATTTCCTACCAGTAGAGGGCGTGCAGCAGAAGTGAGCCGGAAACTGAAGAGCTGCACGGGAAAACATTAGCAAGTTTGCAGTGCTTTTGAAACGCTCCAATGAAGGGATGAAGGGAGGGATGGAATTTTCTGCTGCTGTTCTGCATTTCCCCCCTTGCCCCCCCCCCAACTGTACAGAGAAACGGCAGGTAAGAACAACTACTTCCTGCTACTTAAAGTGATACTGACATGAAATCACTCAGAAAAGCCACTTGAGCATCTCACATGGATTCCTGTCAGTCTCATTGGAGGATCAGTGTCCTCCTGACTGTTGATGCGCCATGTTGCTGATCCAACCTGAAATTCCTGACAGACCAACCTGGCTAGTTTTTGGGAAAGGAGATCCCAGGGGAGCACACAAGTCTAGACTTGGATGTATCATAATTGTCACAAAGTCTCTAAAAATGCTTTTACATGCCTGTGTCAGTCAGCACCAAGGCCCCACCCCTTGACTTGTGCCGCCAAACTGGAAAACTTGCCCTTTATTTCTCTTAAAGGAGAAAGAAAAGCCATCATACACTTGGGGGTGCCAAATGTTAGGCACCCCCAAGTGATTGTATTGACTTACCTGAAACCCTAGGCCGGTGCTCCTATCAGCAGAAAACTGCACTGGCCTGGGGTCATACCAGCAAGCACCACGGAGCGATCTTCCATCTTCTTCTTTCTTCAAATTTCGAAGGGCAAACGCATGCGCAGTTGAACGAAATAGCCGACAGGCTCAGCCATGCGAAAAAAGAAG
The DNA here is from genome assembly GCF_017654675.1 of Xenopus laevis. Lineage (NCBI taxonomy): Eukaryota > Metazoa > Chordata > Amphibia > Anura > Pipidae > Xenopus > Xenopus laevis. Next base: position 17,421,364 of record NC_054382.1, read on the forward strand.
AAGCCGGAAGAGGATCACTCCGCAGTTTTCTATGCAGGACATGGCAGGCTTTGGGCATCTGTTCACAGGTTTTTAGCTAATATTCCCCTGTATAATTGTGTCCAAGGAACGGATTAAAAAAACTTGCTCCCAATAAAGACTAATTATATCTTAGTTTGGCTCAAACTACTGTTTTATTATTACAGAGAAAATTAAATCTTTTAAACATTTGGATTGTTTGAATATAATGGAGTCTATGGGAGATGGCCTTTCCTAATTTGGAGCTTTCTGCAAAATGGGTTTCCAGATAACCAATCCTATACCTGAAGTGGGCTGCTTTGATTTTTTTTGCCAGGGCTGCTTTTTTCTCCCAGTCCGGCCCTGCATGTGACTTGTGCCTGCACTTTAGGAGAGAAATGCTTTCTGGCAGGCTGCTGTTTTTCCTTCTCAATGTAACTGAATGTGTCTCAGTGGGACATGGGTTTTTACTATTGAGTGCTGTTCTTAGATCTACCAGGCAGCTGTTATCTTGTGTTAGGGAGCTGTTATCTGGTTACCTTCCCATTGTTCTTTTGTTTGGCTGCTGGGGGGGGGGGGGAAAGGGAGGGGGTGATATCACTCCAACTTGCAGTACAGCAGTAAAGAGTGATTGAAGTTTATCAGAGCACAAGTCGCATGACTTGGGGCAGCTGGGAAATTGACAATATGTCTAGCCCCATGTCAGATTTCAAAACTGAATATAAAAAAATCTGTTTGCTCTTTTGAGAAATGGATTTCAGTGCAGAATTCTGCTGGAGTAGCACTATTAACTGATTCATTTTGAAAAAATTTTTTTTCCCATGACAGTAACCCTTTAACCTGGGGGTGCCCTAAATGTCTATAGAGGAGAAATTCGTAGTCCTTAGAACTCCCATTCTCTCCATGAAGTGTTTTCAGGCCTCGCAGTTAAGCAGAGATGCAAAACCACAGTTTGGCAATGTGACATTTCAGCCTTTGAGATTTGTTGTGAGACTAATGCTCTGATTGTGCAAATAAACCCAGTGATAAGACAAGGCAGGAATACTTTACCATGAAGGAGGCAGAGACAATCACAACAGCAAGTAAACTCCTTCGTACAAGTAGAAAAAGTGCATATAATTGTTCCTGAACTCCTACTGCCCCCCAAAACAACATTACTTTACTGTTTTCAGTTCCAAATAAAACATTTTTCTTATGCTGACATAACCTGGCATCAAATATTATATAACTATTGTAATTATTTTTCGAGAATGTATTTATTATTATTATGCGTAAGCGGCACCATTTTCTATTTATTTGACTATTTTTCATGCTCAAGCTTAAGGGGCACATGAATATCTGAACTTTACAGTGCCAAAACCACTACATTTTTTTAGCCCAAGTACCGAAATACTGTTCTGCCCAACCGTGACATCTGACCCAAGGCAGGCGTTGAACGCGCTGAAGTGCGGTAAATTAGATCACTTTTTGGCAGAGAGCATTGGTCCTTTGCAACGAGTAATGTTTGCTATTCTAAAGAAGAGAAAGTACCGATTCTTTTAAAAAAGTTTAAAATAGTATGATAGGTATGGAAATGTGCCTATGATTATTTCAGAAACGATGCAGAATGTTTAATTGATTGTATTTGGAAAGTTTCTTAATTCAGTATGATGAAGCTTCTATTAAATTTTTATTTTCACGATAGCTCCCCTTTAAGGGTTTCAATGCATTATGTTTTTGTGAGTCTATGCAAGAATCTAAAGTGGATGAGATGTGTAGCCATTAGGCTCCTTTTTCCCGACACCCCCAGCCCTACCAAGGGCGCATTTCATTTTCAGATCTCTTTGGAGGTCACTTGTTATCATTTCCCCTTATAGACCTTCAGGCTGGAGGGGATTGGATAAAGGAAAGGGTTGATAAAAGGGTCCATCCTAGTCTTCGGACGAAGGTAGACCCAAATTCTTTTTTTTATTGCAGGCCTTATTGCGGCCACTGTGTTTCTCCAGCCACTGTGCCACACTACCGACCAATTTTCCTTTCCAATTTTTTTTCATTTATTTTTTCCCCCCAACTCAGTATTCTTTTGTTTGTTCAAACAAAACAACTCTGTGAAGTATAGCCCATTTCAGTCTACTGAGATACACCAGCTTGGGGGTACCCTGTTTGACATTAGCATAAATCTCCTTTAGACACAACAAACTGGGCATGGCTTGATTTGGAGAGCAGATAACATGATCCGGACAGTTGTATACAGGCGTACACAAAAAAGAGAAAAAAAGTGTATGTATTTGAAACTACAGTGCTGTCTGCTGTTTATTTTGGCTGACTTGCTAAATTCAGCTGAAAATTAAGTTTGCTAAAAAATATTTTAAAAACATAGTGAGACTATCCGGCACTACATTGGAATTGTGCCCCTCCCCTGTCCTGTAGATCCCCTGTTTTAAACCTAACTAACACAACTCTTATTCAAGATGTTAAAGGAGAACTAAAGCCTAACTAAAGAAGTAGGTAGAAATGTTGTACGTTATGTTTTCGGCTTCTGTACCAGCCCAAGGCAACTACAGGCCTTTAGCAGGGAAGATCTGTGTCTCCAAAGATGCCCCAGTAGCTCCCCATATTCTTTTCTGCTGATTCACTGCACATGCTCTGTGCTGCTGTCACTTACTGAGCTTAGGGACCCACTCACAATATACAGTACACATAGAATAGAAATGTCACAATATAAGGCTGATTAGTAATTGATACAGATAATTACTACATGGCAGCACAGAAACCAGTGCAATTAGCATCAGAATTTAATAATCAGCCCTGTAGCATCAGTTTATATTACAGGCCAACCTCATTTTCTGCTGGATAATTAGTGACGAGCCCTAAGCTTAGCTTCTCAACAGCTGCTCAGAGCCCACTGAGCATGTGAGTGTCACTGACACTTTCCAAGATGGTGACCCCCTGTGACATGTTTGAAGTCCTGGATCATTGCTGCTATTGACAAGCTGAAACTTTCGGCTAGTGAAATAAGTTCAATATGTGAAATACAGCATTTTTAACCATATTCATTTTTAGAGTTTAGTTCTCCTTTAATGTAGTTGGCTTGTTCTGTTGAGAAAATGAAGTTAGTGAGCAGAGTAGAGGCATTTGACAGTTTTCAGGTCAGTTCTAATCAGTAAATGTAGCAGACAGCACCATCCAGGAAAGTATCTGTCCGGATAATGAAGCCAGAAAGTAACAAATAAAGGCTTTTTAATTGAATTCCTGGATGGTGCTGTATGCTATATTTTGTTTGTATATTTAAAGTCGGTTGGAGTGGACACCGAATGACGTGCACCAGATTATTAACAAGAAATTGAAATACTTGTTGGCTAAATTGTCTTTCTAAGCAGAACAACATCATAAGACTTTCCTTTACTTGCAAAATTAATTTTCCGTCTGCTCTAATTGGCCGAAATTGCACTTTTGTTTAAAATTATTCATCTTAACAGTTTAAAACAATGCATAAATCTTGAAAATCAGAATAAAAATTTTTTTTTTTTTTAACAATTCTTTTATTGTGCAATTATAGCAATACAGTCAGACAGTTGTATAATAGCATTGCATCTTTGTTTTCTTTTACACAAACCAATTAAACAGTTCTTACAAACTTTAACCAGCATGATGTCATCATTCACTTACAGGTCATTATACTCAGGAATGTTCCAATTAAATATATATAAAACTGAACAGCATAACATACAAGTACATACTGCTACTGTGGTTAACCCACACCCGTATCCTCCTCTGTCCATGGTGCCCAAATTTTATTAAATTTCTCTGGACAGCCCCTCCTCATATAAGTGAGTTTATGTAGGGGGAGCGCACTGTTAATGAGTTGCTCCCATTCCTGAACCGTTGGGCCTCTGCTAGATTTCCATTTCAAAGCTATGGCTTTTTTAGCATACATACATAGAGTGATTAGAAGCGTCCTCTGTGCCCTGTTGTGGGAGATCTCCCCAAGTAGATTCAATATCAACACCTTAGGATTCAGTGGCACTGGGATACCAGTTTTTGTACTAATTATTTGATTGACCTCCCCCCAAAACCTCAGCATAGCCGGGCAGTGCCAAATCATATGCATAAAGTTCGCTGGCGAGTTAGAACATCTGGGGCATTCATCCCGCAAGTCCTGGTTCATTTTTTTTTAGTCTGTAGTGAGTAAGATATATTCTATGCAAATAATTCAACTGGGTCATTTTGTCCCTGCTGCAGATAATCCCATCCAAACTCAATTCTAGTATCTCCTCCCAGTCCTCCAGAGTAAGCCCAGGGATATCCTGCTGCCATCTAGTTAACAGTTTAGTAAGTGAGGGGCTACCAACTCTAATCAATTGGGTGTAAAAGTATGAAAGAGGTTTCCGAATAGCCTCTGAGCGGATATCTACCTCTATTTTCCTGGGGGTAGTGTCTGGTGGGCCAGTCTTAAATTGGTTTTCTATAGCATGCCTGAGTTGTAAATACCTAAAAAGCATAGGATTAGGGAGAGAGAATTTCTGTTTCAAGTCCTGAAATGAGCTGAAGTTACCATCAGGCATAACATCTGAGAGGTACTTAACCCCATATCGTGCCCATAGCTGCGGGTCCGGTATAGTGCGGAGATGTTGGAGTCTGGGGTTACACCACAGTGGGGAAAATGCTGAGCAGTGCGGTTGGTGCTTGGGGTAAAATTGCAAAACAGTGCGCCACACCGCGATTGTGGTGGCCATTAAGGGTGACAAATTCTTAGTAAGGGAGGTACCTCTATACAACAGATTCTTTAGTCCTTCCCAAGAGCCCACTATTTGTGCTTCCAGAAGCGTTGCCGCATTAGTGAGGGAAGGGGTAACCCAGCTTTTTGCCACCACCAATTGCGACGCTAAGTAGTACCAGTAGAGGTTAGGAGCCGCTAAACCACCCTGGGTAATGGGGAGCTGCAGAGTGCTCAAAACTAACCTGGGCAGAATAAAAATTATTAATGTAACTTGCAAACGTGCCATTTTGCTTTACTTTGGTTTGAGGGTTGACATTTCTTGAATTAATATCTCCCTCACGACATGGGATTGGTCACCAACTCCACGGTTCTACCCTAATTATTTGAATTCTGATGTATTATTCAGTTATAGTGACAAGCCGGAAACCTTCTCCCGCTACATCTCTGACGCAATGCTGGAAACAAAATAGTTGCTCCAGTAACATGACTTTTCAAAGGAGACACAAGCAATTAGAATTTAAAAGAAAATGCAAGGTTACATAAATCTGGAGGCATGAGAAATAAGAAATAGGGAGGCAGAAGAGACGGCTACTAGTACATGTTACATAGCAAGGCTTTAATTATTGTCTTTTCAATCATCATCATCCGAATTCCTCACCTTGACACGTTTATGGGCCACCCACTATGACACCCTGCTATTTGGAAAGGTAACAGGACATTACATTCGAGGGCTGTTTCATTTTAGATTGGGAAACAGCTGGTAACGAGTTGATTTCCATCCGCGCTGAACAATTAAAGGACATGTAAATGCAAAACAATAAAATCCCATTTTTACTTTCTTTAATGAAAAAGAAACCTATCTCCAATATACTTTAATTAAAAAATGTGTACCGTTTTTATAAAAAACCTGACTGTATGCAGTGAAATTCTCCCTTCATTTACTGCTGTGGATAGGAATTGTCAGACAGTCCCTAACTGCTGAGCAGGGAAACAATCATACTTATGATCAGCAGGGGGAGCCCCCGCCTTACTTCCCAGCCATGCAGAACTCAAGCAGCTTTGTTTATGACGATCCCTAAGCAGCCCAGACCACACTGAGCATGTGCACAGTCTTAGTCTTGCAAAGATGTTTAACAAAGATGACAAGATGGTGACCCCCTGTAGCCAACTTTGAAAGCATAAATTATTTGTTTGATTAGGCTTGTGGTGCAGTAAGTTCATGTTTATGTTTAGTATACAAAATACAGCATTTCTAGCCTTATTTTATTTTAGACTTTACATGCCCTGTAAGTCTACTAGAAAATCATATAAACATTAAATAAACCCAATCAGCTGGTTTTGCTTCCAATAAGGATTAATTATATCTTAGTTGGGATCAAGTACAAGCTACTGTTTTATTATTACAGAGAAAAAGGAATTACTTTATTAAAACTACTTTAGTAAAATGGAAATGGACTCTATAGGAGATGGTCTTCCTGTAATTTGAAGCTTTCTAAATAAAGTGTTCACGGATAACAGATCCCATACCTGTACGGCACCAAGGGGCTTTTCAGTTTTTGGGACTTGTGGATGTCTTCTGTTACAGGAGAAATTTCACTGCATTTATTGCATAGTGAGAGGGCTTTTTACCCCACCTCATCTAACCGTTCTTATTCCTACATTTAGCTGCTCCCCATAACCCAAAATGTTGGACTGGTGAGAATCAGCAGGATTGGCACAGGCTGTTTGCACATTTATGGCTCTGTCTTTTAGACTGTGGATTTGGACGCATATTTGGCCACAGAGACAAACTGATATAATTTGTCATCTCCCACAAAAGAGTAGAGAAACTTTCATTTTTGGTCTTAAGGGAGAACTGAACCCTAAAAATGAATTTGGCAAAAAATGGCATATTTTATATACTGAACTTATTGAACCAGCCTAAAGTTTCAGCTTGTCAATAGCAGCAATGATCCAGGACTTCAAACTTGTCACAGGGGGTCACCATCTTGGAAAGTGTCTGTGACACTCACATGCTCAGTGGGCTCTGAGCAGCTGTTGAGAAGCTAAGCTTAGGGGTCGTCACTAATTATCCAGCAGAAAATGAGGTTGGTCTGTAATATAAGCTGATGCTACAGGTTTGCTGATTATTAAATTCTGATGCTAATCGCACTGGTTTTTGTGCTGCCATGTAGTAATTATCTGTATTAATTACTAATCAGCCTTATATTGTGACATTTCTATTCTATGTGTACTGTATATTGTGAGTGGGTCCCTAAGCTCAGTAAGTGACAGCAGCACAGAGCATGTGCAGTGAATCAGCAGAAAAGAAGATGGGGAGCTACTGGGGCATCTTTGGAGGCGCATATCTTTACTGCTAAAGGGCTGTGGTTGCCTTGGGCTGGTACAGAAGCCCAAAACATAATGTACAACATTTCTAGCTACTTCTTTAGTTAGGGTTTAGTTATCCTTTAAGGGAATACTATAACATGGGGCATGGGAGTTTCTTGTTTTTGATAGCTACTCCATGTTTGCTCTTTGTAATGTAGATAATTAGATTCCCATTGCACAGATAATCTCCCTGCAGACGGGGCTCCTGCTAACAAAACAGTCACAACAAAGGGTGAAGTGAGAGGGTTCTAGGTTGGTAATGAAATGATCTACTGTACCTTGCAAGGACCAAATATGGAGTAGCTTCAAGCCATTGTTCAAGACTTAACAAAACAGTTTTCATGATTAAAATAATAGGCAAAAAGTACAGTATGCTCATCACAAGCCCTATTCATTGAACTCATGTTGAGCAAGGGATAATAATGCCCCTTTCAGAGTCCATGGCAACAACTGAGCTAGAAAACTAAATTAATAAAGTTTAAAAGCCTGAATGTGACAAAATGTTTTGTATCCATTGTCACTCCGTCCAAGTCATAGCATCTGGTTTTGATTAGTTTGGCTCTTTATTGTGCCTGATGCTGTACAGAAGCGGAAAGCTTACATTCCACTACAGCCTGACATTACCTTACAAAGAACATTTAGGTAAGAAAGACACAACCACCCTAAACCACATTTATTCACACACACATTTAATATTCCAGTAACAGATGTACCCAGTCCAGTTCCTCCCTAGCTGGTCTCCATAGCACAGGAAAGTACACAATACTCTGATCATTCAGTTATGGATCTTGCTGAATTTGGGCTGAAACGTGTGCTTAGGGCAGGCAGCTGAGACCACCATGATTTAATTGCTGAAACTGCTGGAGGGGTAGAGTATGGTGGAGCAGTCAAGTGCCAGTGTGATTGGTGCCTTTGCATCAGTGTCATTTTTAAAGGGATCCTGTTATCAGAAAACATGTTTTTTTCAAAACACATCAGTTAATAGTGCTACTCCAGCAGAATTCTGCACTGAAATCCATTTCTCAAAATAGCAAACAGATTTTTTTATATTCAATTTTGAAATCTGACATGGGGCTAGACATTTTGTGAATTTCCCAGCTGCCCCTGATCATGTGATTTGTGCCTGCACTTTATGAGAAAAATGCTTTCTGGCAGGCTGATGTTTTTCCTTCTCAATGTAACTGAATGTGTCTCAGTGAGACATGGGTTTTTACTATTGAGTGTTGTTCTTAGATCTACCAGGCAGCTGTTATCTTGTGTTAGGGAGCTGCTATCTGGTTATCTTCCTATTGTTCTTTTGTTTGGCTGCTGGGGGGGGGGGGAAGGGAGGGGGTGATATCACTCCAACATGCAGTACAGCAGTAAAGAGTGATTGAAGTTTACCAGAGCAAAAGTCACATGACTGGGGCAGCTGGGAAATTGACAATATGTCTAGCCCCATGTCAGATTTCAAAATTGAATATAAAAAAATCTGTTTGCTCTTTTGGGAAATGGATTTCAATGCAGAATTCTGCTGGAGCAGCACTATTAACTGATTCATTTTGAAAAAAATTTTTTTCCCATGACAGTATACCTTTAAGGATTTTGGGGGAGTTTTCTCTATCACTGCATGCCCCATCTAGTGTCAAAGTGCAGACAAAGTATTTGTTGGTTCTTTACTGGCTATGCACTTCCTATAGCACTAGATTATCACTAATTATTAGTGTGATTATTATTATCTGAGCACTTTTGCAATTTGCAAATTGTATATTGTATTGTGTGAGATATTTGCAGTTTTAGACTACTATTACTAGGTAATGGCTCATTAGCTCTTTCTCTCTCTCTCAGAGTATCTGCAACCCTGACTTTGTGCCAACTGCATAGTTAGTGTACCATGGGGTCGCTAGTTTGAATCTGAAAGAGGACTGCTCAGCCAAAAGCCTGGTATTAGCGGTCTAACACTTCAAATATCTCACAAACCACTAAAAATAGTAAGAATGTAAGAAGCTCTGAGTAAATTTACATTACTTCATTTTTTGGGGGGGTTAGATATCCTTTAATAAATGATTAACATATATTAATGATATGCAGTGCTGGTCCTAGCTGGTCAGGTGCCCTAGGCAACCCGTCTGCACGGAATCATGCGCTCCGTGCCTCCAAGCGGGTGACATGCTGGGGACAATAATATCCAGTAAGTGGGCATTGAGGGGACTAGGGCTCGGAGAAGGGGTATGCGAATGAAGAGGTTTGTTCCAGGTGCCCCCTCCTCCGTTACTCCCTAGGCAAGTGCCTAGACCTAGTTCTGGCGCTGATGATATAACTAATATATATTAAATATATTTATTAGGGGGGTGCAGCAAGTAGAGCTGGACCTCATTCTCTACTGCAAGTAAATCACTCTATGGCTCATTTATGAACATGAGTGCAATGTGCAAAGCACAAAAATGTACTCAAATATCACTGTTTTCTACTACATTCTTCCCCCTCCCCAAATCCCAGCATAAATGCAGGGGTTCAAATAATTTACTTGGAGCAAGTCAGTTGTAGCTATTGATGGAACCTGCTAAGAGAAACTTGGCATAATCGCTAGGCCTAGGCATGCGGCTATCTACAGGGTTCCTTTTGCTCTTGCAGCAGCGAGTGCACTTGCCCATAATTAATGGAAGCAAAATGAGGGGGTACCATAGCATGTGCTATAAGCTGCACGGGAGCATGTATAAAAATGGCAAAAAATAGGCCATTTTTTGCACTTTGCACACTGCTTTTTGCTGTTTCAGATCTTTGCATTCCATTTCACAGCACAAAGAGCTGTCTGTGTTAGGCTCTATCCAGGGGGGCGGTTGGGGGTGGTGCATTTCCCCTCCTGCTCCCTACTTGTCCCCTAACTTGCCAGTCAGGGTCAGACTGGGCTGGCGGGACACCGGGATAAAACCCGGTGGGCCCCTGGCTCTAGTGGGCCCAGGTCTGCACCCTGGTTTTCTTCCTGCTGTGACCGTGAGTGCTCGCGATGTGACGCATGCGTGTGAGTGCGTGATTGTGCACATGCTCGGTGGGGGGGTTGCTGAATGGGAGGCCCTGAAGCAGCAGCCCCCAGGGTCCAGAAGGGGGGCCCTGCGACAGAAGCCCCAGTGGGCCCCGGGCCCCCCAGTCCGACCTTGTTGCCAGTCATGCAGTCATGCACTGCTCAGTATAACGGCCCTCTAGATTATTTTAGATTATTGAAAGGGACAGAATTACTGATCAGCTTCAGTAGAAACAAGCTGTGCTATTGCCCCTGTGCAGCACATAGCCCCCCCCCCCGATAGTTCATTCATGGGGGTCACTCAGAAGTTGCTACCAGGGTATATAATTGTGCTTCTCGCTTCTTTCTAGTGTGAACAGGACTGAGAAATGTCATTATACTAATTTGCCCAATTAGCTCAGTGCCCAAAGCGGCAATTCACCTTAGACATTTATATTTTAATCACATGAATATTAAAGATGATTTTTTTTCCCCCCCTCCGTTAAATCGCTTAGGAAAAGACTGACTTCTCCTTTGATCGAGACTGCGCGAGGCTAAATCCCTTAATTCAGTTTGTTTGTTTGAGAAAGCCCCTTCTGGATTACTGTACATTTCTGAGAAATGGGTTAAAGGGCCGCCTTGATCTTTTTTTTTTTTTTTTGAAGAATTCTTTATGGAATATGCATTTCTTTACGGAACAAGACACAAACCACAGCTTTCCCTTAAGAAAGAAGGCTTTATGCTATTTGATCTAAGCCTACTCCATGCATTGGAAGGGATTGAACCCAGAGCCAAGCTGGCATTCCTTGCAATGTGCTTAGTAAAAGAGACATTGCTGGGTTTGTATAGAGCTCGCTTTTAGCTCCCCTTTAGCTTTCTGCAGTACTGGGCTGAGCAGAATGAAGCTTCTGTGGGGCGGTTTGTTTGATTTAGGACTATGTGGCTCCGGCGGGGCCAGAGACTAAACGGAATCTGTTAAGAAATGTAAAAAACATTTTGACAAGAAACAGGAAATCGGACTTCAAAAAATATCCCACTTTCTAAGCGGGTTTAAGTGCATTTGCAAATAATGGCTCTGGGCACTTGAAAGGGATATTTATGTTGAACGGTATTGTAGCAAAACACACCAACAATGTCTAATAACAGTTGCTTTTATTCACCAGAAATTCATGGGAATATTGGTCTTTATTACTGACCCTGCTAGATTTATATATATATATAACACTCAGGCACGGAACTCTCCCAATCAAACCCTCTACATTAACACATTTTCTCTCTAGATTTTTACTCTATAATCAGAGGTTATTTTAAGAAAAGTTAAAGGACAAGGAAAGGCAAAAAAATACAGTCCCATTTTTACTTTCTTTAATGAAAAAGAAACCTATCTCCAATATACTTTAATTAAAAAATGTGTACCGTTTTTATAAGAAACCTGACTGTATGCAGTGAAATTCTCCCTTCATTTACTGCTGTGGATAGGAATTGTCAGACGGTCCCTAACTGCTGAGCATGGAAACAATCATACTTATGAACAGCAGGGGGGCCCCCGCCTTACTTCCCAGCCATGCAGAACTCAAGCAGCTTTGTTTATGATGATCCCTAAGCAGCCCAGACCACACTGAGCATGTGCACAGTCTTAGTCTTGCAAAAATGTTTAACAAAGTTACAAGATGACAGCCCCCTGTGGCCAACTTTGAAAGCATAAGTTATTTCTTTGATTAGGCTTGTGGTGCAGTAAGTTCATGTTTATGTTTAGCATACAAAATACAGCATTTCTAGCCTTATTCCATTTTAGACTTTCCTTGTCCTTTAAGAAGTAATTTGGCTTTAAGGAGAAGCAGTTTATTTCCAATAGATTAGCCACAATAGTACAAGCTATAAGACTATATTTATTCTGCAGAATGCTTTACCATACCTGAGTAAACAGCTCTAGAAGCTCTCTGTTTGTTTAGGATAGCAGCTGCCATATTAGCATGGTGTGACATCACTTCCTGCCTGAGTCTCTCATTCATAGCTCTGGGCTCAGATTACAGCAGGGAGGGGAGGAGGGAGGGTATAAAAGGGAGGGGGAGAGGGAGAGAGGAGCAAACTGAGCATGCTCAAGCCCTAGTCCTGGAGGTTTAAGCTGAAAACAGCAAGTCTGATACAGAAGCCCATGTGTACACAATAGAAGGAAAGTATTTCTTTTGACAGAGGACTCGGAGCAGCATTACTTTGATGGGTTACTTATGTATTTATATAGACCTTTCTGATAAATCTTACTTAATTTCCTTCTCCTTTAAACTTAGTGAAGTTTGTTTATAGGAAATGAGAATCATAGTTAATTCTCAAAACAAATGAATGTAGAAAAACTCAGAGAAGTCCTTCTAAGCACTTTTTCACCACCCACTGGTCCTTTTGACTAATTGGCTACATGCCGCTGAAAATTAATTTTATGGGAAAATCTTGAGAAAATCAGCAAGCTTAAGATGTTGATAGATAAAATGAAGTTACTAAGCAGAAAAGAGCGGTCTGGCATTTCTATGGTCAGTTCTAAGCAGAGCAAAATCACAAGATGTTTCTTTCGTCGCCAAATTAATTTTCAGCCGACATAGACAGTTTCTCAAAACGAACAGCAGGTGGCTCTGTTTCAAAGTCATTGTATCAACAGTTAAAAATGAATTTGGCTTACATTTAGTGAAATTTGTTTATAGGAAATGGAAAATCCTTGACAATCCTCAAAACAAATGAATGTAGAATAACTCAGAGCAGTTCTTCTAAGCACTTTTTCACCACCCACTGGTCCTTTTGATTAACTGGCTACAGCTGAAAATGAATCTTCTGGGAAGGTCTTGAGAAAATCATTAAGCTCAAGATGTGGCTTGAGAAAATGACGCTACTGATCAGAGAAGAGCTGTCTGGCATTTCTATGGTCAGTTCTAAGCAGAGCAACATCACAAGATGCTTGTTTTCTCATCAAATTAATTTTCAGACAACTGTAACCAGTTACTCAAAATGAACAGCAGGTGGCTCTTTTTTAAATTAATTGTATCAACAGTTAAAATGTAATTTGGCTTGACAATCCTCAAAACAAATGAATGTAGAATAACTCAGAGAAGCTCTTCTAAGCACTTTTGCGCCACCCACTGGTCATTTAAATGAACCGGCTACAGTCAGCTGAAAATTTATTTTATGGGAAAGTCTTGAGCTGTCTGGCATATCTATGGTCATTTCTAAGCAGAAAATAGTTTTCAGTCAACTATAGCCAGTTGCTCAAAATAAACAGCAAGTGGATCTGTTTCAAATTCATTGTATCAACAGTTTATAAACTCAGGAAAACCAAAAAAAGAATTAATGTAAATTGCAATTCAGCAGAAGAGTGCCCTGAGACATGTTACATTAATGTGTTTAGAGTGTTTACATTTTGTCTATTTGCAAGCTTTCGTAAAAGAGCCCCATTTTTACATTTGTATGTAAATTCCTGGCATAAATTTATTACAGGGGGGGTTGGCTGTCTGTAAAATCCATCCAAGTGTTGTAGGTGTTTTGTGAAGTATTTTTCACAAATATGTTTTATAATTTTTTTTCTTATAGTTTTTGACAAATGTAAACAGCAAGTAAAAACCAGAAAGGATATATTTATATATTTTTTAATCTGTCTTGAGTATTTAGTTATAACCTAACTCTGGTGCACCCTCTGTACCTCTCTGGGCTTAGATTGTTCCTTCAACCTAACAATTTTATTTCTTGCAAACTCACTCTTGCTGTGAGTCATAGACTGCTAGCCAGCACAAGTGATTGTCTCCAAACGAAAATGCTAGGCTTAAGATGGCCATACACTATAAGATCCTATTGGCGAATGAGCGGATCGCTAAACGAGCTGATCTTTCCCCGATATGCCAACCAACGTAAGGGCTATGTTGGGTTAATCCGAACGTTCGGCCCGACGGGTCGATTAGCGGAAAAATCAAAACTTCACAATCAATATCTTGACCAGATATCAATCAGGAAGACCCTTCGGTAGCCCCATATACGGGCAGATAAGCTGCTGAATTGGTCTAAAGGACTGATATCAGCAGCTTTAACCTGCCCGTGTATGGCCACCTTATAGGGGACCGTCACCCAAAAAAATTATTCCAAATCCTATTTTATCATTTAATCAAGCAAAATAAACTTTAATTACACTATATAAATTATTTGAAACTTGTTTTCTTCAGTCTGGGAAATAATAATTATAACAAGCAGGCAGGAGCCATATTGTGGACACTGTTATTAAGACAAGCCTTGTATCATCTCAGAATCTTGTTTGTGCACCAGAATGGGGGACCTGATGTCCATCCCCATGTCCTGGTTACACAATTAAATGGTTAAGAGAACGGGGGAATGTGGGGAGAGCAGTGACATCTAAGAAGTGCCGAATGGAAAGTGAAAGTAATTGCTTGCCCCGCCTCTATTCCTAAAGCATAGAGGAGGGGCAGGCAATATTTGATTGACAGGTGAGAATTTTAAATGCGTTTACAAAAGCTATGAACACTTTAATAAAAAATGTTTAATTTGAAAAGGACTTTTATTATACAGCTTTTTATGTCTTGGTGACAGGTCCCCTTTAAGAGCAGATACCCACGCTGCGATTCGGGGAGATTAGTCATCAGGCAACAAATCTCCTCTTCTTTGGGGCAACTAATTTCCCCCAAACTGCCTTACCTGACTTCCTGCCAGCTAGAATGGAAAGTCGCCCAAAGTTTCAACTTCGGCGACTTCGTAAAACGAAGCGCTCCGAATGCCATCCCACCAGCGATTTCATTCTAGCCAGCGGGAAGGCAGGGGAGGCAATTCGGGGAGATTAGTCGCCCAAAGAAGAGGAGATTTGTTGCCGGGCAACTAATCTCCCAAAATCACAGCGTGTGTCTCTGCCCTAAGTGAGCATTGCAAAGAGATTTTCCTCCTCTACAAACAGATGTTTGAGTTGCTTGGCTCATTAACATTAGAACTTACATAGGCGCTAAACTGTACCAGTTGTTCACAGTAGTTTATCCGTAATTCGTTTTGATTAGTCTACTGCCAATAAATGAAAGGAAACATTTGATTGGTTGCTATGCTAAACTACATGGGTGCAATTTAGCATTTCTGTTAGCAAATGAGCAAAATGATGTAAGTTTTAAAAAGTTCAATTGTTCCCACCAGGTCTAGAAAACAATGATAAGGGAACTTGCGTTTTTTTTTTTTTTAGTTTGCAAAACCACTGCAATTATGTGAAATAAAAAAAAATTACAGCTGTGTTTTTTATCCATTTCAACAGACGCAACATTTCTTTGGCATAATCAAATTCTAAAGCAGATTTGTAACATTTTTGCCACTAGCAAGAGTGTGAATTTCCAGTTATTAGACCTGAAACAAGTTTTATAAAGTTAAAAAAGGCAGACAGCCCATACATTTTAATCCTACGAATGGTACAAGCCTTATACACTAAGGTATGTCGGGCGGTGATACCCCAGTGGTTAGAACACCCAGTAAGTTTGGGATGAGGGTATTATTTTATACAAATCCTGCTTTTTTTGTAATCACATGAATGCGTTGTCCGTAAAGACTGGGTTCATTTTTATGTACCTGGTGTATATGCAAAATATATCATTCTTTTATTTTAAAGCTTTTGGTACTTTGCATGCATCTAAGGGTAACATAGTAACATAGTAAGTTAGGTTGAAAAAAGACACACATCCATCAAGTTCAACCTTTTGACCTTTTTTTTTTTAACCTGCCAGTTGATCCAGAGGAAGGCAAAAAAAAACCCATCTGAAGCCTCTCCAATTTGCCTCAGAAGGGGAACAAATTC
This sequence comes from Xenopus laevis, assembly GCF_017654675.1. Classification (NCBI taxonomy): domain Eukaryota; kingdom Metazoa; phylum Chordata; class Amphibia; order Anura; family Pipidae; genus Xenopus; species Xenopus laevis. The sequence continues at coordinate 17,437,222 of NC_054382.1, forward strand.
CTTCCTGACTCCAAAATGGCAATGGGACTAGTCCCTGGATCAACTTGTACTATGAGCTATCTCCCATAACCCTGTATTCCCTTACTTGCTAAACACCATCCAACCCCTTCTTAAAGCTATCTAATGTATCAGCCTGTACCACTGATTCAGGGAGAGAATTCCACATCTTCACAGCTCTCACTGTAAAAAACCCCTTCAGAATATTTAGGCGGGACCTCTTTTCTTCTAATCGGAATGGGTGACCTTGTGTCAGCTGGAAAGACCTACTGGTAAATAAAGCATTAGAGAGATTATTATATTATCCCCTTATATATTTATACATAGTTATCAAGTCTTCTCCAGCGTGAACATCCGCAATTTGGCCAGTCTTTCCTCATAGCTAAGATTTCCCATACCTTTTACCAGCTTAGTTGCCCTTCTCTGTACCCTCTCTAATTCAATAATGTCCTGTTTGAGTGATGGAGACCAAAACTGTACGGCATATTCTAGATGGGGCCTTACCAGTGCTCTATACAGTGGAACAATGACTCCCTCCTCCAGTGAATCAATGCCCCTTTTAATACAGCTCAAGACCTTATTTGCCCTTGATGCTGCCGACTGGCATTGCTTGCTACAGCCAAGTTTATCATCTACAAGGACTCCAAGGTCCTTTTCCATAATGGATTTGCCTAGTGCAGTCCCATTAAGGGTATAAGTGGATATTTTTACATCCCAGGTGCATGACTTTACATTTATCAACATTGAATCTCATTTGCCACTTAGCTGCCCAGATTGCCAGTTTGTCAAGATCATGTTGCAAGTGCCACATCCGGAATGGAATTAATTGGGCTGGATAGTTTTGTGTCATCTGCAAACACTGATACATTACTTACAAAACCTTCCCCAAGTCATTAATGAACAAGTTAAATAAAAGTGGACCCAATACTGAGCCCTGGGGGACCCCACTAAGAACCTTACTCCAAGTAGAGAATGTCCCATTAACAACCACCCTCTGTACCCGATCCTGTAGCCAGTTTCCTATCCATGTGCAAACGACTTCATTAAGCCCAACAGACCTTAGTTTAGAAAGCGGTCGTTTGTGGGGCACAGTATCAAACGATTTGGCAAAATCCAAATAGATCACATCTACTGCCCCCCCACTGTCCAGCATCTCACTTACCACATCATAAAAAGCAATCAAATTAGTCTGACATGACCTATCCTTCATAAAGCCATGCTGATTGCTGCTCGTAATGCCGTTCTCTAGGACAAAATTTTGAATGTGATCCCTTAACAAGCCTTCAATTGATTTGCCCACCACAGATGTCAGACTTACAGGTCTTACAGGTAATATGTAATGAAAGCAGTTACATTTTCTCTAAGCTGTCTCTAAGAGCCAATTAGATCCTATCTTTCTATCAGGAGACAAGTTGCTATCTACTGGTTTCTGTGAGTTATTAGAACTTGTGCAGACGTTATTTTATGACCCGCTTAATATGTAAATATTCCTCCAGTTCCTCATTCCATGGCACCGGCTGTTTTTTTTCACAGTGCATTTGTGCAATCTCTACTAGCGAGCAGTACCGCACTGTACCAGCAGGGGGCTCTATTACATTTCCAGTAGAAAATACTGTAAATACTTTAACCTGCAGGATATATTTTACCTTGTTCTTTAGTTGCAGCAAATTGTAATTTATTGTTTCATTGTGACTCCAGCACTTCCTTCCATAAAATACATGCAATAGTCATGTATTGTCTCTGTACTACAATTTGGCCTGCCCTATGCCACAGGGTCCTGACGGCTGCCCTAACATGCGCAATCCCCCGCACACACGCGTATTTGCCTGTACCTGCCAGAGCACAGTGCTTTTTAGAATGTGGCTGGGGACATAACACCCCTAAAGTTTTGCAGCCCTAGGCCCAGCCTTTGTGGCATTGTCACAAATCCAAGTTTGGGGGGACAGGTACCAAAGAGGGGGTGGATGTCCTATAAGCTCCTATAGTAAATGTAAATGCTTGTTATAGTGTTGTTTACCTGAATAGCATTTTGTCTGATGTCTCTTACATAGAAACATAGTAAGTTAGGTTGAAAAAAGACACACGTCCATCAAGTTCAATCTTAAGTCTATATCTAACCTGCCTAACTGCCAGTTGATCCGGAGGAAGGCAAAAAAAAAAAACCCTGTTTGAAGCCTCTCAAATTTGCCTCAGAGGGGGAAAAATTCCTTCCTGACTCCAAGATGGCAATCGGACCAGTCCCTGGATCAACTTGTACTATGAGTCTTCCATAACCCATTAAAAAGTCTAAAATAGAATAAGGCTAGAAATGCTGTATTTTGAATACTGAACATAAACATGAACTTACTGCACCAGAAGCCTAATTAAACAAATGATTTTTGTTTTCAAAGTTGTCCAAAGGGCTGCCATGTTGTAACTTTGCAAGACCAAGACTACGCACATGCTCAGTGTGGTCTGGGCTTCAGTTGGGAGGTTAAGCTTAGGGATCGTCATAAATTATCAAAACAGCCCAAGTCAAATAATGTCTTCCATAGAAGCCGATACAGCAAGACTGATTAATAATCAGAATATACAGACTGCACTGGGTCTGCGGATACGAATATCTACACAGTTGCTGGCTGTTCTAGAGGGAAACAAACAAATCTGCTCGAGTTCAGGGAAGTAAGGTGGGGGGAAGTAAGGTGGGGGGGGGCTCCCCACTGAAGTTTAAAAGTATGATTGTTTCCCTGAAGAGCAGTTAGGGACCATCTGAAGTTTTCTATCCTCAGCAAGTTAAACGAAAGAGGAATTTCACTGCATACAGTCAGGTTTCTTATAAAAACGGTACACATTTTTTAAAGTATATTGGAGATAGGTTTCTTTTTCATTAAATAAAGTAAAAATGGGATTTAATTATTAATTATTAATAATTCTTTTTTCCTTTACATCCCCTTTCATAAGCAGCGAACCAACTGCAGTCCTGCAAAAATGGATGCAATTTATTTTTTGAATTGACGCCATTCATTAAAGGCACTTGTGTTCAAAAGACACTCCTTGCACTTCTTTATAGTTGCACTCAGTGTCTGTCCTGCCTCCATTGCTGGGTCTCTTGCACGTGCCTCCATTGGAACTCTGGAACTAGAGCTTCTGTCAACAGGGCCAGAAGTAGTGGTACTTCTTAGGGCGCACTAGAGGGGATGTGCAGTTCCCATCAAACAGGTAGACCAGTGGGAGGGTAAAGTAAGCAAGCGGGTGAGTGACAGTTGGGGGGGTAGTGACAAAGATGGCTGCAGTTGGGGTGGGTTTGCAGGTAGGCACATGTAGGGGGCACGCTGGTGGGACACCAGGCCAAAAAGGGTGCAGTGAATGTACTCCTGGGCTCAGCCACAGTGATGCTGGAATTCTGGAGATTAAAATTTTGCATTATGGATAAAAAAAATGATGATTTGGATCTTTAATTTAATCCATTCGGTGCTGCTCACCCTCTTTGTCCCCCCCCCTAAAACTAGTACGGAATTGTCACAAATAACGAAGGTACAGAAATAAAGAAAACCCGAGAATCCATTTGTTTTTACAAGTTAACGTTGAGATTTAAAAGTCAGCGCCGGTCAGAGTCAAAACATCACTCCATTTGCGATAAAGATCTTTTTTGGCCCTATAAATTGTTCTTAGGATTTGTGGCAATCTGGATTTTATCTGAGGAATACCATATGCTGCTGCACGTTGCCAACAGAAACAATACGACATCGATTTCAGCTTTGTTCTGCGCGGATCTATTTGTCTTAGCGCTTTTTTTTCTGGGTGAATGGGGTATCGGCTTTCCAGATATAATAAACGCCATAGGAGAGACACATCTGATAAAGTTGAGGTGAAAGCCATAGGTTTATTACATACTGTGATTGATGCATTTAGAGCTTAGTTTTTCAGGGTTGATGATGGGGCCTGTTATCCAGGTTGCTCGGGTTTTCCTGATAAGGGATCTTTCGACAATTTTGATCTCCATGCTTTAATTCTACTAAAAAAAAAATTTGCCACCAAAAATAATTAATTGCATCTTAATTGTGTTCAAGTACAAGCTCCTGTTTCATAATTACAAAGAAAAATAATTTTTAAAAATGTGAATTATTTCCTAAAAATTGGAGATGGCCTTCCCTTAAGCTTTCTGGATAACGAGTTTCCTAATAATGGTGCATTTTTTTTTTGCACTTTGCACACTGCTTGGGGCTATGCAAATGACCCCTATGACGTTTTTCACCTCAATACTGCACTTTGCACACAGAACCTGGTAAGGTGGGGTTTCTCGTCTGCCTCTTGATTCACTAGTGGGGCTCATTTATCAACACTGGGCAAATTTGCCCATGGACAGTAACCCATAGCAACCAATCATTTGCTTTTTTGTGGCAGCTGCAGGTAGAGCAATGAACGCAAAGATTTGATTGGTTGCCGTGGGTAACTGCACAAAGTCAAATTTGCCCAATGTTCATAAATGACCCCAACTACTAACTGCTGGGCAGGTTTTATTTAGACAAAAAGCTTGATAAGTTTGTAATATGTCTATATAAATGCCCTTTCAGTCTTTTGGCCATACAAAAGCCGACTCTGCCCCCTTCAGACCAAGCCAGCAGCTTATCAGCCCATTTATCTCCTTGAGAGTTCCTCTGTCAGCCCAGTGCAACTATACAGAAGTGCAATGAGCGGGTCTAGACCCAAATACCATTACGGGATTCACAATAATTGCTTCCATTTGAGTTGCAATTGCTAGTAACAATTCACCTTTTATTGGTGCAATTGACAACAGGTTTTTAGGAACAGCTCCTTCCTGGTCAATAAAAAAAGCTGAATTGCTGTTATAACTTTGCAGACCTGTTTCTACATTGGATATACGTGATTTATGGATGGTGAGTGAAGAGACACAGCGGATAATTAACTTCACTCCGGCATCAAGCTGTTTATTGTATAGGGTTCTGCTGCCTTGTTCTCATTTACTCCAGTGGACTGAAAGTATTTTATCACACTTTACAGCATAACATGGACGTCCTATTATAAATTATATTATATATGGAATTTATGCCAAAGGGGAAGCTGCTGTGGGAAGCAGTTCAAGGGTTACCCATGTTTGTAATGTGCACGGCACTATCTCCATTTTTCCTAAGTTTGAAAAAATTGAGGCCAAAACATGATCTCTTAGTTTTTCAAATCCATTTATTTGAGATTTATCAAATGAAAACAATTCTTAAACATTTGAGTAAAAACTCTGCCATCTGAGGGTAGGACTCCGCTAGTGATTTCCGCGTGATCCGGCACGCTGCGCAAAAACGCAGGTGTCCCGTCGGATGCGACAGAAATAAGGTAAGTAATAGCATTGTCGGATGGTGTCGCTGTGTTGATCTGATGAGACGCGACTGTCGGATCCAGACGCTGCGTCTGCATCTGACAGTCGCGTCGGATCAATGATTCGACTTTAGCCGACATTTCCATCTCTTACCTTATTTCCGTCGCATCCACGTGGCGCCTGCGTTTTTGCGCAGCGTGTCAGATTGTGTGGAAATCGCCCGTGGAGTCCTACCCTTAAACTTGTAGAGATTCAATAAAAGTGACACTTTTTTACTTTCTTCCTTTAATAAGACTTCAGCTGCCACCCTGCCATCCCCTCCTTCCAATCCCATGTTATGGGCCTCATTTGCAAACAACTTTTTCTAGGATTAAATACAATTGCAGTTAACCCATTTGTTTTTTTTCCTTAAAAATGCTTATATTTTGTTGCATTATGAATGAATGTGTAAGTAAGGGTGTTAGAGCTCCGTATTGTGGCAGACTGGCAGTGCTGAGCTCTAACACCCCTCATATTGTTAATGCGCAATGCAAACTGCCCAGATGGATGACCGATTCAGACAACCTTATGAATCAGAAACATTTAGTAAAAAATACTGAATATATATAATGAATATTAATAACCCGCTATGTGTTCAGTTTTCCGCCGTTGCGACACTAGTTGATTTATGGGCTAGCTAGAATATTGGGCTTGTGAGTGTGTTTTTTGTTTTTGGGAATCCTAAAATCTTGGCAGAGCTCCGGAAAATGCTCCCATCCATCTTCATGTCTCTTTAAGCTGATGCTGCATGAAGCCATAATGAGAAAAAGGTTAAAGAGACTCTGTAATGAAAAAACATAACAACAACGTGTAATTTTAATGAAGTATGGGAACGCAAGGGAAAATTTGATTTATTAATTTATTGAAATTTTTTGTTTTCAAAATGATAGTCAAATGGTTAACCCCACTTCAGTTGTCATGTTTAAATTCTAACTATATTTATAAAATTTCAGAAGTTTGCTTTTTTTTTTTTTTTAAATTTCTATATACAACATTGTATTGTAAGGCTGTCAATTGTGTATTGATTGGTATTACTTATAAATTAAAGGCATGTGCAGTGTCTCACTTAAAACATTTATTAGTGCAATTGGCCTCTCTGAGACCTCCTCTGAATAAGCGCCCAATAGCGCTAAACGCGTCAGGAGGGAGTGGCTGAACATAAGGTAGGCAGACTTTGGGGAGACACTGCATTGTGGTGTGTGAAGTTAAAATGCAATACAAAGTTTTTTGAAGAAGAGTTGCACAACACCAATATTTGCTGCATTTATTGTCACACCATGTGCATCAACGTTTCAGGGGGTTTCCACCCTCCCTTCATCAGGAATTTCATTATGGTTGAATTGCACTAATAAATGCTTTAAGTGAGACACTGAAAGATAGTTGGTCTGACACTGAAAGATGTGGTCCCATTTGACGAATTTTTCAAGAGTGGCATATATCAAATGTATAATTTGTCTGAAACTGGTCAAAGTTTTCATTACATATGTTAAGTAGTGTTGTTTTATTTAAGCTTGTACTTGATTAATGAACTATGGTTGTGTTAACCATTGTTCATTAGTCAAGTACAAGCTTAAATAAAATCACTGCAACACTACTTAACATATGTAATGAAAACTTTGACCAGTTTCAGACAAATTATACATTTGGTATATGCCACTCTTGAAAAATTCATCAAAAACTTGTGCAATATTTTATGAACTCAACTCCGTTTTCTGTATCATTGCAGGATCTTAAGCCCTTACCAGTAGCAGAATAATCACCATCAAATTTTTTTTTAAGAAAAATAAACTACTCCAAAGCAGTTGTAAAATAAACAGACATATTCAGTAGCATAAAACGACTAAAATATAAAATCAAGTGGAAAATGAAGAAAACATGGGAATATGCGTTTAGAAGAAGGCAAAACATAATTAGTGGTTAAAATTATATAAAAACAATGCTTGTTATTGCAACCCAAGTATTTGGAGAGACATTATAAGCTTGTGTAACATATGGGAGATGTGTTTGTATCTTTATCTATATAATTCTCTGGGAAAAGCAAAAAAATGCTTTTCTTCTACCATGTGTCTTGTTATCACTCCAAAAATCTTCAGTTTGAGAACATGAATATACTAGCATTAAATCGTTTTCTTTTCAATTAGGAATCCAACTTTTAAGATCACCTTATATTTTATTTGTGTAAAAAAATGTTGTCCATGTGCATCTATGTAGTAAGCTTTCAAAGATAATGGCATTTATTTCGTAATGGTGGGTGCAGCGGTGGGCAGGGCCGGATTCACATTGGAGGCACCCCTAGGTCCACTGCATTCGCCGCCCCAGTCCCCTCCCTTTTACTTGTGCAAATTTTCATTGGGACTGGAGCAATGGAGATTTTAAAAATCTATAGTGTCTCCAGTGTTTCTGAACCAATGTGGGTGTGGTTGGGGAGCAAGCCGTCCCCTAAAATCCTGCCTCCCTAGGTCCGGGCCTTGGTGGCCTTTCCACAAATCCAGGCCTGGCGGTAGGCACAAAAACGCACCTAAATTTGCAAATGGAATACATAAAGTGCCAGTGCCTAGTGCCAGTTCAGTGGCATATTGTTCATTGTTCCTACACGAGTCTGTTTTTTTCACCTATTTAACCTTTCTTGAGGGTAGTTTATTGAACATCTTGTAGCATTTTTCAGCTTGTAAGCTGGTTAAAAACACTGTAAAACTTATTTAAAGCTGCAATGGCAGTTACAGGAGCCCTAAATTTGCTGAAGTCCTTGCACAAATTGGAACCATTCATTAAGGGTCCTTATGTCCAAACATACTCCTTGCACTTGAATGAATGGCACACCAGTCCATCAATAGACACTTAGATGCCGTGGGGCTAATGAAGGTGGTGGTTGCTCCAAGGTTCCCCGGGTGCCAGAATCAAAACATGCAACAAAATTGTGCCTTAAGAATGAGGAGTAGATGTCACTTGGATGTTGAGTATTGGAAATGACAAAATCATGACCCCTGCTTTTGATTCACATCGAAACACAATTGTGTTTGGACTCATCATACACAATCATGTCAGGTGCAATTATACTGGAATTAAGTGAAAAATTGCCGGATTGTTGGTAAAAATAACCAACTTGTGCCACAAATTGCATTTTGTATGTTGCATTTGCACTTGTATTGTAGGGAAACACCAGTATTTTGCACTACGCACTATGTGCTTGGGTAATTAATGGTCAGTTTCTTTCAGCCCATTAGTTGAGTTAAAAAACATAACTTTTTCTGGCTGGGTTTCTGTTCCCGGAAGCTTAGGATGGAAACCCTACTGCGATAAACTCTCTGGAGAGAGTAATTTACCCTGCGGGGGAAGCAGAATGTAAACACAGTAGATATAATATAGTGGAATCCATATCTGGGTTGGGACATGTACTGTAAATATAATTAATGCTTACAGAAATTCATGTCTCCTTATCCTTTCCAGAGTAGAATATCAGTGTCAGTATGTAGGTTAAAGTCCAGGCAAATGAACTGTACACTCATGAAGGAGCGTTCTATGAGCTGCTCCATAGGAGCCAAGGATTAGAAAATTCTTAGCTGTAGGGAATGATTGTGAACATTGTACTATAATAAAGGTTTTTTTGTGTTATAAGCAGGGTTCCCTCTAATTCCTCTTTACTCATGTGGCCAAGAATTGACTTTTGTTTTGGAAAATGTAGAGGTGGGTAGGGGAGAATACTATAAGTGCTAAAAGTATTTACACAAAATTATTTGAGCGGCCCACAATTTATTTTGCATCAAATTGACATCTTTGCGCATAAGTGCATGGGCTTGAATGGAATATTGATCATATGGTTATTAGGGATCTAAAAACTAGGGTCCAACAAAATATCCGCTGGCAGCCGCCATCGACTCCTCTTCTATTATCGATCTAAAAACTAGGGGCCTAACCACAGACATTAACACCTTAGATACAGCAAAATAATTGTCTGAGGGCAACTGTTTTGAGATAAATGCCACATCCTTTGTTCTCTCAGTATAAATATAATATATTCATTTTCCAGGACTTTCACTTACTTCTTTAAAGATGCAACTTTTTACCAATGTTTCATGAATTTTTCTTTTCTCCTTCAAAAGCTTCCCCTGACAATCTTAAGTTTGTTATACTTCTTCAGATCTTACCCTTTCAGTCTACTATACAATGTAGACATTTTATTGGAAGTTTACTTGAGGAGCTGACCATCAACAAGATCAAACTAAAACACCAAAACCCATGAAACACACTAGTACACACAGTAGCCTCAGGTAGAATTCTGCACAGGTCTTGGTTGGGCGCTGCCTCACAAACCAACCTGGGGGCAGATTTACTCAATGGTGAAAAGTTGCCAGCGACCACTTCGCACCCATCGCTACACTTCGGCAGGTGAAAATTTGCTCAGACAACGCTAATTCAATAAAATGCAGGGTTTCGTCGTGGGCGCCGAACACGGGCGACTTTTCGCTAGCGTTACTTCGGCAATGCCAGCAATTGAAAGCGAAGACGCGCTAGCGTTCATTTCTGCCTAGCGCAAATTCGCTAGAGGTCTTATGCTCAGGTTAATTTGCATATGCGGGAAATTTAAAGTTGAATGGAAGTCTTTATGTTATGGGGCCCATTCATTAAGTTCGAGTGAAGGAATAGAAGAAAAAATACTTCGAATTTGGAAGTGTTTTTTTTGGCTACTTCGACCATCAAAATGGGCTACTTCGACCTTCGACTACGACTTCGAATCCAACGATTCGAAATAAAAATCGTTCGACTATTCGACCATTCGATAGTCGAAGTACTGTCTCTTTAAGAAAAAACTTCGACCCCCTAGTTCGCCACCTAAAAGCTACCGAAGTCAATGTTAGCCTATGGGGAAGGTCCCCATAGGCTTGGCTATCTTTTTTTGGTCGAAGGATAATCCTTCAATCGATGGATTAAAATCCTTCGAATCGTTCGATTTTAAGGATTTAATCGTTCAATCGAACGATTATTCCTTCGATCGAACGAATTGCGCAAAATCCTTCGACTTCGATATTCGAAGTCAAAGGATTTTAATTCCCCAGTCGAATATCGAGGGTTAATTAACCCTCGATATTCGACCATTAATACATCTGCCCCTATATGTTGCAGCAAATACATTACATTTCCACTGTTAATTACACAAGTCCAGGGAACTAATAAAGACAATAGAGTTGTTATAATGCCCTACACATGAGCCCACTGTATAGTTAGGGGCCGATTCACCAAGGGTCGAATATCGAGGGTTAATCGACTGGGAATTAAAATCCTTCGACAAATAGTTTGATCGTTCGATTGAAGGAATAATCCTTCGATCGAACGATTAAATCCTTCGAATTAAACGATTCGAAGGATTTTAATCCAACGATCGAAGGATTATCCTTCCCCATAGGCTAACATTGAGTTCGGTAGGTTTTAGATGGCAAACTAGGGGGTCGAAGTTTTTTCTTAAAGAGACAGTACTTCGACTATCGTATTGTCGAATAGTCGAACGATTTTTAGTTTGAATCCTTCGATTCGAAGTCGTAGTCGAAGGTAGAAGTAGCCCATTCGATGGTCGAAGTAGCCCAAAAAACACTTCGAAATTCGAAGTTTTTTTACTTCGAATCCTTCACTCAAAGTTAGTGAATCGGCCCCTCAATGTTCTATATGTTATAAAATGTATGGGGAAAACCGGCTACCCAAAAAGATGTTTTTAAGACTTTTGCAGGCTATCACTCTGAAAAAAGGAAAACTTTGATGCCTTTTCCACTCCAGAATATGATGTAAGTAACAAAAGATTAAGGAAGATCTATGCACTTTGCCTGGTCTGAGCTGGAGAAGGCAAGTCTGGCGAAAGAGGTAACGTTCAGTAAAATCCGCATTTTATTGAATTTGCGGAATAACGTCCTAATTGTCGCCTGAGGATAGAGTGCGAATGAGTGCTAGCATCTATCTCTTTCACTAGCGAATTGGCGCCTGCACCAGTTAGTAAATTGGCGATGTCCCTGCGGGCGGTAACACTGGCGAATTGTCGGAAGCGTTTGCAAATTCGCCCTCGAGTAAATCTGCCCCCTGGACTTCATTCTACCGAAACACTACTCTAACCTTTAACCCAAGCCAGGGACTTCCAGAGCCAGAAGTGACATCAATGTTGGGCAAAAGTGACGTCACTCCAAAAGAGAAATCGCCAGGTCAGGGGGAAGAAAATGAATTTTAACTATGGGAGGTCTGGGAAATGCAAGCCTGCAATTGATTTGGCTTCCCAGGCAGAGTACGAGTGACTGCCCACATGGTCAGGAAAATAGGGTCTCTCTGTCAGAAACCTGACTGCTGTGTGTATTCCACATGTACCCACCCAATACTGGACTCTAACCTCAGGTTAGTACCTACATATAAGTAGCTATTGTATATTCATTTCTCTTCAACAAGACATACAGTATTGGGGTAACTTGTACTATGCAATATGCTAGACCTTTCTATTTATTCACCAAATGTGAATGAAAGTTCTTTCACATGAAAATACTCTTGTGGTACCATATTTTATTGTGTAAAAATTGTTACAGTAAATACAGAGTCCTCCAGCTCTTGTTGCAGCTCCCAGCATCCCATTGATATGTGAATCTTCTCTAACTCCCTGGCACAATTACATCATATAATGGTTGTGATGACATAGATATGATAAGTGAGATCACTTAGTGCTGCAGTAAAGCTGTTGAATACGCATGGAAATCTGCTGATTGGGTGGTACAGAAATCCACAGAGTTGATCTAGAACATTTTTTTTTCTCTAACGATATGTTTAATAGAAATGAGTTCACCACTAGCCTTTCTTTATGATATATTATGTAGGAACATGAATTTTCCGTTCCCACAGTCCAACGCAGCGAGACTATAGTCTGGGAAAGAGAAATGTCTCTAAATGAAGACAGTGCTTTTATTGGTTTTTTACCTCTGATATCGAGTATAACCAACCAAACCACAGCAAGCATCTCAATGATATCACTATCATCTGAATTAGAAATTCCAGAGCATTTGCCAACAGTCAAGCTTCATGTAATTAAGCTGCAATTTATGTTTATTTCAATGGGATACTTTAACCACACAGTGTCTTTTTAAAGAATCCAGCGCTATTTTTACTGCAAAATAAGAGATCCTGTCTTCACATAATTAGATATTTAAAAAGTTCAGTGGTTTCACTTGCATCAGTTGATCTAACCTCTCCCAAACTTCTGCCTAATTCTGCAAGGGCCCCTCTGACCCTGAGAAGGGTTGTTCCTTGTATTATCCTCTGCTGCAGTGAGTCCTGGCCCCCCAGATATGTCAGGTCAACTATCTTCTCCATATCCAGTTAGCTGCTTACGTCTACATAGAAGTATTGTATTGTATACATATATATGTATTGTGCACCCGGGATTTGGCTTAATATTGGTTGAGTGCCGATATTTGATGTGACTATATACTGTGTATATATATATATATATATATATATATATATATATATATATATATATATATATATATATTGAAAAGACACCAATGATACCAAAAGGTATGAAATGCAGAAGGTAGAACTGGGGCGAGTCCCTAAGACTCACCATTACACTATTTATAGACTCCCCTACCATTGATATATATTTGCTTACTGTTTTTATATGCAATATTAGTTTGATCCTCTCCTAGGAAATGGTTGATATCTTAGGTCACACTAGAAGAGACTAGATATTCTGTGGCCCCGTTCATTGCATTAGAACAACTGCTCCTTAGTAACTATACAAGCCATAGATATAAGCCCAGGCTGCTCAGATCAGATCCCCAGGGTTTAGCGAACTTAGTAGATCTGAATCTTTTTTTGCTAGTTTGGTTTACTTTACAATTTCCCACACATGTTATGGAGTAAATATAATGAACTTGTCATAATATTCTTTACTACTCGCTCACACATCACTCTCCTGATGTGAAAGATCTTAGAACCATATCTCTAAACACGAGTCACAAACCAAGCATTTCCCTATAGGCTTTTAAACATTCCCTAGAGGACTTCTACATATTCCCAAAAGCATATGGACCACCCATTAAGGTAGTATTTGTTTGTATTCAACAACTTCACTGAATACATTTCTTGGATTGCAGAAAAATGTCATGTGAAACTTTAGATCTTCTAAAAGACTATAACTTGTGTTATTGCTCACGAGAGCTGGTTACCCGGCCGTATTTTATTGTTGCTATAAAACCCAATAAACAAATCAAGACCAAGGCATTAGGGTATGTTTACATGCGCTATACAGTGAAAATTATATTTTTATTGGGAGCTTTAAATTGCAGTTCATGAAATATGACAAGCCGAACACAATTCTCATGAAAAATAACTATTTAAAGGTTCCCTTGTGTCGCCAAAACAAACACTTTGATTCCTTAACTTGGCTCCGTAAAAACACAAATTGTTAATTATTATGAAATACAGTCATTGATATAGTTAACAGTCTGTTCTCTAGGTTCTTTTTCAGTTCAGATGGCCTTCATGACCAAAATCATGGAAAATTCAGCATTGTACTAGATTACATAATCATGTTCAGTTGCAAATTCTAGAGGACAGGACCTTCTTTTATTCCATAGTGGTCTTAATGGGTTGCCAATAGGGGCAACTGCCTTGTGCTCTTTATTGGGCCCCCTAAATGATAGCAGTTGTTATTAAGAACAGTAGAGTTATAACACGTGGAGCAAAATGGCACCACTAACACTTATTTATCAAAATCCAAAAAGTTTCTGAAAACTTCTCTTACCAAATCCACACTGGCTTCTCCCCCTATTCATCAATAAATGTTCACAAATTTTTCTTGTTCGTAAAAAGTCACAATAAAATCGTAAAAAACCCCCGAAAGATTTTTTCGGATTTTGTGAAAGAAACCTAGGTTTTTTTTAGTAAAACTGCTCGAAAACCACGATTTTTTCAGAAACCCAACCAAACTCAGAAAATCTTCCAATTGTTAACGTGACATCTGCCATTGACTTTTACATGTTGTTGGCAGGTCTGAGTAGTTTTTTCATCGGACTTTAATAAATCCCAAAAAATAAATCACATTTTTTTCCTACGAAAAAAAACGTATTTTCAAAAAAATTTGGACTTTAGTAAATAATCCCCTTAAAGGGCATGTAAAGGCAAAAAAATAAAATCCCCTTTTTACATTCTTTAATGAAAAAGAAACCTATCTCCATTATACTTTAATTAAAAAATGTGCACCGTTTTTATAAGAAACCTGACTGTATGCAGTGAAATTCTTCCTTCATTTACTGCTGTGGATAGGAATTGTCAGATGGTCCCTAACTGCTGAGCAGGGAAACAATCATACTTATGAACAGCAGGGGGAGCCCCCGCCTTACTTCCCAGCCATGCAGAACTCAATCAGCTGTGTTTGTTTCCCTGTTTTGATAATTTATGACGATCCCTAAGCAGCCCAGACCACACTGAGCATGTGCGTCGTCTTGGTCTTGCAAAGATGTACAAAGTTACAAGATGGTGACCCCCCTTTGGCCAACTTTGAAAGCATAAATTATTTGTTTGATTAGGCTTGTGGTGCAGTAAGTTTATGTTTAGTATACAAAATACAGCATTTCTAGCCTTATTTTATTTTAGACTTTACTTTCCCTTTAATATCAGCAATAACCAAATCTGAAGTGCTTAAGTTGAAGGTTGAAGCACCAAGAACTCCAAGCACCCACAGCGAACCTAAGGCTGTCAAAAGGATTTAAGAGTTGTAATCTGAATGAAAGAAGAAGGGTAAGCCTTATACTGCAGACGAAGCAGACCCTATGGCTGCAGGGGGTCCAAGGGGTATAGGGGGCCCCATTAGGCCAAACAACAAGCAATTTCAACATATATATTGGTAAAAATGGGGGCCCTAAAATTAATTTGCCGTGGGGCCCAGTAACATCTATTTAAACAACATTGCCACACCCTAGCACTTGCACCTCTACCCATGGCAAATGAGCACTGTAGTCTCTGGTGTGAATAAGGGTTGAATATGGAGTTTATTTAGTTTTGTTATATGTAGGGATGCACCGAATCCAGATACGGCCAGGACTCAACCTTTTTCAGCAGGGTTCGGATTCAGAATCCTTCTGCCCGACCGAATCGAATTTGAATTTTCATATGCATTCGCATAGTTGCATATGCAAATCAGGGGCGGAGAGGGAAATTGCGTGAAGTAAAAAATGTTTTTCCCTTCCCACCCCTAATTTACATATGCAAATTAGGATTCGGATTTGGTATTCAGCCAAATCTTTCGCGAAGGATTCGGGGGTTCGGCCGAATCCAAAATAGTGGATTCGGTGCATCCCTAGTTATAGGTTGTGCCTGCTTTCTTTCTATCTTTGAAAAACATCAGATTTCTCACAATTTTGGGCTACAGTGCACAAGCTGGAAATGCAGGAGAAACTCTCAGCCTGCTATTGTTGTCCAAAAATGTATACTTGTAGTATGTCCTGAAATATTATACTGTCCCTGAAGAACCTGATATACACCTCACAATTGACAGGAGCCTTTAAGGAACCCTTCAGCTGAAGGGCTGAGACTGTCAGTAACATATTCTCAAGAAAGACTCTCATTGAAGTGGAGTGGAAGGCTAGTGCGCTGGTGGTGCTAATTAATTGGGTATATTGGCATTAATCGCTTTATCGCTACAGAACCCACGGCCTATTAGTATTAGGTAAACCCAGGACCGCCATCAGAAATGCAGGGCCCCATACGACAAAATTTCCTGGGCCCCCTGGGCTGCTCCCACCGCAAGCCCCTCCAACAGGTCCGCCCTCCCCACCACACAGTAGAAAAACAAAAAAAATATTGGTGGCTAGGGTTCCCACATGTTAATAAAAAATAAAAAGATATTGGTGGCTAGGACCCCACATGAGAAAAAAAATTGGTGGCCAAAATTGGTGGCCAGGCCCCCCCCACATTACAATAAAATTGGTGGCCAGGGCCCCTTTAACGTCCATGCCTTCCCAAAGTCAGCAGCTCTCAGAAAGATGGGGGGCCTGGCTAATCAAGTAAGTGTGGCATGGCCGGGCCCCCCTTACCCTCGGGGCTCCCTACAACTCTCCCCCCTGTCCCCCCCTGATGGCTGCCCTGGGTAAACCTATCGCAAGGTTCTGGTTGCCCAGTACAGTCACAATCAACTGGCCACACTCCCAATAGATTGATTTTGCCCATTCTGACTTCTTGTAATAGCAGGATTACTTTGTGGGCCGCCCCTAGGCCGCGCGGTCCTAGCGCCCACCTACACATCCCCTTCCCAGCGCGCCGGCGCAGCTGGGGTAATTGAATGGGGACGCACACGTCCCCATAATGCGGCTGGGCGGCATGCCGTCCCTATTTTTTGCCTCCCTAGGGCCGGGCCTATGCGGCCTTGCCGCAAAACCGGGTCTGTGTAATAGGACTAAACACAATAAATTGTAAGCTCTTGCGAGCAGAACCCTCTGATCCCATTTTTATCCAGTAACCCTTGTTTGTTTAACTATTGCTAGATTGGTGTTAGAAATCAATGCAAAGTGTTGTGTAACTTGTTGGCGCTGCATAGAAAAATGATGGTGATGATGAATATGAAAGGTTGATGCCAGCCTGTATGAAAGATCATGACTGCTCAGGCAAGACAAACACTGCAGTATAAAACAACTTCATAGAATATAAGGGAACAAAAAAGAGAGGAAAATAAACAATTAGGAGACCTATTATGTGAAAAACAAGAAGGTGGCAGTGCATTATATTCTTTTAATATTTAATGTAAAAATATCCAGAGGAGAAAAAAAACAAATGAAGGTATAGGTGCATCTGTTAACTAGAAGGACCTGAATTAAAGTCCCAAGCAGTTAGGGATTACATTTCTTATAATTCCCTTTCTTCTCCTGCCCATTCACTTGAGTAATGGTGATTACTACATTAGGGAGGAAAATGAATTCAGGGTGCCCACATGAAAGTTTGCTGTTGTTTTCTAAGCGGTGCTTTATTTTTCTGACTGAGCCATTAGGTCTTTCAAAGGCCACACAGCGGTTTTTCATTCCAAGAGAGGTCCTTATCAGCACTTACTCTACCGCGACATAATGTTGCCTTTGTTTCCAGAGTGATTTTCTCCGCAGTGGCAGCCGGGACTTCGATATCATAAAGGCTGAATTCACCTTTGATATGATGTCAACGAAAACCTGAATGCTGTAATTTTAAACAATTTTCCCAAATCTCTCATCCACTCCTTTGGCGTCTCTGTCATGCCTTTCTGCACTTTCTTTCACTAGATGCCTGTTGCAAGTTCATGTAGTGCAGGAGACAGTAGGTTACTGTGAGTCCTTGGCTTTATTCCTCCCCTTCCATTTGCTATTTACACCCTGGCAACTTCAAAGGCTCAGTCATCCTGTTTCCATCTTCCCGTGGGCTTGTATGGCCAGACTTAAACTACACAGTTCAAAAGTGCAACTTCATAAGCCTGGCGACAGCTACACAACCCCTGTAGTGCTTTATCACACCCGACTACTCAGCGACAAGATCTCACCAGTATCACCAGCTTCCTCTCTGTTTTATACTGAAAGCCATTATTTATCATGGAAGATAATACACCCCTGTCATTTTTTATCCCAAACTAAGGCATCTCTGGGGCAGGTCTCTTTCATTTCCTACAAATATTTCATCTTATTCTAATTGGTATTTGTCCACCGACTGTCAGTTCCTGTGGTTCGAACCGCTGTGTTTGCATTAGCACATAGCAAAGGTGATGCAAAATGTAGATAATATATATTTTCTTTCCCTTTGCTAATTGTTGATTCTCTTGTATTGGAATTATTTTCTTAAACTTTTGCTCTCTATGTTTTCCCCTAAAGTAAGGGACGGGTTATCCCTGGATTAAAGTATGAGATGGATTATCATTGGATTTAGCATCTTGCAGTATGATTTCTTTTCATGGTTATACTGTGCCATATAAAATTATAGGCAAATAATAAGTCACCAAGGATATAATACATTCTTAGACCATGCAAGGCACAAGGCTGTCATCCCTTATTTAGGTAGCAAGAAGACCAATAATACACTATACTATAGTGTCCTCAAACTATGGCCCATGGGCCAGATCCGTCCCTCTAAGGTTATTGACTCTGCCCCCACCCCTTGCTGGGGCGGCATCCAGCATCATTAGTGTCAGCCGGGGGGACGTGGTGATGTGACGCGCTGGGGCCAAGGAAAAGAGAGGATCTACCAGCATCTTAGTAGAAGTGTGCCAATCAGCCGGTCCAGATACTCCACTTGAATGCACCCTCTGCACATGTTGTGATCTTAGCTAGGGTTACAGCGGAACCATCAACCAAATCCCCGCTCTCATGGAGATAGAGATACGTAATTAGGTGCGCAGGGCCGCCATCAGGGGGGACAATTGTGCTGGGCCCAATGGCTTCTATATGTTAAGGGGGCCTGGCCATGCTGAGTTTCCTGGTTTAGCTGGGCCTCCCTCAACTACCAAAGTAGGAGCCGAGTTACACTGAAGTAGGAGCCGAGTTGGAACCGGGTATTGACTATATCATCAGCCAAAAGCAGGCCCACACATCCCATTGAAATGGTTGTATAAATGATGACACATGGGTTAAAATACACACACAGGAGGTACAGACTTTTACTGAACACATCAACACAGTGGACCACAACATCAGGTTTACACGAGAAGATGTGCAAGATAACACACTGGCTTTTTTGAACTGTTTGGTAAGAGTCCGAGAGGGCGGAAACCTGGAAATAGAGGTCTACTGGAAACCTACACAGACCAGTACCTGCTGTTTGACTCCCACCATCCACTAGATCACGAACTGGGGGTCATCAAAACTCTTCATCACAGAGCAGACAAGATCCCCACCAACACAGGTTAAGTTGAAAGAGTTGGAACATCTCAGAGGGGCCCTGAAGACATGTGGGTATCCAGATTGGGCCTTTGGGCAATAACACCAAGACTACCGGTGAAGGTGGAAAACAGGACAGGAGAAAGAACTTGGTCCTCCCATATGTAGCTGTGGTGTTGGAAAAACGTAGAAGGATTTTTATTAAAGACCACATCCCTATATGCTTTAAAACAATCAACACACTGAGGCAGCAGCTGGTTCACTTAAAAGACCCAACCCCTAAGCACAAGATGGGTAACTGTAGCTTCACCCGAAGCTTGGTGTCACTGTGCACAAGAGTTGTGCTGTGCATGCACAGTACTTTTTATACAGCTTGGGGTGTTAGAGTGAAGCTACTGTTGATGTGTAATGGCTGCATGAATTTGCTAATAAAGCACTGTTATACTCTACTCATCCTTGGCTACCAAAACACAACACATTGGTGACGAGGATCGGATAGATTATAACAGTTCTTTATTAGCAGATTCATGCAGCCGTTACACATCAACAGTTGCTTCCCTCTAACACCCCAAGCTGTATAAAAAGTACTGTGCATGCACAACACAACTCATGTGCACAGTGACACCTACAGGCCATTTGTATAAACATCACAATACGCAATGCCACAAGCCCCCTCCCTACAGCACTCATACCTGTGATCATGAGGGGAAAGCAGAGGGGAATGGGTTTTTGTCTGCAGGGCCCACCGAGTTTTTTCCTGATGTCCCGCCAGCCCAGTCAAATTCTGCTCTCCTATGTCTATTTGTACTTCATTCAGATACACAAGTTGGGGAGTGATAGGAGGCCCAACCCAAAATGCAGCCCTGTCTTTATCTTGGAATGAAATAAAAATAAAATGCTACCCCTTCAATGTCAGGCAACATATCATTTTGTTTCACTTGAATATAAAATGAAATTAAAAAAACAAATTCAATAAAAGTAACCCCAGCCCGACCACCCATCTTATTCTTTTATTTCTGTGAATTCTGGCAGTGTACATGTAAGTATTTTTCTTGGACTGGAAGCTGCATTGCTTCACTGAGAAACAGACAACATAAAAACATGTCAATACTAATGTTACTAATGTGGATCAGGATCCACTGACAAGGGCGAGGTTCAATAAAGTGTCATCCTCTTAGATAAACAGGCCCTCTCGATGGATAGCAAAATTACATCTTTTTTTCATAACTTATTTGTATTCTCACTTCTAAATATGCACAATGCTGAACACAAAGTTTTCAAGCACAATATGTAGGCTTCCCACCTTTTCTGGACTAAAAATGCCGGCCTAGAGAGGCTTAGGGAGGTATGTAATTGAAATTCGTATGTTTTTTGAAATGTCGTTTTTGCGAATGTTTAGCGCTGATTGCAAATTCATTCGCTGGTGAATATCACTCATTATCACTGAGCAAAGGTCAGCTTTAGCAACTGCTCTGGCGTTTAATTAAATATTTAGTCACAAAAAAACGGTTGCGAAATATGCAAAAGCCATTTATTTGCAAACATTGCTGTTAGGGAAACAGAACCGACTGCTACTGGAGCCAATGGATTTTGTCTGGCCAACAATACCTCGTATTCCGGATCCGGGGAACTTGCAAACCGACTGCTACTGGAGCCTATGGATTTCGTCTGGCCAACAATGCCTCGTGTTGGGGAAACAGAACCGACTGCTACTGGAGCCTATGGATTTCGTCTGGCCAACAATGCCTCGTATTCCGGATCCGGGGAACCTGCACCAAGAAACACCAACGAGTGGATCAGAATAACAAGTTCCGTTTATTGTAGCCCAAACATAGGCTTATATAGGGTATAAGCAAAGACATCCCAATATAGTGATGTATTAGCATAGTATATGTCTTGTAATAGGTTCAGCATTCAGGATGGGAAAGAGAGAAATAACAGACAAATGTGTGCATGCGTATTAGATAAGATATTTTGGCTAAGGCAAGCTGATAATATTGTTTTTAGTACATGATGATACATATGCAAGGTTGTCTAAGAAGAGACAGTACAGGGTCATACAGAAAAACAAGTACAGAGGTCTGCAAGGATCGGCACGTAGGCATGTTAACCCTTCACCTCGTATTCTTGCACCAAGAAACACCAACGAGTGGATCAGAATAACAAGTTCCCCGGATCCGGAATACGAGGCATTGTTGGCCAGACGAAATCCATAGGCTCCAGTAGCAGTCGGTTCTGTTTCCCCAACAATTGCGGGAAGTCATTGAGGTCTGTAATCTGTCAAAAAGTATGGAAGTACATCAGGAATTGGTGTTGGGCCAGCAATTGGCGTGCAACCCACCTTAAATTTGGGGATCCTGGGACTTTTTTTTTGCCGCCACCAGGCCGGAGAAGGGCGGTCCAGGTCAGGAAGGACAGACTCAGGCTGGGAGCGGGTCTGAGCTGGCGGGACCCACCATGTTTTTTCCCTGTGTCCCACTGGCCCAGTCCAACAGTGAACAACCATCAAGTCTATGAGTCTTTCTATTGTTTGAAAAATGAATGTACTTGGGTATCTGGGTTTACTGATCTTAGACCTACTGGATCTATGGCCATTTATTGAGTTGCGTGATGTCAAAATTGTGTCAGGAGCTATTGGGCAAGGGCCTATTCTAAAATGCTTCAGTCCATCATACATTTTGTATTAATTATAACATACTTTGTTATATTTAACAATGTAGAATACACATATATATTTATATTTCCACTGAAACATTTTAATTTGTATAAATATGATGTTGAGTTACTTTCCCTTTACTAACATATACAGTAAAGGTGCCTTTAAACTTGCTGGGGATTAGACATTGAAGACCCAGACATATATTAAACACAAGGCAAATATTGAAGCACTCTGTGCAGTTTTAGAGAATAATAAAGATGTCTCTGTGCAGATAAAGGCTGGCAGCCATGAGCAATAAAACAAAATGAATAAACAGACATGGGTGCAGCAGTTAAACAGAAATACACTAAGTGTTTTGATATGATCTTTCTTTATATATTTTTTATTGTATTCCCAGTCCTGGTTATATCAGAAGGGAAAACATAACCAGCCAAGTCCCAAGAAAGCGATGATAAACTGCCACCCAGTTAAGAACACAGGCGTTGTTCTGAAACAGAGCTGACCTTTATTGAAGGCCAATGGAATGGGTCATTTGAGTCTAGATCCCGGAGCAACAATATTCACAGTAAATCAGCTACACATGTGAGATGGTCATTAAGGGATTAGTTGGGGACTATCTAGATGTAACATCTAAATTATGGTGAGAACATTTGTTATTAAAGTAATACCAACACTACATAATGTCCTTCTTCAAATAGTTTTATCTCATAGTTGTTTGTTATTCGCAGGATTAAATTATGAGCAAAGTCATCAAAAAAACCTCTGCACAATATCCCCAATAGGAGCAAATAGGTCTTTTGACTTAAAAGGTAACTCCAGGACATGCCTATTGATGTTCAAGTAGATTGTGTTCCGTAAGGGTTTGTGTGAGATTGTAGACCCAACTGGATTGATATACGTCAATATTTCAGTTGACAGGGAAGCTTAATCTAGAGGTCTTCACAAACTAGTTGCTTCATTTAGGAGGCCATTATCCTACATTAAGGGGCAATTTTATTAAGGTTCGAGTGGTAAATTAAAATTCGAATTGTCGAGTTGGATTTTTGGTCAAATCCAAATTCAAATTCAAATTTGAGATTTATCATACCTCGACCCTGGGAACAACTCGAATTCTATAGTATGTCACCCAAAACCTGTAAAAGTCAATGGCAAAGATCCAATGACCCATTTGAAGATGTTAATAGCCTGACATTCAAGTTTTTTTCGGAGAAAAAACTCAAATCAAGTTCCATTAGAATTCAATGTGAGTTTTCAGGTCGGTAATATTCGTTCAAATTTTAGACATTCGAGTTTTTTCTTTAATAAGATACCATTAGAGTTTCGAGGTCATTCAAGATCATTCAAGTTCATTTAAGGTGAAAAAAACCCTCGACCTTTGATGATTATGCCCCTGTCACTTGGATCAGTTAAATACTGTATGAATGTAAAATGGGGGTATGTGGGAACAATGTGCTCATCTTCTTTGGCCTCCACTTTGTGGATCCTGGGACGTAGTAAAGGAAAGGCCACAAGAGAGTTAGGCCCTTGGTAAAGTTGGGGAACAGGGCCCTGTGAATGACGTATTAGATAGATGGACGTGTATCTCCTGTGATAGTACACTCTAGGGGGCAAATTCACTAACAATCGTAGTTTCGCAAGGCGCAACTTCGCCGCGCTTCGCCGCACTTCGCCAGGCGTAGTTTCGCCAGCGCTTCGCAAATTCACTAAAATCCGAAGTTGCGCACAGGGGTAGCGTAAGGTTGCGAAGTTGCGCTAGCGTTGATTCGCTAAGTAAAGCGAAGTTACGCTAGCGAAGGCTAATTTGCATAGGGCGCCAAATTCAAATTTCAATGGAGGAATACGTATCAGCACTACAAATGCCTAGAAAACCTTCAATTTATCAAATAAAATTTTTATTTTGTCCTACACATGTGCCCACTATCTAGGTAAGTTGCCATGAGTCAGGAAATGTAGGGGGGAAGGAGGGGAGCCCCAAAATTTTTTTCGATCTTTTTCAGCCTATCACCCATCATGTAGAAAACACGCCAGCGTTTTTTGGGACTTAGAAAAAATTTTGACTTTTTTTGAAACAATCCCTATCTACTCTATTGCGCTTCGCCAGGTCTGAGGTGGCGAAGGAAGTCTAGCGTAAAAGGTAGCGTTCAGTACACTGCGCGCGTTAGTGAATTTGCGTAGTTACGTCGCTAGCGAAACTTCGCCAGGCGTAAGGGTGCGAAGTAACACTAACGAAACTACGCCAGCGTTCGTTAGTGAATTTGCGCAGTAACAAAAATGACAAACGCTAGTGAAGTAACGCTAGCGTTCGGCGCTTCGGCGCTTAGTGAATTTGCCCCTAGGAGTTTAAGTCTGATAGGTTGAGCTAGAAAGAGCAGTTCTAAATCTCTCCCAGTTGATACTGTCTGTTAGTGTAGGGATCATAGAGGATAGGGATCAGGTTAGAGAACTCCCTGGATGTTCCACTGGAGATCATCCATGTCGGCTAAATGGTGTCACAGAGGTGAAGTAGGATTTCTGCCAAGGTTTCTCCAAGAGAGTGTGTGCAATACATCCTATAATTTAATGTGTGCCTTGATTACTTTACCTCAGAGAAGAATGTACTGTGTAAATAAATTGTTTTTTTTCATTAAGTACTCCTGGCGAACAGAAATGCTGGTTTGAGCAGCTGAGAGGTAAAGTTCTGCAACACTTCTCCCTTCCTCCACACATGTATGTGTGAGTCCAGTTGAGACTGATATGAGGGCAGCAGCTCTCTAACTCAAAGCGACTTGAACAGGGCCACGTGGGACATTTCTGTTCAGTGAGTTTGCAATTGATCCTCAGCATTCAGCTCTGATTCAAAAGCAACAGTTATGATCCATGTGGCCCTCCCCTCAAGTCACTGATTGGTTACTGCCTGGTAACCAATCAGTGGAAACCAAGAGAGCTGAAAAGCAGGAAGTAGTGTTCTGGCTATTATGTTACACATCCAGTCTCTCCAGCCTTTATACATTACGTTTTTGACTAACTACCGTAACTATATTAGAAACATGTTTTATTTTGCACAGCCGATCTATTTACCCAGTTTTTATTTTTTACACTGAACAATTCCTTTAAGGGGAAGCGGAGCGAGCTGCCCTTTTTCTCTGCCTTTATCTGTGTTTATTTTTTAGTTTCTCTTTAATTCTCCTAATGGACTTTAGCCCGAGCTCTTCCCTGGCACTCAGGAGAAATATAAACACAGGGAAAGCCCTGAAGAGTTTAATCATCTCAATTAACATATTTGGGGTTTTAGAAATGGATTGACATCACTTCTTTTAACCCATACAATGTGCACATGTTTAATTTAGATATTCAATGTAAATGTGTTAATTAGGCAAAATAAAATCACTTTTCCTTTTCAAAGCCTTGCAGGTGGATAAGGTGGAGTGGATAAAGGGGGAAATCTACTTACCTTCCGAAATTGCGCTAGCGCTGGCTTCGCCGCACTTCGCCGCACTTCGCCAGGCGAAGTTTTGCCAGGGCGCCACTAATTCACTAAAATCCGAAGTTGCACTCAGGGAGGTGAAAGGTAGCGAAGTTGCACTAACGTTAATTTGACAAGCAAAGCGAAGTTACGCTAACAATGCTTAATTTGCATACTTCGTCTGGCGTATGGGTGCGAAGTAGCACTAAAGTAGGTCCACTTCGCTAGCGAATTTACACCAGCACCCATTAGTAAATCGGCAAAGTAACGAACTGACGCCTCGCTGGCGAATTTGTGCTAGCTTCGCGCTTTAGTGAATTTGCCCCAAAGTGTCTTACTACTTGCTTGGTGTTACCTGTGCTCCACTTTAGGACATAGAGCAGCTGCAATGATGTTGGGATTCGGGGTAACAAACATGGTCATCTTTTTTTTTACCATAAACAGATTTATATTGTAAGCCAAGTTCTAGAACAGAGCAATGTCTTATTATTACAGGGAAAAAAGGAAACCAGTCAATAAAGAGAAATTGTTTGCATAAGACACTATGGGATAACCATTCCTGCAGTTGGGAGAGGATTAAAGTTTGTCCGGTAACAGGTCTCATACCTCTATATAATTTTATTTTACCGTACATTTTTATTTCTCTCTGTTTTGGAGCCATGGGAGATTTATCGGATGCAGTCATTTGTAAGGCTGTATTTGTGGAACAGACCTTTTTAAAGGTTCAGTTGCAACATAAATGCAAATAAAAGCAGCAGATGTCCCTTGTTCAGTTCTAGCTTTAAATAAAACGCAACATTTTTTTCATGGATTGGTAAACGTTATTGGGCGTATTTATCACAGGGTGAAAATAAAGCTGTTTTCCAGAGGGTAGTTTCACAAATCTCTGTTTACTTGTATACAACCCCTCCCCCCCTTAATATGCCCCTAAGAATCCTATACAGGGTTGGACTGGCCCATAATTCCACTGTTCTTTCCTGCTCAGATATATAGGCCGGGAGGGGGGGGGTTATGTAGTTATTTGTCTGGTCAGACAGCCCAGAAATAGTTTTATGGGGAGCAAGGCTGCCATCAGAAATCACGGGCCCCTTACAGCAAAGTTTTCTGGTCCCCGACCACCCCAGCCCATCCCCCAAGCCCCACCCCAGATCCCGCCAACACCACAACACAGACATCAGCGGTGGTCAGGGCCCCGTATAAGTTAAAAAAAAAACATTGGCGCCACGGCCCCCCATAAAAGTTTTTAAAAAAACATTGGTGATCAGGGCCGCCCTACAAGTTAAAAAAAATCATTGGTCGCCAGGGCCCCTCTTATTAATTAAAAAAAAAAAACCTATAGGCGCCAGGGTCCCCCATAAAAGTTTTTAAAAAGACATTGGTGGCCAGGGCCTCCATAAAAGTTAAAAATAAACATTGATGGTCAGGGGCCCCATATAATATTTTTAAAAAAACATTGGTGGCCAGGGGTTTAATAAAATTAAAAAAAAAACATTGGTGTTCAGTAGAACTTACCTTAGGTTCTTCTTCAGCTTCTTTGGCTGCTTTCGTGGCTTTGGGTCTTTTCACGGCTTCAAGTCTTCAGCTTCAGCTCCTTTCATGGCTTTGGATCTTTTTGCAGCTTCAGGGCTTCAACTTCAGGCCTTTTCTTGGCTATTCGCAGCTTTGGGCCTAATTGCAGCTTTGGGTCTTTTTGCGGCTTTAGCACTTCAACTGCAGGCCTTTTCGTGGCTTTAGGTCTTTTTGTGGCTTTGGGTCTATTCACAGCTTCGGTTCTATTCGCAGCTTTGGCTCTTTGGCTCTTTGGGTCTTTTCGTGGCTTCAGGACTTCAACTTAAGGTCTTTTCATGGCTTTGGGTCTTTTCGCGACTTCGGGTCTATTTGCAGCTTTGGGTCTTCTGCGCTTTGGGTCTTTTCGTGGCTTCAGGACTTCAACTTCGGGTCTTTTCACCAGCTTTGGGTCTTTTTTTCAGCATTGTGTCTATTCGTGGCTTTGGGTCTAGTATTGGCTTCGGGTCTTTGGTGCTTCGGGTCTTTGTCTCTTTTCGGGACTTGGCAGGTAGGCCCCTATTTCACAGAGTTTATTTCAGAGTTGGGTCTGCAGATGTGCTACATCTAAAAATCTTATTTATGGCTTTTATTAAATAAATGGGCAGTGCTTTACACTCCTCTCTTTGTTCAGCCTTCACAATACCGGACAATGGAGCTTTCAGTTTTAGGAATCTTTGCCAAAAACAAGCTTTTTATTTATACAAGAAAGTAATATATTTTGTAATGTTTCAGATATATTTGACTTGTCAGGGATAACAGAAGGTCGGAACACTCGAATAACAATGTACCTTGTTAAAAATGAACAGTGAACAGAATGTGACTTGCATATCAAATCTACAACATAACAGGGCTTAGTATGCTGCTCAATGTATCCAGCATATTTGATAGTTTCCTCTCCACTAGATACAGGCCTGATATCTGGTTACATGTAAGGTTACGCCATGCCTTTTTTTGGGGGCATCACACCACTGAGATTATTTTACATGCAGACAATGGCCACCTTCCCAAAATAGCCCCATTTGCCTAACCAGTTTCAATAAAGCAAAGTAGATCTCATACCACTACTCCATGAATAGGGCTTGGGCTGAACATACTTTTTTGCATACTGTTTTGATTCCATTTTTTTTGAGTTTAATAGAGAAAATGAAATGTTTCTACCTTCCTGGTACATAAAGGGGAACTACTGTAAAGAATGAAAACTTAGGCCTCATCTCATACAATCAGTTTAATATTCTGTAATCAAATTACTCTTCACTATTCCCCTCTCAGCAATGTGCAGCTTTGTGCCTGAGTCGATGATTAAGAAAGACAGTTGGCTCTACTGCATATAAATAAATATATACCAATCTGATGTAACTGTTCATCAAAGTCTGACTCCATGTAGAGAGACAGATTAAAGAGAAGAGTATCTTGACTACTTAAAGGAGAAGGAAAGGTTAAAACTAAGTAAGCCTTATCAGAAAGGTCCATCTACATATACCAGTAAACTCCCAAAGTAATGCTGCTCTGAGTCCCCTGTCAAAAGAAACAGCACATTTCTTTCCTTCCATTGTGTACTCATGGGCTTCTGTATCAGACTTCCTGCCTTCAGCTTAAACCTCATTGCCCTGGGCGTGAGCATGCTCAGTTTGCTCCTCTTCCCCGCCCCCTCCCTTCTCTGCTGTAATCTGAGCCCAGAGCAGGGAGAGACTCAGGCAGGAAATGATGTCACACCATGTTAATACTGCAGCTGCTATCCTAAACATAGAGAGAGTTTCTAGAGCTTTTTACTCAGGTATGGTAAAACATTCTACACAATAAATATAGCATTCTAGCTTGCTCTACTGCAGCTAATCTATTGGCAATAAAATGCCTCTGTAGCTTTCCTTCTCCTTTAAGATAAGTTAAACAATTCTTAATTAATTATATTTAGAAAGTTTCTTATTCCTATGAGATGAAGCTTATATCGTATCATTTCTATATCACAATATTCCCCCTCTAAGTAGAGTACCAGTGCTCATCTAAACCCATATTTTCATGAAAATGCTTGATTTATATCAAATGGTGTTTTATATATGGTTCTATGAATATGTTTGTTAAAGAGACAAGAAGCAGGAGGACACAAGGTGCAACTGTCACTGTGTAGACCAGGGGTCCCCAACCTTTTTAAAATGTAAAAAGAGTTGGGGAGCAACACAAGCATGAAAAAAAGTCCTTAGGGTGCCGGATAAGGGCTATGATTGGCTATTTGGTAGCCCCTATGTGGGCAGGCAGCCTACAAGAGGCTCTACTTGGCACTAGCGTTGCTTTCAAGCTTGGAATTCAAAAATAAGCATCTGCTTTGAGGACCCTAGCAACATTCTAGGGGTTGGAGAGCAACATGTTGCTCACAAGCTACTGGTTGGGGATCACTGGTGTAGACCATTCCCTAGAAATTAAAGGGATACTGTCATGGGAAAAAAACATTTTTCAAAATGAATCAGTTAATAGTGCTGCTCCAGCAGAATGCTGCACTGAAATCCATTTCTCAAAAGAGCAAACAGAATTTTTTATATTCAATTTTGAAATCTGACATGGGGCTAGTCATATTGTCAATTTCCCAGCTGCCCCAAGTCATGTGACTTGTGCTCTGATAAACTTCAATCACTCTTTACTGCTGTACTGCAAGTTGAAGTGATATCACCCCCCCCCCTCCCTTTTCCCCACAGCAGCCAAATACAAGTACAATGGGAAGGTAACCAGATAACAGCTCCCTAACACAAGATAACAGCTGCCTGGTAGATCTAAGAACAGCACTCAATAGTAAAAACCCATGTCCCACCAAGACACATTCAGTTACATTGAGCCTGCCAGAAAGCATTTCTCTCCTAAAGTGCAGGCACAAGTCACATGACTGGGGGCAGCTGGAAAATTGACAAAATGTCTAGCCCCATGTCAGATTTCAAAATTGAATATAAAAAAATCTGTTTGCTCTTTTGAGAAATGGATTTCAGTGCAGAATTCTGCTAGAGCATCACTATTAACTGATGCGTTTTGAAAAAAACATGTTTTCCGATGACAGGATCCCTTTAATGTTCTTTAATTAGTCATGAAATCCCATTGAATTTGCTCTTTCTCATCACTTTTAGACACAGTGTAGGCCTAACTTTACTAACTGTAATCCACCTCCCAAGCAGATTTGAGCAGAGGACTCTGTGTGGTCTGATTTTGATATGATGAACGCTGTAATGAAACCGAGAAAAGATATACAGCAGCATCTTATGTTTTATGTAACTCAAGAATGTTTTCATATAGTGCTGAATAAGCTCACTAACTGGGTTTTTAACACGGTGAGAAAAATGATTGTGCCAAACACTTCTTTAAAACTGGATAACACGCCTGTGCTGGACACCGTCTTGCATATACTGCCTTAACTCCAAACATCTTTTATATTGAGAAATTCATCATTTTCCCTTAAAAGATTTAATACAGTTAATGGGATCATATATCAAGTGTTCCCAAGTCTAAATTCTCAGGAACTCCTATTTTTCCCCAAGATAGATATCCTACTAGGAATGCACATGTGTTTCATTAAAGGGGATGTCCACCCAAAGGGAAAAAAAAGATGCTGTTTTCATAAGCAACTTTTCCAATATACATGAATTTGTATATGTAATTGCTATAGAAAACGATATCTCTCTGGCTGCTATTATTTTCTCGGTTAGTCCTGAAACAATATAACAGATGTCAGCAGACCTGGAAAAAATTCACTCGAACTTAGTAAATCTACCCCTTAGTATGATGTCGAGAGAGATATTCTGAGACAATTTGCCATTGGTTTTAATTTTTTATTATTTTTGCTTTTTATTCAGTTTTTTGAGTTATTTAGCTTTTTAATCAACAGCATTCCAGTTGGCAGTTTCTGAAATCTGGTTGCTAGGGTCCAAATTACGCCAGCAACCATGCATTGATATGAATAAGAGACTGGAATATGAATAGAAGAGGAACTCAATAGAAACGATGAGTAATAAAAAGTAGCAATAACAATAAATGTGTAGCCTTACGGAGCTTTTGGTTTTTAACTGGGGTCAGTGACCCCCATTTGAAAGCTGGAAAGAGTAAAAAGAGAAAGGCCAATAAATAAGAAAATATAGAAAATAAATAATGAAGACCAATGGGAAAGTTGCTTAGAATTGGCCATTCTGTTACATACTTAAAGTTAACTTTAAGGTGAACCATCCCTTTAAATAACAATATATTGAAAAAATATATATTTATTTACATGACAGCAGGAACCGTGGCCAAGTGCCCAAGCCCTTGTGGACATATCCAGCCAAGGAAACAAAATATTTTCTTTCAATTGACTTTCTTTCTTTCATTATCACCTTTGTCTCCTCCCTTCTTTCCCAGTGCCAATTCTGCCCTAAACCTCGCCTTAGGTGGCACTTTGTCATAGGCAGCAAAATGCCGCCCCTGATAACTTTAAAAGACAAATTTATGGGTTTCTTACTGGAATTTCCATCTCCGTACACTACTGATTCCTGTCCCAGTTGTGTTTAGTTCTCCTTTAAACGGGTGGTTCACCTTAAAGTTGTAATTTTAGTATGTTGTAGAATGGCCAATTCTAAGCAACTTTTCAATTGGTCTTCATTTTCGATTTCTTATAGTTTCTGAATTATTTGCCTTCTTCTTCTGACTCTTTCCAGCTTTCAAATGGGGGTCACTGACCCCATCTAAAAAACAAACATTTTGCTTTTGCTATTTTTTATCACTCCTCGTTCTATTCAGGCCTCTCCTATTCATATTCCAGTCTCTTATTCAAATCAATGCATGGTTGCTAGGGTAATTTGGACCCTAGGAACCAGATAAAAACCAGATGCTGAAATTGCAAACCGGACAGCTGCTGAATAAAAAGGAAAATAATAAAAAATGAAAACCAATTGCAAATTGTCTCAGAATTATCACTCTCTATATCATACTAAAATTTAACTCAAAGGTGAACAACCCCATTAAATGATTCAGTGTGGATCCAGACCATTGGTCCATACTTTTGCCAGTACTGGAAATAATAATAATACTATACTAGAAAGGAGAATAACTAGTGATGGGCGAATAAATTCGGCTGGCACGAATTCGCTGCAAATTTCTGTGTTCCGCCGTCGGCAAATAAATTCGCGAAAATTCGCGATTTTTTCATGAAACTTTTTCGATCCACCCGCGAATTTTTCGCGTTTCGCTAATTTTGCGGGAAATTCGCGCATTTTCCGGCGAAACAGGAGTAATTCGTCCATCACTATGAATAACTTTGGCTCCATGATTACTAATATGTACTGTATTCTTCTAGAGAGACAGGAAATGTTATCATCAGTACCAAACTGAAGGAAATAAAGCGGGATCATTGCTTTTGTAGTTTTTATGTCATTATTTGCAATGCAAAAACTTTCCTCCCAGACATATCCCATGGCATCTGACCCCAATATAAAAGATAATGGCTAGGGAAATGATACATAGGCTTTCCGTTTCAAAATCAAAAGGCTGCTGTTCTGCAAACTGTGAGAATCTGCTCATATGACTTCCCTTATGGATCTTTTTATGTGGGAAATATTTGGGGATGGTTCCTTACATTTCGCTTTTCCATAAAAAATCAAACAAACCCTGTGATGTTCCCAGGATGCAATTAAATGAATTTCCTGCTCCTTATCTAAATACAAGCTAAATAAAGAACTGATATCACTAATTGTCTTATCTTATGTACCAAATTAAATACTTTTATACAAAGCCTGTGTCTGTATTCACTGATAAAGATAATAATAATAATATAATAATAATGCACAGAACCACTCTACTGATTCCCATGCGCTTTAGTATGGGGATGGCACTCGGAGCCCTTTGTTTTCCGAAGTCGCCTGAAGTTTCCTCGGGAGGCAGCTACGAGCGACTGTAGAAAAAAAATCGTTCCAAGTACCATCCCGCCGGAGATTTACATTCTAGCCGACAGGAGGCAGTTCGGGGAGATTAGTCGCCCTGAAGAAGAGGAGATTTGTCCCCGGGCGACTAATCTCCCCAAATCTGAGCGTGTGCCCTGACCCTAATGGTTACCTGGGGGCAAGTTCAAAATAGGGATGCACCGAATCCACTATCTTTGATTTGGCTGAACCCCCGAATCCTTTGCGAAAGATTCGTCCGAAAACCGAACCAAATCCTAATTTGCATATGCAAATTAGGGGTGGGAAGGGGAAACTGTTTTTTACTTACTTGTTTTGTGACAAAAAGTCATGCGATTTCCCTCCCCGCCCCTAATTTGCATGTGCAAATTAGGATTCGGATTCGGTTCGGCCGGGCAGAAGGATTCGGCCGAATCCGAATCCTGCTCAAAATGGCCGAATCCTGGCCAAATCCCGAACCGAATCCTGGATTCGGTGCATCCCTAGTTCAAAAAGGTTTTGTGGGGATCTAGTGAGCTATTTTCTTGAAGGTAATTGAGGGATCGGAGGGGACGTCTTCTATAAGGCAAAGTATAATAGTGGTTTACCTTTAAAGGACCAGTAACATCAAAACTTTAAAAAAAACTGTTAGTATACCATGAAAAAAAAACCACAATGACAAATCAAACTAAGAATCGCTAAGTCTTTATTAAGAAATAACTTACCGAAACTTTGCTTGCGCTCCTCTTCAGAAAAGGCAACAGGGTGGCGATCCATCGCGTGGTGCTCGATTTCTCCTCCCTGGCTATCTCCTATAAGGAAGGCAGGGAGAAGAAATCAATTGCCGCACAATGGATCGCCGGATTGCCTTTTCTGAAGAGGAGTTTCGGTAAGTTATTTCTTAATAAAGACTTACCAATTTCAAAGTTTAATTTGTCTTTGTGGTTTTTTTTTGTTGTATACTAACGAATTTCTTTAAAAAAAAAAATTGATATTACTGGTCCTTTCAGTTAACTTTTAGTATGTCAGAAAATGACTAATTCTAAGTAACTTTTCAATTGGTCTTCATTATTTTTTTATATAAAAAAAAATGTATAGTTTTTTAATTATTTGCCTTCTTCTTCTTCTGACTCTTTCCAACTTTCAAATGGGGGTCACTGGCCCCTTATAATCATCAAATGCTTGGAAGGCTACACATGTATTGTTTTTGCCACTTTTTAGGCCTTTCCTTTTCATATTCCAGTCTCTTATTCAAATAAATGCATGGTTCAATTGCCGCACAATGGATCGCCGGATTGCTCTCGATAAGTGGTGTACGCCTTTCATGTATTCACTTACCAGATAATGGGATTTGGCACTAGTGGAGACGGGCTAAAGGAATGGAACACATGCAATGATCAATGAGTCAGTTAACGCATAATAGGGATAAATGATTCCAATTAGCTGTGTGGGAGGATAACATGGTGGCTCGTGAGGTACAAAATAATAATAGATTTATATATGAAAAAAGAAAAAAATGGGGGGAGGATCACCTGAGCAGCAGAGGAAGTGAGACAGTGCCTTGTAATTTTATGGAGTTCGGATATACGAAGAATTACAGAATTACAGTGTTTTTATTATAATGTAGGTTTAATTGGTACATAACGATATCTTGGATATTTACAATAATGTCAGATGAGAACTGAATTTTATGACCGAGAGATGTATACCCGAGGGCCAATTTTTAAACACCTTGCTCAAATTTTAGCATGGAGTAACTTGGACAATGGAGCTGTAACACAGGTTCAATACATTGTTGCCACAAAGATAATAAGAGTTCCAACATTGCTTTATTTTTATGTTTGAATTTTTATGGATTACATGTTACAGCTCCAGTGTAATGGTGGCCATAGATTCAAAGATCCGCTCGTTTGGCGATGTTGCCAAACGAGCGGATCTTTCCCCGATATGCCATTAACAGGCAGGGCTATATCGGGGGTAATCTCATTGTTGGGCCGTATGGCCGAACGATCAGATTGCGATGTGCCATGGTCTCCGGCGGGATCGGTCGGGTCAAAATCAAACCTGACCGATCGACCAAACGACCGATCTCCGCCGGACGAAAGATGTTGGCATGCGACACACACGATCCAAAAATCGTACGAATCCTCGATTCGTACAATAGGATCTGTGTGTCTATGGCCACCTTTATGTTTAAATGATAGTCGCTGGCTTTATGACGATGTATACACGTCACTATAGCTGTTTTCCCGCCAGTATGTGAATTTAAGACATTTTCACTGTTTGTTGGGCACTTTGAGAAAGGCCCTTGGCGGGCCGAAACGTCAGTCCACAGCTCTAAAATAAATTATTATTTGATATTTTTAAGACCTGTGAGTGCTGATCCTCTTCTTTGGTTTATATATATATATATATATATATATATATATATATATATATATATAGTGAATAAAGTACCCCCTTTTGTAAAATATAAGGATATTATAAGTTACTGAGGAGTTTCATGACCATATAAAAACACGAGGCCGAAGGCCGAGTGTTTTTATACAGGTCAGGAAACTCCGAGGTAACTTCTAATATCCTCATATTTTACAACTGGGGGTACTTTATTTATTATAATACACAAGTTTCGGTGAGTCATGTGACAGAAATGACATCAGAACTCACCGTTTATAACTGATGACATCAGAACTCACCGTTTATAAGGATATAATTTACAAGATATTCATGGCTTTTGTGTATTATATATATATATATATATATATATATATATATATATATATATATATATATATATATATATATATATATATATATATATATATACACACACATATATTACACAGGCAAGTTTTTTTCTACATCTCTGAGAATTTTAGACAACAAAACCGCAGCTACACGCTGAGAACATGTTACTGAGCCGACTTCACAAAAGACTATATTGTGTGTGTAATAAGTAATGTTCCTACTGGCTGTAGTAAATCAAACTCATTAATAGCACATCACTCAAACAGCTCCTGACATGCAGCACTGATAGCATCAGGTTCGAATAAACGCAGGCAGGGGCTGACAAAATATTGCAGCACCATCTGTGGAGTATCAAGCATTAGATCCTGCCATTTCTATGTACTGTCTGGGTACAAAAGGTGAACTTCCACTTGAAGCCAAAACAAAGAGACCTTTTAGGGCTCAACAATAAACAGTCCCTTAAGCTGGCCATAGACTCAAAGATTTGCTCATTTGGCGACATCGCCAAACAAGCTGATCTTTCCCCGATATGCCACTAACGGCATCGCTATATCGGGGGTAATTCGAACATTCGGCCGTATGGTCGAATGATCAAATTACGATACGCCAAGAGGCTCCGACGGGTCAGTCGGTTAAAAATCAAACCTTCCCGATCGATATAGTGGCCAGATATCGATCGGGAAGACCTGTCGGAAGCCCCCATACATGGCCAGATAAGCTGTCAAATTGGTCTAAACGACTGATATCGGCAGCTTTATTTGCCCGTGTATGGCCACCTTTAGACTTTTCAGGTTGTGTGTAGACTGTCATAATTAAATATAGGAAAGACTGGCCCACATTCTTAGTAAAACGTTAACAACATCGATATATATATATATCATCTCCTCTGTAAAGCACAGATCTCTGGGGTTGTTTAATGTTACAGCTTGAGGGACGGCACACTATTTTAGTATAGATAATGAGCAAAAAAACATGGAAATCAGAAATGGTATGGGACTTGCATAAGATACTAAAATTCTCATTCAAATCAGTGGAGCCGTGATTGGGATTTATTGGGAATAACTAAAGGCTCTACTAGAATTGTATTTGTATTTGCCTGGCTTAGGACTTTGAAATCCTGTAAAATGCATTCCTTTTATATATCTCCATATTTATTCTGTTTGCAAGTCTACCGCTAGTGGGGTAAATCAGTAGTTCTACCTTCTTTATGGGCTTTTGTAAGAAGGTCCTTTTTAGTTCCAGATTAGTAACCCTTTAATTAATTGAAGTGGGAGGGATAAAAGCACAGGGGGCTCTATATCATCTGTTAAGTGGTTTAACTGTGTTTATCCCTGCAGGTTTAACAGCTGCATTAATGTGTCTTTGTATAACTATCCACACTAATGACTGCAGACTTATCAAGCAAAGAACTCAAGCTCCTAATTGTGCTGAATGCCATAACTGGCAGATGGTCGGAGCTAAAGTTCAACAACAGCTGAAGGGGCAGTAGACTGCTTGCCCCTAATAATTACAGTTGAACACAAATAAGCTTAAAATATTATGTTTAAACTGCTTTGGAAAAGGCAGATTCTATTGAATGAAAGAGTAATGAGCCAAATGGGCATTTTCTGTTAACAATGAACAAAGAAAAATGTATGTGTGTACAACAGGCTGACATGGTGCTCTGGTTTGTGTACGTTTTAGGCCTAGATGACAGTTTGTTTATCCCCGAGGAGGTTTCTGGTGGGCGCAGAAGAAAAGGCAAAGTGACTGGAGGGTTTTGCTGCAAGGCTGCTGAACAAGACAGATTTGTTTGGTGATTTAGGATAAGTAGCAAACCTATACTGTATATGGTCTATTGCATTTAAAGGAAAACTATACCCCCAAAATGATTACTTAAGCAACAGATAGTTTATATCAAATTGAATGACATATTAAAGAATCTTACCAAACTGGAATATATATTTACATAAATATTGCCCTTTTACATCTCTTGCCTTGAGCCACCATTTTGTGACTCTATCTGTACTGCCTCAGAGATCACCTGACCAGAAATACTACAACACTAACTGTAACAGGAAAAAGTGAGGAAGCAAAAGGCAGAACTCTGTCTGTTAATTGGCTCATGTGACCTAACATGTGGTTTGTATGTGTACACAGTGAATCGTATGATCCCAGGGGGCGGCCCTTATTTTTTAAAATGGCAATTTTCTATTTATGATTACCCAATGGCACATACTACTAGAAAAGTATATTATTATGATAATGGTTCATTTACATGAAGCAGGGTTTTACACATGAGCTGTTTTACTCAGTATCTTTTAATAGAGACCTACATTGTTTGGGGGTATAGTTTTCCTTTAAGGAGAAGGAAAGCTCCTAGACAGTTTATTGCCAACAGATTAGCCACAATAGTGCAAGCTAGAACGCTATATTTATTCTGCAGAATGCTTTACCATGCCTGGGTAAACAGCTATAGACACTGTCTCTGTTTGTTTAGGATAGAAGCTGCCATTTAAGCTTGGTGTGACATCACTTCCTGCATGAGTCTCTCCCTGCTCACTTAAAGCTCTGAGCTCAGATTACAGCAGGGATGGGATGAGGGAGGGAGAGAGGAGCAAACTGAGCATGCTCAAGCCCTGCCCTGGAGGTTTATGCTGAAAACAGGAAGTCTTATACAGAAGCCCATGTGTACACAATAGAAGGAAAGAAATGCTGTGTTTCGTTTGACAGAGGACTCAGAGCAGCATTACTTTGAGGGTTAACTGGTGTATTTATATAGACCTTTCTGATAAAGCTTACTTAATTTTAGCCTTTCCTTCTCCTTTAAGTTTGCCTGTTACACAACTGAAGGTATTTTCAGAAAGGACTTTGTTAAACTCAGTAACTGAAGTTCAACAGAAGATAATCCAGGGCATTTTGGAAAGGAATAAACCTTTTTCTTAAAATAAAATGATCCAAGTATGTAATAAATATGCAGGTAACTCCTCTGGATAGTCAAATACAAGAGTCCTCTGCACTCAACCCATTATCAATATATTTAAGACAGAGACATTTTGTGCATACTGCTACTGAAAAATGCCTTACCCTTTAAACAAAACAGGGATTGTTTGTCCATATATTGCAATATATTTAAGCTGGCCAACTACGTCAAAGTCATCCCATATCTGGCCAGTCCTACGCTTAATTTTCATCTGATTCATTAAGAATTAAATTGCTTAATTATACATTTTACAAAGGGACTAAGGCATTTTTTAGTAGCAGTATGCAAAGGCATTTTTTAGTAGCAGTATGCACAAAATGTCTCTGTCTTAAATATATTGATAATGGGTTGAGTGCAGAGGAATCTTGTATTTGTCTATATGTATTTTGTGGTCACACCCTCATTGCACCCCCGCCGAATGGTTTTAAAAAATAGTGGTGAGCACAACTTTCCCTTGTTTGTTAACTCCTCTGGATACCTGAGAATAAAGGCAAAATAATATCTCCCAGAAGGAAGAGTTCCTGGTTGAGAGAATAACAGGGAGTCATTCAAGGCTACACTTGTTTTGTAGACACTTATCACAGGTATGGGATCTCTTTTCCAGAATACTTCGGAACTGGGGTTTTCAATATAAGGGGTTTTGTTTTCAATAATTTGGATCTTCACACCTTAAGTCTGCTAAAAAAATCCTAATACGATTGTGTTGCCTCCAATGTGGATTCATACAACTTAGTTACAGCAAATACGAGATACTATTTTATTATTAGGGAGAAAACCGAAATCATTATAAAAAAAGTTTCAATTAAAAAAATTTAAATAATAAAAATAATTATCTTAAATTGGACTCTATTGGAGATGGCCTTCCTGTAACTCTAATCTTTCTGCATAATGGGTTTCCAGATGAGTGGTACCTAACTCCATCTCAAGAAAACATCTCTTTCTTATTTAAAGGTAATGGTTTAGATGTTTAGAAGAGACAGAATTTAATTCCAATGTTCATATTGAAAAGTCGTATATATTGTGCATACTACAGTATCAGGCTTATTTACCAGAGCTACTTTAGTGACAGGGGTATATATGAAAAAAATCTAATGAAATCCCAGGCACAAATATTAGCTGTGAGGCCTGAGTTGGTTCCCTTGTACTTTGGCACTTTTTAGATGCCAGTTCATAGTGGTGTTCTCTCGACTACTTCACCAGGTCACAATGTCATTATGACCCCATGATCAGGTTGGGATTATTGTGATCTCACTGTGCCGTCTCTACAGATGTTAAAGTGCATCACTTGGGTTAAAGGTCTCTGCTCTTGCTTAATTTCTGAGTGCTATTATATATTTGATTGTATTCCTGGTTTTCAATGTCAGCTGTTCTGTCACCTGCCCCAACCAGTGCCTGTTATTTGGATATTACTTCTTGCTGCCATCTTGGCCCATAGTCCAAAATCTGACTACACTACTTCAATCCAGACATGCCTCCTGGGCCTGTTAAGGCTAGACATTCATGACTCACAAACAGTTTGGTAACCCCAACTTTTATGCAATTAAGCACTAGGAATTGTTCCAAACCACTAAGTTACCGACCAATTTTAAAAAAAAAAAATAAACTGTAATAGCCAACAATATAGAAAAGGTAGGAAAAGGAAATTGGTAGGTGGGTGGACTTCTCCACCCACCTACCAATTTCCTTTTCCTACCTTTTCTTGGAATCAGAGATATTAACAATTGCACTTTAATTGTTTTACAAGTGAATTGATCACAATTTGTTGGCACTTTATCACCCTTATTGGTGTTTTAGTAGATTTTTAGTTACTTAACAATCAATTAATGGTAAATGAATTGTTTATGAGTTAGAAACTACAAAGTATACACACTATTTAAAAGAAAAATCTATTGAGTCCTAGTTTTATTCTATTTAATGCTATTTAATTAAGGTCAAGCACTAGCACTTTGTGGGACTACTTATCAAGGGGGGGAACTAATATATATAGAATCACGGGGTTAAATGGTATCAAATTATATAGTGATAACATATAAAAAATATTTTTTTGTGGTTTTTCTGATCAAAAAGACGGGGATACTTTCTTTCTTTTCTCCTATATAACAAATTCAAATACTGACATAAGTCAGATCCCCTCTTTTTAATCAATTTTACATATCTGAAGATAGATCATTCCTTTTTATTGAAGCCAACAATATGGCTAAAAATATTAATGACCAAGAATAAAACATTCTTAATATTATCAATACAAATGGACAATTCAAAACATAATTTAGTTTATTAGCATTGTTATCATTAATTACTTACTGAAGTGTAGCCATAAATCCCAAAAAAAAATTTTCAAGCAAACTCATTGTGGACCCGCAGTTTGGGTTGCGATTTGCAGTAGTGATGGGCGAATTTATTCTCCAGGCGCAAATTCACTGTGAATTCCCACGGATGCCTGCCTCAAAAACTAGATACCTGCGCCGTTTTTGTGAATTTTTCAGAGTTTTGCGAATTTCGCTGGAAATTTGCGAATTATTCAGCGAAGCAAAACGCCACCGATTCGCCTATCACTAACCATGAGTGCTAATTTTACTTGGCCAGGCTCTGGAGAAATAGGTTATGGAGCCACAATTTTCATTCAGTTTTGGATGAAATAGAAACTTTTCAGAGATGGGCAAAGTTTGAATAGCAAGGGAAAGATTTTAAGGCCTCAGTAAGTATCGTATATTAGACATGACAAACAGGGAGTTTATATGACAGAAACATACTGTATTTCGGAAGGAAGCACTTTCCAGAAGCAGAAGATGAAAGGAACTAGGAAAGAGACATTTCTATACATAGATAATTACATGAAATGGCATTTAATGGACAGAATACATGCGCCAATTGTTAATATTTTGCCATCAAATTCTATGTTTCTGTTGAAGATTAAAAGGCTCTTAGAGTCCACTTCAAGTACAATATTGAATACAAACTATAACACAGGAAAATAATCTACCCAGACTGTCTTTGGAAAAAGCCGGAGTCAGAACAGTTTTATTGGAATGATGGCATCTGTAGTGATAATTTGGAGGTGGTACAGAGCTCAGGGCGTTGGCAGAATTGAAAGGAAAATTTCATTAAAAAAAAATAAAAAAAACAGCCATACAGACATCAAAAACTTTATACAATTTGATGATGGGATTACAAGTTCCACTGTGAATTGAAATGATGTTGAGCTAGCAAAAAAATAAAATAAATGGAAGACTTTTATGAAAGCTCAAGGTTTTTTTTATAGCCTCACCTTCATAAATGCTAAATTTTGTGCACATGTGTCATCATCAACATATAAAGATAATTACTGCTTTTCTACTTCTACCCCCATCCTTTTTTTCCCATTCTGCTTTCTCTTAGATTCATGACAAGACCCCTGCTCTTTAGGACAAATGGGTCCTATTGCACACATCACCCTACTAGAGCACTAATGCAGTTTGTCTTTAAGCTCTTGTTAGAGGCTCTGGTCTACATTTGGTGGTTGCTATATATTGCTTAAAATCTAATTCCAGAATGTGTTTATATAGTAGCAGAAAAGCCCCAGTATCTTAGTGGTTTCTCCCATCCATTTCTTACTTTTAGTGGCAGATAATACCAAGCATTACAATCCCTACAGGAAGAAGAATACATATACTGTAACGGAATGGGAAAATGCCTTCCTTTAGCAATATAACCAGCGTTTAATACAAACAGCCAAATCCTGCTCATGGACTTTGGCCATCCAAACTAATTTGTTAAATATAACTGGAAACCATAATGCCACAATGCCAGTACTAAACTTGTCAACAATGCTTAAAAATCAGTTAATAAATGAACCCTTTTACATCTATACATAAGGATTACTGCCTTGGGAAATAATATGTTTATTGAAATGATAGCAAACAACACTGGGCACAGTGCAAGCACAAGAGGTTTCTGGAGCCCGTAATAAAGTTTCTTGAACAATCGACAGTTTTGAATAATTTAATTAAACCCTAGTTGTCGCTCATCTAAGAATATATGTCTAATAATGCACATCCTACAAAGGGGCTGACATTGCAGAAAAACTAGAAACGTGTGCTCGGAAAGGTTCAGATTACTGTTGATCACTAGCTGCGATGACCCTGATGTGTTAGAGTCAGGCATCTTTGGTTACGTCGACCACAAAAGCAGGTCAGGCACTTGGCAGTCAGCAGCTGTTGTGATAACGTTTTATTTCATCACCGTGTACAATGCAACCAGACCTGGGAAATGCACAGGACAATGGTTATTCTGGATGGAAGTCATTTCTTTTCTTTTTTTTTACCTCCAAGATTTAAAGATATGGCCAAATCCGTAAGAAATCTGATGCTGCGTTTAACATAGATGTGGATATATGTTGTTATATGAGATTTTTATTTGAAAACAAAAAAAAAAAAGTTGTATCTTATTACAACAATTTGCCCTATGGTCCCGTGTAATACCATAATTACGCTCTTAAATTTCGCTTTGCTTAACAGCATCCATCCTGTCTTCTGTTGTTACCATATACCTACCAGAAAAGACAAAGAACAATTGTGATAACAGGCAAGCAGCCAGCCCGTTGGAGCCTGTTTTTAATTTGATGTTATAGGGCTTTCTCAGCAGCACAACAATATAAAAAAAAATAATAATTTGCGTGAAATGATAATTAACGTAATGAGGTTTTGTTCACTCTAAAGATTGTAACATTTTAAATAAAATAACAAGAATTTACTAAGAAATGTTCAATGCGGGAAAATACCAGTGTGCACAGAGGAGCCATATAAAAAAAAAAACAAGATGTTGTCACTGTTCTACTCTGTTTAATTTTTGTTTTAATATGGGGACGGGTTGGAGGAGAGGTTTAAGGCTTAAGTCACGAGTTCACTATTTGATCCTTTTGCTAATTTTTTGTGACCATGGGCAATGCACTGCATCTCCCTGCGCCTTGCT
Organism: Xenopus laevis; assembly: GCF_017654675.1. Taxonomy (NCBI): domain Eukaryota; kingdom Metazoa; phylum Chordata; class Amphibia; order Anura; family Pipidae; genus Xenopus; species Xenopus laevis. The sequence goes on from NC_054382.1 coordinate 17,480,610, forward strand.
TCCCAAACTCAGTTAGTTATGTTACAGGACAGTCACACATTATTCCTAAAGACTAAGGGGCAAATTCACTAAGATTCGTAGTTGCGCCAGCGTCCGCTTTGCCGCACTTTGCCAGGCGTATTTTCACCAGCGCTACGAAAATTCACTAAAATCCGAAGTTGCGCTCAAGGGAAGTGTAAGGTTGCGAAGTTGCACTGGCGTCAATTCGCCAAGCAAAGCGAAGTTACGTTAGCGATGCTTAATTTGCATACAGCGCCAAATTGAAGTTACAATGGAGGTATATGTAGCAGCACTACACAAGCCTGGGAAACCTTCAAAACAGCAAATAAAATTTTTATTTTGCCCTACACATGTGCCCACTGTATAGTTAAGGTGCCATGAGTTAGGAAATGTAGGGGGGAAGGAGGGTAGCCCCAAAAAATTTTTTGATCTTTTTCGGCCTATCACCCATAAAAAAAGAAAAAAACGCCAGCATTTTTTGGGACTTAGAAAAATGTTTAGCTTTTTTTGAAGCAATCCCAATCTACTTCGCCTGGTCTGAGGTGGCGAAGGAAGTCTGGCGTAAAAAGTAGCGTTCAGAAAAATTCGCACGTCAGTGAATTTGCGTAGTTATGTCAGTTGCGCAAATTCGCCAGGCGTAAGGGTGCGAAGTAACAATAGCGAATTTACGCCAGCGTCCGTTAGTGAATTGGCGAATAAATGAAAATGCAATACGCTATTGAATAAACGCTAGCGTTAGGCGCTTCGTCCTTTAGTGAATTTGCCCCTAAAGGTGGCCATACATGGGCAGAGGAAAGCTGCCAAAAAAGTCAGCAGCTTATAAGGGCTCTCTGATTGGCTTTCGTGATCAATATCTGGCCAAAATTGGGCAGATGTTGAACGGGCAGGTTTAAAATTTCTGTTGGATCGAGGACTGCATTCCTGGCCTTGTGGTCCTAATGTTGAGACCTAGGGCCCATGATCAGATCAGTCTGATATCGCCCACTCAAGGTGGGCATGTTGGTGCAAGATCTGCTCATTTGGCAACCTCTCCAAGTGAGTGAATCCGCCCATGGCCAACATGTTTTAATTTTTCAATCCAGGACAAAGTCTATCCCCTGGTTTAGGGTTTTCTCTGCGGGTCTCAGACATAACATGAAAAGAAATGAGGCATATCCTTTACTAAAGAGCAGGACACCAAGGAGAATAAATAATTGCTAGTACTCAGATTAGATTTCAATTTAGATTTGCTTAAAAACCGATGTGCCCACATCTTAAATGAAAAACCCAGTGATATATATAGATCAATCTTTTGACCAGAATATAGATGTTCTCCGTGTACTTACTAAGAGAGAAGTTGCATGGTGCAAACAACCAATCTTTATCCCAATGGAACTCAACTGTCGTTACGTTCAAAATTAAATAAATATTTTTTATATTTTTAGTACAGGTATGGGGGGAGCCATTATCAGGAAACCCATTATCCAGAGAGCTGTGAATTACAGGAAGGCTATGTCCCATATTTTTTTTATTTCCTTTTTCTGTGTAATAATAAAACAGTACCTTGTACTTGATCCCAACTAAGATATAATTAATCCTTATTGGAAGCAAAACCAGCCTATTGGGTTTATTTAATGTTTACATGACTTTCTAGTAGACTTAGGGGCATATTTATCAAGGGTCCAATTTTGAATTGAAAAAATTTCAAAATTCAAATTCAAAGAGACCCACCGAAATTAAGATTTTTTTTAAGTCGAATAGGTCCGTTTCAGATCGAATAGGTCCGTGTTGGCCGAATTTCAATTGTACGAATCGAAGGAATAGCGCATTCGATCGAATTCGATTCAAGGTTTTTCCCTAAAAAACTTGGATTTTTCAGAGTCCACCAATTGATTCCAAATATTCAAATTTTCAACGTTTTTACAAATTCGAATCGAATTTGGACTATTTCCAAGTCAAAGTCCACGGAAAAATAGAGTGTGAATGGCCAATAGCGACGGTTTGTTTCGCTAGCAAATTGGCACCTGCTAGTGATGTGTGAGTCGAGAATTTCTCGTCCCGCACACACTCGCTGCTCTCCTTTATTTATAGACCCCGCCCCGCAGTGACATCACAAAAAGGGCGGGCGGGGCAGGCGGAAGTCTATAAATCCCGGCGCCGGAAGCCAGCAGTACTAGGTCGCGCATTTCGTCCAGGGGTCGGTCCGAACCCGCCCAACCCGCGGGTCCCGCGTCGGCCCACACATCACTAGTGCCTGCGCCTGTTAGTAAATTGCCAATGTCCCTGTGGGTCCAAATGCTGGTGAAAAGTCACTAGTCACTTCGCTCTTTAGTAAATCTACCCCAATGTCCTCAAAAAGTTCTGCTGTGCTGGTGCTTGAGGCTATTCTCTCCCAAAAATAGGACAGTGTCAGGAGCGTTCTGTTCCGGAGATTCTGTTCTTGGATGGCGATGCCCATGGCTACGTCATGGAGTCACTTTGTCATGGCGATGCATGATATCATTGTGCCCTGTTTCGACATGAAAATTCAAAATAAAAGAATGCCAGAGACTTGGTTTCAAGAAGCTTAGGAAGTAGTGTTTTTTTAAATATGGAAATATTTATGGAATGAAAATGACTGGATCACAGCACTCATATTTCTAAGATGCATTAAGGCAAGGAACTCCTATAAGTTCCATTTGATTATGAATTACCACAAGGATTACACTTGGTTTATACATGTTCATGAGATGAAAATGTACATTTTCCATGTTCTTTTCTTATTTACATATCATTGGTTCCCCGGTTACAAATAATCTAAATATTTGGAAAAAGTGGGTCATGTCTTTTTTTTTAATGGGCTTAACATAAACATTGGGGATAAAAATCTCTGGTAGTATTTCCAAGTGGATGAATGCTATCCTCGTCATTTCCTAATAAAATGTTGTTAAAATATCAATAAACCTATTCGTTATAGTAGAAAAAAACGGAATTCAAATAACTTTGCATTTAGAGTTAAGGGAAATTGTGCAATTCAGTTTGTATTTCCCTTACAAGTGTTGATGTATCAATATTTTTCTTTTTAATAAACAGGACCCTTCCTGTTTTCAATACGAGATAAAATGAATTGTGAGCTGTAAGATCTCAAATAAGGAGCCCATCAATTACTGAAATACGCCTATTAAACTTTTATAAACATAAGCCAAAGACAAACATTTTAACAGAGTTTGAGTTTTTATTATCATCCACCAATTCAATTAAAGATGTCTGAAATTATTTACATGTACTGTATAGGAGCTGTTATCTAAAATGCTCGGGGCTAAGGATTGATCCGATATCGCCCTTAAATTTAACCATGTATTTTTCCTTGTGACCATTAATCCTTAATGCATTTCCTATATATGAGAAATTGAGAAAATCAAAAATGTTAAACTCTTACCTCCTATTTTGGCTTTGTCTGGCAGCCTGCAAGGGTTAGTACCAACAATTTTCTATCCATGCTCTTTTACTGCATACATCCTAGTTTTACATAGTGATGGGCGAATTTGCGCCGAAAAATTTGGGAATCTTGCGCCGGCGTCTCGTTTTTGACACCGGCGTCCGTTTTTTTATGCCGACGCCCATTTTTGACGCCGACGCCCATTTTTGACGCTGGCGAACTTTCGTTAGCGAATTTTCGCTGCCATTCCCCGAATTCGCACCTGGCGAATAAATTCGCCCATCACTAGTTTTACACACATCTGTTATCTTTAAATTTAAGTAAATAGCAATGAGTGAAGTTTTGAACAAGGCATGGATTTAAGGTGAAATTCTGTGTCTCACCAGTGCCAAATGTTTTCACGAATCGGATGCAAACTTTTTTGCCACAAACTCAAGAAAAACACAGCGGAAATAAATGGCAAGAAATGCATTTTGAATGAAAAAATAAAGCAGCCTAAAATGGTCAGTGACAAATTTTGCATGCAAGAAAATGCAGAGAACAAATACCCATAAACTTCAATGCATTTTGCAAATTTTTGCAATTTCCCAATTTTTTCACAGTTTTGTACATTTTTCTGCTAGATGATACAGTTGTTTTCATCATTAATAGGACACCCTGACCTACTGTGGGAACTGCATAGAAGAACTTGAACCCATAACAAGTGCTGAAAGGATTAAAATAAATCACTTAGCAGTTAATCTGCATTGCGTGCTTTCTCTCAGTTCCATTGAGTTATTGGATCATTTGCTGCACCTGGAGCGGGGGTGTCCTACTGAGATAGAGAGCCTGAAGTACCCCAATACCCAGTCATCTTCATTTTGTGTGAAAGGATTAAAAGCCGCTTTTTGATTCAGAAAATTCTCCTACTTCTTAGGAGAAGGTGTGAAAATATGTGGGTGAGGCTCCACCATAACCCATGTCTGTGTGATCATCTATGCACCCTGCTAGGATGAAATGTGCGCCTAGAAAATCCAATTTACACAATAAAATTTCCACTTGGCAAATACGGGTTGAATACGTACTTAACACATACGTAAAAGCTTGGTAAAAGCAGTGGTCTGAGCAGTTTTTTTCCCCGAGCTTAACTTGTAATTATAGTTTATTTAGAAAAGGACAGAGGAAGGCAGAGGAAGTGAAAATATAGAAAATATATTTCTAGAGAAGGGGTGTGTCTGGGAAAATAATGTTAGCTCTTGCTTAGGAAATTGCTTTAAAAAACAAAAAATGTGAAGGAGTCTCTTATTAAAAAAAAACAATGCCATAGTAGAAGACATAAAATCATATTGTTATTTCTGGAACTTGTATGGGCCAATTTATTTCTCTTTTTTCCTGGAATAGTAATAGTCACAGATACTCTTCCGTGACAGAAACCTTAATATGTAGCAAAGTGCGAGAGATAAAGGAAAAATCTAATTTATATCATAACGTTGAAACATATGTAAAATATTTCAGGGCATTTGTAAAGAAAATATCAATTATATAATAATAGTATCAACCCATGTAGACCTTGTACTAAAAAATGATGAACCCTTACATTCACCATTCCCTATGGCGAATGACTACTGTTGCTTGAATCATTCTAGACAATGGGACATTGGGGTGAATTAAACAGCAATTTAACCTTAAAGCATGACTCTTGCTTTTGCCTTTTTAGCCTGCGACTATCTGCAGCATCTCCAACATCCCGCTGGGCAAAGCAGTAACAGGGGTGCACAGAGGCTGGGTGTTTCTATAAAATATTTCCCTCCAGCCCCACCCTTTGTGCTTTGTTGTGATTCTACAAGTAGTCTTCACTCCTCCACAAAGTCCTCCAGGTCTTTTGGTGTGACCCATATCACCCATATGACACCATATCTGCCAAATACAATAAACGTTAACTTGCTGGATCACTCTCGTGTATGTGGTCCCCTTGAACGAAAAGTTTTGCCAGTGATCTATCCATCTCTAGCCAATCACATCACCTGTTCTCTTAGCAGGAGCCCTTCTTAATTAATTCTTCTTAATGGCATGGTAAAGCTGCCAGTATGTTCCATTTATACGATACTGATGCTGATACTGCTCATAAGACCTTGGGTGATCTTGAATTATTTATATCTGTATAATTAACTAGCTGAAGAAATGCTACATTGATAAATTACACTTTTTTTCATCAGCCTTCGATTGTAATTTATGTTTTCGTCTATATTAGTCTGCTTGTAAAGCAAACCACAATTGGTCTTTATACAATGGGAAATGATTTATTTTGCTTCCTTAACCTAGAGCACATGCAGTTTTTTATTCAGTTGTATAGGGAGGGCTCTGGTTGCCTGGTACCTCCAACTAGAAATCAAAAACTCTGCATTTCTAGAACTGGGTGACCCATGGTGCTTCTCATTTCACTATATGGGAAAAGAGTGAGACAAAGTAGCAACATTTCAATCACAGCCAAGTGTAATGTCATTAGACTGCTGTATGTGTTTTTTAAATGTTTATATGATTTTCTAGTAGACTTAAGGTATGAAGATCCAAATTACAGAAAGATCCATTATCTGGAACTCCTCAGGTCCTCAGCATTCTGGATAACAGGTCCCATACCTGTACAACTGTGGGGCAAGGAGAAAAGTGCAAGAACACAAGCACATTGTTTTATCCTCCAACAGCCCCTCAATGCCCCGGAGACAACTACAAAATAATGTAGTTTTGTTGCAGCACATTTTCCCACAATGAATTTTCAATGCAGTTTCGCAAAAACATTTAGGGGCCAATTCATCAAGCTCGAGTGAAGGATTCGAAGTAAAAAAACTTTGAATTTCGAAGTGTTTTTTGGGCTACTTCGACCATCGAATGGGCTACTTCGACCTTCGACTACGACTTTGAATCGAAGGATTCGAACTAAAAATCGTTCGACTATTCGACCATTCGATAGTCGAAGTACTGCCTCTTTAAAAAAAACTTCGACCCCCTACTTCGGCAGCTAAAAGCTACCGAAGTCAATGTTAGCCTATGGGGAAGGTCCCCATAGGCTTGCCTAAGTTTTTTTGATCGAAGGATATTCCTTCGATCGTTGGATTTAAATCCTTCGAATCGTTCGATTCGAAGGATTTAATCGTTCGATCGAAGGAATAATCCTTCGATCGTTCGATCGTAGCATTTACGCTAAATCCTTCGACTTCGATATTCGAAGTCGAAGGATTTTAGTTCCTAGTCGAATATCGAGGGTTAATTAACCCTCAATATTCGACCCTTGATGAATCGGCCCCTTACTGTCGGTGAAATCCAGAAATTCACTGCGAATCCATGCCTGGCAAATTAAATCGCCCATCCCTAATCTACATATCTTTGACCAAAGGAAACTGAACCATCTTCTAAACTAACAACTTCTCAGTTGGGACACTCATCGCTGATTTCCAAAGTCCAGAAACCGCATAGAAAAAGTTTTTATTGGCATTATGGGTTTTTTTGTAAGCATCTGTACACCAAACATCAGCTGGTTTGGTGTAACAGTTATCACCACTGGGTTCTGGACCAATGCAACTGTATTCTATAAATGATGAATCACACTTCACTATCTGATGGAGGATGAGTCTGGGTTTGGTGATTGCAAGGAAAATGCTACTTGCTTGAACATATCTTGCCAACTGCAAAACTTGACAGAAGGTAAATAATGATCTACTGCTGTTTCTTATGGTTTAGACCAGTGATCCTCAACCAATGTCTCATGAGCAGCATGTTTCTCTCCAACCCCTTGGATGTTGCTCCCAGTGGCCTCAAAGCAGGTGCTTATTTTTGAATTCCAGGCTTGGAGGCAAGTTTTGGTTGCATAAAAACCAGATGTACTGCCAAATAGAGACTCCTGTAGGCTGCCAGTCCTCATAGCGGCTACCAAATAGCCAATCACAGTCCTTATTTGGCACCACCCAGGAACATTTTTCATGCTTGTGTTGCTCCCCAACTATTTTTACATCTGAATTTTGCTCACGGGTGAAAAAGGTTGGGGACCCCTGGTTTAGACTAAGGCTAGGGTCCCCACTTCCAGGAAATGCAAGCCTGAACACTACTTTGATATTCTGGACATTTCTGTGCTTCCCACTTTGTGGCAACAGTTTGGGAAAAGTCCTTTAATGCTTCAGGGTGTTTTTAAGACAGAACTGAAACAACTTACTGCAGGGAGCCCTGATCCCTAAGTCTAATAAACACCTGTGGGATAAATTGGAATGCCAAGGGGAAGCCAAGTCTGTTGCCCCCATCACTGCCCAACCTCACTAATGCTTTTGTATCTGAATAGAAGCAAACCCCACTGACAATATTCCGGCATTCAGTGGAAATATGAATACGATTGGTTCAGAATGAGATCATGGACAGGCAGATGTCCAGACACTTTTTTTCCATATAGTGTATAGATTTGTAACCTTTTTATTAGTTATCGGGATGGAGAGCAAATTTTAGGCCACAAAATTAGGTTTTCAAGATGCCTAAAATTTAAAATTTCCTTCCATTTTTAACCTTCTGCCACTGAGAGTACTTTTTTTGCAATAAACAGGTATCTGCAATAAATTCTGCATTTTGCAAAGGAGAAGCTTCTAAAATATCAAAATTATAGTCTTAACCCTATTCCGATGAGCAATGTCAACCACAGGGTTAATTCTGAAGTTCCTTAAATGCAGCCCAGACACTTCTATTAAGGATCAGAGTCAAGCCGTCACACCATGTTTTGGAAATACTGAAGGGCAGTGCCGACATTAAAAAATAATGTTAGAGTGAGATTTTTTTCCAGCAAAACTAATGTTAGTAATGTAGCGATTGTCAAGCATTGAATTACTGTCTGCACATTACAGCTAATTGGTTTCTGACCCGAGGCACATTAATGATCTGATTTTACTGTAACAACTAGAATACACCCTGTCTCTTATAGATTTACATGCTTTAAAAAGGTTGTGATTATGTGATTTTATAAAGATCCCCTTGGGCTGTATGAGCAGCTTTAGACTTGCATTAAAACAATGCTTTTAGCTGACCCCTTTCATTGATAGGTTTACATGAATTTTATGAAATATTTAAAACATGAAAACATTTAAAAAAAAAACAAAAACAACCAACCGCATCACCATTATGTCTTCTGTGCAAGGGATGCTGGGAGCAAGGGTGTGTGCACATGGACTAATGCAAGCAAGTCCCCAAGATTCTATTAACAATGCACAGTGCCTAGAATACCTGCAGTGCCAATATATTTTGTAAATTGTAATCTTTACTATGAAACACAAAAACATTTTCTTATAGGAAAAACTGCTGTTGAATCGAAAGAAATCAACAGATGAGTTAGGTCAGGGGCCCCCAACCTTTCCTACCCATGAGCAACATTCATATGTAAAAAGAGTTGGGGAGCAACATAAGCATGAAAAAAGAGGTGCCAAAAATGGGCTATGGTTGGCTATTTGATAACCCCTATAAGGACTGGCAGCCTACAGGAGGCTCTGTTTGGCAGTACACTTGTTTCTTCTGCACCTTAATTTGCCCCCAAACCAGGAATTCAAAAATAAGCACCTGCTTTGAGGCCATTGGGAGCAACATCCAAGGAGTTGGTGAGCCACTGGTTGGGTATCACTGGGTTAGGTAATGGATTAATATACAGGCAATTATTCCCAGATTATAAAATACTATATAATAAATATTACAATTTTCCAAATAGTTCCATTACATATTTATAAAAATCATGGGATTTTTCTGTGGTTTCTGTGATATTGTTTTTTTGTTTTTTTTATAATGTTTCACTCAAATGACAAAAGTGACCACTAATTACCTTTTAAAACTGATGGCATCAGGGCCAAGCCGAGCCGACTGGGTGCCCAGCCACTTGACCGCGAATGCGCAGTAGTGAAGGGGTGGACAGGTGTGGGAGGGGAGAGCAGCAGAGGGAAGGGAGAATGACAGAAAGGAGGGGAGAATGAACACTGTCTATGGGTAGTCAAAAAACACTTTAACATGTACCTGCCCATCGCCCTCCCATTGTTACACCCTAGGCAGATGCCTCTACTGCCTACCCATTGTCCATGACCATATGAGGACACAAGGTTGAAGGTCAAGTACTTATATACAGGTCATGGAACTCCAAGGTGACTTCTTATATCCTCATAAATTTCAAAAGAGGATATATTATTTATCATAATACACAGTCATGTGACTTAAGCACTGATTATCACCCATGACTAGTTCTTTTAGACAAAAAAGTCACGCGTGTAAAAATTGTCGCTTGCATAAAAATTTTCATGCCTCAAAATAATTTTGACGTCCGTTGACTTCAATGCGTTTTGTGAATTTTCACCGTTTTGCAAATTTTTTTTTTTGTGAATTTTGGGACAGATTCGCCCATCACTACTCATGACATCACACAGCAAAGTTTATAAGCATGGCATTTACAGTATATTACTGTGTAACTTTTGTGTAATAATCATTGTTCTTTTATAGTACAGTCAACTGATTTATAGCTCAATACCAAGTGAAATGTTCTAAATAGAAATCTCTCTAATAGTGTACAACCTGGGACTTTGCAGCCTTGTGACCACAACTTGTTATTGCCATTGGTTCAGGCAGAAAAGGATTGAACAAATAATCTTGGAAAACAGGTTTCCACAATATAAGTGATAGAAAAAGCCCAGCTGGAATTAACCTATTTTAAAAGTTGCTTAGAATACCACTGTGTCTGGATGTTTTTTCTTGTACAGTTGTCTAATTGAATTATTTGATATACGGCATGTGACTGCCCCTTTTGGTTAGGTGCCCTTGATTGTTTTGTCACCATGATGTCACGCAAGTGCAGTTTGGCAAAGCCAAAGTGATCCTTTCTCCCTGAGGCACTGCATTAAAAATCCATGGGGTCCATTTACTAACAATTTCAATTTCTTTCACTAATCACAAAAGGTTTCTGAGGTCTCTAAGCTATTCTAAAAAGCTGTGTAGAAGTCAATGGGAGGTGGGCTGTTCCTATTGGACCATTTTTTATTCCGATCAGAATTTTAGAGGTTTTTGGATTTTTTTTTGTTACGAATTGGCAAAAAAAAATTTCCTGAGGTTTTCTAGGTATTCTTATTTTTTACTGCATCGTTCAAAGCTTTTTTTCATTTGTACTTTTTATACTAGGAATTCTATAATAAATTCAATAACAATTGTGGTTTTAGAGTTTGTGAGTTTAGTCACGGTTTCAAAAACCTCTAAAATCCGACCGTCAGTAAATAAGCCTCCACGTGTGTGATAACCCTCAAGTGCTGAATATGAAAAGACATCATTTTGTATTGAGGCAAAAAACACAAAACAATTCATTCACAAGAATGAATTCCTTCATGATCCCAGCAGTCAGACAGTGAGATAGTTTGATAGCTTAGAAACCAAGTCATGATCTCATGGCATTTTGAATGTGTCCAACTGATACGGACAGTAATAAAACTATACCAGCCTAGCTTAGCTTAGGTACTACTAAATTGCTTCAAATCACCCAGAAAGCCTAGCTCATTAAATGATTTAGGTCAGGGCAATAAGAACGTCTTGAGTAATGCCCTGCAGGATCCTCCTATGTCTTCAATAAGCAGAGATAGTTGTTGGAGAACCTAAAGCTCTATTGCTGATCAGTGGACAGAATTGGACATTAAAGTGATGCATGATTGACGGCACTGAAGTACCTGTCCTTGATGCCAACCACACAGAGACTTACTGGAATGTCAGAAGTGATACCACAAAGACTATCCAAATGTGACACTAGCTTTAGAGGACAGTAGCCGTAGGTAGTCTTCAGGGCTAGAATCTCTATTTTTGTACAGGGCAAAGCAATTTACTTGTTACCCCTTCTTTAGTTTCTAAGACAATGAAACCAGCACAATGGATTTTGGTGGCTCGTCCATAATTCTGAATATTGTATTTTGGAGACCTTTTAAAATGTAAATATATTGTATATATTTTCAAAGAAAGTTGACTCCCTCATCTTCCATTGAGTATGATTATAATTAATGCCCTGAGCCAATATAAACTCATTATTTTACAAGCAGCGGTGACAAAAGTGTCAGATTTACCTAATGACGGTTTCAGACCAAAATGGAGTTGGCACGGCTCATGAAAGCGTGTATACTACAGGAGTCTAAAACGCATTTTGAATAAACGTTTTAAAATAATATTCGGGCATCTGAAATGTATCGACACACATGGCATTTCTACTGAGACAAGTAGCAAGTCACAAACTTCACTTTCGTAGGTGTTGGGTTTGTTCAGAATTTCCATGGCTTTTTTAAGGTGTTAATCCTCTTCAAGGAGACAGTAAGGTAGTTAAAATACTGTCTTCTCTCTCTTCTGTGGCTTTGCCGAAGAATCAGCAGAAAGAATTTCTTTGCTCTACCCTGTACCCATAACTAAAATATTCCTTCCTGGTTTGGATGCTGTCCTAAAATGATGAAACAAAGACCATTTGGATGGGTGCGTGAAGTGACTTCATGCCAGCTTCAAATTTAAAGACCTAGGAATCTTGAAATTAAAATGAAATGTAATAAAGAGGCTTCTCTCCTACCCATTCTGAGCACACAAACATTACCCTGACTTTTCATTCATCATCCACGTCTAGAATTATTTTATTTTTCAGTGTCTTTTTTTTTCTGCCTTCAATAAAAAGAATTCATAGTAAAATAAAGTTATTTTCGATATAGCTTCAAAGATAAAATTGTTGATATGGACTAGGGATGCACCGAATCCAGGATTCGGCCATTTTCAGCAGGATTCGGATTCGGCCGAATCCTTGAGCCTGGCCGAACCGAATCAGAATCCTTAAAATCATGTGACTTTTCATCACAAAACATGGAAGTAAAAATTTTTTTTCCCATGCGTGCCACTATTTTCCCCTCCCCCTCACTGATTTGCATATGCAAATTAGGGTTTGGTTTTCGGCTGAATCTTGCACGATGGATTCGGGGGTTCGGCCGAATCCAAAAAAGTGGATTCGGTGCATCCCTAATATGGACATGAAATAACTACTAAATTTGATATAAATTATTTTAGAAAAGTGCATAATACATAAGTAGAGCTTTCCTTCCATCTACTTTTCCTTAGCTGCAGCTATATTAAAAGTTATTCTGAAGATACAAGAATTTGAAGAAACCTCCATTGATCATAATTGTAGCCATTGCTGCGTGTGCTGATATGATTATGCTCATCCAAACTTGGGAGGAAATATGGCAATTTCCAGTATTAAATGAAAGAACACAAAGAATTGAATATATTAAATGATAAATTCCCTTATTCTTCAGGGCAATGGACACACTAGGAGGTTTGATTATTGTGGCCTTCTCAAGGAGAACCAAATGCTCTTCTCTGATGGTGGACACTTTCCCAGATTGATGCTGTTTTTCACAATATCTCAGATGTTGATGTTTTTGACAAGGTTGCAGGTAAGGCTTCCTCCTGATGAGTCTTCCATGCAGATCATATTTGTGCAAGTAATACTGCACCAAGAGACAATGCAACATCACTCCTGCAGATCCTTTGCAAATGGTTTTTCTTTCCCTTTCTGGCCAACATATGAGTAATTTTAGAAGTTACTTTTTAAGATCTTGCCTTGACATCTACAGTTCCCCCAATTGCCATTTCTTGATGACATTATGGACAGTGTAAATTGTGAGTTGGAAGTATTTTTCAATATTTTTAAAAACTTCTCTTCTCCTCACCAGCCATCATTTAGCTTCATTTGTGGATCCTCATTCAGCTACTTAGGTTGTTGATTGACTGTTGATTGACTGCCCAAGGTTTGGGGTGTAAGAGGTTTTATTAAGCTCAGCAATTGTCAACAGGTACAGTTAATACTTCTACTTCTAAACAGTGTTTATCACTGGACATGTGGAGGGTCCCCAACTTCTTTGCACGTGGCAATTACTATTTTCTTTGTTCTCATGTTTTAAAGTTGGTGAAATAAAATGTAACTGTGCATTGCAAATCTATTGTTTTTAGCACACTGATTCCTGTAGTAGTGGTGCACTATTTAACCAAATATATCATTTACCCAAGCATAGAGCCTGTGCGGGTCCATTTTTTGGAACCCGCAACCTGCAATCTGCAACCCGGACACGCATTCTTACCCGCTCAGGCCCGCTACCCGACCCGCGACCCACTGACCATCAAGAATCACGAAGTGCTGTCATTGTAAACTGGAAGTGACATAATTGGAAGTAGGCGTGATCAGAAAAAAAGGAGTAAAACAGGAAGTGCTACCATTGTAAACAGGAATGACATCATTGATCAGAAAAACGGAGTAAAAATCTCTATTGAGAAGACCCGTGGCCCAACCTGCTAAACTTGCAGAACCGCTGACCCGGAACTTCTATCCGATACCCGCAGCATACCGCAGCTTTTTGCGGTTAACCCGCTGGTACCCGACTCACTGCAGGACTCTACCCAAGCGTGCCCCAAATTTTCAAGTGTACAAACAAATAGAATTACTTATACTTCAGTTTCCCCTGTTTTTGCTATTGTGAAGTTCTAGTAAGTTAGAGGAACTGACTGTAAACATGACTGTAAATTTTACCGCACAATCTTTCACATAAAACTAAGTTTTCAAGCATTGCCTCCCCTTTAATGAGCTACGATGATGCCAGGATGTATCTAATTACACAAGAAATGTAATTACAGCACAGAGCTGGGAAGTGCACCAAAATCAATGGTTTCAGATGAGAGACAACTCTTCCAATATACAGAGCAGTATAATGTGAGTCATAACAGCATTCATGTTTAAGTAGTCATGGTTTATCATATGTATAATCATAGCAATGTTACCTTTAATCCTGCAGACTTCTTGGACTGTGGTAGACATCTAAAATTTTGTTGATTCACCCTTAACCTTTCTATAACCGAGAATTATCCTATAGTTCTATGTATATCCAAGACAGTAAATATAAATGTACTCCCTATCCTAAAGAAACTGCCTTTTGGCTGAGCCCTGTGTTGTTTAATGCTTGTGCCCCCCCCAAGGGCCCTAGCCATATTCTAATAATAACAAATTATTATTATATATTATTAGTGGTGGGCGATTTTGCGCCGTTTCGCTTCGCTGATAAATTCGCAAAACGGCGAACGGTGGCGTCCATTTTCTTTGACGCCGACAAATTTTCGCGCCAGTTTAGCAAATTTATTCGCCACCAACGAATCGCGCAAATTCTCTGCGAATTCGCGCCTACCGAATAAATTCGCCCATCACTATATATTATTATTATAATAACAAAAGTACTAAAAAAGAGAACTGAAATTCATTTAGATGTTCCTTTCAGGTATGGATCCTTAAAGTGTCTTAAAGAGGCCTGGCCTACAATAAATTAGAAGGAACATTGAATCAGTGACTAAAGAATGGAACGTAATTTTAGGTTCTCACCAGTACTGCACAAAAATAGCCATTCGGTCATATACATATTTGATTCAATTGTACCTACCACTCTGAGTAACTAAACAGGAATTTTTTATTGAATCCAATTGTGGTCACACAATCTAAGTTTAACTTAAATTGCAAAACCACTCACTGTGTTTTCATTAATATGAGATAATCCAAAGCATCACTGACATCATGCCGCTTTTACCCAGAAACATAAACACATATTTTTCTATAAGTTTGAAATATTAACTGTATATGAGTAAAAAAGAATCCTTGTCTGTGTGCCAAATGAAAAACAACAGAAGGATCAGATTTTATTGATGCATCTGGAGTACTCAGCAAACCAGTTCAACTGCATTACACATTTAGCAATTTTACACCAGTGCAGTAACCAATAGCATCCGATCATATAGTGTGATTGATTCACTTTAAAGGAGAACTAAAGCCTAACTAAAGAAGTACATTGTATTGTACAATATTGTACATTATGTTTTGGGCTTCTGTACCAGCCCAAGGCAACCACAGCCCTTTAGCAGTAAAGATCTGTGTCTCCAAAGATGCCCCAGTAACTCCCCATCTTCTTTTCTGCTGATTCAGTGCACATGCTCTGTGCTGCTGTCACTTACTGAGCTTAGGGACCCACTCATAATATACAGTACACATAGGGGCAAATTTACTTATGGTCGAATATCTAGGGTTAATTAACCCTCGATATTCGACTGCCGAATGGAAATCCTTAAACTTCGAATATTGAAGTCGAAGGATTTACCGCAAATAGTTCGATCGAATGATTAAATCCTTCGAATAGTTCGATTCGAAGGATTTTAATCCATCGATCGAGCGATTTTTCTTCGACCTAAAAATTGTTCCAAAGCCAATGAGGACATTCCCCATAGGCTAACATTGACTTCAGTAGGTTTTAGGTGGCGAACTAGGGGGTCGAAGTTTTTTTTAAAGAGACAGTACTTTGACTATCGAATGGTTGATTTGTAGTTCGAATTGTTCGATTCAAAGTCGAAGTCGTAGTCGAAGGTCAAAGTAGCCAATTCGATGGTCAAAGTAGCCAAAAAAATACTTCGAAATTCAAAGTATTTTTTATTCTATTCCTTCACTCGAGCTAAGTAAATGTGACCCATAGGGTTGCTACCTGGTAAAACACCTGCCAAGGCCAGGGCTGGTATTACAAATTTACCGGCAATGTTGACCCTCCACTGGAAACTTACCTTTTCTCCATCTTCTGCCCATTGTGTGATGTGGCTCTGCCCCTTTTGAGGCCCGGCCCACTGCCCGCACCATTTTGCATCACGCCCCGCACCCTTTATGTCGCAGCTCGCCGCTTTTGTGCCCACCCCCACCATCTGAAAACGTGGCAACCCTAAGTACACATAGAATGTAAATGTAACAATATAAGGCTGATTAGTAATTAATACAGATTATTACTACATGGCAGCTCAGAAACCAGTGCAACTAGCATCAGAATTTAATAATCAGCCCTGTAGCATCAGCTTATATTACAGACCAACCTCATTTTCTGCTGGATAATTATCGACAACCCCTAAGCTTAGCTTCTCAACAGCTGCTCAGAGCCCACTGAGCATGTGAGTGTCACAGACACTTTCCAAGATGGTGACCCCCTGTGACAAGTTTGAAGTCCTGGATCATTGCTGCTATTGACAAGCTGAAACTTTAGGCTGGTTCAATAAGTTCAGTATATAAAATATGGCATTTTAGCCACATTCATTTTTAGGGTTTAGTTCTCCTTTCAGTATTGGACAAAAAAATTGAACCAGATGTACTGTTTTATATTTAACAGAAGCCAAAGTCAACAAAGAAGGCAACATGGAGCTCTGGATGACAGATTCCATACCAGACTATATAGCATCATAGATTTGTCAGTTTTTGCACAGCAACATTGGGGAACCTCAAACAGGCAATAAATTGTCTCTAGAAAACAGAAGTAATATTTTAGTTAATTAAATGTGTCTTATATAAATACACATGTAGCATAAGATGTATGAACACATTCCAAAAAATGTATGTAGACTTAAAATAATACAAGGAATGCTGGGTATATTCAGCTTGCTCGACCTGGTCTCCATTTTTATGAAAGCCATGCTTTTGCTCCTTGTGCCATTTATGTATATATAATAAAGTGGACGGATCACCCCCTATGGATGGCATGTGTCTTCCTAAATTTTGGGTCCTCTGCCAGAGGCCAGGAAGTTTGGGGCTTCTGTGTTCTGCCTTGGCAGTTCTTAGCACTGCACTCTTCTCTGATGTTCTTTCTGGGATCTGTTGGAGCCATTCTCTCGAGTCACAGCCCAGAGTGCTCCTACCAAAACTTTGGCCATCACTTTCCATATCCTCTCTAGTTCCTCTTTTAGGAACTGGTATGGGACCTGTTATCCAGAGTGCTCGGACCTGGGGTTTTCTGGATAATAGATCTTTCCATAATTTGAATCTTTATACCTTATCTACTCTTAAATCCTTTAAACATGAAATAAACCCAATAAGCTGATTTGCTTCCAATATGGATTAATTACTGTATATATTTGGATCAAGTACAATGTACTGTTTTATTATTACATAGAAAAAGGAAATAATTTTTGAAAAATTTTGATTATATGATTATAATCTATGGCAGACAGGATTTCCGTAATTCAGCATTTTCTGGATACTGGGTTTCTGGATAACGTATTCCATACCTGTACATCTTCAGCTTCTCATACTCCATCTTACACTATATATATATATATATATATATATATATATATATATATATATATATATATATATATATATATATATATATATATATATATATACCAAACGAAAAGGAACGCACAACCATAAATAAGATCCAAAGGCTGGGTGCCAGTCTTTAAATATATAAATAATCCCTTAATCAGGTTTATACAGACAGGTTTATGTAGGTTTATTAGGTGGACCTTCTAATAAACCTACATGAATTGAACTGTCTGTCTAAGCCTGATTGAATTTGGAGTGCCGTCATCAAAGGGATTATATATATATATATATATATATATATATAATGTGGGAATTTTTTGGTTGCATGTTCAGTCATCTGTACAACACTCAAAGCTCCAGCCATCTCAATCAACTCTGAGATCCCATGCAATTAGAAATCAATAAGATGCATGTATCTCTAATCACCTAATCACACCTCACCAATTACCTTCTTATCTTCTGGCAATCTGGTGGCATGCAATCTCATGTGTGTGTGTGTATATATATATATATATATATATATATATATATATATATATATATATACACACACATGAGATTGCATGCCACCAGATTGCCAGAAGATAAGAAGGTAATTGGTGAGGTGTGATTAGGTGATTAGAGATACATGCATCTTATTGATTTCTAATTGCATGGGATCTCAGAGTTGATTGAGATGGCTGGAGCTTTGAGTGTTGTACAGATGACTGAACATGCAACCAAAAAATTCCCACATTATAAAAATGTTTGGCCATACTGTTGCACCCAACCATACCTATAATCCACTCAACTCCCACCTTGTTCTGGAAAGCTCCAAAACTTTTCAGGATCATCAGTCAGGACTGTTCATAGAAAAATTGGACACTTTAAGGGATGTTAATATGAAGTTATTGACTTGCTAGATCTGCAAGAAAATGTCACCATCTTGGCAATATATGAAGTGCCAAAATGAATCTTGTCGGTAAAGGACCATTTTATTTATGGTTCAAACGATTCGAACGATTTTAAGCAATCGATTGAAGGATTTTTATTTGATCAAAAAAATGTTAGAAAAGTGCTGGGGAAGGTCCCCATAGGCTAACATTACACCTCGGTAGGTTTAAAGTGGCGAAGTATGAAGTCGAAGTATTTTTTAAAGAGACAGTACTTCAACTATCGAATAGTCGAACGATTTTTACTTCGAAACGTTCGAATCATTTGATTCAATCGAATTCGATCGAATTTGACCAATTCGATGGTCGAAGTACACAAAAAAATACTTCGAAATTCGAATTCTTTTACATTCGAATTCTTCACTCGAGCTTAGTAAATCTGCCCCTTGGTCTTTTCTTCTTTCTTAGCACAATTACTAGCCAGCAGCTTCAGAATGTTGTTCCCTCTAGAGTTCTAGTTACAGCTGGATACATACAGGAAAGCCTCCATTTTACATACCCTCATTTGAAGTTTTTCCATATTTTATACTATTTTTGTGGTCCCACCAATATACTGTATAATGCCTAATACATTTCCCTGACTTTACACCATTTTTTCTGGTCCCCTGAAAAATGTAAAATGGGGGTTCTACTTTACATAAAGTAGAGTAACATCACAGGAAAAGGTTGTGCACAACGAAATGTCACTAGTATAAAATCTGTTTATATATTCTATTTCAATCTAGAGGAAAGTTGCTTTGTTGATGTGTTGGTGGAAGAGTAAAGGGGTTAGAAAAGGTCTTAGATCACTGGGTGTTGGACTTTTTCTGTTCATGTCCTCCTTGGAAGTCCAAACTTTGGCAAGAGCCCCTAGTTTGCAGGTATGGAAAAATGTTGGTATATTATTAATTCAGCCATAGTTCCAAGAATGTCTAGGACAGTAAATACATTTTTACCCCATATCTCACACTTGAAACCCAGGAGACTCTGGCAATGTAAGCTTGGTACAGACTGTTCTTAGTCTTAAAAGTTCATTAGAGAATTATCTGCCTGTAGATGATGCCAGACGATTCATTCAATGGGAAGTATCAGGTTTGGGTTTCTTCTGATTGATATATGCCAGTGGAGAAACACCATGGGGCACATTTACTAAGGGTCGAATATCGAGGGTTAATAAACCCTCGAATTCGACCCTGGAAGTAAAATCCTACGAATTCGAATATCGAATTCAAAGGATTTACTGCAAATCCTACGATCGAATGAAAAATCGCTCGATGGAACGATGAAGTCCTTCAAATCGAACGATTCGAAGGATTTTAATCGATCGATCGAAGGATTTTCCTTTGATCAAAAAACCTTAGAACGGGGAAGGTCCCCATAGGCTAACATTGTACCTCGGTAGGTTTAAACTGCCGAAGTATGTAGTCAGTTTTTTTTAAAGAGACAGGTCGAATGGTCGAATAGTCGAATGATTTTTAGTTCGAATCAAAGTCGTTGTCGAAGGTCGTAGTAGCCTATTCGATGGTCGAAGTACCCAAAAAAATACTTCGAAATTCAAAATTTTTTAACTTCAAATCCTTCATTAGAGCTTAGTGAATGGGCCCCCAAGTGTACTATTGGCCTTGCGGCTGGATTGATCTGAAAGCATGAAATTATCTAATGTTTTATCTTGTGAAAACTCACTTGAAGTCTATAGGGAATTCCGGAGCAAAACTGTGAGATAAATTGTTCTCCCGCCGTGGAATCTAGCTCTCTGCATTGATCAAAGTATTCTAGAAAATGGGAATAGTTATTATTCTTGACTTAGAGGTTTAATCACATCTAAAGTTCTAAAGTGATAATAATCTGTATAAAGGTTGTATTCCAAGCATGAAAAAATCCCTGAAATGCTAATATTCTACGGTGTAAGGAATCTGATGAAACTGGTGAGAAAGGGGTTCCAAATGAGCCAGACTTGAAAACAGCAATTGAGCAGTAATATGATCATTGACATATTTTTTTCCCAAATAGAAGACAAGGCTTAAATTAATATTTGCAGTGAGCGTGGAAGTGTATTCTTCCTTGTAAATGAATTACACAGTATTATGCGTGCAGTGCATTAGCCGAAATGGATAGCTAAATCTGAAAGGATAAATATACACGATCAGACTGGCCTATTAGACCTTCCAGTAAGTAGAGTAGCATGTAACAGTAGACAGAGGGGTTTATTGTTATCACACTGGCTGGTTAATAATATCCGTATGTTACCACAACAGGAGACATTCTACCGGGCCATTATACACTCTGTGCAATTTGCAGAATTTACTGAGTTTATAGTTAGCTCGTTTGATTGGGTTTTGGGTTTGGTCATTGGCAACGGTGACTGCTGACTTTGCTAGCAGAGATCTTCAGCGTTAGGGGAATGATTAAAGTTTTAAGTTTTTGTGGTTTGGCTGGTCACTCCTGCCCCTATTGGTCACCACTTTTCTGTGGTTTTCCTGTCAATGATGGGTTTGGCATTGTAGAATTCCACCTCAATTATCTCTTTTACAATAGCCGCGTCCTTTTTGCGTTGTGGGAACTTTTGTAAGTTATAATTTCAGAGTTGTAATTGCAAACATATGAAATGAAAAAAAAACTCTTTTTTTTTCCAGTCTTTCCTTAAAAGAGTAAGGTTTTTTTCTCATGCCACATGTACTGATGCGAAAACATTTGAACAAACGAAATGCACAAATTTAATTTACTTTTTCTTCCCCCACATTAAAATAAACGATGGGGTAAATTTATCAAAGAGTGAAGTTAATAGTGAAGTTCCGCCACTAGAGTGAAATTCCGCCACTCTCCATTCATTTCTATGGGATTTTTTATAGGCGTATTTATCAAAGGGTGAACTTTCACTTTCACCCATTGATAAATACGCCTTTCAAAATCCCATAGAAATGAATTGAGAGCTGCGGAATTTCATTCCTATTGGCGCAACTTCACTCTTTGATAAATTTACCCCTGTGAGTTTTCTAAGGAATGCAAATTACAACTGTGTTCAAACAACACAACTGGATCAATTGTATTCACCTGATAAGAGCTGTGTGCAAAACGGAGGCCTGTACTTGATGCCTCCCTGAGGTCAGGCTCCCAGTGACCTTCTTGGGTTAATATTTATGAATCCATTTTCCACATACTTCTTTAACATTTAAGACAATGGGTTGTTGGAATTCTTCTGTTCAAGCCCCCCTTCCAGGTCCAATGTTTGCTCAAGGCCCCACTTAATGATACAGGAAAAACTGTTGATGTATAAGTCACTCAGCTGTAGAATATCTAGGAGAGGAAGAAAGTGTACATTCAAGATCTAAGCCTAATCAACCCTCAAGCTGGGCTTCCAGGAGTATCTTGAAAATAGAGGATACCCATTCTCCTCAAAAGTCATCATTACTGGCCATCAGGTTGAGCTCTCCCAGACACTGCACTTGCACCACAGTATGGGAACCATTGTATTAGATCAATGGCACAAAGTAACTTTCATTATTACTTCTTGAGCCAAAATCATTAATACCTTCTGCAGTTCATCACCAAAATCATCACCGTCTGCTTTTTTTCCATCCATTTCAGCGTAAAGTCTCATTAGCACATAAAACATGCACTAGCATATCTTGAGGCAATCGTCACCAATCCAAAGCAAACTGTGATGCTTCCCATTAAGAGCAGTGAGTTATTAATGGACATTATAATCTCCACTACAAGTATCCGTAATCAAAAGTCCCATATGCTAAAGCCTTTAAGGTCAAATAAACCTTACAACACTGCAGGGAGTCTTAGGATATGCTAACCTAGAATTAACTTTGAGTCAGGCTTAAAGGTCTTGGGCTGTTTACAGTGACTGTAGATTAGAAGCAGTGCAGGGCAGGAAGACTTAGCAAATGTGTGTACAGCTGTGTGTAATACTAGTAGCCAAGCACATAAAGATGCCTACAGGTATGGGGCACAGGGCAAATAAGCAAAAGGCAGCAACAAACTTTGATCTTTATTCAGTCTACTTTCTGATTTTGCTAAAAACATATGTTGGCCATCTGGCAAGAAAGGATACCCATTACCAGCTGACTTAACACTATGTATATATACAAACTAACACATAACAGCCAGAATAACATGCATCATTATTTCAAGAACATTTATCATGTTCCCCAGGCAGCTTTACCGGGCATAAAAATCATTGGCCTTGTTGGGGTAAAAGACAAGTGCCATTAATTTTAATCTAACAATTCACAGTAGTGGGTGTTACACGCAGACAGCTAAAATCAGTTGTAGAGTTCTCTGCTGTCTCGCATTTCACTCCTTCCCAGCTCTGTTATCATAACCTGATGGGCGAGACCTACTTACTGGCCCTGCTGGGACCACTGTAAGGATAAGAGACAGAAGATACAATATTAGAAATATAAAAAACATGGACAATAAATAGTGTAGAAGCATGCCCAATTTACATTTAAAATGATAGTTATTTAATACAGAATAGCACAAGTTCAGGAGTAAAGGCATAATTGCTAGCATGTGGTTAACGTATAGAGGTAACAACATTCTGAACCACCTGTATTTTGAGCCCATATCAGTATAAGTTGCTAATAGTACTATACTGTATATCCATATGTTTATATTATAATGCTACATATCATATTTCATATAATGCCTCCCAAAGTCTTTTGATTTCCAAAGCAATGGAGCAGGGAGCATGGGGTCAGGAAAACTGGAAAGCCCAAAATATTAACATTTAGATTTATCTTCATTGAGATATCTACAAGAGGATGCTGCAAGATGACAGATCAGTCAACTCACTGACCAATCAGTAGGATAGAACAGATCTTTGGACTACCTGATATGTATTACTATGTCCCCATTTAAACATTACTTAAAGGGCATGTAAAGGCAAAAAAAATAAAATCCCATTTTTACTTTCTTTAATGAAAAAGAAACCTATCTCCAATATACTTTAATGAAAAAATGTGCACTTTTTTTTATAAGAAACCTGACTGTATGCAGTGAAATTCTTCCTTCATTTACTGCTCTGGATAGGAATTGTCAGATGGTCCCTAACTGCTCTGCATGGAAACAATCATACTTATGAACAGCAGGGGGAGCCCCAGTCTAGAAATACAACATTTCTAACCTTTTTCTATTTTAGACTTTACTTTCCCTTTAAAAATTACATTTGGGTCTACAGGCATTTCTGCAGATATTGCTGTTCCAAACATTTAACACTGACTTTCAGTGCATTTTAGCTGTGTGTATTATAATGTGTGGCCAGGACTATGTCTGCTTGTATTGTGCCCATGTGTACCTGAGCAACTTTCTGCAACTCCCTGTACCTTGGATGCTCCTCTTAAAAAAACTGGAATCCAGTCACAGGGATTGCTTTGCAGTGATAACTTGTTCATTGACAGTATAACAGTCCAATAAATGAAATGAGCTGACGCTCTTTCAAGGCAAAGTGTTCAAAACTGACAAATCTCTCCCAGAGAAGAAGCAAGCAATAGTTATTAATTACCACTCTCTTGAGGTAACTCCTCCCTGAGGGCAGAACACTGCATAAGGATCCTCAGCCTGGGGTATTGTATCTTGGCCCTACCTGGTCCTCAACTCATCCACTGAAATCCCTGCACTAGTGATTCACACACCATAGGGGTCCTTAGCCTACTATTTCTCCTCTTTGGAGTGGAAGTTGCTTGCTAACTTCACAGAGCCTTCCTCTTGCTCCTAGAGAAACTATTTGCTCCTAGAGAAAATATAACAAGACTGACTATCACTAATGAATCCTATTTAACCTTTTACCAAATTGTAGCCCTGGGCCTGTAACAACCTCCCAGAGAGGTTAGGTCCCAGGAAAGACCATGAGCACATGGGGCTATACCCCTTTATTCTTTTAAACGCTGCCATCTACTGGGCAACAAGAGCCTAGTTCAAGGGCAACAAGAGCCTAGCTCAAGGGCAAAAAGAGCCTAGCTCAAATTCCAGTGGACCCTGGAAAGTAGACATAGCTACATGTGTAAATCTAAAGGACCACTTTAGTAGTCCAAAATACTGCATGAGTTAGCCATACCTAAAACTCAGGTTCCCTACAGTACTATTGAAGAAAAACATAATATAAAAACACACAATATTATGTACTTGCCATAAAATCTGTTCCCAATGCATATTCACTGAAGTGTTCATATCTTCATTTGTAGTGTGGTGCAGAGTTTTTCAAAGTACAGACTAGTACACACTAGGGGGCAGATTTATCAAGGGTCAAAGTGAATTCGAGGGAATTTTCGAAGTAGAAAAATTCGAAGTAATTTGTTGGATACTTCAACCATTGAATAAGATACTACGACTTCGAATTTTCTTCGACTTCGATTCGAAGTAAAAATCGTTCGAATATACGACCATTCGATAATCGAAGTACTGTCTCTTTAAAAAAACTTTCGACTTCAGTATTTCGCCAAATTAAACCTGCCGAAGTGCTATGTTAGCCTATGGGGACCTTCTAGAGCAGTTTTCTAAGTCTTTAGAGGTCGAAGGAACCATTCGAACGATTTCAGCGATCGATCGAAGGATTTTACTTAGATCGTTCAATTGCCAAATTTGGAAAAAAAATCTATATTCGAAGTCGAAGTATTTCAATTCGATGGTCGTATTTCGAAGTATTTTTTACTTCGAAATTCGACCCTTGATAAATCTGCCCCTAGGTGTAATGGCATTTAGACCATTTTGAATTTCTGCTGTGAATTTCTGGTCCTTTTAAAGGTTAACCTCTTTTGTCTAGTTGTGGAGCCACCCAAACAATTCACTTTGAGATGGTTTACTAAAGCCTAAGTGACCTGATCTCTGTTCCACAGGGAAATGTTCAAAAGGAAAACGAGCAAAAGAAGCAGCTTGGGCTGTGAAATCACTGAGCTTGTAAAGGGATGAATCAAACAAAAGACTGTTTGTCTGAATCACAAAAAAATGGCAGAAAGAATGGAAACAATATTTTGATAATGAGATTAGCAGTACAAAGAACTGAAAAGTGAAGGATACATTTATCTCACCCATGCCACAACAAAGAGCTTTTTTAACTTCCATCAAAGGGCTTTTTATTGTACACAGACTTACATGGCATTAGCCGGGGCACCCGTGTATGTGAGAACTTGCTCGTCTATACCAGGAGCATCTTTAGCTGTAGGTAGATAGATAAATCCTTTCAGTTTTCCCCCTGTCGATGGCACTGCCTGCTTTTGTTTCACCCTATTCTTATAAAAAAAAAAATTTTACTTACATTTCTGTCATTTGCTTTTCTCACTAGTGGCAAATGGTTTATATAGAAAGATCCAACATATTTTGTTGCACTTCAAAGTAGACAAAACCTGCAGAAATTTATGAAAAAAAGACTTATTTTCTCTACCACTAATTTTGACGAACTGTATAGAATTTTGAGACTTCCAGAATCCACTTGCTCAGGATCGCCTTCAGGTTATAAGCAAGTAATCCAGGTGTATCTATTTTTGCACAATGGGTCAAAAGACACGTTTTGCGTCTCATAGTAAGATAACACACAGGACTGTGGTTTCTACTACAAAAAAAAGTAAAATTTTTACTTACATCTCCAATTATGGTCAAAAATAGTTTTTTTTCCATGGCCCCAGTTCTCTCCCTTACTATTACCTCCTTATACTTAATATTACTTGACCGCAACATAAATAATAGGTTTATAATATCAATTTAAGCCATGGAAATTTATGAGGCAATTTATGTGTAAGAAGTCACCCTGGTGGTCTTGTGGGGGTGCGACTGGGATGTACTGGGATGCGCATTCTGAAGGGCTGACCGTGCCACTTGCTTCTGGGTTTGAGCGAGCGGCGAGGGTGGACTCATCATGCATGCGTGCGAAATTCAAATATTTAAAGGCGCCAATTACACTTTGCCCAATGTAACGGTTCTTTCTGCCATCTTGCTGCCCGGTTTCTCTATTCTTGTTTTGACCAGTCTTCTGATTCCGTTTGGTAGTGCATAATCCTATCTGTGTATGACCTTGGCCTGTGACCCCGACCTTGCTCCTGCTACCTGCTTTAGTATCTTGTTGCCCATGTTTTCCGTCCCAGCCTCTTCCTTGACTTCGCTTATTGCTCCTCTGTCCTATCCATACACGTTTGATTCCTGTGCTTGCCCGGAACTCTCTCCCTGGTTCTCCTGCAATAAGACCTGGAGGCATCTGAGTAGCGGAGGGCTCCACCCAAAGCCAAAGGCGGCTGCTATAGGCAGAAGAGCGGGTTGAGACTGGAACCTTGGAGTTGGTTCTGGGTTTGGTGTACCAGTCATTACAGTATGTTACATTTGGATAACTTAAACCTTGGCTCTTAGTGGTGGAAATTGTACTTCTTTATTTGACCAAAAGCAATCTTTAAATGGAACCTAGGCCTATTAACTCCCAATATCGGTAAACTGATAGGGGTATAAGGGTAAAACTTTACGAGTGTTTTTCATCAGATTTTGTGGGTCAAATTTTATCTGATCTACCATGCAACAGCACGCAATAGCACGAGATTGTGTAGGATGCTACAAAATCTGATCCCTAGTCGGATCAGATAAAAGTCAGATGGAGTCTTTTCTTCATGGGTTTACATCAGACAATGCAATTCAGTGAGAAAAAAAGTCTTTCCACCATCGGTTTTTATGTTGTCGGATGAAGATGCAACATGCAGCGTTCACATCCATGCCGGATAAAAATGTTTACACGTAGTTTATGCATCAGCTTTTTCCATCAGTGCCATTATTTCTTGACCCATGCGACTGCATCTGATTTGTTGGATGAGTTTTGTCAATCCGACACCATGCGGCAAAAACACTTGTGGAATTTAACCCTCAGACATTTCTAAATAAATACCAATTTCGGCTGACCGAACAGACCAGTTTACTGCTGCCACGGCTTATTTACAAACATAGGTGGGAAATTGCACAAGTGCAGCTGGCTATACCAATCCAATAAGCAATTAGTTGAAAACCATCTACAATATGTTAGAAAGTGACAGCAAATGCTTTTAATAAATCCATTACATTGTTGGCAGTTCTGTACAGCGACAATGTTACCGAATTTAATTGGTACATAAAAACTGTCCATCAATAAGAGACGGCCATGGTCAAAAAGAGAAGATGGCAACCATACAGCTTGTATAGTACTTACTGTGATAATGTAGCAGCGTTTAAATGATGTATGCTAATGAATAAAGAGCACATGACATTTTCCAGTTTCTCTAGGCATGAATGATCACAAAAACCTAATAATATTTAGTAGACTGGATAGAACCCCACTCCACTCCCCAGATCCATTTAGAAAGCATTTTAGCCTATTAAGTTGTCTTATCAACAGTTTAGCTCCAGTGCCGTTTTTTTCCCAATTTCCCACACAAGACATCTCTTCTCTGCAGGGACACTAACTGTCACTAATTCATTTTTCTTGGCTCCACATGACTACATTTGTCAAACATGGTACTGCTATTGTTCAGAAGCACTTAGATCAATCAACTCTTTTTTTTTTTCAAAACATTGCTTGGTTTTGACCTATAAGATTCATTCTGCTCACTCCTAACAAAGAGCTTTCGTTTTTTGCCTTAGCCTCATAAAATGTTAAAAAACAAAATCAAAAAGTATATATATATATATATATTCAAGTTTTTTCTCGCACAGCAAATTTTCGGGAAAATGTATTGATATTTGATAACTAAGGGGAAATAACCCGCGTGGATTTGGTCAGAGCATAGTTCAGAAAATAATGAGATAAATTAAACCCCCTTAATGTCACAAATTAAGGCTGATTAGTCATTAATACATATAATTACTACATGGCAGCTCAGAATCCAGTGCAACTAGCAAACTATTTTTTTTAAAAATATTAATGTACATTAAGGGGCCGATTTACAAAGGGTCGAATATCGAGGGTTAATTAACCCTCAATATTCTACTTTGAATTAAAATCCTTCGACTTCGAATATCGAAGTCAAAGGATTTTAGCGCAAATAGTGCAATCTAAGGATTATTCCTTCGATCGAACGATAAAATCCTTTGAATCGAACGATTCGAAGGATTTTAATCCAACGATCGATGGAATATCCTTCGATCAAAAAAACTTAGGAAAGCCTATTTGGACCTTCCCCATAGGCTAACATTGAGTTCGGTAGCTTTCAGATGGCGAACTAGGGGGTCGAAGTTTTTTCTTAAAGAGACAGTACTTCGACTATCGAATGGTCGAACGATTTTTAGTTCGAATAGTTCGATTCGAAGTCATAGTTGAAGGTCGTAGTAGCCCATTCGATGGTCAAAGTAGCCCAAAAAACACTTCGAAATTCAAAGTTTTTTTACTTCGAATCCTTCACTCGAAGTTAGTGAATCGGCCCCTAAAAGTTACCTATAGCTTTATGATGAACAGTTTTTTGACCAGGCCCATTTTTGTGGCCACACCCCCTAATTACCATGTTCATTTTACTAAATTTGGCATCTTATAAAAGTTTGAACATATTTCTGTGTTTTTTTTCAGTTATTACAGTTTTGCTAATGAAGGTGAATTGCCCTTTAAGCAGTCTAACTTCTCCCAAGAGACCTGTTATCTTATATTGTTACAATTACTTATTTGTTTATCTAAAAATTGTTACAAAAGTATCTTATCTGCAGCTGTGGCTGTTCTGGGCTCTCTGCCAAAAGCCAATTAAATTATAAACTTTGTTTCTTTTTCTGGCTGTTTAGTGCAGAGAAAATCATGACTTTCCAGTACAAATGAGGGACTGCAGGCTGAGCTGTCAAAAGCTCAGCCTGCTGAAAACGGGACAGTTGAGAGGTATGTAAAAGCATCCAGCAAATACTTTATGGCAAAGTTATAAGTAGCTTTAAAAATACATTAAACATTAGTAGATAAACAATCTTCTTGTATTGTGATTAGGGTTGCCACCTGTCTGGTTTTGACCCAGACAGCCCGGTATTTTGAAGGGCTGCCGGGTCAAAACTTCCTAATCGGGCAGGATTCCCCATGATTGACACGGCGATCAGCCAATGAGTCATAGCCAAACTTCAGCTAATCTGCACTGCCAAGTCAGTAAAGTTGCTGCACAACACACAGTAACTACAGCAGGGCATGTACAACAATTTTTTGCAAAGGAGAAATTAACTTCTAGAACAGCATACGATACCTTTTTAAAACAGCTCTTACCTCTCTCATAGCTCTTCATGCACTGGGGAGGAACCAAACCATTTAGCTGAATTCACTAGGGGGTTTAGGGAGCGTCCATTACAGAGATAATGTTTGCTATATATTCTCCACTCATTTAATGTATGACATCAAGCACTGAGGTATAACGTCTGTCAGAAATCACTTATAACCTATTTTGGTCCTAATAAACAGTAACATTAATACGTTTTCATTACAGCTGATGAATGTTGGTACAGCCCAAAGTTTTTCCTTCCTATTATTCCTTTAACCTTGCCGGATTTTCTGATTCTGAGTTTTCCATCCTCTGGGTTTAAAAAATTCCCGAAAAATTTGTGATTTTTTAAAAGTCCGATTTTATTAAAATAATCACGAATTTTTCGTGATTTTTGCATTCAGAGTTTAGTAAATAACCCCCTTAGGTAAGTTCATATGTGTGTTTGCAACAGCCTTGGGTTTCTCAAGATTGTTTTCCACCCAACGCCTCACTTGTACCTCCCAGACTTCCTGATTTGCTTCCCATTGCAAAGAGCTCCTTGGCTTTTCAGGACAAAAAAAATCATGTACCAGTGCCACATAACTGTCATAACTGTCAGTCTCTACATACTGTGGTTAAATATCAATACAATGGTTACATGACAGTTCCCTCTCACAACAGCTTTAGAATCAAGCCTGTGTGGTAATTTATTAAAGTCCAAATGCCAAAAACTCAAAAAAATAGATTTTTTTTAACTATATTAAATTCAGATTTTTGGTGGGAAAAAAACTCAAAGTTTTCAAGATTTATTTTACACCGAGGATGGAAAAAGTCAGAATCCAAAAATCCTTCATCTCAGACCTGCCGAGGTTGTATATAATCAATGGGAGAGGTCTCTATCCTATCTGGAAGTTTCTGTGGTCTGCGTTGGAATTAGCCGGAAAATCATCTATTTCAAGATTTTTAGGATTTTGAGCTTTTCGGGAGAAAGACAGAAAAATCGAGCGATTCAGGAAAAAAATTCCCATTTCAAAGAGCTCCTTGGCTTTGCAAGACAAATAATGGATGTACCAACGCCACATAACTGTCAGTCTCTACATACTGTGGTTAAATATCAACACAATGGTTACATGACAGTTTCCAAATGCCAAAAACTCAAAGAAATTGATTTTTTACTATAAAAACCAGATTTTTGGTGGGAAAAAAACTCAAAGTTTTCAAGATTTATTTTACACCGAGGATGGAAAAAGTCAGAATCCAAAAATCCTTCATCTCAGACCTGCCGAGGTTGTATATAATCAATGGGAGAGGTCTCTATCCTATCTGGAAGTTTCTGTGGTCTGTGTTGGAATTAGCCCGAAAATCCATCTATTTCAAGATTTTTAGGATTTTGAGCTTTTCGGGAAAAAAACTGAAAATCGAGCGATTCAGGAAAAAAATTCCCATTTCAAAGAGCTCCTTGGCTTTGCAAGACAAAAAATGGATGTACCAACGCCACATAACTGTCAGTCTCTACATACTGTGGTTAAATATCAACACAATGGTTACATGACAGTTTCTAAATGCCAAAAACTCAAAATTTTTTATTTTTTTACTATAAAATCCAGATTTTTGGTGGGAAAAAAACTCAAAGTTTTCAAGATTTATTATATTCTGAGGATGGAAAAAGTCAGAATCCAAAAATCCTGCCGAGGTTGTATATAATCAATGGAAGAGGTCTCCATCCTATCTGGAAGTTTCTATGGTCTGTGTTGGAATCTATTTCAGGATTTTTAGGTTCAATCCGAAAAATTTGAGCGATTCAGGAAAATAAATTCAAAAAATTGTACGATTTGAGTTTTCGCTCATTTTTATAGAGTTTTTCCCCGATCCCATTAAATCGTGATTTTTTTTTTATAATAAATAAGGTGAAATTGTGGATTCTTGTTTGGTCAGCCTTTTTTATTTTGAAAACTCAGATAAATTCAATAAACATAAGGATTTCAAGTGTGTAGGGTTAACTTTCATTTTTAGAATATTTATATGCATGCCCTCTATTGTATTCTATATGAATATATGCAGGTCACCATGGTTACGAAGGATAACTGCGAATGTAATCATGCACTTATAATAAATTAATGTTCATGCTACACTGGCTTTCGAAGGATTTTAAAATCTGCCAGCAAACTCTTTGTCAGTGTTAACAAAAGCAATTTCTTATGAGAAATACAATTCTTAGTCCCTTTCAAAGCCCTAAGGGTTTGTGTACTGTAGGGCTAAAGGCTCCACCACGCCTATGTAATTTCTGCTGGCACCAGTGTGTCCACATAAAGATACGCTTTAAATGGAAAATGCAATAGTTTTACAGATAAGTGTGCAATTATCCCAAGACAATATAGACATTCTCCATTTGAAAAATAAAAACGGTCATTATAAATCATATGATATTCATTTTCCTATCTGTAAAATGCAATTTCATACCAACCGAATGAGAAAGTCTTCGTAATCTTGTTTAATACTCGTGTAGACTATTTAATGACTGTGTGGCTCTTTTTTACATTGCCCTTATAAAATGCTCGATACAGCACAAAGGGAAATGATACCCCTAAATGAAATCATGTTTATTGCCTTGCCTTACTAGAGAGAGTGCTAATTGGACAATATTATGTCTCACTCAAATGAAGGTCGTAAAGAGTCGTCGTAAAAACTGGTTTTGAGATTAAAAAAAGAAACATTTAAAGGACTTGTAACTCTGAATCTCATTGTGTTTATATGTTACTGCAATGCACACATACATATATATATATATATATATATATATATATATATATATATATATATATATATATATATATATATAAATAGCGTCCAGAATTAAACTGTACTCACAGGACTGGATAATAAACAAAAGTGTTTTATTCAACGTTTCAGCCCCTCAACTCGGGCCATCTTCAGGAAGTGCCATCTCCCATAGACTCCATTTTATCCAAATAATCCAAAATTTTAAAAATTATTTCCTTTTTCTCTGTAATAATAAAACAGTACATTGTACTTGATCCCAACTAAGATATAATGAATCCTCTTTGGAAACAAAACCAGTAGTGATGGGCGAATTTATTCGCCAGGCGCGAATTCGCGGCGAATTTGCGCGATTCGCCGCTAGCAAATAAATTCGCAAAACGCCCCGAAAATTCGCGGAAAAAATTCGCCGGCGTCAAAAAAATTTTTTCCGAAAAAACGGACACCGGCGTCAAAAACAGGCGCCGGCGAATTTTTCGGCGAAGCGAAACGGCGCAAATTCGCCCATCACTAAAAACCAGCCTATTGGGTTAATTTAATGTTTATATGATTTTTTTAGTAGACTTAAAGGGCATGTAAAGGCAAAAAAATAAAATCCCATTTTTACTTTCTTTAATGAAAAAGAAACCTATCTCCAATATACTTTAATAAAAAAATGTGCACCGTTTTAAGAAACCTGACTGTATGCAGTGAAATTCTTCCTTCATTTACTGTTGTGGATAGGAATTGTCAGACGGTCCCTAACTGCTGAGCAGGGAAACAATCATACTTATGAACAGCAGGGGGAGCCCCCGCCTTACTTCCCAGCCATGCAGAACTCAAGCAGCTTTGTTTGTTTCCCAGTTTTGATAATTTCTGACGATCTCTAAGCAGCCCAGACCACACTGAGCATGTGCGTAGTCTTGGTCTTGCAAAGATGTTTAACAAAGTTACAAGATGGTGACCCCCTTTGAAAGCATAAATCATTTGTTTGATTAGGCTTGTGGTGCAGTAAGTTCATGTTTATATTTAGTAAACAAAATACAGCCTATCTAGCCTTATTCTACTTTAGATTTACTTTCCCTTTAAAGAGATACTGACACCAGAAAATAACAATTTTTTTTATATCTTTCATAACATTGTCTTTGCATATGAATTATAATTTTGCCATAAATGTTTTTGACAAATGTTTTTACATGTTTTTACATCTTACCCCCATATTCCTCTATGAGGGGGCTTAGCATTAGAAACTCTAACTGACAGGTTGGGAAAACAGTCAGGTTTAGGAATTTCAAGTAACAATTACTTACAAAAGCAGAACTATCAGTGAAAAATGATCAACATGACCTATAGGTAACATATAGGGGCACATTTACTATGGGTCAAATATCGATGGGTTAATTAACCCTCGATATTCGACCATCGAAGTTAAATCCTTCAACTTCGAATATCGAAGTCAAAGGATTTACCCCAATTCGTAAAAAATCGTTTGATCAAATGATTAAATCCTTCTAATCGAACGATTCGAAGGATTTTAATTCATCGATCAAACGATTTTCCTTCGATCACAAATTGCCTAGATAGCCTATGGGGACCTTCCCCATTGGCTAACATTGGTGCTCGGTAGGTTTTAGGTGGCGAAGTAGGTTAAAGAGACAGAACTTCGAATATTGAATGTTCGAATAGTGAACGATTTTTAGTTCGAATCGTTCGATTAAAAGTCATGGTTGAAGGTCGAAGTAGTCAATTCGATGGTCGAAGTAGCCCAAAAAAAACTTCGAGATTCAAAGTTTTTTTCCTTCTAAGCCTTCACTCGAACTAAGTAAATTTGCTCCTAGATGTGGATGAATGTAGAAGAACATTTTTAGTGTCAGCATCATTTTAAGGTATGAAGATCCATTATCCAGAAAACCCCAGGTCTCTTGCATTCTTTATAATAGGTCCCATACCTGTACTAAACCAGACAGAGAATATAGAGGTCCTTTATGACCACAAGTACAGTGTGCATAGTGCAATTTCAGGAGCAAATCACATTTTTTATTTCCCAAAATGCAGCATTTTCCCCCATAATTCAAATGTAAGTGTAGGTATTCCCCAAAAAGCTGCATCCTCTGCAACATGTCATAATGAATAGCAATGAAAGCAACTGGTTCCAGATAAATAAGCTGATCATTTCTCCGTGTGTTTAGCCTTCAACCAAAGATGTGTTGGAAAAGGAGTTAGCAAATATAAAAAGCAAAACTTGATGATGCCTTCTATAGACATTTCTGGGAGGTCATTGATTGGCAGGTCATAAGCCAATGGGAAGTGTGTCATTCTTTTTCCCCTACTGAGCCAATGAATGGGCACATTGTATGTCATCCAGTAGTTGGACTGTAGAGATTAGGTTCCTTTGTGCTGGGACTAAAGTGCTAGCTTTGGTGTAAGGACACTCATGGGACACTAGGCCGTCTGGTGAATTCACAAATTATTAAATACAGATATGGGATCTGTTATCCAGAAACCTGTTATCCAGAAATATCCTAATTACAGAAAGGCTGTCTCCCATAGACTCCATTATCATCAAATAATCTAAATTTTAAAAAATAAAATGATTTGCTTTTTCTCTGTAATAATAAAACAGTACATTGTACTTGATCCAAACTAAGATATAATTAATCCTTATTGGAAGCAAAACCAGTATTTTGGGTTTATTTAATGTTTACATGATTTTATGATTTAAGGTATGAAGTTCAAAATTATGGAAGGATCGTTATCCGGAAAAAACCCAGGTACCAAGAATTCTGGATAACAGGGCCCATACCTGTATTACTCTGGTATAGTAAACCATAGCAACAAATCAAAAACCAATCGCAGCAACAAATAACAAATCAATGCCCTTTCAGATGCAAGAACATGGTACCTCCTATAACAAAACTGTTCATGGTGCAGAATTCCATTCTGATAATCTCATTCATTGTGCCACACACATGTTTTTCCCATTGGTCGATTATACTGGGTGCTAATCATCCTGACTTTTGCATTCATATCTGCCTCAGTTAGATGACAATGGGATGTCAATTGGATTTTCTTCACTTTATTCTGCAGTTGTTCACATAATATTTCTCTTCTTCATTTCTATAATGTGTTTATGTATCAGGGATATCAGTCTGTCTGCTGATTATTGACTTCCTCTTTCTCAGGCTGATTGCTATGCCCTAATAATGCTGCTCATCATCTCTT
Organism: Xenopus laevis; assembly: GCF_017654675.1. Lineage (NCBI taxonomy): Eukaryota > Metazoa > Chordata > Amphibia > Anura > Pipidae > Xenopus > Xenopus laevis. Next base: position 17,516,205 of record NC_054382.1, read on the forward strand.
CCCAAATATAGGACTGTTTCTCATGTGTACAGCTATCATTCTTCCTAATCTGGCCTATCTACATTACAGAATCCAATTTTGATTTCAGTGCTGGCAGTGTTCAGTAGAAGAACAGCGAATTATAGTGATGTGAAATCGGAAAGTTCGTGAAAACAACGTGAAATTCAAACATTTTCACAAAAAAAACGCGAAATTCAGACGTTTTCACTCAAAAAACGTGAAATTTTAAGGTTTTCACAAAAAAATCGTGAAATTTAAAGGATTTCACAAAATAATCGTGACATTTTCACATTTTCACAAAATAAATGTGAAAACCGGAAATTGACGCCAGCGAATTTTCACAGGCGAATTTTCACTGGAGAATCGCGAATTTATTCACCGGCGGTGAAACGCAAAAATTCGCCACGAGTTTGTGCCCGGCAAATTTATTTGGCCCATCACTAGTGAATGACACTTAAAGGGTAACTATGGTGAAAAATTAAAATTTAATATAAGCTTCAGCATACTGAAATAAGAGGTTTTCTAAATATAATCAATTAAAAATTCTGTACTGTTTCTGAAATAATCAAGTTTATCTTCACTATCCCTTGAGTGTCCGTTGAATGATCCAATATATCTTATTGGGGGGCTCCTTTTCCTAGATGATGTATTAGAGCTCACTCTATTAAAATCAACAGACATCATGTGTCTCTACATGCAGAATTTGTGCAAAGGGCAGTTATTTTGTTAGATTTAGTTTGTACTGGAATCAGTTGTTTGAATGAGCTCTAATTCATCTGCTAGGAAAGGTAGCCCCCCTATAAGATATATTGGATCTAACTATCAATGAATATCTGACACCCAACTGCCGCAAGTAGACAGAATGAAGAGAAACAGATGCCGAGAGAGTGACAGTTCAGTAATGATGCAGAATATTTAATTGATTGTATTTAGAAAGTTTGTTATGTATGTGGAAGCTTCAGCAAGGGGGAGAAAAATGGAAATATGCAGACTGGCACAATTCCGGATCCCAAAAAATGAAGTGCCCTTAGGAGACACAAAACACGCCAGGCTATTTAAATATGACTGAGATAATATAACGATAAACTAGATTATTTTATACTACAAGCGCTGCCATTGACATTTGATGGGATCTGGATTGTGCCGGCCTGCATATTTCCATTAAGACTGAATCGTACCAGGAGCACAAGCCTCCAACAATTATAGAATTTCAGGTAAGCACCTTATCTGTACAAAATAGAGTTCCATCTAGGTAAAGCCTACACTGCTTGTGCAAGTTATGGGCGTTGTAATCCAAGAGGTGTTGAAAGTGCATGAGACATGTAAGTCCCTCAACCTCAACAAGGTAGCAATCCATCTGAGAGGAACAGCCTAGACTGCTTGCACAAGTGTTGGGGATGCAAATCTGAGAGGTGTATTGTTCAGGGAAGGTCCTGGTACTGCCAGGCATCAAAGCACTAGCCTTGACACAGCCAATTGCCTGCAGTAGTCCCAAGAACTATTGGAAATAGAGCTTGCTTACAGACACTTTACTGTTAGAGCGTTTTGGGTTCAATTAATAGATAAATAAATGTGTCTGCTTGGATGATATTTATTCTTATTAATTTTCAGAAGACACCAGGGTCACATTTTTTTATGGGAATAAACAAAAAAGAGAACATTACATCATGTGTTAAGCAAAATGTGCCTATAAAACAAAGCCTCCCATTTATTTAGGAAAATAAGTTATGTCTTGTAGGTAAATGATGTCACTTTCAGTTGAACTTCATGTTAAAGTGATTTTGTCACATTCAAACAAAGTACCGCTAATGACTAGTAAGAAAGAATTTGTTTGGGTTTCTCCCTCTCCCAGGAGTAGTGGAGTAGAAATGTTATGTGGCATTTTCTATTAATGTTTGGTTTCTATATTGCAGTCACATGTTACGGTTTATATACGGCTAATGAAGCCAAGCTTTCCAAGCATATGAAATTCTGGTTTGAGTTTCATTGCTCATTGGAGCTTTGTTTCCATTGTGGTTTGAAAATCGAATAATTAGGAAATGGTGGCATTAAACTTTGTTGGTTTTTTTTTTAAACAATACAACTTTTGTCATTTGCTGTTGTGATCTTTATTCTTCTTTATGAACATCCTTCAGACTATTAAAATTAATTATGCACGGAGAGTACAAAGGCTTCACAAGTACAATGCAAGTTTTTTTTTCTATACGAATTGTGTCTTTATTGTCAGCAAAAAGGACTGGTTCCAGTCTTCCCGTCACTGCTGCACTAAAGGAAAACATGTTCCTAGGATCACGTTCCTAATGTAGGGTTAAGGAAAGCAGGGCCCAAGAGAAAGAAGGTGGGTCCAAAGCAAATCAGGAAGACTGGGGGTTCCCTGAAGGAGAATTAGATAAATCATCCATAAACAATAGGCCCTTTTAGCTGTTTGTTAATATTCTAACCCACTGCTCCTCCACCCGCACCCAACCTTAACCTGGTGCACTCCCCTCTTTAAATACCCACTGTGGAGACCTAAGCTATGGTCTCAAGCAATTAACAGACTATATCTGTATATAAATCACTCCAGGAGACAATGGGTTAAGGGGTACAGGCTGGTGGTTACCTTGTAGTATGTGCTACAGGTCACATACACCAGCCTGCTTGAACAATGGAAGGCAGGACTCCTGCTACACCCTGGAGGAGTAAAGAGGAAAAACAGCCAATGGAATGATAGCAAGGGGGTGGGGTCTTAAGCCCAGGGGATTTTCAAACTGGACACAGAGGACCTGGGCGAGGTAGTTGTTACAGAGTTGTTGTTGGACATAGTGGCTGAGGTGCTATGTCTGATATTGTAAGTATTGGCTACCCGGGGACGGAGGGATTCCTTTGGATTACTAACTGCACTTTGGGGGGTTGGTACTTGGTCCATGTTGGATATTCTGGTGGTCCAATGTGGAATGTGGAATGTCGAACATTACTCCAGTTGAGGAGAATTACCAGCCAACTACCTTTGGATTTACTCACATCAGGATTTTTCCTAGCATGGAGAGAGAGTTCCATTTGGTTGTCCTTTTGTAATTGTATTGTAGTGTAATAAAATCACTGAAACCAGTTGGTGAACATTTGTGGCCTTGTCATACGTGATGTCACACCCACGTCCGCCCCACCCCACTGTGATGGCACGCAAGGGGCGGGGCCTGCACAAGTATATAAAGTCCTGTGCAGAGGCAGAAGTGGAGCAGAACACTACATCACTACTGCTGTTGTCAAGTCAAGATGGACTAAAAAGGGCTAAAAGGATGGTCCAACCTTGACTTTTCTCTGTCCTTTTGCCTACCATCTAGTCTTCTTTGCACCAAAGGGTTTGCAAATTGCCTCCCATAAAGCACTAACCTGATATATTTCAATTACACCGAATATGATGATCACAAGTACATGAGAATGATTGTAGTGTTTGAGTCAAACTTGCTAATACACATTTTGACCTTTCTTTAAGGTTCTGAACAGAACTCAAGAACTCACGCATCCTATTTTTCCACCCACAATTACTCATATGATGTATGTGATGGGATTAATTCTAAGGAGCGGCCACTTTGTTTGGCAAAGGCAGCTGTAGCTGTGACCATAAGTGGGTACAGAACCGTCTTCTAAACAATTCCATTCTCACATTCAATTAAACGTAATCTTGGCCCATTTCCAATAATTAGTTCTACCTCTAATTCTTATTCTGGCATTATATGTAAGTTAAATGAAAGCATCGTGGGCCAGTTCTCAGCCACATGTTGATGAGTGGTGAATAAGAGAGGATACTATGTTAAGGATTGTGTGTAGCTCATCACCAACTTGAGAGCAAGCAAAATATAATATTATTTAGAGTAATACAATTATTACTTGAAAACATAGCTATAGTAGAAAATGCACTTTTACATTTATGTTCTGCATGAGCTAAATAAACGAGGCTTGTACTGAAACCGTGCTCCAACATTTAGGAGCAGATTTATTAAGGTTTAAATGGTAAATTCAGATTCAAATTTTCAAGTGAGATTTTTAGTCAAAACTCAAATTCAAGCTGGAAAAAATCCAAACTTGAATTTTAATTTATCATACCTTGACCCTGGGTACAACTTGAATTCGAAAGTACACCACCTAAAACCTGCCGAGTTCATGCAGAAGTCAATGGCAGAGGTCCAGTGACCCATTTGAAGATGTTAATATCTTTCCAGAGAAAAAACTCAAATTGAGTTCCGTTCGAATACGCTTCAAGGTTTTTGGTCGGTAACATATGTTCGAGTTTTAGACATTTGAGTTTTTTCTTAAATAAGATACCATTCAAGTTTCGAGGCCATTCGAGGTCAATCGACTTCATTCGAGGTAAAAAAAACTCCATCACTTGATGGAAAAATATGCCCATTAAAGGACAAGGAAAGTCTAAAATAGAATAAGGCTAGAAATGCTGTATTTTGTATACTAAACATAAACATGAACTTACTGCACCACAAAGCCTAATCAAACAAATGATTTATGCTTTCAAAGTTGGCCACAGGGGGCTGTCATCTTGTAACTTTGTTAAACATCTCTGCAAGACTAAGACTAAGTGCACATGCTCAGTGTGGTCTGGGCTGCTTAGGGATCGTCATAAACAAAGCTGCTTGAGTTCTGCATGGCTGGGAAGTAAGGCGGGGGCTCCCCCTGCTGTTCATAAGTATGATTGTTTCCCTGCTCAGCAGTTAGGGACCGTCTGGCAATTCCTATCCACAGCAGTAAATGAAGGGAGAATTTCACTGTATACATTCTGGTTTCTTATAAAAACGGTGCACATTTTTTTAGTTAAAGTATATTGGAGATAGGTTTCTTTTTCATTAAAAAAAGTAAAAATGGGATTGTATTTTTTTGCCTTTCCTTGTCCTTTAATAATAAAATACATTTTTTATCATAAAAGTACTTATGGATAACTTTGTACTTCCTCTTAGTTCCTGAAATCAGGGAAGTTAGTTTGAGTCTGTAAGTGGCGCGTGTCTGGCTCTTTATTGTGTTGCTTTGACTCTAGCCATTGGGTTCAAAGTTTGAATCTGCAGAGTTGGCACACTGGTACCTCTATGTTAATACTACTCAGACAATCTGTGGCACTGCTGGGTGACTGCTGTCTGTGTTCCAGGATAATAGATACTTAGGAGATATAAAACCAACAAAATATAAACCCAACAAAAACAACATCTTTTATATTCATATTATATAAAAGAATCACTAAAAGCATACAATTGGACTTATACCTCATCACTTCCTGTCCCTTCCTCAGGTCTCAGGCTGTACACAGTGTTTTACAGTAGGCATAAAAGGAGTTAAAGTGAAACCTTTTTCAACTCAATATATTTACATTATGCCCAGCAACTATATATCAGTCTGTTGAGCCTCTGGAAGCTTTTGGAGTTCACTGCTTCTTATATTCCTGATAAAATATTCTACCATTTTTCTGTCCAGGCCGGATTTGCGGTGAGGCCGCAACGGCCCGGGCCTAGGGCGGCAAAAATGAAGGGTCGGCATGCCGCCCAGCCGCTGGGTAATTCTGCTCTATTCTGGAGCACTAAGTGCTAGACGCTTAGTGCATGCAATCTTCAGGAAGAGAGGGGGCGACGGAGGACGCTTGCCTTAATGTTGGGTGCCAGTAATCCCAGCCTCTTCCTTCTCTCCATTGCTGGACCAATTAACTTGCTTTCTGTGGTCTAACGCTCTATAGTTCCTGGGTTGTTCCAGTGCTTTTGACTCTGAGTTCCTGTTCTCGCCTTATTTTTGTTTCTGTGATTTCCTGGTTTTGATTCTAGCCTGGTAAACAGACTTTTTATTGTCTGACACCTGTCTCAAGCTATGTCATATTTACAGATCTGCAGTTCAGCCTGCTGCCTGCCCTGAACTATGGCCTGTTATGTATGGATTTGCCTTTCAGTCTGTTAATTCTTGTTTCAGTTATCTAATTAAGTCATTGTCAGGAGCACGATGCGGCGCTCCTATCCGTGGCGACTCCTCGTCCAAGATGGTGGTGCCCATGGTTGCCACATGGTTTCAAGCCCCAATATCAGCACGCAAATGCGTAACGCCATGACGCCGTGTTTTGGTGGCAAATTTGAAATATAAGGAAGCTGAAACACGCCAGTTAAATGCCCAATTATAGGTTCTATTTACTGGTGTTCCTGGGTATTCTATATTGTGATCCTGATTATTTCCTGGACTTTGACCTCTGCTTTGACCCTGAAGATGATCCTGCTCTACCTGCCTCTTGAACTTGTGACTGGACTTGACTATGCTTTCTCCTGATCCCTTTCTGGTTACCACAAACTTGAACTTTAACCTGAGGCTTCCTCCTTGGTCTGGACTTCCCCGTAAGGAGCCGACAGGCCCTTGACAGTCATTTATTGTTCACAGTTACTTTATTCCTAGTTTCTCACTAGGCACCTAATGTGTACACTGGATTATCCAACATGTAGGCTCTAACCTGCCAGACACACGACTGTGGTCATACCTGACACAATATAAATGTATATAATATTGTACAACCCCCTTGCACCTTATGCCCTTGTGTTTCTCTTACATGAAGGTTCTCAAGAACTTATCTTTAGCATTTGGACCAGTGTGTATTTGTAGGCAATTTTTTTATATACCATAATCTTAATTATACAGTTGTTAATTAATATGAAACCAAAATTAAGTTTTCAACACAGTACACAATGAATATACTTGAAGAAAGAGAGCTCGAGCACAATATAAAGGAAACCAACCATTGACATCCCAATAGATTTTAACTTACCTTCCCCTTTTGGCAGGCTGTTCTACAGCATCTATGTTTGACCTTATATGAAAGAAAAGTTAATTAGTGAGGACATTACATGTATTTACCAAAGTAATTATGATTTAAAATTATGATCTCTTGGAGATGTAAGATTTGTACTTCCGTCAAATAGAAGTTGGTTGATACTCTAATTTTGATATAGTATGCTGAATGCAGGTATGGGACTTGTTATCCAGAATGCTCGGGACCTGGGGTCTTCCAGATAACGGGTCTTTCTGTAATTTAAATCTTCATACCTTAAGTATAATAGAAAATCCTTTAAACATTAAATAAACTCAATATGCTGGTTTTGCTTCCAATAAGGATTAGTTATATCTTAGTTTGGATCAGGTGCATGATACTGTTTTATTATTACAGAAAAAAAGGAAACAATTTTTTAAAATTTGGATTATTTGGATAAAATGGAGACTATGGGAGACGGCCGTTCCGTAATTCGGAGCTTTCTGGGTAACAGGTTTCCGTATAATGAATCCCATACCTGTATTATTTGAACCAATTCAATTCTCAGGGTATATTATTCTTGCACATGCAATATTGGGTTGACTTTGTTTTGGGTTCTAATGGGATTATGTATAGTCTAATTGAACTACAAGTTTGGGACCACTGGCCACTTAATGTAGTTAACATGTTTATTGGCATCAAGGGATACGTTTTTGGAGGCAGATTTTACTTTGGAGGTAAGGAAAAGATGAGAAAGGTCTTTTGACACTTTTGTATAGGCATTCTCCCTAAAATTCTCATTTACACAGTCTTTAACCAAACAGGCTGCTCTTCATTGCATATTTGCTCATTCAACACCACATACACACATTTTTACCCTTCTACCCTTAAAGGAAAACTATACCCCCAAAATGAACACTTAAGCAACAGATAGTTCATATCATATTAAGTGGCATATTAAAGAATTTTACCAAACTGGAATATATATTAAAGTAAATATTGGTCTTTTACATCTCTTGCCTTGAGCCACCATTTCGTGATGGTCTGTGTGCTGTCTCAGAGATCACCTGACCAGAAATACTACAACTCTAACTGTAACAGGAAGAAGTGTGGAAGCAAAAGACACAACTCTGTCTGTTAATTGGCTCATGTGACCTAACATACAGTACAGTGAATCCTACGATCCCAGGGGGCCGCCCTTATTTCTTAAAATGGCAATTTTCTATTTATGATTACCCAATGGCACATACTACTAGAAAAGTATATTATTATGAAAATGGTTTATTTACATGAAGCAGGATTTTACATATGAGCTGTTTTATGCAATATCTTTCTATAGAGACCTACATTGTTTGGGGGGTATAGTTTTCCTTTAAGATATACGGTATGCATCTTCTTACAAATGACAGAGCAGAAGTATGACTAGCCTGAGACTTCTGTATTATCAGTTGGCTGCATGTATTACAGCATACCAATTGTGCTTGCCCTAGAGGTTCTTACAGACATATTATTTGATCTAATACCTTGGGTGAATGTTCAGAATACATTAAACTGCCAGGATAAAGCAGCATTCTTTTCCATCTTGTGAAAGTGACCTTCTGAACAACCAGCACACTGTTTGTTTTATGAAAGTGCCTTTGAACCTCGGCTGCAGAACATATTACCACATTACTTGGCAAAATAGTGTGTTTAGCAACATTACACCCTTTTTTTTTTACAGACATATATTAGTGTCACTGTATTTTCTGCATATCATGAAAACTAAAGCAGCAGAATTGGCCGAGTGTTCAGAAGATATTAGATACACAGTGTTCCAAAGCATTGCATTTCAAAGACCAATGGAAGTTGTAGTTTGACAGGCAGTCACAAGGCTGAGTCTGTCTGATGCATTTTGCCACTCTTTGGCTGCCTTTAATATTAATTGGTTTCTGGTCCAAGTATTCAGCTCCCAACTAGACCCATTGATAGACTAGAGACATTGTTTGACCTCTGTCCACCAAACAGAACTTTTCTCCAGTCCCAGAGACAACTGTTGATTAATCTCATTGGGAAAGACAAGCATCTTTGTAGCCATGTTGCGCGTAGTCATGGGTGAATAACTTTTTTTCCTCCAGCGGCTTTTTACTTCATTCCTTATGTTGCTTTTCTCTCCAGCCTTTCTTCCATTAAATTATATTTAAAGGGAAACAATGGTCTGTGAGCAAGGGCACAGCACAACGAGATTCAGAATTAAGTTGGCCACAGCCAGACCTACTGTTCTACTTAGGGCCGGATTTACGTAGTGGGTGCCCCTAGGCCCACTGCAGTTCGTTGCCCCTGTTCCCTCCCCTTTATTCATGCAAATTTTCATCATCTGGACTGGGTATTGGCACATGGGAATTTAAAAAATGATCGTATCTCCAGCACATCCTCTGTGTTTTTGAACCAATGTGATTGTGGTTGGGCAGCATGCTGCCCCTTAAAATCTTGCCACCCTAGGCCCGGGCCTTGGTGGCCTTTTCACAAATTCCGGGCCTGGTTCTACTGTACTATTTAGCCACAAACAGGGACCGCTAGATTATACGGATCTGATCGATTGCTTTGTCTTATGACAATAAAAGTTGATATTGGCTTATGAAAGGAAAATATGGCCAATTTATGGGGTGGATTTATTTTAACTTCATTTTCCATTAGCTAGCAGAACCCATGGGCTTAAGACAGATTATTTATCTGCATAGTTATTTATTCATGATTGCGCGCTAACAAATTGCTGGGGTTTTTTTCTGTGTTTTTTTTTAGTGCAGAATGAATTATGCTTCAAAGATTCTATTATTGCCAGTGGCCAAATTATCATGAAAAAGAATTCTTGTTTGGCTTTTCTGAGTAATTCCTTCTGAGCAACATCAGACAAAGGGTTTCATACAATAAAAAGCCATTGAAAATGCCAAAACCCACAAATGGCCTATGTAATACCGCATCATCTCAGCCTGCCTTTGGTATATTACATTTGTCCAACCACACTGGCTTAACATTGTTTCTAGATAGCCTTTCATCCCTTATTGTTGTAAGCATGGCCTAGCTGGAGCATGTTGAGTTTTTTACACCCTTTTCTTCTTCATGTAGATTGCACCTATAGCACTACTTCAGTGATCCCCAACCAGTAGCTCGTGAGCAACATGTTGCTCTCCAACCCCTTGGATGTTGCTCCCAGTATCCCCAAACCAGGTGATTAATTTTTAATTCCTGTCTTGGAGGCAAGTTTTAATTGCATAAAAACTAAGTATTGTGCCAAGCAGAGCCTCCTGTAGGCTGCCAGTCCACATAGGGGCTACCAAATGGCCAATCACAGCCTTTATTTGGCACCCCAAGGGACTCTACATGCTTGTGTTGCTCCCCAACTCTTTTTACATTTGCATGTGGCTCACGGGTAAAAAAGGTTGGGGACCCCTGCACTACTTCATTGTCTCTTAAACAAATGGTTCACCTCTAAGTTGACTTTTAGTATGTTATAGAATGGTCAGTATTAAGCCACTTTCAATTGGTCTTGATTATTTTTTTTAATTATTTGCCTTCTTCTGACACTTTCAAATAGGGATCACTGACCCCAACAACAAATGCTCTGTAAAGCTACGATTTTTTGTTACTGCTAATTTTGATTACTCATCTTTCCTTTTAGGTGCTCCCCTATTTGTATTCCAGTCTCGTTCAAATCAATGCATAGTTGCTAGGGTAATGTAGACCATAGCAACCAGATGGCTGAAATTTCAAAAAACACATCGTTACCATCTCAATCATAATAAAAGTTTATTTAAAGATGAACAACCCCTTTAAGGGAGAGCCCTGTGTATTCTGTGTCCACCAGGTCTTAAGCTGGCCATGTATGCGCAGATATAGTTGTAGGAAACAGTTGTTAAATAGTTGTTCACTTCAGAATACAGAAGAGCCAGAAGATGGCACCCATGAGCTCCACTGTGCTTACTCTGCACTTATACGCGAGTAATGAATTAGGGGCACTTTCAGGGGTAATCACCTATGCAGGGGGGGAAGCAGGGAGGGGGGACTATTATATATTTATACTTTTATGGACATATTAAAACAAATTGCTTTTTAGAAGATTACTATTTTACAATTCTGAATAATTAAAATGTGCTGTACTGTCTGGCATTTCTATTACACACTCTACTTCTACTGCAGAACTTTAATACATACCCATATAAGGTAAGGACCCATCATTGTTTTCAAATTCTGATTTTAAAACATATGCAGAGATGTTGGCCACCAAACTGCTAACAATTATTGCTAATCTCATTAGCCCAGATCAAGGGTGCTTCATTTTGGGTAGGGGGCACCAGACAACACCAGTAGATAATGTTTTCCATGGAAATGAATAAACTTGCTGTAATTATAAAACTGATCAAAGCCTTGCTGGCATTATACACTGAGCCCTCAGCATATAGTGAATGGCAGTGGAGTATTATCAACAGTATTCAACATCCCTTACAGCCCCCTATCAAGGGTGGCCAACTCCATGTTATCTTTGCTATGATAATGGAAAATCTGCCTCAATCAGTGCAGCAGGATTCCAAAATATGTATTCATGAACACATACAAAAAGTAGTTCTCATTGAAGATCACTATACTGTTCTGCACAGAACCTTGAATTACAGTATCTCCTGCAACTAATAAATGGTCATATCCTTTAATAAATGGAATGCAGCAAAAAAACTGAGATATCAGACAGTCCATTACTTGGACATATTCTTACCCTCATCCAACAACAGCAGCTTCATTAGCTATAAAATAGAAATCAAAGATCTGGGCATCAAATCCTACAAGATAGCAAATTCATGGCACACTAGACTGGGCCTCCACGTTTTTAGAATAGACTTGGGCTAGTGTATTTGCGGTTCCTACAAAACTCTTCAAATGCATTTTCACCTCAAAACGTCCAGGAAAATATTTTATGATTGGTACCTCACCCCAGAAATTTCAGTGGACATCACTCCAAACAAGATCTATAAAAGTGACTTTATTGAGCAGAAAGGAAACATTTCAAGCCTATCTGGCTTTTTATGTCACTTAATAAAAAGCCGTATAAGCTCAACATGTTGCTTCCCTGTGTGCTTTCTGCTTATAAAAAACACTTTAATTTTTTTTTGCAGTGTTGTGTCCACTAAAATGTCTATAGTTTGCTGTAGTGGGGACATCAGAGGATGAGCACCCGTGGTATGAAAAATTGGCTTGTGAAGGAGTGCAACTCAACATTGTGTGGTACCTTACCCCACGCCAACTCAATCCGATTTTGAAAAATGTACCATGAACATACAGGAGAGCTTGCAAAACCAAAGACATGCCTAGAACTTCCCACATCGAGAAGAACCATGGAATTTAAGATTACACATCGCTTCAGAACCCAAAAATCTGCTTGGGTTTATATACTGCCCTCAAAACACAAAGGCTACCATACTCTACTATACCACATGCTTTTAGAAATTAGAACCCTGATAGCTGGAAGTCACCAGAAACCCCAGCTCTTCTACATTTAATTAAAATAAAGTAAATATATATATATATATATATATATATATATATATATATATATAAATAAATAAAGCAATGGCTCTGTCTATGTCTAGACTTCCCACCTCCTGCAGGAAGAAGGGTTTTATCTTATTGATAATAATATTCACTGGGAACCATTTTTCATTTATTATGTGACGGATATGTATAGACGCTGACTGTTTGGGCAAGTCCAACTCTTGCTTCCCTGCCCCCACCCTAATTCTTTCTGTTCTCTTTCCTCTACTGTTTATGCACAAGCAAAAATGCAATAAATAAAATTAAAGCCCAATAAAAAAAACCCCTAACTTATAACCTTTTGTCATTTTTAAGTAAAATTTAAGGAGGTATTCAAGAAAGATTTACAAAACATCTTGTATGGTATACATTAATTTGGATCATTTTTTCTGGCATATCTAAAGTATTGCACAGAAGCTGACTTTTAAATGCTCAATTTGCAATATTGTTTTTCTATAAAGTTCTGTCTTGCATAAAAAAACATTTACTTAAGGGATGAAAACATATGTTTGCCTTTTTATAGGTCTCTAGCAATGGCTAACCTTGAGTATGCAGCACAGTTTTGAGTTCTGTTCTCTGTTCTCCAGAGAGTTTGCAAGGGGACATGATTACTCCTTACAAGTACATAAGAAGGCCTTATAGACATATAGCAGGGTATCTTTTTTTCCACTTCACTTTTAGACTTAAAGAAAGAGAATGTAACTTTCATTTTAAACTAGCTTATTTTAAATTATAAGTGACAGTTTAGGCTAGTGAGTGGTGTAAAGGATACAAGAACAATGCTAGGAAACAAGCATATTAGCTGCAGTTAGTGCCAGGCAGCTGCTGCAAAGACTACTAAAATGTTACATGCATAAATGGGGAATTTTCTAGGGTTATAAGTCTTCCTATGTACAAATTATTGCTCAACAGCTTGAGTATGAAGTACAGCTGAATAATAATTAACACAATGAGTGGATATCAACAGGGAAAGGGTATAATATTCATTATTTACACATGATGTTATACCATATACCATCATGTATAGTGATGGGCGAATTTGGGGCGTTTCGCTTCAACGAAAAATTTGCGAAAAAGCGCAGTTTTTTTGGACGCTGACGTCCGTTATTGGCAAAATTGTGCCGGCGTCCAAAAAAACAGATGCCGGCATCCATTTTTTTTGACGCCGGCAAAATTTCACGGCGGTTTCGTGAATTTATTTGCCCGTGGCGAATCGCGGGAATTCAGTTTAGGGTTTAATACAGTTTATAGACTGGGGAAATAATATGAGGACACTTAACTTAATTTGCAGAGCAACATCATAAGATTTTTTTTCTCAGGGAATGTATTTTCAGATGACTTTTGACAGTTGGCGAAAATCACCAGCAAGTGGCACTGTTGTATCAAATTCATAATATTAGCGGCTAAAACTGCTAATATCTTGAAAAATAAAAAAAAAAGTAACAATTAATATGCATTGCAAAGTGTTTACAGCAAGTGAAGTTATTGAATTAAGATTGGATAGAATTAAAATCGTTTTTTTTTTTGCTGCTGCTTGGGTCATGACTCTCAAATTTGAAATCTGAAAAGAGTGAGAAGAAGAAGGCAAATAATTCAAAACCAATAAAACATAAATAATAAATAATGAACACCAACTGAAAACTTTCTAAGAATACGTCATTCTATAACATACTGGAAGTTAATCTAAAGTAGTGATGGGCGAATTTATTCGGCAGGCGCGAATTTGCGGCGAATTTGCGCCATTCGCCGCCAGCGAATAAATTCGAATAAACGCCCGCGAAAGTTTGCGCCAAAAATTCGCCAACGTCAAAAAAAAATTTTCCGGAAAACTAGATGCCGCCACAGTTATGCGAATTTTTGCCGTTTCGCGAAATTCACGAATTTTTCGCCGAAACGGCGCAAATTCGCCCATCACTAATCTAAAGGTAAATCACTCCTTTTTGACCATTGAAGGTCACTATAGGGATTAGCTATTTAAATCGTTAATACCCTTGCTATTCTCTCTTATGATTAAGGGCAGCTGAGCCCGAAACGCGTCAAGCAGAGTGTATTTTAACATGGTCTAATAGAGATTGTGACTTTTAATCGATGGTCCGGTGTGCGGAATTTACCTTCCTTTCTCAAATCACTCCTTTTAGCCTTGAGAAATGTTCCCCATTTCATCACGTTGCAGTTAGGGTTGCCACCTTTATCCGCAGCTAACTCCGGGTGGCATGACGTGATGGGGGAGGACAGATGAAGTGATGGAGCGGGTCTATGACATATCAGGGCTGCCCGATGACATCAGGGGTGGAGGTATCACGTGGTGATCAACGATAAATTGATCACAAAGTCAATCTTGGGGAATACTGCACAGTTTTACTCATTTGGAAAACTGGGCAGGCAGTTTTGACCCGGACAGGCCCTGAAAAGACAGGTTGCGACTCTAGTTGCAGCACTTGATCATCATTTACTATTATTTATTATTAGAGATGTTTTTCCATTATATCTTCTTAGTGTATTTATTTCATTACAATATTTATGGGGCTATGTAATAAAAGGGACTGAGTTTGCCCAGGAGCAGTAACCCATAGCAACCAGCATTTAATGGCTTGTTTAAAGGAGAAGGAAACCCCCAGGGCGCTAAACCCCTCCCCCCTCCCCTGTGCTGCCCCCCTCCCTCCTCCCCCCTGGCCTACCTGTCCCCCTGGGCAAATGCCCCTAACTTTTTACTCACCCCTCTGCGCAGGTCCTGTCCACGGAGTACGCAGTCGCCATCTTCTCCCACGCGCGTCTTCTTCCTGCTCTGATCGGCGTTTTCTGGCGCATGCGCAGTAGGAACAGGTACCGGTACGGCTCTACTGCGCATGCGCCGAATGTCACGAAGTTTTCCGATTTCACTTCGTGACATTCGGCGCATGCGCAGTAGAGCCGTACCGGTACCTGTTCCTACTGCGCATGCGCCAGAAAACGCCGATCAGAGCAAGAAGAAGACGCGCGTGGGAGAAGATGGCGACTGCGTACTCCGTGGACAGGACCTGCGCAGAGGGGTGAGTAAAAAGTTAGGGGCATTTGCCCAGGGGGACAGGTAGGCCAGGGGGGAGGAGGGAGGGGGGGCAGCACAGGGGAGGGGGGGAGGGGTTTAGCGCCCTGGGGGTTTCCTTCTCCTTTAAAAGCAAACATCTTATTGGTTGCTATGGGTTACTGCTCCTGGACACACTTAGTGCCTTTTATTACATAAGTGGGATAATAGTGCATTCTGGATGTAGCAGAGAGTAAACTGCAAAGGATTACTAGTAGTACTGCAAGTACACAGCCTATATTTCAAACCAGATTGGCTTGGGGGGTTTTTTCCACTGCAATAATGAGAAAAAGAAAAGAGAAAATCCCATTAGATTTAGAGAGAATATAATGACATTCTGATATTGGAAAAAATTGATCCAGATTGTTTCTCACTTTTTTTTCTTTGTCTGGAGCCAGCAAAAGCGTTAGAGCTGGGTGGAGACTGGAAGCCTGGTATAGAATCAGTAAGAAATGCTTTTAAATGATTAGAGAATACTGGACACCTCAGCCAGAGTCAGCTTTTTGCCCTTCAGTTTCTCAGTAACACAGGGGTGTCTGCCAGTTGTTTTAGTGCAGCTGTGCAGAGCCTGGGATGAGCCATTTAGTATTGATAATGGTGCAGCAGGACTAAAATGATCAATAGCAGCCTTCCTTTTTTTTCTTTAGCTAAAAGCTAAAGAGACTAGTTGATGCATAGATGATCACTGTAATTAAATTATACATCAGATTGATTTTTATTGTGCTTTACAATTATATTTTTCCCAATGCCTTATTGGCACTTCGATAGCTTTTAGATACGGTCATTCTAGGTCCGACTCCTTACTAGCAAAAATGTATAAAGTAGGAATGTGAAACCTGTTTGATATTTAAAATATTTGTGCTTTTTTTACCCATATATTTAACATAAGAGTATCTGAGGACATGGTAGTTCTTGTATATGAACAACCTTCCTTTGTACAAATGGATAATAAACACATGGAAGCTGCCATATTCCTAACACAATTATTAACACAATTATTATTATCATCATCATTTTTTAATGTCCACTAATGGTGCTGTTGTTTTATAGTCCATGGAGAATGCTACAGCCTTGGTATATAACGCAGTGCATAAGTAAATAAAAATGTGCAAATAAATACGGTTTTGTTCCCACAATAAATTGGCCCTAGTCTAAATGTTTTCCAGGGGGGTTAATAAATAATTAAAGGGAAAGTAAAGTCTAAAATAGAATAAGGCTAGAAATGCTGTATTTTGTATACTAAACATAAACATGAACTTACTGCACCACAAGCCTAATCAAACAAATGATTTATGCTTTCAAAGTTGGCCAAAGGGGGTCACCATCTTGTAACTTTGTTAAACATCTTTGCAAGACCAAGACTACGCACATGCTCAGTGTGGTGTGGGCTGCTTAGGGATCGTCATAAATTATCAAAAAAGGGAAACAAACAAAGCTGATTGAGTTCTGCATGGCTGGTAAGTAAGGTGGGGGCTCCCCCTGCTGTTCATAAGTATGATTGTTTCCCTGCAGAGCAGTTAGGGACCGTCTGACAATTCCTATCCACAGCAGTAAACGAAGGAAGAATTTCACTGCATACAGTCAGGTTTCTTATAAAAACGGTGCACATTTTTTAATTAAAGTATATTGGAGATAGGTTTCTTTTTCATTAAAGAAAGATTTTTTTTCCTTTGCATACCCTTTAAACTTAAACCATCATTAATATGGTGTATTTTCACATGGAGAGAAAAAAACTCTATTTAAAGCTACCAGTAGGAAGCTATTACAAGTCCCCAGTCTTGTTTCAGCTTACATTTCTGCTGTGCTGTATAGATTATTAAGTATTTAAGGGATTTCATTCTAAAAACAGGACAGATAAGTACAAAAGCATTGCTTGTCATATACGGCCAATGGATTAGGAGACTGCTGGCTGCAGGTTTATTCATAATACGAGACTGAATTGGAATTGCCATGCTGTGGAAAGAAAAAAAAGGTTTATCATGAATTTTACTAAGATTTGTTTTCTATGACTATTATAAATAAAGTTATTTCCTTGAACACAGCTGCTAGTAAATAATGGAAAACTGAACAGCTTACAGTATGTTTTACTCTATAAAAGTAAAACAGAAACGTGACTTTGTTTTATAACTTATAATTCCTAAATTGATCTTCCAGTTGAATTCATAAATTGTTAAGCTATTTGTCTAGACATCCATTTGTATAGTTGTATTGCCATACTTGTGTATCAGATGGGGCATGGCAGTGTGTGCCAAATGTAAATTTAATTCACTTTAACACAATAGCGCAATGGCCAAAAGGCGCTGATGAATAAGGGCTTTAATTAAAGAACCCCGAAACAAAACTGTACCAAGTCTATTATGTTGGAGCCTGATGAAGCCAAACAAAAGCTTTATTTACAGATTAGAATTGAGAAAGGTGAGAAAAAAAGCATGCACTAAAAAAAGAGAAGGAAAGATACCAAGACAGTTTATTGCCAATAGATTAACTACAATAGTGCAAGCTAGAATGCTATATTTATTCTGTAGAATGCTTTACCATTCCTGATTAAACAGCTCTAGAAACTCTCTCTTAGTTTGTTTAGGATAGCAGCTGTCATATTAGCTTGCTGTGACATCACTTCCTGCCTGAGTCTCTCTCTGCTCACTTATAGCTCTGGGCTCAGATTACTGCAGGGACGGAGGGAAAAGGGAGATGGACAGAGGAGCAAACTGAGCATGCTCAAGCCCAAGCCCTTGAGGTTTAAGCTGAAAACAAAAAGTCTGATACAGAAGCCCTTATGTAGACAATAGAAGGACAGAAATACAGTGTTTCTTTTGACAGAGGATTCGGAGCATTATTTTGAAGGCTTACTGGTGTATCTATATAGACTTTTCAGATAAACTTAATTTAACATTTCCTTCTCCTTTAAAGTAACTGGGTTAGCTGAAACAAATACGGTAAGATACAAGGGGGCCAATGGAGCATACAAAATAGCAAACAAGAAAGCAAATTTAGAAAATAAAAAGGGAATTGCAGAGAAAAGTAAAAACAATCACAAATTACATTTCTAAATATATACGTAAGCAAAAATTAGGGTGAGGGAACCTGATATCAGATGAAGCTAAAATGGAGACAGGGAGAAAGCAGAAGTTTTAAACCACTGTTTTGCTCCATTTACACTGCTAAGAGACCATTTAATTGAGGCTTCCTTAGTAACAGACACACCAATACATTTACGTAGCTGTTATTGTTTGAGTCAAGAGGATGTGAAATTAAATATAGGTACGAGACCTCATGGTATTCGGTGGTTGCCATACAATTTTACTTACTCTTCCATTTGTTCTTTGTATCTGCATTACCCAGAATACCACATTGACTGAAGGAAAATGGTTATATGTCATATGTTTTATGAATTCAAAAAGTGATTGGTGCGCCAGTGGAAGAAAACTGCACAATTTATAGGTTGCACCAGTCAGAGTTTTAAAAACTCTTAGCTTTAAAACATCAATATGCACATTTCAAATGCTCATAGATGTTTAACAAATAAAATTCACTTTATAAATTTGCATCTGGGGTCTCTCTAAATAATCCCCAAAAAGTTGTTATAATTGACATTAGGGATGGGCAAATTTTTTCGCCTTGTTTTGCCTCAAAAATGACGCCCATAGACTTGTATGGCATCGTGCATCAAAAAAAAAAAAAGACTTGAGTCAAAACAATTTCGCCGCGCGACAATTTTTTTGACGCCCATAGAATTTAATGGGCGTCAGCGATATTTCACTGGGGGCAAATTACTATTAAACTAAATATCTCTCAGACATAGGAGTTATGCTTTCAGAATTCACTGCTGGGCAGTATAATATCCTTCACTGAAAAACCTTTATTGAATTACAGTCAATTCTACTCATTCCAACTTTCATTTTTAAACTATTTATGAATGCTTTTTTAGAAAAGATGTTAATAAAGTTTGAAAATCAGCACTGCGCCTTGGTGATAATAGTTACAAGAGGATTTATGGTTCTAAATGTGGCTTCCCGAAAGGAGCCTTAATCTGGAAGCTAAAATGTTGACACCCAGGCTGGAAAAGGAATTTCACTGGTAATTATCACTTCATACATTTCACAGCAGATCCCATACAGTACTCTTCCTAAGATACCTGGAAGGCAGTGTCTTGTTCTAGTATTTGGATAAACTTGCATAATGTCCCTTTTCTATGACACAGGGGTCCGTTTACTAAAGTGCGGTAAATCTTACTTTAAGTTTCCGCATGTTATCGCTGAGAATATTTTTACGCCAGAATATTCGCAGCGACTAAGTTTACTAAACAGCGATGCGCTCAGAAGTCATTGCGATCACTTACGTTAACTACGTTAACGAAGCAGCTTACGTTAGCAGTAATTTTAGCGAGTTGCGAATTTTCTGGCGAAAAATTACGTTTTTGCGAATATTTATGCTATAAAATAGTCTTGTTTTATGACGGTTATTATGGCAATTTTTACTGTGACATTTATGGCCAGAAATGCATCTTCAAAACTCAAACTTTATTGACTGATGATTATACCATCCAACAACATTACCAGAGTAACACCAATCAAACATGTCTGCATCATATAAACCCTTCTGCCAATAGAATCATATGAACAAGAAATCATACCAGTCAATCTCTTTGCTTCATAGAAATGCACAGTTTAATGTAGCCAATCACAATGAAACCAAAAAAAGCGTAAAAGGCTGACGAATCCTTGGACTGTGATGGCCGCTGCCAATAATACGACTCTGAGCTGAAACTGCTGCTGTTGCACCAGATAGAAGCAGAAGCCAAAACATCCTGTCAGCAATAGCTACAGATCTGTCTCTTGTAAGCAAAGAATGATGGGTAAAAAAAAACAGTATTATGGGATATTTCGTGCCCCTTGAGAATTTTCTGGCGAAAAAAATACTTTCACGCCACTACATAGGTGGCGGTAAAAGTTTGCAAATATTCTGGCGTTAATTTTGTCTTTAGCACATTTCGCTGTTTAGTAAACCGGCCGTTAATGTGTACGTAGCGTTATTTTCAGCGAATGCGATAACTGGCAAACAATTATTCATGCGCAAGAAAATTCGCAAATGTATATTTACCGCAGGTTAGTAAACTGACGATAACATATTTGGCGAAAATTCTGTCTATATATTGTGCGAATATTTTTAACGCACTTTAGTAAACGGACCCCTGATCACTGGAACACTACAGTGACTTTCATTTACTTCACCATTATTGTTGCCTTGCCATTTCACTAGAAGGCAAGTAAATAGACAAATGACAAATGAATGAATAGTCAAATGAAGACATCAAGACCCACCATCTATTAGGTCCTGCGTGTTAAATTCTTAAATGTTAAGAGACCCCCTAATAATTCTTTTAACAATGTATGACTTAGTAACATAGTCAAAAATAAATGGAAAGCCAATACCTTGTCTGCTACAAACAGGTGAATCCCAAACTTTATTCCATGGTGCTCACAACACTTCAATGTTCAAACGTTTCGGGACCACATGGTCCTTCCTCAGTGACTTAGTAACATAGTTAGTTTGGTTGAAAAAAGACACACGTCCATCAAGTTCAACCTTTTAACTTTTTTTTAACCTGCCTAACTGCCAGTTGATCCAGAGGAAGGCAAAAACCCCATCTGAAGCCTCTCCAATTTGCTTTCTTCCTGACTCCAAAATGGCAATTGGACTAGTCCCTGGATCAACTTGTACTATGAGCTATCTCCCATAACCCTGCATTGCACTGTACCCTCACTTGCTAAAAAGCCATCCAACCCCTTCTTAAAGAAGAAATCAACCTGTGGGAAAAAAAACCCTACCCCCCACCCCAGGTAGACCTCCCGGTCTCTCAGTCAGCTTACCGAGGACGCAGAAGATGGACATGTGGAACTTCGCTGGAAAAATCTGCGCCGAGGGGTAAGTATGGAGTATGGGGCATTTCCCCAAAGGGGTAGTTAGCCTGGGGGGAGGAGGGAGGTCTACCTGGGGTGGGGGGTAGGGTATTTTTTTCCTCACCAGTTGATTTCTCCTTTAAAGCTATCTAATGTATCAGCCTGTACAACTGATTCAGGGAGACAATTCCACATCTTCACAGCTCTCACTGTAAAAAACCCCTTCCGAATATTTAGGCGGAACCTCTTTTCTTATAAACGGAATGGGTGACCTCGTGTCAGCTGGAAAGACTTTACAGGGGAAATAATTTGTTAGAGGGAATTCAAGTTATTTGAGTGCTAAAAATAGATTTTGCCCATGGGATTGTAGGGAGGAAGAAACTATGGATCATTTTCTGTTGGGGTGTTGGTCCCCAAGGCTCTTTATGACCGAGTTGTGTCTGCTTTAGGAATTAAAAGGTTTTGTAGGGATACATATGAAGAAAGAGCTTATGGTATTGTAAGTAGGAAGCATACTTTTGAAAAAATACCATGAGAGCAGCACAGAGCAGTGCAGTGAATCAGCAGAAAAGAAAATGGGGAGATAAGGGGGCATCTTTGGAGACACAGATCTGAACTGCTAAAGGACTGTGGTTGCCTTGGGCTGGTACAGAAGCCCAAAACATAATATACAACATTTCTAGCTACTTCTAGGAGGACAGAGACTTAAAATGATTCCTATGGGGGGGTAGTTAAGAATTTAATTACATAATATTTTTAGTTGGAACTGTAACCCTATCTTGGCCCAAGATTCTAGCTTTGTGAAGCAGAACATTGCTTTCACTGGACTCCCATTTCCCAGATGGGGAAGAGAGTGGAGCAGATAAGTGTAGGGAGTATATACTAGTCTAAATTACTTTTTTTTTCAGTAGTCTCTTCAATTAAGGCCAGTTTTGTTTCAGGGAGAGCTACCACCAGGTTAGGGTTACCTTTTTTTTTTTGTGAAAATAAGCAGGGGCGGCGGACCTGTGTCACATGGGGTGGGCCGGTGATACCGGGAGGCAGGGAGGGTGATGTGGGGAGGCGGGACGGTTGACTTCAGGGCGGGGCTGATGACAGGGGGAACTGAGGATGATCACCATGTCATTCACTGCCCCTGTCCTGTCTGGATTTCCTAATTTGGAAATCCGGACAGGAACTTTTCACCAAGACAGCCCTTCCAAAAACCATGCTGTCAAAGTGAAATTCGGACAGGTAGCAACCCTACTCCAGGTGACAGAGCTATCCTACTGCTGTCTCCTTCATGTGTTGTTTCCTAATCCCAACCTTAAAGGAGAATTCAACCCTTTAGCAAAAAAACCCTACCCCCCACCCCAAGTATACCCCCTCCCTCCTCCCCCCAGCCTAACTGCCCCTCCCCCAGGGGAAATGCCCCTAACTTTTTACTTACCCCTCGGCGCAGATTCAGGCATTGGTTTTTTAATGGCAGCAATCTTCTGGTGTCTTCTTCTAGTGCTTCGCCAATTTCCATCCATTTTGGCGCATGCGCATTTGTCGCAACCTGGTAAATTGCTCCAACTGCGCATGCGCCACTTCCTCATCTTACCGAAGACACGGAAGATGGCTGCGTGGAACTCCGATGCCTGAATCTGCGCCGAGGGGTAAGTAAAAGTTAGGGGCATTTCCCCCGTGGGGGCAGTTATGCTGGGGGGAGGAGGGAGCGAGTTCTACGTGGGGTGAGGGGTAGGGGTTTTTTTTTTTGCTAAAGGGCTGAGTTCTCCTTTAATGGATTGGTCCCTTTAGGAGCAGAACTCATTGCTGGGATCTTGTTGAACCCAGGCCCCCAGCAGACACCCACATTAGTAAGAAGATGAAGGCCAAAGAAAAAAAGACCAGATGTAACAATCACTATAATGAAGCTTACAGGAAAATGGTCATACATATCCCTGGGCTAATGGGGAATGCTATCCCACCCAGGTACCCAAACTTAGGAATAGAGGGAAATATTAAGTAGGAGATTTCCAAGCCATAGGGGAAGTAACCCTATGGATCCCTACATATCGCAATGTTAGTTATAGAGAAATCTCCTACAATATTATTATAAATTCTGCGTTGTTATTATCGTAATTGATAATCAAATATCCAGGAAAACTTTAAAAGCTCTTACCTTATTAATAAAAAAAAATTGGATCACTGGGTTCGAAAAAAAATTATTTCCAAAGTAATTTTAATAAAATAAGGTTTGTGAAGAAGCAGTCATTAATTTGCAAGTCAGTGAATTGGTCACATTATCGCGAATGAGTTAATTTGTTTTGATGGAGACATTTTATATCATTTTGGAAGACATGGGGAAGAATTTTTACTGATATCAGCTTGCCAAGAATTTGGAACAAAGTTGAATGACCTCCCTTGTTATCTTGAGTGTTGACCCAGCTATTCATTGCACATTTGCTATGGTGATCTCAGTAAGGTCAAGTTTCCATGGAAATCATAATTCATGAATAGAAAAAGGCCTCAAAAGTGGTCAGTTACAGTGTGTTGTGCATCTTTTGTGCCTCGTAATTGCCTCAACTGAAGGACTGAAAGCAAAATCACATAAAATACAAATGACCTAATGTAGCTGCTGTGGAATCTACAAGGGGCAAATAAGAAGCATTGCATTTGATTTCTTTAAAATTTCAATATATTTTACATGGATAGGGATCTCATTTTGGTTCTAAACTAGACTTTATTTTTTGATAGACAATCTAAAGAGAGCAAGATGGCATATTCAGGGCAAAAAGACTTCGCACTTTGGGGGGGAATGTAATTTAAAGTGTTATTTAAAATGGCATTTTTGGGAATGTTTAGCGCTGCTCGCAATGTAAAATCATTCGTTTGTGAAAATGACATGAGGCATTCATGATCTTTAAGCAAAGGTTAGTGTTAACGTCTGCTCTCGAGTTTATTTAAATATGTTATCGCAAAAAACGGTTTGCAATTGCGAAATTTTATTACATACACAAACAAACATTGCAAGGAAGCCCTTGAGGTCTGTAATCAGTCGCAAAGGACACAAACGTTCGCAACGATGTTTTGCGCTAACGAAACATATTACATACCCCCATTTGTATTTTGCCATCTTTAGAAATCAGACCTATTATTTTTAGTCACACATGAAAACATACTTCCATCACAATTTTTTTCAAAGAACTTAATAATTCTTATAGATATTAGATGCAGAAGACGACTAAGGTTATCATTGACTGATGCCTTATCTATGTCACAGTGCAAAGAACTAGAATAAATGCAAAGTCAACGTGCATTGATGCTATTCACTAAGGTTCTTGCGCCTATGCATGCGTCTAGCAACTTGTAGCCAATGCACATGTTCTGCTTGTTGTGATGCACTGAGCACAGTTAGGCTCATGAGCTCTCAAATTCCCTAAACTACTGGCAGACTGTACCTGGCAAATATCCCAGGTTTCCTTCAGTGAGTTGCATAAATAGATGCAAATGGGACACATGCCATTTCTGACATTTTGTCCATTACTGGAACTGATGCCAACCAGGAGCTGCAACTCGTGTATAATTCATTAAATTGATTGCTAATTTGCACATCTAGGGCAAGATGTGACATAATACACTGAACCCCAACTGTAGCAATGCTGAACGGAAAAACCTTTTCTTTGAAACGACGCTGCCATGAGAAAAAAAACATGCCTAACCATGTGCATGAAAAACTTTGTTATATTGGTTCCTGCTCCTGAGCATTTTCAAAAACACTTGAAGGGGGCAATTTATGACCAATCGAACAGTTGCTGTCATTCAAATTGCCCTGCAGTAAGTTACATAGTAACGTAATAACATACAGGGCCGGATTTACATAGAAGACGCCCCTGGGCCCATTGCCATTCATCACCCCCCATCCCCTCTTCTTCCTTTGTGCATATGCACAAATTTTCAGCATTGCGTCCAGAGTAAAAACTAATTTATCTCATGTGAATCCCCAGTGCTTCAGAACCAATGCGGGTGTGGTTAGGTTGCATGCTGCCCCCCCTAAAAATCTGCCGCCCTAGGTCCGGGCCTTTGTGGCCTTTCCACAAATCCGGGCCTGATAACATAGCAAGTTAGGTTGAAAAAGACACACGTCCATCAAGTTCAAGCTTTTAACTGCTAGTTAAAAAATTTGGTCATTCCAGCCTCCTGTTCCCAATCAAGCACAGTTGCGAATATTTAAGCAAGGGAATCCTGGAGCTAACCAGGCGGTTGTCCCAGGGTTCTCAAAGAAGTCTGTATCAATCACTGAAGCACAGTTGCACAAAAAGAATAGGTGCTGAAGCTGCTTGCATGACAAATGAAGAAAAGAACACCAACCAATGTTTTTATCCAATTTGCATGGAATTGTGTTCATTTTAAAGTCACAGTTGCATCAGGCACAATTCCCTGGCACCTACCGGTATCCAAGGCC
This sequence comes from Xenopus laevis, assembly GCF_017654675.1. Classification (NCBI taxonomy): domain Eukaryota; kingdom Metazoa; phylum Chordata; class Amphibia; order Anura; family Pipidae; genus Xenopus; species Xenopus laevis. The sequence goes on from NC_054382.1 coordinate 17,541,911, forward strand.
AACTCTGTTCACCCTTCAGCCACCTATTCACCCACTGCCGATCCCCATTTCCCTCACAACCAGCTGTCAGACCCTACCCCCCTCCACCCCATGCTTAGGAACAAACCTACTTTCCCACACCCACTGTTCGTCGCAGCAACAGCTCCCATCAGCCCCCACACCCTGTGTGCTCTGTGCTTTATTTAAGGGGAGCTCTGTAGGTTAGTGATGTGCTGGTTGAGAAAAACTCAACTGGCATCCGACCCTAACTTGCAATGCCCAAGACCCTAACCAAGCGTGCTTCCCTCTTTATATACCTGAGCCTGCCCCGCTGTGACTTCACAAACGGGGTGGGGCCTGTGAGAATATATAAAAAGACTTGCACAGAGACGGAAGTGGGGCAGAAGAAGGCTACGGGCGGGGAGAATGGAGGCTTAAGTTCAGCCCGAACCTGCCTGAGGACGTACTGCGGAAGTCGGGCCGAACCCACCCAGGCCTTGGGTTTTGGGCAGGTATCACCTCCTAAATGCAGGTGTTAATACTAGTGTTTTGAGTGTGGAGAGGGCACAGATAACCTTTGCCATTTTCCCTACCCAAATAATACCCCATACAAGTTGCACCCTATGCACATGCCTACCTTGTTTACCCATAGTCCGGCCTTGCCCCCTGGTGAGTGCAACACTGCTGAAATTCTAGGGGTAAAAACATGACAAATTCACTGAAATTGCACTTTGTATATTGACATTGTGGTCATAAATGACGTCTTCTCTGTGGTGCTGGCTGAATCAATATAGGTCATTATCTCCAATTCCATATTGTTATCCATAGCACATAGCACATGCAAACTGCAGGTAAATGTTATTCTTTATAAAATGCAAATTTACCCTCATTATCAGTTACCTGTATGTAGAAACCTGTAAAGAATCTCCCCAGGCCACTGACTGGCTGATCAGGCACCACTAATATGGATATGGGGCCTGTTATCCAGAATGCTTGAGACTTGGGATATAGCGTATAACGGATTTTTCTGTAATTTGGATCTTTATACCGTAAGTCTACTAGAAAATCATGTAAACATTAAATAAACCCAATAACATGGTTTTGCTTCCAATAAGGATTAATTATATCTTAGTTGGGATCAAGTACAAGCTACTGTTTTATTATAAGCAGAGAAAAAAGAAATCATTTTTAAACATTTCGATTATTTGGATGAAATGGAGTCTATGGGAGAGACACCCTTTCCGTAATTTGCTTTCTGGATAAGGGATCCCATACTCGTATTCTTATACAGGTATAGCATGGAAAGAAAGAAAGAAAGAAAGAAAGAAAGAAAGAAAGAAAGAAAGAAAGAAAGAAAGAAAGAAAGAAAGAAAGAAAGAAAGAAAGAAAGAAAGAAAGAAAGAAAGAAAAAGAAGGAAAGAAAGAAAGAAAGAAAGAAAGAAAGAAAGAAAAGAAAGAAAAGAAAAAAAAGAAAAAAAGAAAGAAAGAAAAGAAAAAAAAGAAAAAAAGAAAGAAAGAAAGAAAGAAAAAAGAAAAGAAAAAAAGAAAGAAAAAGAAAGAAAGAAAAGAAAAAAAGAAAGAAAGAAAGAAAGAAAGAAAAAAAAAGAAAGAAAGAAAGAAAGAAAGAAAGAAAGAAAGAAAGAAAGAAAGAAAGAAAGAAAGAAAGAAAGAAAAGAAAGAAAGAAAAAATAATAATAATATATAGAACATAGAAAATGAGTAGTTCTGAGGCAAATACAAAGTTCAAAACAATAAAAATTCGATTGCCTTTATAGAAAAACACTAACCCCTGAGCCAGCACATTCATTGGATAGAGTGAGCTTTCATTCAGTTAAACGTACAAAGCGAAGTTGTATTTCTGGCCCATTTTGCACATTTACAGTTGACCCCTGGGTAAGTCTCCCGCTAACTGCTAAAATATGTGCGAGTGTGCGTGACCTTGGTGTAAATGTTTTGACAAGCCCGTGTGAAATGAAAGTCCACTAAATACTACAGCCTTTTCCTCTGTTTTTACTACAGGAGTAAGAGGTTGATTTGCAGGCAGCTTGGGCTGATTTACTAGTCTGGGTGTCAGGTAAGCCTGTGGTATGTTGCCTTGTGTAGGCCGCCAGCATTTCCTATAACGTGTGATGGCTTCGGCTGGGTCCCTCGCTGACCTCCCCATGACTCCATACATGAATAACCAGGTTTGTTGCTACCTCTCACGCTGACTTTTCTCTAAGGAAATATTCTGTTAAGGGGTTGCAGTTTTCCATCTGCATGTTATTTCGCTTGGCTCAGCATGACACATTAATGATATGTTTGGTTTCCAGAGCAAGTTCCTATTGAAGATACTATTGCTTGTGTGCTTTTTTTATTAAAGAACTACAGTGAAATATATATATACATATGGATCTATGTATACCCAACTGGTTAACTACTGAAAAAAGCGACTCTTGATGGGCGAAAAACATTACTCTCACCCCTATGGTCATTTGTGATTGGATCAGGTTCCTTTCCTCATACCAACATTGAAAGAGAGGTACCCCCATAACTCAAAATGGGAATTTAGATTCTACTTTTACAGTGGCTTCATTTTACTATGTGTTTTGGACATTAGGACCAATCAGGGCCGCCATCAGGGGGAGACAGTGGGGACAAGTGGCCTGGGCCCGGGCATCAAGGGAGGCCTGGCAGTGCTGAAGTTTTGAAAGAGCCGGGCCCCCCTTGCGAGCGCCGAAGCCTGCGGCCAGCCTGAACAGCTGAAAATGTGGAAGTGCCGAAAATCCAAACAGCCGAACTCTCGAAGCACCGAAAAGACGCAAAGCCACAAAAATAGCCGAAGCCGAAAGTCCCGAAATGGCGAAAACACCCAAAATCACAAAAATAGCCAAAGCCGAAGTCCTGAAGCGGCGAAAACACCCGAAGTCACGAAAGGAGGAGAAGTTGAAGTCCTGATCACCAAATTGTGTGTGTTTTGTTTTTTTAATCCCCTGGCCACCAATGTATTATTTTAATATTCTATAGGCCCCTGCCACCAATGTTTTTTTAAAAAATATTTTTTGGGGTCCCAATTTTTTTTTTAACTTGTAAGGGGGGCCCTGGCGCCAATGTTTTTTTTTAAATAATGTTTTTTTGGGGCCCCAATTTTTTTTAACTTGTAAGGGGGGCCCTGGCGCCAATGTGTTTTTTAAAAAAAAAATTTTGGGGCCCCAATTTTTTTACTTGTAAGGGGTGCCCTGGCACCAGTGCTTTTTTAAAAAAAACTTTTTTTGGGGCCCCAATTTTTTTAACTTGTCAGGGGGACCCTGGTGCCAATGTTTTTTTTAAAAAAAATTTATGGGGGGCCCGGGCACCAATGTTTTTTTTTTTTAACTTATAAGGGGGCCCCTGACCACCAATAGATTTTTATAACTTGTGTGTGTGGGGGGTTACTTTTTTAGCGCTGATGTCTGTGTGGTCTTTTAACTGTGGTGTGGGCGGGGTCTGGGCGGGGCTTGGTCACACGGGTGGGCGGGGCTTGGTCACAAGGGTGGGCGGGGCTTGGTCACAAGGGTGGACGGGGCTTGGTCACAAGGGTGGGCGGGGCTTGGTTACAAGGGTGGGCGGGGCTTGGTCACAAGGGTGGGGGTGGGCGGGGCCCGGGGCACCGGGCGGCCCCAAAAATATTGTTGTACAGGGCCCCGTGATTTCTAATGGTGGCCCTGGGACCAATGTGTATGGGGATAGCTTGATTTGTGAAGCCCCCAGGCCCTGGTAACATTCCAGATAATATAGGGTCACTCCACCCTAGGAATTGAGAGGGTCACCCACTAGGAAGCATGTACCCTGATTTAAAGATACACAATCTATTTATGTGGATTCGTACCAAATATGGTGTGTGTGTAGGTACAACATTTAATGGGAGCTCTGTGGGTATCATCTAAATGCTTTTTTCCCTTAAACCCCATTCAAATGTAAACAGAGTTAGGGAGTGTGATAAAAGTTCATGGGGGCCAAATGAGGGCTGTGATTGGCTCTTTGGTAGCCCATACAGTATATGGACTGGCAGCCTACAGTAGTCACTGTTTGACAGTACACATAGTTTTTATTTTTTTTACCTTGTTAACTACTGAAATAAAGCAACTCTTGTCGTCCGAAAAACATTTCTCTCACCCCTTTGGTCATTTGTGACTGGATCAGGTTCCTTTCCTCATAGCAACATGGAGAGAAAGGTACCCCCAAAACTGAAAATGCGGAATTTAGATTCTACTTTTACAGTGGCCTTATTTTACTATCTGTTTTGGACAATAGGACCAATGTTTATGGGGATAGCTTGATTTGTGTAGCCCCCAGGCCCTGGTAATATTCCATATAATATAGAGTCACTCCACCTTCCAGCCGTATCGGCCTATTGAATATTTTACTAGGAATTGAGAGGGATAGAGTCACCCACTAGGAAGCATGTGCCCTGATTTACAGATAAGCAATTTATTTATGTGGATCCGTTCTCAATGCGGTGAGAATGGTGTAATTTCCATCACTGATGCAAGCTCTTCAACTAACTGCATTAGTGTGACATTTATTAGGTGCAAGTCCGTTGTGTGTGTGAAGGAGCAATATTTAAGGGGAGCTCTGCAGGTATCAAGTCCTAAATGCACGTGTTAATTCTAGTGTCTTGTGTCCGTATGCCTTGCACATTGCATGAAATGGATCAAAACAGGTTTAACAGTTGTATTGGTGCAAGCCGTGCAAGTTGCTTATTTAGGTTTAAGTTTGGCATGCTTTAGGGAATATCGAAATGGTCGAATATTCGAACGATTTTTGAATCTAATTCAAAGTCGTAGTATCCTATTTGATGGTCGAAGTATCCAAAAAATTACTTTGATTTTCGAATGTTTTTACTTCGAAAATTCCCTCGAATTCACTTCGACCCTTGATAAATCTGCCCCATAATGTTAGAAGTCTCCCAGAGTTCTGTGAGATGTATAAAGGTTTACATTGCTGTCCAAAACCCTTGGGACTTCCAATATCCTTAAAGGGATACTGTCATGGGAAAAAAAAAGATTTTCAAAATGAATCAGTTAATAGAGCTGCTCCAGCAGAATTCTGCACTGAAATACATTTCTCAAAAGAGCAAACAGATTTTTTTATATTCAATTTTGAAATCTGACATGGAGCTAGACATTTTGTCAATTTCCCAGCTGCCCCTGGTCATGTGACTTGTGCCTGCACTTTAGGAGAGAAATGCTTTCTGGCAGGCTGCTGTTTTTCCTTCTCAATGTAACTGAATGTGTCTCAGTGGGACATGGGTTTTTACTATTGAGTGTTGTTCTTAGATCTACCAGGCAGCCGTTATCTTGTGTTAGGGAGCTGCTATCTGGTTACCTTCCCATTGTTCTTTTGTTTGGCTGCTGGGGGGGCAAAGGGAGGGGGGTGATATCACTCCAACTTGCAGTACAGCAGCAAAGAGTGATTGAAGTTTATCAGAGCATAAGTCACATGACTTGGGGCAGCTAGGAAATTGACAATATGTCTAGCCCCATGTCAGATTTCAAAATTGAATATAAAAAAATCTGTTTGCTCTTTTGAGAAATGGATTTCAGTGCAGAATTCTGCTGGAGCAGCACTATTAACTAATTCATTTTGAAACAATTTTTTTTTCCCATGACAGTATCCCTTTAAATTTTACAGCAGATATTAGTCTTGCAGGAGTTTCCAAGCAAAAGAAACATAGGTTTTCTATTTATTAACCAGTATCCTCATAACTATTTACAGTACACGGGCTGCCTTTCAATAATTGCAATTTATCTGCTGCCAAACTTGTAGTAATCAGCTTTATGTTTGCTCTGAAGTTCCCTCCTGAACTCCGTTGACCAACAAGCCAGTTCTGCTTTGGTGTTGTTTAGTAAAATGTCATAGAAAGACATTTTTAAACCCTTGTGGTTTTTAAGTTGCTTTTGCCCATATTTAAAAAACAGAGACGCTGACATTATTAGCAGCAACTCACAGGCACCTAGTACTTTAGAAAGCAACCTTTTATTCCTGCTTTCATGCTGAGATGAAAGATTGTAAAAGAAAATTGCTTTCTTTTTTTTCCTAAGGGAATTCCAGCTCACAAAAGTTACTTGTGTCCGACAGTTATTTTACTACTCAGGGAAGATATTTAATGGGATTTTTTCTTCCTGCATTGGGCTGCAGCTTTAATAAACGGTGTCTGTCCGCTACTTAGTTCTCATTGTACCCTATTTTTGATCTGAATCTGTGTTTAATACACCGAACTGCTTACACCGGAACTCTGCTTTAGGCCAAATTGTAAGATCTTTTCTTTTTTTTCTTTAAATGTATAAATGACTAGTGGTCGGAAGTCCTTATACATCTATTAGCTTCTGAGCACTCTTATGTTAATATCTATCTTTACTAAACTTATATTGTGCCTTAGCAAGAATAGATGAGATAAGAATTGCCAGATTAAAGGGCATGTAAAGGCAAAAAAACAATATCCCATTTTTACTTTCTTTAATGAAAAAGAAACCTATCTCCAATATACTTTAATTAAAAAAATTTGCACAGTTTTTATAAGAAACCTGACTGTATGCAGTGAAATTCTCCCTTCATTTACTGCTGTGGATAGGAATTGTCAGACGGTCCCTAACTGCTGAGCAGGGAAACAATCATACTTATGAACAGCAGGGGGAGCCCCCGCCTTACTTCCCAGCCATGCAGAACTCAATCAGCTTTGTTTATGACGATCCCTAAGCAGCCCACACCACACTGAGCATGTGCACAGTCTTAGTCTTGCAAAGATGTTTAACAAAGTTACAAGATGAAACCCCCTGTAGCCAACTTTGAAAGCATAAATTATTTGTTTGATTAGGCTTGTGGTGCAGTAAGTTCATGTTTATGTTTAGTATACAAAATACAGCATTTCTAGCCTTATTCTATTTTAGACTTTACATGCCCTTTAAGTCAAAGGTGTGACACCTCATCTATAAAACTATCATTTCAAGTATACCTCTCTGAGATTAATTGATGAGGCAAGCTGGAAGTTGAAGCCCACCAACATTTGATGATCAGAATCACGATCTAGTCCAGTGGTCCCCAACCAGTGGCTTGTGAGCAACATGTTGCTCACCATCCCCTTGGATGTTTCTCCCAGTGGCCTCAAAACAGTTGAATTCTTGAGTTGGAGGCAAGTTTTGGTTGCAAGTGTTTGGTTTGTACTGGCAAATAGAACCTCCTGTAGGCTTTTAGTCCACATTGGTGCTATCAACCAATCACGGCATTTAGTTGACACCCCAAGGAACTTTTTCATGCTTTTGTTGCTGCCCAATTCTTTTTTTACACACTCACAGGTAAAAAAAAAGTTTGTGACCCCTGATCTAGTTGGTTCTTCTGCATATATATATATATATATATATATATATATATATATATATATATATATGTGTGTGTGTAGCGCTATAGTAAATGCTTTATGTGAGGGCAGTTTTAGCTACTTTCCTTTGTGGGCTGAGACCACAGATGAGCTCTCTTTCTCAGGGGTAAGCCCTCGCAACGGGTTGGAGGCAGGGTGTAGTGTAACTGTAACTGTGTGCAATGCACAAGAGATTGGGCGCCAGTAGTTTTATTTGCTTAAACAATAAATGGAGTTTATTAACCAGAACCAGAGTTCACCATGGAGCATGGAACATAGAGTAAAACAAAGATCAATCAAGGTAACACAATATACTCACTGTATGAATATAGAACAACTCTTTGAAGAGTAAGGAGTACATGTAGAGAACAATGCAGCTTGTTGGAAGGTATTTCCCCAATCTTCAGGATTATCTTAAAGGGATACTGTCATGGGAAAAAAAAAAATTTTCAAAATGAATCAGTTAATAGTGCTGCTCCAGCAGAATTCTGCACTGAAATCCATTTCTCAAAAGAGCAAACAGATTTTTTTATATTCAATTTTGAAATCTGACATGGGGCTAGACATTTTGTCAATTTCCCAGCTGCCCCAAGTCATGTGACTTGTGCTCTGATAAACTTCAATCACTCTTTACTGCTGTACTGCAAGTAAGAGTGATATCACCCCCCTCCCTTTCCCCCCCCAGCAGCCAAACAAAAGAACAATGGGAAGGTAACCAGATAGCAGCTCCCTAACACAAGATAACAGCTGCCTGGTAGATCTAAGAACAACACTCAATAGTAAAAACCCATGTCCCACTGAGACACATTCAGTTACATTGAGAAGGAAAAACAGCAGCCTGCCAGAAAGCATTTCTCTCCTGAAGTGCAGGCACAAGTCACATGACATGGGGCAGCTGGGTAATTGACAAAATGTCTAGCCCCATGTCAGATTTCAAAATTGAATATAAAAAAATCTGTTTGCTCTTTTCAGAAATGGATTTCAGTGCAGAATTCTGCTAGAGCAGCACTATTAATTGATTCATTTTGAAAAAATTTTTTTTCCCATGACAGTATCCCTTTAAGTGGAACTCAGAAACTCTTACTTCCCTGAGTTTAACACTTAGGCCCTACTATGGGGTCAGTAATACCCGGGATCCTAATCCCTCTACTCTCCTCGGCGGAGCTTCGAGCTGCTCAACTACATACCCTATCTATCACTCCTAGAGTGATCTATTAAAGGGTATAACTATCACTTCACTCTACTCAGGCTGAGTTCCACCACCCCTGACCTCTGTGGCCTAACAGAGGAAAGGTTCAGCAGCAATGGCCTCTACCTCATGGCCCTTTTATATTATACCACAGTGCCATTTAGCATCCACTGTAAGAACTGCAGGGATGACATAAGCACAAGGTCCCCATAAGGACCCACTGAGGTGTCCATATTACTAGGGGTGTGCCTGTCTGTAATGTGTAAGGGTGTCTAAGATTTTCACATCTATATATATATATATATATATATATATATATATATATATATATATATATATATATATATACATATACATATATACACAGTACATATATTATACACAGTACATATATTATATATACAGAGTGTATATATTATCTACTGTGTATCCTGTGCTTGAATATCTGCCCCCATGGCTACACAGCAGCTTATTTACATAAACTATAGCAGTGAAGTTCTGAAGCAAACACACCAGTTTTACCGGCGCAGGGCAATATTACATAATATTTTTATACTTTAAAACACTTTCATTTTTTGGTATTACTGTCCCTTTAATGTGCTCTTCCTAATACTGCAGTAACTGGCATCAACAACAGCCTCTAGCTGACTGGCCGCAGACTTATATATCACTAGCAGTGATATAGTGCTAGTAGTGGTATATAGTAGTGGTGCCATTGGGTGGCGCCATTAGACATTCTGAGATTCCTAATGCGATTCTCAGATAGGGGATCCATTATCTGCAAACCCGTTATTATTTTTTAAATGATTTTCTTTTTTTGTATAATAAGAAAACCGCACTTTGTATTTGATCTTAACTAAGATATAATTAATCCTTATTGAAAGCAAAACCAGTCTATTGGGCTTATTTAATGTAAAGATCCAAATTACAGAAAAAATCCCTTATCCGGAAAACTCCAGGTCCCGAGCATTCCGGATAACAGGTCCCATACTGACAAACAAACTTCCTGATGCCCAATGGGCACTAACTTTTTTAAAACGGTAGAAAATATCTACCGCATGTGAAAAGATGATTCTATTCCATAGCGGGTTTGATAGTGAAGAATTCTGTTGCTGAAATTGAACTCTTCTTTCTTTCTATTTGGAGAAATGGCCTTGCCCAGCTCTGGTGATAACGAGAAGACCTTGAAGAGGGCTCCCTGCTTTAACCTTGAATACATTTACAAACAGTTCTTGTGTCCTCGCTTATGAAAGTCTACACAAGGCGCTTTTCATCATCATTAAAATTACCCATTTCCTTTAATAATTTAGTTTTCACCTCTGAATTTTTCCAATTTAATAATGTCCGTGTTTTGTGAACTGGTGCCCAAGACAACACTGAATATTCAACCATTGCCAGGGATTAATATAAATGCAAAAATTATACTTTGAGCCTGTGAGTCTGGGCCGCTTTTTAATTATATTAACAAATCTTTGGCAGTTATTTGCAGCAGCTTTCAGCAATTTCTCCAAAATGAAATAAGGAAACACAATTCCACTAACTGCATTATCGCCATGGCTCTGTTTGTTCCCCAAGAGTATGAGCAGCTGAAAATTCTTTTCTATGTTCCAAACAGCCTGATTTTTTTCCTGCTAGAGTCTCCCATATAGTGACATTTACATTTACAATTAATTATATGTATATTTAATGCAATATAATTGTATGAAGACTCTTTGTCTCATTTGTTAGTGATTGGCAGCACACAGACAATGTAAAAGAAGTGGGGAGTATGAATAGTGATGGGCGAATTTATTCGCCAGGCGCAAATTTGCGTGTTTCGCCGCCAGCGAATAAATTCGCGAAACACCCGCGAAAATTCGCGGCAAAAACGGGCGCCGGCGTCGAAAAACGGGTGCCGGCGTCAAAAACGGGCGCCGGCGTCAAAAACGAGACGCGAATTTTTCGGCGAAGCGAAACGGCGCAAATTCGCCCATCACTAAGTAAGAAAGTTCTGTTGCAAAAATAGACTCATTACCCATTTCCCTGTGTGTTTCTAGTACGGGTATGGGATCTGTTATCCGGAAACCCGAAATCGAGAGAGCCCTCTCCCATAGACTCCATTTTATCCAAATAATTTATTACCAAATAATTAAAAAAGATTTCCTTTTTCTCTGTAGTAATAAAACAGTACTTTGTACTTGATCCAAACTAAGATATAATTAATCCTTATTGGAGGCAAAAACCAGCCTATTGGGTTAATTTAATGTTTAAATTAATTCCTAGTAGACAATCCAAATTACAGAAAGATACGTTATCAGGAATATCCCAGATCCCGAGCATTCTGGATAACAGGTCTCATATCTGAATTATTTGATTATAATGGAGTCTACGGCAGATGGCCTTTCCGTAATTCAGAGCTTTCTAAAATTACCAGATAATCCTGCACCTGTATATTCAAATATTGTGCCCAAAATGAGTGCATGCATGCAGGCAGAAGGCAGTAGGAAGAATGACTTATACAATTTAAGTCCTGCTAAAATCTGTGCGTAAATATAAGCTGTGAACACTTTAAGAGCAGCTATACCATCTGCCTTTTCTGCAGAACTGTGCTTAAAGGGGAACTATTGTGAAAATGAAAATTTAATATAAGCGTCATCATAATTAATAAGAAACGTCTAAATAATCAAGTTTATCTTCACTATTCCTCTCTCAGCATCTGTTTCTCTTCATTCTGTCTTCATGCAGCAGTTGGGTGTCAGATAGTCATTGACAGTTAGATCCAATATATCTTATAGGGGGGCTCCTTTCCTAGCAGATGAATTAAGATCTCACTCAAATAACTGATTCCATTACAAACAAAATCTAACAAAATAACTGTATCCTGCATGTAGAGAGAGAATTTCAGAAATGGTACAGAATTTGCAATTGATTATATTTTGAAAACTTCTTATTTCAGTATGATGCAGCTTATATCCATAGCAAGGACACATCCTTAGCCCTTCCCACGGCCTGAATAAACATTGCCAGCTAAGGCATGCCTACAACATATAGTTATGGGACCTGTTATCCAAAATGTTTGGGACCAGGGGTAGTCTGAAAAAGGGATCTTTCCATAATTTGGATCTCCATACCTTAAGTCTGCTAAAAATAATAATATAAACATTAAATTAACCCAGTAGGATTGTTTTTCTCCAATAAGGATTAATTATATCTTAGTTGGGATTAATTACAAGGTACAGGTATAGGATCCGCTATCCGAAAACCCGTTATCCAGAAAGCTCCAAATTACGGAAAGGCTGTCTCATATAGACTCCATTTTATCCAAATAATCCAAATTCTTTAAAGTTATTTCCTTTTTCTCTGTAATAATAAAAGAGTAACTTGTACTTGAGCCCAACTAAGATATAATTAATCCTCATTGGAGGCAAAACCAGCCTGTCAGGTTTATTCAATGTTTACATGATTTTCTAGTAGATTTAGGGCATGAAGATCCAAATTACAGAAAGATCCGTTATCCGGAAAGCCCCAGGTCCTGAGCATTCTGGAAAACAGGTCCCATACCTGTACTGTTTTATTATTACAGAGTAGGGACGCACCGAATCCACTATTTTGGATTCGGTCAAACCCCCAAATCCTTCTTGAAAGATTCGGCTGAATACCGAACCAAATCCTAATTTGCATATGCAAATTAGGGGTGGGAAGGGGAAAACATTTTTTACTTCCTTGTTTTGTGACAAAAAGTCATGTGATTTCCCTCCCGCCCCTAATTTGCATATGCAAATAAGGATTCGGATTCTGTTCGGACGGGCAGAAGGATTCGGCCGAATCCAAATCCTGCTGAAAAAGGCAGAATCCTGGCCGGATCCCAAACCGAATCCTGGATTCGGTGCATCCCTATTACAGAGATAAAGGAAATCATTTTAAAAAAAACTTTTAATTACTTGCTTAAAATGTCGTCTATGGGAAATGGCCTTCCTGTAATTTGGGGCTTTCTGGATAATGGGTTTCCCGATAACCAATCCCATACCTGTAGTAAAGCTTGGGACTTGTTGACTGCTATAGATACCTCCATTTGCAGTTGTGCTGAGCTTGCTGGCATCCCCTGGTCTGCTAGGAAAAGTGCCCATTCAGAGGGTAATAAGATAACAGGAGAACTGCTGAGAAATGATAATAACATAAATGGCAGCTTAGGCAAACTGAAGACAATAACACATTGAAAGAAGATTGGGGGGATTGGAGGGGCAAAAGGACAAGTATTATAAATTCAGCTTTTACAATTTCCATTAGACAATTCCAAAGTTAGGTAAAAATGTAAACATGAAGGGATAGTGACCATTTAAGCCGGTTTTACGACCAAATAATAATAAATTCCCTGGGCAGGAGTTGGCAAGCTGGCTTTTTGGCCTGGTTACTGTTTTCTCTTTCTACAATGTATATATTGTGCTTGTAAATCTATTGCTCTGTGGAGTTTCTTTGTATTGAAGTATCTGTTGTCAACAGCGAGGAACATGCCAAAATGTTTTGGCAAGAGACGCTCTTACAGCCACTAACTTACACATATCAGTTTTCAATGCAGAATGTCCTGGAATGATTAACAAGTCGAATATTGGCCTATGGCAAACTATTATCCCATCAAGAACAAAGCCTCAGTGGTAATATATGAACATATAAAAATGATAAAAATAAGGGTCTGATTGTGTCTTAAATTGTGGGTTTTATGAACAGCTCTTTGTCTGGTTAAAAATGATTTATTTTGAGTTATTATTCTAAGCTTGGAAATCTGAATTCTGGTACAGGACAAATCCTCATGTATATTGAATAATGACCTATTTCGTTACTTAGGCTGAAAAACACACCTCGACCAAGTTCATGCAATGCATTCTTGATACATTTAAATGTATCTGCCAGTGCACATTCAAGGAGGCTTTCCCACAATGTCACGGTTCACTATTCACTTTAAAACTGGGCTAAAATATCCTTAGAACTATAATAAGTAAGAGTCCCTGCTATGGAGTATTCCATTTATGACCCTGTTTTAACCACACGTAGTAAGGTCACGCCCAATGGGTTGATAGACCCTGATTTTTCAAGGCATTGACGGGCCCTGGGCATAGAGCCAAATGATGGGCCCACAGTACTGACCACACTCCTAAATACAACACCCATGTTACTACAACACAACCCAGATAAACCAGTATAATTACTATAATTACAAAATTATTATACAAAATGAACAATGAAGATATTAATCTCAGATTTGACAATTTAATCCCTAATTATCCCAGATGTGCTGGCACAAGTACAATAGAAATGGATAGTCGGCATATTAACCCCAGCTGTGCCAGTATAATCACTGTAGAAATGGCAAATAAGCAATCCATCAATCCCAGACTGCCAGTAAGATCACTGAATAATGGCAAATGAGCACGTCATTAACTTCCCACTTGCCATTAAGATCAGTGTAGGGAACACATTATCTTACACTTGCACAAGCACAATACAAGTAGTAAAACTTTCTTCCTTGTGCTCCCACATCTGCTTAGTGCTCTCTCTCTCTGTCTGTCTGCCTGCTGAGTAAGCTGCAGAAATCCAAGATGGCTGTACATTCCACTTTGGAATGCATGGTCCTTTGCCAAAGACAGAAAGTACCAGGGGTAAGGGGGGGAAGCATGAGTGGTGGGGTAAGGACAGTGTCGGACTGGCCCACAAGGAAACCAGGAAAACTCCTGGTGGGCCCAGGTGTCAGTAGGCCCTCTTGCTTCTAACCATTTAGTCTATTTCAAGGTTATTCCCTATTTCTTTATTGGGAAAATACAAATATACTGCATAATAATGGAAGAATATAGTTAGTAGATATAAAAGCCTAGGAGAAAAAAGAGGTTGAGTAAGGAGAGGAGGAATAATAGTTTGTAAAGTGGGCCCATGGTCTTAGGTTTTCTGGTGGGCCCCTGGCATCCCAGTCCGACACTGGGTAAGGAGGGGGAGCATGAGTAGTGGGGGTAGGGAGGGGGAGCTTGAGTGGTGAGGGTAAGTAGGGGGAGCATTAGTGGTGGGATAAGGAGAGCAGCGTGAACAGTGGGGGGTAGGAAGGGCAGTGGAAGCAATAAATTAAAATAAATAAAACTTAGTACAGTGGGCCTTTTCAAATCAAATCAGTGGGCCCTGGCCAGATGCCTAGTTTGCCCTATCTTTTAAATTCATACTTGAAACTGCCTACCCTGCAAGGTTTGAAAATGTTATGCACAGAGCAGCCACAGAAGCTGGAAAACTAGGATGGCCGGGATCTGGACCAGAAGGTACTGGTGCTGGATGCTAAAGGAACGACAAGACATCAGATAGTGGTTCCCAAAGAAGTTGATGGCGAAAAAGAGTAAGGAACGAAGTGGGCATCATATTTGTTAAACCACATAGTTGAGTGAATAGTATCCATAAGGGATAGCTAAGAGTAAGAGTTTGGGTTGGGTGAAAACTACCAGCCTTCTGTAAGTTCTACAAGCTGAGCTGGCAAAGTACCAACCTAGATGGCACCCCTAGCTAAGAGAGAGGGTTTATATTTGTTTCTCCCATGTCTTTTTTTTAGTTGGACCTAGTAAGCATGATGTCAGAAAGAACACATCTCATTGTTGCCTATTCAGACACGTTTTGTTTTTTTTATTGAAATGACCCTGTTATACAAAACCCTATTGTGAATTTTACCATCAAATTGTTGTATTAACAGGACTCATTAACTATTTCCTTACTAGAACTCAGCAGCATTCCCTGATCCCTCCTAATTCCAGCTTTATGTGCACTTGGGACTCCCAGCTTTACATTAACTCTCTATTAGTTTTTCACTGCATAAACTTTTACATTTCTTTGAAGGGAGCAGCAACAGATCAAAGCAATTGGAACACTAAAGGCAGATATAGTGATGTGCTGTTTTCTGGAGAAAATATGGCAGATTACTGATCTGGAATGTGTTCTTTGGGCGGGGGGCGGGGTCACTGTTTAAATGCATTTCTTGCTTCCTGGTGAAAAGGAAGTGAGTGCTGCAAATAGAAATATTCCTCCTTAACAGTCTGTTGCAATCAGCTATAATTCCAGCCACTGCAGTAATGCTACGGTTGTATCAGTAAAATACGATCATCTGGGGCAAAGACCTTGATTGATTGAAATTGATGCTTACCAAAGTAGACATAAGATACTGTTTATAGGAGCAGAGAAACTGTAATTACAAATATCAGCTATTCATTAAAAAGTAGCCCTTAGGGAAAACTATTGCTGTCCACAATGTAATACCCAACAGGCCAACTTTTATCATATGCTCTGGGATCATAGTCTCCTATTGGGCAAAAATAATCCAAACCCTTGCCAAACATATTGTGTCTCCCTTGTTTTGCCTACTAGAAGTCCTGGATACCACCAATCAGGCCCGCTTGAGAATCAGGGTGTTATTATATTACACTAAAAAAGGTGGTACTGCACTGGATGAGCCCTAATCCACCCCCCAGAGACTCCTGGATCCACCTGGTCAACTCCGCTATTCCCCTTATCAAATTCACCTATGAGGCCAGAGGTACTTACAAAAAATTCAAAAAAAACTGTAGTCCCTGGTGAAAGTCTGGACTGGGAGCCTACGTGACCTTCAATCTTGCTGATTTTAGGACTGCCAATGCCCTTTGAGATCTGAAAGGGAATTCAAGGATCTCCATGCTAAATTAAACCTGGCTTTCAATCTGCTCCCTACCTCAGTCTAGATCAATGACCAAGACCTTCTGTACTTCATAATACACTGTATTTACTGTTTTCTACGTGTGTCCCTTGGGTTTTTTTTAAATTATGGTTCACTGTATAATTGGGGCATTAAAACCAATAAAAGTTTCTACAAAAAAAAGTAGCTCTTAGAAATAATTTGGCCTGAGTTGTCTGCCATTTCTGGGGCTTCAGTCAAAAGATATAGTAGATAAAAGGTCTGATGATGGTCTCCTAGTTCTGGTGGGTCCTTGGCGCAGGGGCGTAACTACAGAGGAAGCAGACCCTGCGGCTGCAGGGGGGCCCAGGAGGTATAGGGGGCCTATGAGGCCCTAATTAATGAGAAATGTCAATATATATTGGTAAAACAGGACAACCTCTGGAAATGTTGGGGGCCCTAAAATGAATTTGCTGTGGGGCCCAGTAGCATCTAGTTACTCCACTGCCTTGGCGATTGCCCATTTATAAAAACCCACCAGCAGAGAAGCAGTTAAAGGGGCTGTTGACCTTAAAATTAACTTTTAGCATGACCTAGAGAGGGATATTCTGAGGAAATTTTCCATTGGTTTTTGATTTTTTTATTATTTGTGGTTTTTGAGTTATTTAGCATTTTTTTTTTGCAGCTCTCCAGTTTGCCATATCAGCAATCTGGTGGCCAGGGCCCAAATTACCCTAACAACCACGTATCGATTTGAATAAGTGACTGGGGTATCAAAAGGAGAGGAGTAATAAAAAGTAGCAATAACAATAAATTTGTAGCCTTACAGAGCATTTGTGTTTTAGATGGGGTCGGCGACCCCCATCTATAAACTGGAGAGAGTCAGAAGAAAAAGGCAAATAATTCAAAGACAATAAAAAAGAAAAGAATGAAGGCATGAAGAATGAAGAAAAGTTTCTTAGAATTATTTATTCTATTGCATGCTTAAAGTTAACTCAAAGGTGAACCACCCCTTTAAGAAAGGCTGCAGCTCATCACAACACAATTCAGGACTGGTGTCTTCATTTTAAATCTTAAAAACATATATTTTTATATATATTTTTTTTTCTTTATAAACCAGATTTCAGTACAGGAGTATGCTTAAGATTAAAAAGCACTATGAATTGGTAGAAACGTATGGTTTCCCCATGACAGTATCCCTTTAAATCATCTCCATGGACAACTCCATACCTGTTGCTTTGTCCTGTTCTGTTTTGTTCCCAAGGATGTACATGAGCCCGTGAGATAATTTCAGAAGATGTTTATCAAAATATTTTTAAAATGTATTCCCTTTTATTTTAGACATCATTTTCCTTTGAACTGGATGAATTCAAGGCTGCAGAAACATAGAAAACAAGACTTTTATCAGTAAATGAACTGTATTTATTAAACAGGAATTTGCTTTCGAGACGTTATTTGTGATTGTGCGCTTACGCTCAAAGAATGTGGTTGTTATTCTCTCCGACAGATAATTATTTCCTTCTCACTCACTTTAAAACGACGGAGAGGCCGAACGCTTGGCAAAGTCCACTGGACTCACCCAGATAAGTTGCTCATCCTAAACGTTTAACGATGATCAAAAATCCACTTGTGCTTCCAATATAAACTAGGCTGAAACTGCTTTGGACACTTATATAACACTTTGATAAGGGCTTCCTCTGCCTTCAAAGCAAGAATGCGCAAAGTTGATTTAAGAGGTGCCCATCATGTTATCTGAGCAGGCGTGCTCCAGCAGCTGTGGGAGCGGTTTCTTACACAGTGCAGCAATAAAAATATTAAACCATCCAAAAGAATCCAAGGGTCTCTTTATAATTTTCACTAAAAAAGCCAATTGCACATGTAGAGGTTGATGTGTACTGCTGTAACCCTAGGGAGAACTGTGGAGGCCAAAAAGTTCTTGACCACCGATGGATACTATACCCTAATATTTTCAAACTGAATAGTTTTTTTTCCTTTTATTCCCCCTGGGTGGCAGATAAGCTCTACAGATACACTGGGGTGATTTATTTTGCCTTGAGGCGCACTAAGGAGCACAAAAACGGCACTGAGCTCAGTTTGCCTCACGAGGAAACTTCGGGCGACTTCGTAATACAAAGCGGCACGTGTACCATGCCGCAGGAAACTTTTCATTATAGCCGGCGCAAAACAGAGGGAAGGCATTCGGGGAGATTAGTCACCAGGCGACTGAATCTCTCCGAATCTCCAGGTGTGCCCTTACCCTAAGGGTCAGGCCAGAACTGTCTATAACACCTGCCATGGAGCAGGAAAGAATTCATAGAACAGGTTCATTTCAGTAACAACCCCATTTTAAAGGCTTTTATACACTAAGGGGCAGATTTATTAAGAGTCAAATTGAAAATTCTAATTTTAATTTTTTCAAATGATCAAAATTCTCAAATTCGAATTGTGAATTATCCAAACTGGATTCGAGCTTTAATTCGAATTCAAATTTTTACCAAACGCTGGCCTTTTAAAAATTCAAATTCTACTTTTCCCCGCCTAAAACCTGCCGAGTTCATGTATAAGTCAATGAGAGAGATCCAGGCATCAATTTGGACATATTACTAGCCTTCCTGACCTTCGAGTTTTTGAATCAGTGAAATCTGTGCGAGTGTTAGACATTCGATTTTTTATTAAATAACCCCCTAATCGAATTTTGAGTATAATCGAATTTAATAGAGTTTTAAAAAAAACTTGAATTACATAAATGTGTCTCTAAACATTGTACCGAGAATCCAGGAATACCTGTATTGCCATGATTTTATGATGTACAAATCTAGTATAGATGCCCTACTCTATTTAGGTCCGATGCTACTCTAAGCACTGGAGCTCAGCCTGCCCCATTTTACAGGGAAGACAATCAGACACTGATCATTAAACCCCCGCTGATATACCTGAATACGTCCAGCACCAGGCTGAAGTAGAATCTTTTTATATAGGCACCTGAGGACCTATGTAGTATATACATCCCTGATTACTGCCTATTATTTTAACTGACCAATCCCTAATCATGGAAAAACCACATCCCTAGATCGCGCCTTCTTATGCCGTCTTGAAAAGATACAATAATACTGGTATGGGATCCGTTATACGGAAACCCGTTATCCAGAAAGCTCCAAATTACAGAAAGCCCATTTCCCATAGACACCCTTTTAAGCAAATAATTCAAAGTGATTTCCTTTTTCTGTATATTGTAAAAACAGTAGTTTGTTCTTGATTATAACAAAAGATATAATTAATCCTTATTGGAGACAAAACAATCCTGTTGAGTTTATTTAGGGGCCTATTTATTAAACCTCAAATTTTTCTGACTGAGTTTTTAAAGGGGAAAACTCAGATTTTTAAAGGAATAATAAACTCAAATTTTTGGAGATTTATTATGCTCTGAAGCTGCTAAAAATTTGAATCCAAAAATACTCCAGCTAAATCCTGCCAAAATCATGTTGAAGTCAATGACGGATGGTCTCTTAACAATTGGAATATGTTTTTTTACCTTCAGGATTTTGCATAGTTTTGGGCTGTTTTCTAACTAGTTGACTAGAGATGTCTGTCACCTGTCTCTGTCTTTGCAGTAGGATTATCAGACTACAAATGAACCATTGATAACAATGTAGTGTTCTGAAACTGCAGGCTGGTGGGTTACACCTCCACAATTATTAGAGAAAACAAGATCAAGATGGACATAATTCAAAATTGACTTCTTAAAAATGTATGAGACAAATGCCAAGAATGAAATATGTTGTTAACAAAAGCTCTCAACTATCAAGTGTGGGGTGACAGAAAGTCCCATTTGCATCTGGTCCTTAAAGTCCATGTTCTGTGATGCATTTGGGTTCTGTGATTTGATCTTCCACTATTATCTCATTCTGCAATGACATGATGAACAATCAGATTGGCTGTTATCCAGATTGCTCGGCAGCTGTGGGTTTCCGGATAATGGGTCTCCATACCTTAAGTCTACTAGAAAATCATGTAAATATTAAATAAACCCAATAGGCTGGTTTTGCTTCCAATAAGGATTAATTATATCTTAGTTGGGATCAAGTACAAGCTACTGTTTTATTATTACAGAGAAAAAGGAAATTTACATTTTAAATATGTGCAATATTTGGATAGAATGGAGTCTATGGGAGACAACCATTCCATATGTTGGAGCTTTCAGGTTAACAGGTTTCTGGATAACGGATCGCATACCTGTACAAGAAACTGATGTTTCTCAGCTTTGTTTTGGCCCTTGCCTATAAATAGCAACAACAGAGGATTTTAGAAGCAGTTATGTTTTCCTCTCACTTAACTGCAACTGACTCTAAACTGGCACCAGATCTGTAACATTTTATTATTTCACTCAGGCTGAGGGGTGCTCATAGCTAAGGAGGTGAATAGTTTAAGGAGAGAAAAAATGAAACAACTAAAATAAATGTGTATTAGGGTCAGGGCACACGCTCAGATTCGGGGAGATTAGTCGCCCGTCGACAAATCTTCTCTTCTGCCTCCCGCCAGCTAGAATGTAAATTGCCAGCAGGATGGCACTCGGAGCACTTTGTTTTCCAAAGTCACCTGAAGTTTCCAACTTGAATGTAAATCGCCAGCTGGATGGCACTCAAGAGCTTCATTTTCCGAAGTCAGCCGAAGTTGGAAACTTCGGGCAACTTTGGAAAACAAAGCGATATGAGTGCCATCCTGCCGGCAGTATGGGGAGATTAGTCGCCCTGAAGAAGAGGAGATTTGTCGAAGAGCGACTAATCTCCCCGAATCTGGTTGTGTGCCCTGACCTTAAAGAGACAGACAATGAAAGGTGACCCAGGGTCCCCTAATACGTTGTTATGTCTAGTGATGGGCAAATTTATTCGCCAGGCAAAAACTGCGTGAAACTGCCATGAAAATTCGCCAATGTCAAAAAAAATAGACGACGGCGTCAAAAAACGGATGCTGGCGTCAAAAAATGGACGCCAGCGTCAAAAAAATAGACGCCGGCGTCTAAAGTGGACGCCGGTGTCAAAAACGAGACGCCGGCGCTGTTTCACAAATTTTTCACCATTTTGTGAAATTGGCTAATTTTTCAGCGAAGCAAAATTCTGCAAATTCGCCCATGACTAGTTATGTCAGCTCCTTTTGACCTTTTGCAAGTGAATTAAGAATAGCAATAATGGATTTGTGTCTTTTTTCCAGGCTAAATTACTGAATTACACAGATTAGCCCTAACAATGGAAAACCTGTGGTCTGTGGTTGGGATGCCCCCAGCTTCCACTCTGGCTGTGTTTGAATATTCAGTGGGAAAACTTCAGATTATATCTTAATGGAAAACACTGAACTAAAACTTCCCATGACTGTTTGCATATAAATGAAGTGTGACCCTTTGCTCCTCCCTTACTAGAAATTAGCTGCCCATTTAAAGAGCCCTTTTTTAGGTTTTTTATTTAATCAATGGATTCAAGAAGTTGATGTAGAATTGTACCTCACCTTGCTTCTCATACCCAAGATTATGGTCTCTATGCTTGCAGCTTTAACTAAACCCCAACTGCCTCTCAGAACAACTTACTAACAACATATTTCTCACCTTCCATAGCTCTCCTATTGCGTTGTTATGCCCTAACAAGGAAATCGGTAAGAGGCCGATTTTGTGACAGGCGAATGTTTATAAGTGCGCTACCAAAGTAAATCCTTTAATCATTAGACGATGAAATTGCCTTGTGACACATTTATTCGTCAGATCCTCCAGTTTTCTATGTGCAGAATCGATTGCAGTGCCAATTCTCCTGACTTTCGGCTGCCGAGCACACTGGGGATGTTTGCAAATTACTAAAAGTAACACCTTTAAGGCCAAGACTAGCTCTACACTGGCACAGAATAAAGTTACACTGGGCTCCAGACACATAGGTGGGAGAAGCCAGCAGACACACACACTTTCAAAGATAACTTTGACGCCAGGGATTTTTGAACTCAGACAGGTGTTTAATTGAGAAAACTAATATTTTGTGACAGTAATGTTGCTCAGCAGTACCCCAGGCACCTAGAACAAAAATATCAGGCAGGTTTCCTTCTCAAGCGCAACTGGGGCATTTCATTCCACCCTACCCAGAGATAACACCCTAATTTGAGAATGACTCTGCATCATCATTTTTCAGCCCTTCCCTCCAACCTCCTTGCAGGTTTCAGTTTACACTTTTTTGTGAGTTTCCTACTCTGGAATTGTTGAAAAACACTGGATTGTGTATAAAAAACAACTATTTGTGATATTTTGCATTTTGCCCTCCCTACGCACAAGTAGCAGAGCCCTTTCTTGCCTTACATAGGTTTATATACAATGCTATTGGGCACTGGCAGGAACAAGGCACTAGAGAGCCATAAATGTACTGTCTGCATATGGGGGTACTCCCTTGCACCCCACAGCACCACACTATGAACCTTGCTCTGGAATTTTAATTCTGCACAAGGTCCTGGGCACATTCTGCACCAGAGCCAGATTTCTTGCCACGGTGCCCAGAGGCCGGCCTCATCCACCACCAGGATTGCAGGCAAACGCATACTTTGATTATATACTGGACAAGACGCACAGGAGATCTCCTGCATAACAAGACACAAGTGCCCAGTGTAAACTTAAGATGCGACTTGGCAGTATGCCACCCCTTATGCCACCCTAAGCCCAGGCCTTTGTGGCCTTGCCACAAATCCAGGCCTATTCTGCACAGATCATTGTCCAAGGTAGTGCTCCCTTTGTGCATGCGCCCATAGTGCTCTAGCACTTGCACCGGGGCAATATTAAATAAGGTCCATAGTGGACTTTTTTAAACCAGGACTCAATCCTTAGAAATCATCAGCTCACATACCTGGATAAGCATCCATGCTGTTCTCTGACTCAAGTAATCCTACTCCCAACACGCAAGGCATGGTTCTTAATGTGAGAATACCATTGACACATTTATTTTAAATGAGGCTAAAAACTTAAATGTTTTAATGAACTAGAAAAATAAACGAAAGACTGTTCCCATTGACTACTACTACTGAACCTCGCCAGTTTTTACTTTTTGAGTTTTTCCTGGCGATGTTTCTCTGTTTCTATTTTAATAAATAATGACCATTTCAGCTTCTGAAGAATATTCTCAAGTATATTTGCATTTTTTCTTCGGGAAAAAAAAAGAAGAAGCTAAAATCAGCCCCTTTGTATGGTCAACCCATGACCTTTTAGATGTTGCCCCAGTACAAGCCACGGCCTTTCAGCTGTTGCCCCAGTACAACCCAAAAAATGTTTAGGTTGTTTTACAGTCTAAAACATCACTTTTATTACAGGAATTAAAGGGAAAGTAAAGTCTAAAATAGAATAAGGCTAGATATGCTGTATTTTGTATACTAAACATAAACATGAACTTACTGCACCACAAGCCTAATCAAACAAATGATTTATGCTTTCAAAGTTGGCCAAAGGGGGTCACCATCTTGTAACTTTGTTAAACATCTTTGCAAGACCAAGACTACGCACATGCTGAGTGTGGTGTGAGCTGCTTAGGGATCGTCAAAAATTATCAAAACAAGTAAACAAACAAAGCTGCTTGAGTTCTGCATGGCTGGTAAGTAAGGCGGGGGCTCCCCCTGCTGTTCATAAGTATGATTGTTTCCCTGCTCAGCAGTTAGGGACCGTCTGACAATTCCTATCCACAGCAGTAAATGAAGGGAGAATTTCACCGCATACAGTCAGGTTTCTTATAAAAAAGATGCCTTTACATGCCCTTTAAAAACAGCCATGAAACAGAAGCTTAAAAACGTACCATATGGTTTACTCGTTTCATGGCATCTTGGCATTTCCTCAGAAGCTAACATGATCATGTTAGCGTCTGAAGAAATGGTGAGATGCCAAAAAACGCATAAAGCATATGATGTTTTAGACTGGTAAAACAACGTCTCCGGTGCTCCTTGATGAAACATTTTTCATTGGTGTAAGACACTGGATCTGGGGGAGTTTGACATAATGCAGCACGGAGCATGCTCGTTCCATAGTTTCAAGTCCAGTGAGTACTCCTCTTTTCATAAGTTTACTATAGCATATTCACAGTACAAACCATGACCTTTCAGCTTTTGCCCCAGTACAACCCATAGCCATTCAGTTGTTGCCCCAGTATACTCTTTCAACCAGAAGCTGTCAATGTGGCGAAAGCTGCAGGTCAACAAAGCTCAAAGGCCACTGGTAGAACAGTTCAACTTCATTTAAATAATGGGGCCCTGCAAAGCCTTTTTTGGTCCAAACTGTGCCTGATGTGGATTTAGTACAAATTCTTTTCTGCATAGTGACACACATCTCAAATTTAGGATATCCAGAAATGAGGATCTCCTGTTACAATAACAGACCATAAATTTGTAGATTTCTGTGGTTACAAGGTTCAATTGGAGTAAATTTTCACCCGGTGTTAGATAACTAGTAAAGTCGATTAAGTAGAACTCCTGTTACAATAACAGACCATAAATGTGTTGATTTCTGTGGTTACTAGGTTCAATTGGAGTAAATTT
The DNA here is from genome assembly GCF_017654675.1 of Xenopus laevis. Taxonomy (NCBI): domain Eukaryota; kingdom Metazoa; phylum Chordata; class Amphibia; order Anura; family Pipidae; genus Xenopus; species Xenopus laevis. Next base: position 17,566,640 of record NC_054382.1, read on the forward strand.
TCACCCGGTGTTAGATAACTAGTAAAGTCAATTTAAGTAGAACCCTCCTCAATAGCCAAGTGCAGTTTGTGACCTGACTTATTAAAGAATGAGTAACTAAATGTACATATCTCCATCAAAGTCCATATAAAACATATTTTTTCAATGCACTCATTATGTCGCTATGAAATGATCTCCTCTTGTGTAGAACAGGGTTGGCCTGATGTATCTCATGATGGTTAAACAGCCACAAATCCCAGCGTAACAGACACAAAAGGACTACATATGGCACAAGGTCACATGGTAACGGTTAGAGATAATTAAGTATTCCCAAGCTGCTACCAAAGCCTTTAAATTGATCTATTTCATAGGCTTCAAACACTTTGGAATTAAAGTAGAACACATTTAATGTATCTGTAATTTAAAGCTAAGTTGCACATAGTTTGTCAAACATACGGTACAACTTCATTACTCGGCTACAAAGAAGTCCATTGATTGCCATTTTGATTTCCATGGACCTCTACATACAATCTAAACAAGATTTTCCATCAGTACTTCATGGGAGTCCTGTTCAACATTCTCAAAAATGGGCCAAAAATACAAAATTCCAGATTTTCAGAGTTGGATTATATTGAAAAGATGATGTCATGCAAATGAGTCTTTTAATCCCCTTCTCATTACTGGAGGCAATATAAAGGAGAGCATCCATCCCATGGTTCTCCAGGTGGACAGCCATGATCTAAAATAAAACTCTCCAGCTTTTCCCATCAGTTATCCAATATAGATATATATGTTCACATGCCACCTGATGTAAACCTGATGTAAATATGACAACATCATTTAAAGAAATCTAGCACATGGGCACCATAACTGACCTCAGGCCTCTAGTTGGACTGCTCTGCACTAGGGGATCTACAAAACCACAATTTTCTGGTTGAAACATTGCTAAAGCATTTTACTGTAGGTGAAATGAAGAAGGCACAGATAACTTTAAAATATAAAATTAAGGGAAAATTTACTTTATTTATTTTAACGGATTTTCTTCTCTAAAAATTCATCTTTTTTATTTCTCTAAAACTCTAAAACTTTATTAAGTGTAAAAACCACAAACTGAGCATGCTCAAGCCCCAGCCCTCTAATACAAAACTTCTCAAAGTAAAAGTGGTCCTATAGAAGTCAGTGGGAGCTGTGCTGATCCTATTAGACCTTTTTTAACTATTCAGACTTTTAGAGATTTTGGAGGAAACCCACACAGACATTTATATTGCTGACGCTATATAAAAAACCCATGTCTGTGTGGGTTTCCTCCCACGCTCCATAAACATACAGGCAGGTTTACTGACTCCTAGGGGGTTATTTACTAAACTCCGAATGCAAAAATCACAGATTTTTTTTTTTTATAAAATCTGACTTTTAAAAAATCACACATTTTCCCAAATTTATTAAACCCAGAGAATGGAAAAGTCTGAATCAGAAAATCTGGCATCTCAGACCTGTCAAGGTTGCATATAAGTCAATAGGAGAAGTTCCAATGATTTTTTGATGTTTGCTGGATTTGTGCAATACCTCGGGGCAAATTTATTTATGGTCGAATATCGAGGGTTAATTAACCCTCGATATTCGACTGCCGAATGGAAATCCTTCGACTTCGAATATCGAAGTCGAAGGATTTACCGCAAATAGTTTGATCGAACGAAAAATTTTAATCCATCGATCGAACGATTTTTCTTCGACCTAAAAATTGTTCAAAAGCCTATGGGGACCTTCCCCACAGGCTAACATTGACTCCGGTAGGTTTTAGGTGGTGAACTAGGGGGTCGAAGTTTTTTTTAAAGAGACAGTACTTCGACTATCAAATGGTCGCAAAAAAAACTTAGAATTTCGAATGTTTTTTTGGCTACTTTGACCTTCGACTACAACTTCGAATCGAACGATTTGAACTAAAAATCGTTCGATTCGAAGTTGTAGTCGAAGGTCAAAGTAGCCAAAAAAACATTCGAAATTCAAAGTTTTTTTTTATTCTATTCCTTCGCTCAAACTAAGTAAATGGGCCCCCTCGAGTTTTCTGGTCAGAAATCTGAAAAAAAACTTGAAAAATCAGAAAAAATCATGAAAATAGGATTTTTTCCCAACAAATCAAATTTTCGGGAAAATGTAATAATAAATAAGCGCAAAAAACCCGAGCGGATTTGATCGGAGTTTGTAGCAGAAAATATTGACATAAATTCGCACTTTTATAAATAACCCTCCCAAAGACATTGGCCATAGTGTGTTTTAATTTGTTATTTTAATGTGAGTTTTTTATTCTGTAAACCTTGTTTGTTAAATTATTGAATTGATTAAAGATCTGTTGTTATAAATTATTGTATTGTGCTGTATTACTTGCTGACGCTATATAAATAAATGATGATGATTGTAGGGTTAGTTCTGATCCTAGCACATAGGAGGCCCAAGTCTTCAAACCAGTCCAAGGATAGAGTATTCATGGCCAGAGTATTCTGAGTATACTCTGGCTGAACTCCATCCTAGTGACACACATGTTTACAGTCAACTACTTTTCTTCAAGAAGCCTAGGCCCCCATAGAAATTTGCAGCAGGTAATATAATGAACAGCAAAGTTTGTAATTAATGATAACGCTGAATTTAAGATTTATAAGTGATGCAGTGGATATAAAGTGGGTAAGTCCAACCCACTGATGTTTAACTTAGATAAAGGGCATTCTTACATATTCATTCCATGTTATTTCAGTCTGCTCCAGATTTTAATATTATAATTCCAGTCTTGGCTGTACAAGGTATGAAATGCCTATTAGCCTATTTTAGCTTCATGTTTTGCTTGATATTTAGAATGTGTGTCTGATGTTCTAATGTACTAGTGTAATAGGTTTTATTGAAACCATCCTTTGGTTAATTCAGTAAATTGAAACCACATCTTAGTTATGTGTTCTCCTTTTATAAAAATACAGAAAATTGTGGGCATAGAGTTGTGCCTACAACAGACCCTTAACTGAGGGGGATTCAGAGAGTAAAACAACAATTACAATCAAGGGCAAATCAAGGCTCTCTGAATCGGTGTTGCTTGTTAGGGAGACCATAGAAAGGATCATTGTTGCCTACTGGATTCATGTAGAAAACACAAGAAAACATTTTAGAAAATGCTTTGCAGATATAATGCAGCACAGAAAGGGCTTACGTACTAAAGGGCAATTTTATTTAAGACCATATTTGACTTGTACACAACACTCCAACTGACTTCTGTATAAATCATAACTGTGCACAAGGCTTTAACAGCATACCTTGTCTTTGATAATTCTCTACACATCTATATGATGAAGCCTTTCTCATGCAGAGTACGGGCTGTTGCTGCCAAAAACTACATTATGTAAACGTTTTATCTGTTTGTTTAGCATTTCAGACAAGTCTTACAGGTATAGGATCTGTTATCTAGAAACCCATCTCCCATAGACACCATTATAATCAAATAATCAAATAATGTTAAATTGATTTTCTTTTTCTCTGTAATAATAAAACAATACCTTGAACTTGATCCAAACTAAGATATAATTAATCCTTATTGGAAGCAAAACCAGGTTTTTGGGTTTATTTACATGATTTTCTAGTAGATGTAAGGTATGAAGATTACAAAAAGAACCCTTATCCGGAAAACCCCAGGTCCCAAGCATTCTGGATAAAAGGTCCCATACCTGCACTGGCCTTTTAAGGCATCTTCAGACTGAAAGCAACCATACTGGAGTTTCCTTTATAAATGAAATGGAAAATGCGAAGGTGGAATTGGGCACTTGTGTGCCATCAACATATAGATAAGACAGGGGAAAAGACAACCAGTTATGTGTACAAAGGTTTGGTCTTCACTAGACATCATCAAGTCAGCTTCAAATTAACAAAACCTCCAGTTCATTTTCGTCTAGGGAGGTCTTCAGAGTGTCTTTCTTTGCCAGCAATTTAAAGGAGAACTAAAGTGTAAAATGAGAGTATCACAGACACTTAACCAAATCCAAGATGGGAAACTTCTGTGACAACGTTGAGGGCTTGGATCATTTCTACTATAAAAATGCTGTTCAGTATATAAAGTATGGCATTTCTAGCCATATTAATTTTTAGGGTTTAGTTCTCCTTTTAGTATTAGTGATATTATATAACTGGAGTGATTAAATATGGAGGCTTCATTGCTTACGAAATCAAAAACACTAAACAATCACTTTACACTATCCAAATTCCCCTACTCTCTTCTCAAACACAACACTATCTAGAAACCATAGTTAACAGTGAGTTCTGCAGCTCTGTTCTGTGGTTTGATAATACTACTACTCATAGTTTATTTCATTGTCTCTTGAACTTTATCTCAGGGACCTATATTAAACCTGTGAATCAACCCTGAAATTAGGGCAACCATTTTTTGAACTGTAGGTTATTAAATCTTTATAAATAAATGGATGTAAATATCAGGACACTTTGATTGGAGATCAACTTTTTTGTTGTTGTTGTTGCTTTCAAGGAACCACAAGTCCATCAAGTCTATTTTCAAGATATTGTTCTTAATTGTAGCCGCCAACTAACCCAATTATTTTAAATGTGAGTAACTGTTTATGTATGGCTTGTAAAATGAGGGATTAGGGAACGCAATGTCAAAACTACTTAATGTCCGTGAACAGTTAGCTAATGGCCATTGAAATGTCTTGCCATTATCTAAATTTGCTCAGATGAATAAGTGCCAGCTGCTATTTATCTCAGCCATTGGGAAACACATTCATGTTGACGTTGCATTAAAGTAATGCGTGTATTTTTTACCCCTTTTGCTTTATCAAGGTCATTTATCTCAGGCAACAGAACATATGGGCTGATTTTTGTAACATCCCTGATAATGGCCGGCCAACATACAGCTTGCAGAGCTATTAAGGGTTCAGCAACTGTTTTCATGGCCAAAGTACAGCTCATTATTTTGTTCTCATCTTTCCGGTAGAGCGGCTTCCAATCTTGACAGTAAATAGGGATAATTGAAGTGAAAGTGTTCAACCTCCGACTGCCCAATCATCTCATAAAACAATCGCCAAATTGTTCCAGGGCCATGTTGATACAACAAACCTTGCATAGCAAATTTTGTTCCATAATTAGCAAGAAGCGCCTGTCATGCTCGTTAAACTGTGTTATGTGATGGGGTGAATGGAACAACAATTAACCGTCCATTGCAGGAGAATTGAAGAAACGGCCATAAGTGAAGCTGACATGTATGTAAAGGGAACTAAATGAATTTGGCTCACACTTACACTTCGCAGGTGGAATCCTGGACCTCTAGACCCCCACTTTTGGAAATGTTCTTCATCAGTTCCATGCTACCTTACTAATGAACCGCACACTGCAGGGCAAATTGAACACTGGACTCTGCATTTCCCACCACCTCTCGTCTGAACTCGGATCTCGGTATTCCAACGTGGCATTGTAGGAGTTGGGAAGCTGGAGAAAAGATGAACTCTCTAATTGTTTATGTATAGGCTACATTTTTTTTTTTTTAGAGAGGCTTCATTCGCCTACTTTTTTCTCATACGATGGGTAAAATCCATACATTGTTTGTTTGTCTTGGCAATGGAGGGAAATAAGAGATGAGAGAAAAAGAATCTAATTAGATCACAATTTAAAAAAAATCCTTGTGATCCTGATTTATTCAAAATCGACTGTAATTCTGGACTGGATATATAAACTAGGCAGCTTGTCGTTTAGAGAAGAAGCCAGATAACTTGGCTTATCTGCCATCCGCTTGCATTTATAATGAACACAGGATCTCCATAAAGTGTGTAAGATGATACTAAGTTTAGGGAATGGCCATGAAAGTGAAAATAATTCTTTCATATAGAAAAATGACCAGAGCGGCTTTCTGGCAGGCTGTTGTTTTTCCTACTCAATGTAATTGAATGTGTTGCAGTGAGACCTGGATTTTACTATTGAGTGCTGTTCTTAGATCTACCAGGCAGCTGTTATCTTATGTTATGGAGCTGCTCTGCTCTGGTTACCTTCCCATTGTTCTGTTGTTTGGCTGCTGGGGGGGAAAATGAAGGGGGTGATATTACTCCAACTTGCAGTACAGCAGTAAAGAGTGATTGAAGTTTATCAGAGCACACGTCACATGACTGGGGCAGCTGGGAAACAGACAATATGTCTAGCCCCATGTCAGATTTCAAAATTAAATGTTAAAAAATCTGTTTGCTCTTTTGAGAAATGAATTTCAGTGCAGAATTCTGCTGGCGCAGCATTATTAACTGAAGTGTTTTGGAAAAAAAAATCCATGACAGTATCCCTTTAACTAAAGAAGTAGAAATGTTGTACATTATGTTTTGGGTTCTGTACCAGCCTAAGGCAACCACAGCCCTTTAGCAGGAAAGATCTGTGTCTCCAAAGATGCCCCAGTAGCTCCTCATCTTCTTTTCTGCTGATTCACTGCACATGCTCTGTGCTGCGCATGAACCCATCAGTAGAAGCTTCTTGAAGAACCCTCAGTACCCTTCAGTCGAAGCAGAGGCAGGCTAGAAGGTAAGATCTGGAACTCCAGTCCAAGTAAAAGTGATGTTTTTACAGATGTCACATTTGCATTTGTATTCATGTGCCCCTAACCAAGACCCCTTGTATGGGGTTAGAACTTGTTGGGTTCCTTTTTCTTATACTTAAGATGAGATAAAGTAACTTTTGGATTTTTTTTCAATGCCGATGTGCCCCTTTCTTTTCCCTTTTTCTACAGAGGTCCCCTCCTTCCTGTAATCTCTAGTGTGAGTGCCCCTATAAGTAACCAAGGGGGATGCAACCATAAAGAGAACATTCTTCAATGTAAGGAGATTATTATACAATAGGAGGGCAATGGAAATGTCAAGGAACTGTGTAGCCCATTACAAAATCCTGAAGACGGCCCCAGTGAGGGTGCTGGAGTGTGGTTTGTTGATAGATTTAATGTGTGTGTGTGTGTGTGTGTGTGTGTGTGTGTGTGTGTGTGTGTGTGTGTGTGTGTGTGTGTGTGTGTGTGTGTGTGTGTGTGTGTGTGTGTGTGTGTGTGTGTGTGTGTGTGTGTGTGTGTGTGTGTGTGTGTGTGTGTGTGTGTGTGTGTGTGTGTGTGTGTGTGTGTGTGTTTTAAATATATTGTTTGCTCTAGAAGGGTAATTTCAAGAGAAGAGAACATTAGCCCTGCCCCTTTAATTTCACAGCTCTTTAGCTCTTTGTTTTTCATTTCATGCTGAGAAACACACCAGCACTGAAATAAATCGTGTTTTATGTGGAAATAAAAACAAATCTTCAAAGCTTTTTATGTTTTCCTGGGGCAGATTTGGGGGAACTGTGCAAAAATTAGTTTTTTCCAAAAAGGAACATTTAATAAACTTTAAAGGGGTAGAAATTATTGTGGAACATTGCATGGCCTAGGGAAAAGAAATAAACGTCACACAAGGTTCTATGAATACACATACTGGGGGCATTACAGGAAGCACAGCCATTTACTAATCCGGGTTCAGGTTGAAAGGGAATTTCAAATGACAATTAGACAAATGAGAGATTATTCCTGCAAAACAATCAGTTCATTCTGGGCCTTGTCTTGTAGTTTCTGTTGGTTTCTTGTTATGTGGTGGGACATTTAAATATAATTGTTTTGGAGAAATAAAGTTGCTCATTTAGTTTTTCAGACGAGGGAACAGTATTTCCACCAATGTTGCATAATCATAATTCATTTTATACTGGATGTCTTGGATTAACATGGTCACCTCATTCATATCAAACAAACAGGCACTTTGCTGTCAAAATCCTGCCAAAAGCTGTTGTTTGCCTTTCAGCGCAATTAAAGTGAACTCACATACAGGAAGACTGCGTTACTAATATTGGGACCTGTTATCCAGAATACTCAGGACCTGGGGTTTTCTAGATAAGGGGTCTTTCTGTAATTTGGATCGCCATACTTTAAATCCACTTTACACATTAAATAAACCCAATAGGATTGACTTGCTTCTAATAGGGATTAATTATTTATTAGCTGGGACCAGGTACAAGGTTCTGTTTTATAATAACTAGGGATGCACCGAATCCAGGATTCGGTTTGCGATTCGGCCAGGATTCGGCCTTTTTAAGCAGGATTCGGATTCGGTCAAATCCTTCTGCTAGGCCGAACCAAATCTGAGTCCTAATTTGCATATTTAAATTAGGGGCAGGGAGGGAAATCACGTGACTTTTTGTCACAAAACAAGGAAGTAAAAAAAATGTCCCCTTCCCACCCCTAATTTGCATATGCAAATTAATGTTCGGTATTCGGCTGAATCTTTCACAAAGGATTCGGGGGTTCGGCCGAATCCAAAAAAAGTGGATTTGGTGCATCCCTAATAATAACAGAGGAAAAAGGAAATCGTTTTTAAAAATGTTGAATTATTTGATTAAAGTGGAGCCTATGGGAAATGCCCTCGCCATAATTGGGAGATTTTTGGATAACAGGTTTCTTGATAATGTATCCTATATCTGTACTACACTGCATCAGCACAGTTATCACGAGCAATCAACTAAAAATTCCTTTTGGTTGGCCTCTCCAGATCATCAGCAGCTTATTGGTCCATGCACGGGGTCCTCCCAACACATATCTGGCCAAAAATCAGCTATATATCTATTGGGCAGTTTACAAATTGCTTCAAGACTTATGCAAATTGGTGAGAGCGCCTCTCGTTTGGCATCCTTGCAGATCTGCACATGTATGGCTAGCTTGAGACATACTGAATACACATATATATATATATCATTTCTTTGCATAACAAAATGAAGATGAAGTAGATTAGACTAATAAACAAGGCATACTATAATCCTTTATTAATATACAGGTATGGTACCAGTTATCCAGAATGCTCCGGACCTGGAGCTTTGCGGATAACAGATCTTTCCATAATTTGGATCTTCATACCTTAAGTCTAAAGAAAATCTTTTAATCATTAAATAAACCCAGTAGGCTGGTTGTGCTCCCAATAAGGATTAATTATATCTTAGTTGGGATCAAGTACAAGCTACTGTTACAGAGAAAAAGGAACTCATTTTTAAATATGTGGATTATTTGATTGTAATGGAGTCTATGGGAGACAGCCTATCCGTAATTCGGATCTTTCTGGATAACGGGTTTCCGGATAACGGATCCCATACCTGTACATAAAATATTCTGAAGCACATAACAAAGACTGATCATCATTCATATCAGTTCATACCTAATTATAATGTTGGTCTTTGAGTAAAGCTGTTCCTAGGCAAAATCTGAGGAAGATACTCTTGTTTTGATCAACCGAAAGTAAAAAAAAAGTATTACCTTAAAGAAGAAGGAAAGCTACCAAGGCAGTTAATTGTCAATAAATTAGGCACGACAGTGCAAGCCGAAATGCGACTTTTGTTCTTTAGAATGCTTTTCCATACCCGAGTAAACAGCTCTAGACACCATCTCTGATTGTTTAGGATAACAGCTGCCATATTAGCTTGCTGTGACATCACTTCCTGCCTGAGTCTCTCTCTGCTTGCTCATAGCCCTAAACTCAGATTACAGCAGGGAGGGGAGGAGGGAGGGGGAGACGAGCAAACTGAGCATGCTCAAGCCCAAGCCCTGTAGGTTTAGGCTGAAAACAGGAAGATTCAGAAGCCCATGTGTACACAATAGAAGGAAAGAAATGCTGTGTTTCTTTTGACAGAGGACGCAGAGCAGCATTACTTTGAGGGTTTACTAGTGTTTTGACATAGACCTTTCTGATAAAGCTTACTTAGTTTTAACCTTTCCTTCGCCTTTAAATAAGTGATGTCCCATAAAATTGGACCTTGTGGTCCCAAGTCTAATGATGAGAGTCACAAACTAAGCAGAGCTACAGTAATCATTTTTTTTTTTAAAAAAATATGTCAGCGGGGAATCAAGGTAAAATAGTTAAATAATTACAGACATTTACCGAGAAAGGCAGGTTTGTAAAACAGCATGGACTCTCTGTTCATTGGTTATTAAAAAGAAACCCAAATGGTCTGAACAATGAAAGTATTCTCTCCCAGCAGAAAGTGAGAGAGAGTTCAGCAGCAGCCACAGCAGATAGCTGACGCTGCCCAGATAAAAACCCTGTTAAACTGCCTGTTAAACCTGACTGTCCCTTCTCAACTTGTCAGTTAAAGTTTCTAATGCTAACAGACTATTGCTGCACAAATATGGCTGCC